>NC_092803.1:25959958-27164125 GCF_040954645.1 Diabrotica undecimpunctata
TTTCCATTATTTTAAATTTTATATAGACATTCATATAAAATAATGATAATCGAACGTATTTGACGTATGCTAAATCTATATTTGTAAGTGGGTTATATGCTTCCCACCGCCTATCCTCTTTGTTCATTTTTATTATCTTATTTTAGAAATATGAGATCTAGATAACCCCACAGATGCTGAGGTTGCATTAGTTTATTTCTATTTTTTATCTGACAATGAGAAACGTTCAGAAGAAGCAGATGAAGATGCTTTCGAAAAACTTGAAAATTTGGAATACAACTGTTCATATTCTTCTGGTGTGAATACAGCCTGTGTGGAATCTTTACATGCTCAATATTCAGGTAATTTTTCTCTCTGTAAATCTCCGTTACGTTTTCAACCATCTGTATCAGAAGATAGTGAAGATGAAGAAAATGAGGAATAGGATTAAAACACAGATTTCTTTGACAACCTTGCACTTGATTTTTACAAAGATGCCAATTCTGCATACGACTTTAATATTGAAGACAAAGAAATCGATTATTTCACCAAAATTTTTAATTTAGATATTCTTAATACGAAAGTCTATCAGACTAATCTATATGCAAAGCAAACTTGGCCTAAAAGGTCTAATAAGACAAATCAACCCGGTTCATCTAGTAATTGGCAAGATACAAGTCTAGAGGTAGTGATGGCCCTAATTGGGGCAATGATTATAATGGGAATACATACACTTCCTCAACTTTCCAATTGCTGGTCCACTGACCCATATTTAGGCGTTTCGTAAGTATTTGGATCTAAGAGATACAAAAAACTAATAGAAAATTTATACCAAAACAACAATGAACATGCAGTGCCTCGAGAAAAACCTGGATATGACAAACTGCATAAGGTGACACCACTTGTGGAAAATCTAAACAGTACACTCCAATCTACGTACAACCACTTATCTTACTTGGCTGTTGATGAATCGATGATAGCGTTCAATGGCAGATCACCACTCAAACAATACATGCCAATGAAGCCTGTCAAACGAGGCTATAAAGTATGGTGTTTCACAGACTCAATTACAGACTATATATATATATATATATATATATATATATATATATATATATATATATATATATATATACATATATATATATAAATTCCATATTTACACTGGAAAGCCAGCAGACGTTGATGGAGCAATAAACCTAGGTCAAAAGGTTGTTATAAACCTTGTGAGCTCTTTATAAAAACAAGGGATGTTTGATAGTCTTTGATAATTACTTTACATCCTTTCCTCTTATGAAAAAGTTATTAAGTGATAAGATTTATGCTGCTCATACGGTGAGATCATAGAGAAAGGGATTACCAGATATGTATAAAAGTAAAACGAAGATGTGCTGTGAAGAATTTATGTTTAGTACAAAACAAAAGTGGATGGATAATAAACCAGTCAATATCTTGAGCAACTGTTTCTCTCCACGAGATACAAATTTTGTCTGTCTTAAAAATAAAGATGGCTCCACAACAAATGCCCTAAAGCTGTATGCGTTTATAATCAGATAATAGGCGGTGTCGATAAGTTTGACCAATATCACGAAAGATATTACATTAGACGAAGATCTGTCAAATGGTATTTCAGAATTTTCTACTATTTAGTCGATAGAGCTATAGTCAATTCGTTCATACTAATTAAGATAAATAGACTGCAGTAACTCGACTAACTATCATTTCGTGTAAATTTAGCAAGACAGTTAATTTCGGGCTTTACTTTACGGAAACGTAGAAATAAATCCGTAATCTTGTTACCAAAAAACATTTAGTTCCAAATAAAGTAAGATTAGCGGAAGTTGGTAGACAGAATGTCATGGTTGCGCAACCTGAGAGAGTGGTACGGATGTACATCGAATGAACTTTTCAGAGCAGCCGTCTCGAAAGTTCGAATAGCTGTGATGATTGCCGACCTCCGCCGCGGAGATGGCACTTGAAGAAGAAAGTAGACATATACTAAACAAGGAGAAAAAGTACAGGCGATGTAGGATGTACAGTACTAAGCAAAACGAGGAAAGGACTCGGTATATTTTCACCTACTGCAATTTTACATTATACATAACACCCTGTTTTAAGAAATTTCATGATCAATGAGATGTACTTACTGGTTTATGCATAAATATTGTGTATTTTATGAGTTCTAAATAAAGTAAAATTAGTTTAAAATGTTCCTTTTTTTGAATTCACATTTTTCGCGTACGGACAACTATTTAATTTGCTCACGCCCAAGAAAGGTTAACCATTTTTTTTTGTTTTTTTATGTGTTACATTTTTGCTAAAATATTTTTTCGATAAATACTTGCTTTTTTAGTTATTTGTGAAAAACTGTCTGAAAACGTGGTTTTTATTTTGAAAAATGAACATTTTCACTCACAAATAACTCAAAAAGTATTGACTTGTGTAAAAACTCTATAAAAAAATTTGCTTAGAATTAGTCGATTTATTCATTTCTGAACTTATTTTGAATGTATTTTTTTTTTACCCCCGAGAACAGGTGGCTTTCAGCCCCTCAACTAAAAGCAACCCTGGGCTCAAGTCTAAAAGTGAAGTAGAGGGTAAAACGAACCTAAATCCAAATTTTTAAGCAAATCCGTCGTGAGGAGGAAAATTACATTCCAAATTATAAGTATTTACTGGACTATAAGTTAACGTCTTGAAGGCACGTTCGTTTTTATTGGTTTGTCGTCTTATCAAATAATATTTCTGCTTTACTCACACACCTCCAAAAAACAATACATTCAGCAGTTATTCGTTAGTGGTATGACTAGTAACACCTAGTCGTGTCCAAAATTATTGATTCACCAATAAAAATGTAAGAACTTAAAACTAGTTTTATAAGGGGAGTGAAAAACCAGTCCCAAATTTATTTGACTAATAGCAAGGTTTGGGTGTTATCAATTTCTAACTGGTTTTGATTTTTAACGAATCACATTTACTTGTAGGTACCTATTTTGGAACAAGTTATGTTTAAATATGAAATTAGACATTTATATAATGGATATTATACATAATCTAATTAGGAATTAGACAGTCAATGTATGTGATATTAAAATAAAACAAAACAATATAATGTTTGTTAAAATAGTTACGTTAAGAAAATATTTAAATGCAAACATTTTTTATAAATGCGTCACTCATAACTACATAACCTAAAGCTCGTTGCGTCTATTGTTGAACATACGCTTCCCTCAAACATTTTTTCTTTATTAAACTGTTTATTTATAATGTACTCGTTACATTTTTGTATTAAATAAATTGGTTGATGATGATAGCTTGTAGTTGTTGCTGACATGAGCTGATTCACCTTAACTATCTAACCAGATTTTCTGGTCAGTGTCCCTTGAGTCTTCCAATTCTTGCTGCAGCTTTGATACGGGCCTTGATTACTTTATTATCGTGCATTAAGTTTCTATTTTTGTATTAAGCTATATATTTTATACAGTTTTATATAAATGGTCTTCTCATGTCGTCATGGAGAGTTTGATTGAATACAGACCAGCATCTGCCATTATCCTCAGCGTTTTGGACAGATATTTTTGTAAAGTTTTTGTATCTGAAGGTTTTGCACATCCCCACAATGCTCTGCCGTAGGCCACATTAGTTTCAGTATAGTTTTGTCTATTATCAGCTTGTTTTAATTTTGATTAAACCAGCTAATGTTCATTTTGATTTTTTGCCAGAGAGCCAGTTCATTTTTTGGGTTTTAATATTTATTGGTTGCTTTTTGACTCGTATATGTGCCTTCCACAGTAATTTGTGGTTAAGATGAAGGCCCAAATATTTGACTTTATTCTTTATTAAGATGGTTTGATTGTTAACTGTGACTTAAGGAAACAAGTATTGTCTGGAGGTGAAAGTTATCTGTGCAAATTTCTCAGTATTTACTGTAATCTTTCACTTGTGAAGCCAATCTTGATGCACATTATTGTGGATTTTAAATTTTTTTAATTTCTGTGTTGCTTCTAATGGGTAGTGATTGAGTAGTACTTATGAACCTCTATAAGATGTAAAAAAAAGTATGAACCTCTATAACAAGAACCTATATGTTTCCTGCAGTTTAGACTTAATTAGTCATTAAAAAATTAAGGTCAAAAAAAGATAAATTTTTGCTTTTTTCGTTTATCAGAAAAAAATTAAGCATTTGAAAGAAATTTGAGACTAACAAACTTGTAACTTATATAAAAAAACTTATTTGTTGCTTACAAAATTGCAAAATAAGTAAAAAATTTTGGGGTTTTTTATAAATGTTAATAACTTATTTAAAAATGAACTTAGAATCTTTATATTAATAAAAATTTGGGTCTTGTAGTGCTTATTGCGTATAATTATGGTCGAAATTTCAAAGTAATCGGTCAATAGTTTAAAAGTTGTTTTATTTTATTATCTCAAATTAACTTATATAAGTTACACAAATTCTACGGATAGCTTATCAAAGCAAAAAGTTTTTTAAATTATTATTATAAAAAAGAAATTGAGAAAAAGATTTTAAATATTACAAAATCATTTTTCAAAAACGTCGATTTGATATCGATTTTTTGCTTATAAAGAATTAGAATAACTTTTTAACTATTGCCTGTAAGAAAATGATTTTTTCATAAGTATTTGATTTTGAATTTTTTTACAAAGTTGGGGTAAAGTGATTCCCTTTTTTAAACATTGATAGCTGCTTTGTTTATAATAATTAGGTAAGAGATCTACTTACCGTTATTTGAAAAAACATACTTCAAAGCTTTAATGTGCCAAATTCGAAAAAGATTGCCATTCAACGGAATCGTCCTCCTCCTCAGTGCTAATCCCTTTTGGGATGTGGTGACACCATCAGGCCTTTACAGTTTTTTTTTACATCCTTCCCTGTCCTGGGCTAGTTGTTCGGCTTCATGTAACCCTTCGTTAAACAATATTTTTATTTGATCTACCCAACGGCTTGGAGATCTTTCCCTAGGTCTCTTTCCTTCAACTCTAACCTCGACTATCAGTTTTTCCCTCGTACCTGTTCTTCTAGCAATGTGTCCAAAATACTGTAAATATCTCTGTTGTATTTGTTTAAGCAATCTATCCTTTACTTTAAGTTGTTCTTACATCGATACGTTAGTGCGATAATCAATAAAGGATATTCTTAATATGCGGCGGTATACCCATATTTCAAAAGCGTCCAGTTTATTTTTATCCGCTTTCTTTGGGGTCTACGTTTCGGATGCATATGTGACTATGGGAAAAATGAGTGACCTTTCCAGCCTTAGTCTTGTGTGTATTGTTATGCTAGAATTTTTCCAAATTGTTACCAGTTTCATCATAGCTGTTCTAGCAATAGTCAACCTTCTACGTATATCTCTGTCACACCCTCCGTCATTTGTTATTAGGGATCCCAGGTATACGAAACTATTTTTTAGTTCAAATCGGAATCGTCCACAGAGCTTCAATATGTAGTCCCCAAAATCGGCTGGCATTGAGACTCGCAAGAGCGATGGATAGGGAAGGAGAGGTTTTTATTTATGGATTTCTACTTTTTTTTTTAATTTGTATTAACTTTTTGCGTACATTACGGATATACATTATTTAAATAAATAAATTGTTCAATTGTTGTTTATTTAAATAATGCATATTCGTAATTTACAAAAAAAAAGTAGACACAAATTAAAAAAAGAAACGTTGAAATTCATGAACAAGAATCAGTGACACAGTTAACAGCTTCTTCCCCTTCTATTACTTCCGCCAGTTTCAAAGGCGGCCGATTTTTAGAACCACATTTTGAAGCTTTGTGGACGATTTTGATAACACTTTAAAGTATGTGCTCTCTTAATTGTTATAAACAAAGCTGCGTGCTTTGTTTGAAATTGGAGAAAGAGGTCCATACTATTCAAAATAACTGTCGTTTACTGGCCGGGTCAGTGCCACGAAAAAAGTCTAATATTCCTGGACTAAATGCTATTATTGCAGTGTCGTCAGCGAAGGTTACCAAATCAGTTAAGTTAGTTGTTGGGATGTCAGCTGTAATAATTGGATACAAGTATTGACACA
This sequence comes from Diabrotica undecimpunctata, assembly GCF_040954645.1. Taxonomy (NCBI): domain Eukaryota; kingdom Metazoa; phylum Arthropoda; class Insecta; order Coleoptera; family Chrysomelidae; genus Diabrotica; species Diabrotica undecimpunctata. The sequence continues at coordinate 25,965,998 of NC_092803.1, forward strand.
AAGACCAAATGCATGGTTATAACAGCAAAACTACCTGGATTATACTAAAAAACTATCTGTACAACAAATCGTCTAGTTACGGAAATCTTAAAACCTAAGTAGAAGATCAAGTGAATATAGCAAAAAGTTCCTCAGGATGCCTGAGTGAAACAATATGGAGGAATAAAAATATCGGAAAAAAAGTAAAGGCAGAATTTACAAAACAGACCTATAATAATAACATACTTGGCAGAAACATCAGAGATGAAAACCATTAGTGAATTCAAAAAAAAATTCATTTGAGCAATCCTGTGTCAATTAAAGGTTTCTTGTATTGATGTTGTCTGTCTTCGAAAACAATTGTTCAGAACATATTGGTTATAAATATAACTCATTCCAATTTTTTTGTTCAAATCACTTATTAGAATCAAATAAACTGTGTTTTATTTGTTAAGTTTTTACAATAAAATAGAGAACTAGAGAAAATATAAACATAAACTAATCGAAGAGTGGAAATTAGAATGAGCCAAAGTGCCAGTTTTTTCTAAATTGAGTTATTAACCAAAAATTGTGTTAAGGTTGCCGCTTGTCGTCCTAAGAAAGGTTCTAAATACCAGCATTAAAATTAGAGGCAAATTTATGAAACTTATCATTTAAGCTAAATATTAAATTCTGTAATTATCGTTTTTCTACTAAGTAAACCGCACTGAAATGTCGTTTAGACATTAGGTGTTATTGTTTGAAAATTAGATCTACATATATGTAGAAGAATGAGTTTAAAATAAACATACACACATACAAAAGTTTATATTTTTTATTCCTAACAAACACAGTCTCTTTTACGACTTTCTTAGCCCCTTTTCCAAACATCCTTTACTCGAAAAGGACAAAATTCGCCCATTCCAAAGAATTGAAGTGAATGATTGATAAATGCAAAGTCCTTGAAACGTTCGATAAGACCCTACGTCTTGTTGAATATTCAAAAAACTGGTGGCCCGATGGCCGTGACACTCCGCGTCACAAAGGGATAAAAAATTGTCAATCACATATTCGATGTTGGATTTGGATGAGGCGTTTTTTTCTCTGCGAGATAGATAAAGGGGTGCGTGGGATGTCCTTGGATTTGTAGGGGGTTCTGCCTGAAACTCTGAACTTGAAAATTCTGTAATCTATAAAGAGTTACAATGACACAAGATGTGACAAAAACTTTTCTTTGTGTGTTGTATAAAGGGGACATTTTTTTAAGGCGATAGTGTAATCTATTTTGTCGTTCAACTCTATTCTTTATATCAGAAAGAAAAGAATATATATATATATATATATATATATATATATATATATATATATATATATATATATAAGAATAAATATATGTTGAGAATCATCTACACAAGCTATCAAAATTATATTTTTGTGAGAGGCAAAACTGGGCTATTATTTTAACTTTTTCTGTTATACATATGTACTTTTATGAAACCTAACAATAAAACTCTAAAAACTTTTGTTTTCAAGACTTCCACAAAATTTATTATTTTCTTCTTCTTCACTGGCTTTACAACTTGGGGTGAGTCTTCGCCGCATCCACTATCGCCCTCCATCCTCTACGATCTTGCGCTTCTATTTCCCATTGTTGTACTCCAATTCTAGATAAATCGGCTTCAACATCATCCTTCCATCTTTTTGTCGGTCGGCCTACTGATCTACCATCTGGTCTTTCAAAAAACACTGTCTTTAACACTCTGTCATCCTCTGATCGTACCACGTGAAGTGCCCATCTTATTCGTTTACCTATGTCTAACTATGTTTTTAGTTCCATACAGTCACCAATTCAGCATAACGGCGTCTTCTCCAATCCCCTGTGAATTCATCTCTTTGGGGGCCAAATATTATTCTGAGAACCTTTCTTTTCCATACTAGAAGCTTATTGATTTCCCGCTGGTTGAGAGTCCATATTTCACTGCCATATGTAATAATTGGGCGAATAATCGACTTATACAGTGTTAATTTAGATTTTCCTTTAAGAAGCTTCGATCTTAATAATGTTGAAAGGGAGTATGATACTCTATTTCCCGCAGCTATTCTTACTGAGACCTCTTTTTCTATGTGGTTGTCAGCTGTGATATCGCCCCATGTATTTAAACTCATTTACTACTTCCAAGTTGTGATCATTAATACTGATGTTCTGCCTAACTCTTGGTCTTAGATTTTTGGTTTCTACCATGTATTTCGTCTTTTCTTCATTCGGAGACTCAGACTACCTGTTTCTTCCTTGAGCTGTGAAAATACCTCTCTAACGTCTCTTGTAGAATGCCTGACTGCATCTATATCATCAGCAAAGGCCAGCAACAGCTTTGATCCTTGATCAGCAAATCCTCCTATCAGCTCAGACGATATTTTACTTATTGCATATTCTAAAGCAAAATTGAACAGCAACGGTGACAAGGGGTTCCCTGCCTAAGTCCTGAATTTATACCAAATGGCATCGATGTTCTGCTTTTTATCTTTACTTGCGCATATGAGTCTATCACGCACATTTGCGTTAATTCAACTAATTTTCTTGGTATTTCCATTTTTAACATTGCTATCCACAATTTGCTTCTTTTTATGGAATCATATGCTTGCTGGAAGTCTATGAAAATTTATTATCGGCATCATTTATTATGTTTCGGCAGAGTACTTTTCTTAAGTGACCTATTTTTAAATTTAAATTTTAAATCACAAACTACATAAGAAAGCCCTGAAATTAGTATTTCCACCGCCAGAGAAAGATCCCAGTACCGTCTGCTCGATTACCTATACAGGAAAGATACCAACAAAAATAGCCAAACATATAAAAAGGAAAGGCACAAACAGCAACTTAAGCCAATATATTCAAAACAGAAAGAGCCAAAAAGCACTTACTCATCATCATCAGCATCATCATCATCATCATCATCATTCTGGCTTTGCATCCCTGCGTGGGTCCTAGCCTCCTCAAGAAATTCTCTAAAGTCATCCCTATGCATCGCCTTTCTCCGGCAAGCACGTATTCCCATTATTTCTCATGTCTTCATCGATATTATCAAGGAACCTTGTTCTGGGTCTTCCTCTGCTTCTCTGACCAACGGGTCTATCAAGGAGCGTTTTTCTAGCTGGGTCATTTTGTTCCATCCGCATTACATGCCCTATACACCTCAGACGTCCTATCTTAATAATATGTTTTATGATATCAGGTTCTTGTTAAATACTATAAAGTTCGAAGTTGTATCGTCTTCTCTTTACTCCATTGTTATTCACTGCTTCATAGATTCGCCTTAGTACTTTTCTTTTGAAACATCCCAACATGTTTTCATTATTTTTTGTTCCAAATCTCCGAACCATATGTTAGGACTGGGCGTATTACTGTTTTGTAGAGTTTTATTTTTGTATTCTCGATATAATTGTGGATTTAAGGAGGATATTGAACCCAAAATAGCATCTGTTGGCCGTGCAAATTCTAAAGTTTATCGCTGCGGTAATATTATTCTCAGTGTTAAGGAGCGCTTCTAGGTATACAAATTCGTTCACTGCTTCGATGACGTCGTTTTTTATAACAAGTGGTCGTAGGATTTGTGGTTGCGTGCTTATTTTCATATGCTTCGTTTTGTTCGTGTTTATTATTAAACCCATTTTTGTAACTGATTCTTTTAATGCTACATACGCCTCTCGTACAGCGTTTTCCGTTCTCCGTTTTCCGATTTATTATATATTGAACCAGTGGTTGTGATTTATGACATACATATTACTTTTTCCAAAGCCAGATTAAACAGTATACAGGAGAGAGGGTCTCCCTGGCGCAGCTCGTTATTTGTTTTAAAAGGTTCAGACAACTTTTTCAAGAGTTAGTTTTGTTCAATTTACCAACTAATTTGGTATTCCTAGCTCTTTCATTGCTTTGAACATTTCTCTTCTATTCAGAGTCGTAGGCTGCTTTGTAGTCTATAAATATGTGATGAGTATCAATGCCATATTCCAGTGTTTTTTCCAAAATGTGTTCCGGGCTTGCAATCCGATGAATTGTCGATATACCACCTCTGAAACCAGCTTGGTATTTTCCTACTATCCGTTCTGCATATGGTGCCATACGGTCAAGATATCTCCTTTTTTGTGTATGGTGTAAAGTATTACAATATTACAAAAACTTACATCGGTCAAACTGGTAGAACTTTTAACAAATGGATAGCAGAACACAAAAAGGGTTTTCAATAATAGAAAAAATATTCTACGTACGCACGTCACCTTCTAGACCATAATAATTCATTTAATGGCTAATTTCGAATTCTTAACATTCAAAATAAAGGCCTTAAGTTAGCTTTATAAGATTCTATGGAAATTAACAAATTAAAAATACAGACATAATTTAGAATGACCAACTTGAGACAAACAGTTCTCCCCTCCTCAACCTATTGAATTCAAGACTGTAAAGTGTAAACGAATACCAAAAATAGATCACTAAGACACTCTGCCGAAGCAACTGTAGTGATAATAAATTAAAGTTTGTGGAAGTTTTGAAAACAAAAATTTTCGGTATTTTATAGTTATGTAACATTTTTTTATAATTAAAATATTAAATAATTTGTAATCCCTTTACCCCTGTTGCTGAGACGCCCAAGGTCGTATCCGCAAATATATACGCAGGTGGGCTCGCTCATCCTTAGGAAATTTTATTGGAATTTTGAAAATTAAAAGCAGATATCAAGCACAGTTTTATTAATTAAATCTTGCCCAAGTACTTTCGCTTCCTAGAGCATCGTCAGGGGCATTTCGTCAATTTTGGGCTATCCAACAATTACAGAATGTCATACACATAAAATTAAACATAAAGTTGAACATAACACTACACTAAACAAGGACAAACAGTTTAAAATTATTTAAAAAGCCGAAGCTAAATTCTAGTCGGCAACAGGAGAATCATTCTCTCTCGTGTTGCTGGCCAATTTTATTTTTGGACTCCTAATAAGTTTCCTGATTATGTAATACCTCTAAATATTTGTTTATTCCATTAAATTATTATTATACCTTCGACCAGAAGAAAGATCAGACTGATTTAGTTTCGTAGGTAAGTAGTTGAACGGAGTCCACCTAATATATTTATTATTTGTTTATGTAGTGTGTTGACAAGATTTATTTGATAATTAACTTTTGATATCTCTCCTTGGACTTGGTCTCAAAATCTAAATACCTTATCTCTTTTCGTTTTTAGGATTTCTTAATTTTCCCCTTGAACCCTAAAAAATTAAGTGGCTCCCTTTTTCTATCTTACCTTATCTTTGGTAATTTTACCCATCTATCTTTTTGTTTATTTCTGTATCTTTTCTAATATATCATATCCTGTCCTATCTTTACTTATTTCGTCCGTTGGACTCGTTGGACCCATTCCCGGTTCCAAAAGCTAGTTTCGAACCCACGACTCGCTCTCCACCAACCATCTGGCGTTCGACCAAGTAACGGTCGAATCCGTCACTTTAATTAAACATTTTCAAAAACTACAAAGATATGATAGAATGTAACTAGATCACCCAAATAATGATATAGATAAAAATTCTAAATACGTTTAGTTATAACTTGTGGAAAAAATATAGTGCACAATACATTCCAACACACGTATTTCTCATGTACTTTCTAAGTCTCCCATTTTTATAAAGGACCGTTTTATATTTAGCACTTTATATGTGATACATTGTAAGAAATATATTTTTGGATAAGATATCTAGATTTTCTTGCTTGGTGGTTTTATAAAAACCAATTTCTACACGTGTAATATTACATGTTATTGCATATTCAATACAATTTATATTCCAACATTTCTCACGTGAAGGCAATAAAGCTTGCCAGCCAACAACCGTTCAGTTCAGAGACATTTCGGCATTGATTTAACTGCTGATGTGCTCAAAACAATGTCTCGTTTAGCTCATAACGGGTAACCGGAAATGGCGTTCAGAAGTTTTGGATTTGTTGCTGATAGTACGGTTATTGGGAGTCACAATAGTTTCAAAAAGGAAAATAAACGTTTTATTCTGGAAAACACATGGATTTACATAGACTGTTTCCAGGAATTCTTACTACGAAATATGGGTTTATCATAGAATAATACGTATTGGTATGAATATAAATGATGGTATAGATGTAACTGAAAAAATTAAATTATGTTCTGTATAAATAAACGGATATCCAAAAATTCGTAGTAAGATTCTATTCTTTATTCAAACTTACTCTAACTGCATTAATGATATTTTAGCAATTTTTCTCTCTCTTCATATTATAAAAATCTCATAAGTTCCTATTAAGCACTTAGTGATTTGCGTTTTAGAATTTAGAACAAGAAAGCATACTCTAAATGTTTATTTTATTAATTTTTTGTTTTCCTCTGTTCCGCCTAGTGGCGGCTAGTCAGGGTCAGGGTCGGCACTGCCGACCCACTCCTTTATAGATATTATAGATTTTTTTTAATATTTAATTTAATCAGTATTTCAATAATTAATTGTGGCAGGTAATTAGTTGATGTCATTTGTTTCTGTGAAATAAAAAAAAATATCTGTGAGATAATAAAGACTAAATTTTATTCATGGTTTTTAAAAGAATTTGACCAGACTAAATTTTTTTCATGGTTTTTAAAACAATTCGTCCAATCTGAGCGTTAAGTGATCCCTGCGTAACACTTTTCAAATTAATAATCCGAAATCGGAGACATCCATCCGCCTGTGAGTTCTTAAGAATGCACTTTTCGGGGTTTCGGCAAGCCGATCCCAAGCTTGTCGATTTACATGTTAACATCAACGGAATATTAGTGGATGAGCAAGCAAACATACATTTCTTTCCATATGAATTTAATTACCAAGTACGGCAAATTTAAATTTGCCGATGCTTCATTTGGATTGGTGATTGGTCGCGAATTGTACCTTGCGAGCGCGGGATGAAATGTTATTTCGGGATGGATAAGAACTTAAGTAGTGAAGTGAAGTGATATTGAGTGCACGAACTAGCTTTTCTTTTTGACTATTCAAAATTTAAAAGTTACGCCAAAGAATTTCCAAGATATTTATTAGACAGGTTAATTAAAAATTATCCATCATTCTTTAATAAAATAAAATTAGAAAATGAATTAAAAGTTTTATATGCTGATCCAAATATTTTCGGAAGGTGGGATAAGTTACAAGATATGTATAATTTTATATACTGCAATTCATTACAACAAACTGTTACCGAAATTAATAAATTATTGTCATTAATTCTCTCATTACCACCAACATCTGTCTCAAATGAACGAGATTTCTCTTGTCTCAAAAGAATCAAAACGTAGTGTCGAAACACCATGAAACAAGAGAGAATGTCAAGCTTGTCTCAAATGTCAATAGAAAAAAAACTTTTAAAATCTCTCCAAAACTCTATAAATTTTACGATGACGTTATAACCCATTTTGCCACTTCCAAACAACGTAGACTAGAGTTAATTTATAAACATGTTTAGGTTCTAAATTTATAGGAAAAAGCAAAAAAAAACAAAAAAATACAAAAAATCTCCTATGATGATTGAAGTCTTTATTAGACGGTATACCTATCTGAGGAGACAAAAAATACCTTGTCGACCTTGTCTCTCAAGCCACGAGCCGCCACTGGTTCCGCTAATAGTAATTTTAAAATATATATATTAAAATACAGTTTGACTTTATTTTATATAAAAGCAAACATATTATAAAAGGTAAACCTTTTTTACTTTCCTTAACTTCCTAAATCTCGCCATTAGCTGCATGTTTTTGATAATTTTCCCTTTTTGCGTATACCTCAGTTTTTTTCGCTGCTTTTTTACTTGTCTCTTATGTTTGTACCAATTCTTCTAAGCTTTATTTATCTTGTGTGCTCATATCTAATTGTTTTTTTTTTGTCATTTTATCTATTTTACATTACTGTTCTAATTTAGTTTTCCATTATTAGTTCCGTTCCTTATTTCTTGATATAAGTCTGTCATAATATTTTCTCTTATATTTGTATATAAATATTTTCTCTAGTTTTTTATTTACAAGAGCTTAAATATCTCTTTTCATTTATTACATTGTTAAGATTCAAATTCTCATCCAGACCGCGGAATGCGAGCTTTGAAAGCACGAGCCGACTCCCAACCCCCATTTTATGCGAAATTTTTCAACGGAAGAACCTTGACAGGATTTTTTAACAAAAAAATTGGAATAATAGCTGGGGCAATTCTATAGGTAGAAGGAGACCGTTTTTAGGTGGTCGAGGACGTACCGATTATTGTCAAAAGAGATTGTGGAAACGATGGAGATATGAAAATGTGAGATTCATGCAAAATATCCACTACCGTTTCGGGACAATTGATGAGGGGATGCTTTTTTGCATGGAAATGGCTTTAAAACAAGGTTTCTCAAAAAATAGGGTGTTGATTCCGACTTTCTTCACATCAGAAGTTATACAGGCTGTCTTTTATTCCTTAAACTATATTATTTTGATGACAGTTGACACCTTAAGGAACTTAAATGACCTTTATGACTGCGGTCGACTAACTAGTGTAAATTCACTTAAAACCTTCGTTATAATAACGGTTGATTAATTGAGCGAGAGAGGACAGTAAGGGTATAAACAATAGGTCCTTTCACTTAGAGGTCGGCGACCAAAAGGCCTTATCAAATATCCCTCAGAGTGTCGGTGATGTTTCAGACCGCCAAACAGAAAAGGATTAGACAGTGGCGTGCAAATATTGCGTAACAGGTAGAAGAGCTTTCGTGTTTGTATCTCAAAGAGTTTCACCACTGTCTTACATAGTTGTTAATTTTTAATTCCCAGGGTAGGTATATTTAAGAATTTAATATGTGATAAATAAAACAACCCCATGATCGATCAATAAAAAATTTATTGAATAATAAGCCTGAAAATATTAACAAAACATGTAATTACAAGTTGACAGTTGACAAGAAGTGACATAACCTAAAAAAACAAAATTCTTGTCCTTTTTCAAATCTTTAACCCGGCGTCATATACGTGGATTTTTCTGTCATTAGTACATATGTGAGGTGTGACAAACCCCAATTTCTAAGAAAATCAGGATTTTTTCTGGCAGTTTTTTTATTTGTTTTCTAATTTCATGGTCTGAAGTGATCATCTAAGGACTATTTAAGCAAAAAAGAAATAATCAGAACACCTTTATTCAAAAGAAATTAAAAATAAACTAATAATAGGCAATTCTCCATAAGCAAAAACCACAACTTAACTGAACAATCTTACCAAAAAATATAAACACCATATGATCAAAAATACAATAGTAAATGAAAATCTAATAGTAAGATAATACAAGGAAAAACTCTGCCCGGTTATACAGTGAAAGAAAAAAAATTAATCGCTATTTGAATTCATGCAATTTTGACAACTTATGACAGCATGCTCCAGGCACAGTAATGATTCACAGTTTGAACAGAAATATTTAGTTTTCCGATCTCGGCTTCTTGGACATACTGAACATCTTCCCATGAGTTTTGGAATCTTGACAGGTGGCACTGCAGGGGCATCTTGGCCAAAATGTGCAATGTTTTGACGAATACTCCTTGGTATTCTTGGATTATTTTTTCTTTCAGATATGTGGTCCTGGATCAATTCAAAGTCCAACATTTTGATAAACAATCTTCTGGCAAGTTTGAAATCTTGATTGTTTTCTCTGTATATCACCAAAGCATTTATGGCGGCTGTATTCAAGAGAAAAAACACGATCGTAAGAGGCCATCTTCGTGAGTTTCTAGATACGTTATATGATGCAGACAGTTCATCCACTATATCTACTCCATTTTTAGTAAAGTTGTAGAAGCTTATTATTTCTGGTAAATTTTTATCGCCAGTTGCTTCATCAATAGCTCCATCATGATGCATGGTGGACAACAGTAGGACGTTTTTATTTTTTTTTTCTGCACATACGATAAAAGTGTAATATCTTTCTTCTTCTTCTTCTTCAGTGCCTTATCCGGTCCGGATATTGGCGATCATGGTTTTGTTGACTGCTCTGCGAAACAGCTCCGCTGAGGTCATCCCAAACCATTGTCGGAGATTTTTCAACCACGAGATACGACGGCATCCCGGTCCTCTTCTGCCAAATACTTTACCCTGCATAACAAGTTGAAGAATTCGATATTTTTCTTCGTTCCGCATCACGTGGCCGAGGTACTCAAGCTTACGTTGTTTAATTTTCTTTAATAATATCTTTCTGAAAGCCAAATAAAGATGTCATTTGTTCTCTGTTCTGGACTGTCAAAAATTGTGCTGGGATGCATCGTTTGTTCTTTCTCAGCGTGCCTACTGACGTAAGTTTATGCTCGTTCAGCAATTTTATCATTAATTCATAACTAGTGTACCAGTTGTCAAAGGTCACATTTCGGTTGGAACCAGAAATAGGTTATATTAGCCTCTCTACTATATCTATTGGGGAATTACTAACACTGTAGGGACCTTCTGGCTGTTTTCCTGCATACATTTCCAAATTTAAAACGTAGTACGAACGGGCATCAACTAGGGCTTGCACTTTGATCCCATACTTTGCAGGCTTGTTGAGCATGTACTGTTTGAAAGCACATCTTCCACGAAAAGACTCCAACTTCTCATCTATCGTCACATATTGAGAAGGAGTGTAGGCCTGCTTACAATTTTCAATAAATTTGTCCAGAATTCCACGAACTGGAGCTAATTGAGGAGCAGGAATTGAAAACGATTTATAGACATCGTATTGCGGAATATATCGACACCAGTCCCATCTGTTTGCCATAAGTCTCTCAAATTCTGACGATTAGAATGAAACATACCTGCTAAATAAAGAAGTCCGATAAATGCTTTAATTTCACATTCATTGGTTGGTTTCACCCTGCATTTATTTTGATATGCAATTGATTTTTGTTGAATTTTGAGATTGGTCCAGCGCACTATGTCTTCGATCATTTGTCGGTCAAAAAACAATTGCCAACAATCTAAAGCACGTTTAGCATTTTTTCCATAATGCTTCACACCCGGCAAATGAGTAATAATGTTCTCTGATCTTGTTTGAACCCGTTTATTATTTAAAGCAAGTTTGTTCCATTGTGTTCCGTCTTTTCCGAGATACATTTCTTTGTTTCTTGGAGGTCCGTCAGTGCTTTTATTTTCCGTCTCATTCTGAAGTTCTGTTTTTGATGTCTCCATGTCTGAATCTCCGTCAGAAACTACATCTTCTATTGCGATATCCTGCTCCGAGTCGGTGTTGTGGTCGCTTTCAGAGATATGGTCAATATCGTCATCGCTTCCCGATTCGATGGCATCGTCATCAATTTCAGCCCATAGAGCTTCAAGCTTTTTCTGTTCCGCTACGTATGACATGATATTTTAGCTAAAAAATTAAACAATTGAATATGCAGATTCAAATAAGTCAAAAATAAAAACTTACTTATAATGTCAAAATTGCAAACGCGAGTACATAGATGGGGTTTAACACACCCCAGAGCGTTTCAGGTGCATGTAACTTCACTCACTGCCTACAATGTACTGAGGTAACGCCTGAATTCGATGGTGGGAACATTTTTGGGAAGCTATTGGGGTGGACGTGCGCATAAGTCTGCGTTTGATTTATTTTAAGAGCGATATTTGGGAGCTGGGGCATGCTGGGGTTTGTAAAACCCCACATATGTAGTGCCGGGTTAATATTACATTAGGTTAGGAGCTAACACTCCCACTTATTCAAGATTTGACAACAAATATAAAACAAAGACCTAACAAATTAATAAATACATAGTTAAATTGACAAATTCAACTTATTCAATAAATTGTTAAAAACTGTCTTTGACAATGCTTTAATGAACAAATCGGCTAATTGATTGCTTGACTTGACATAACTTATACAGATATTCTTGTTTTCAAAAAATTTTCAAGAAACAGAATTTAAAATATTTCCTTTAGACAAAGGTACGCTAGGATTAGCAGGAATCTTTAATGGATTAGCATTAGTTATATTAAATTTACTAAGAAGTTTTTCTATACACTTATGTTGATGAATAGCAATTGTACCCACACTAAGATCTTGTTTAATTAGTCTAGGCGGGATCTGTTTTGGATTGGACATTTTCCATAGGAAGCTATTTTTTTGCTAGAATCCCTTCAGGATGTGCCCAATATCGATAATCACGATATGCGCCAGTCGCAAACCCTGTGCTAAATTTTTTATTTAACAAAATCTGAAAACAATTGAAAATTTCTCATTTTTTTGCTCCTATTTTCGTTTATAATTCGGAAAATATTGATCCTAGAGAAAAAATTATAAGAAGTGAAAAGTTTGGTTATTCAATTTTACACAATATTCCGTTAGCTAGAAATTGAAAATTTAATGTTTATTGTTGAAAAAATAGCAATAATTGGAAAAAAAGTACAAAAAAATTAAGTTAATCCTTTAAATGTTTTCGACTTTCTAAACTTGACTTACAAGCTCCATATTCCGCCTAGAAAAACCTCTTAATATGTTTAAAACGTGTGCTAAATTTTGTTAAGATCGGTCGGATAGGTTTTGCATAATAATTTTGCAATCCAGCCTACTGAAAAAAAATCGCAAATTTTCAAATTTATAGTAGGCCCTAAATAAGGCCCTCAGATAGTTGCAATTTTTTTTACACTTAAAGGAAGGCTCAAACTTTCAAACGCTTTTTGTAAAATTCAAATCGGTTTACTAGGAGAGCCTAGAAATGTTTTTAAAGTTTTAAACCTTTTTTAAATATATTAGGCTTATAAACAAATTGAATAACTTTACGAGCTTTAAACATTTCAATTTCAAAATTTATACACTTAAAGAACATTAAAAGACGCTTCTTTAAAAAAAAGATACATTCGGCTTACTGGTTGCCGAGATATTGAAGGTCAAAGTTGGCATACATTTGCCGTGTAACCATAAGTAATATAGGGCTCGTTTTTAAACAAATACCCTCGTCTTGTCAAGTACTTTTTATATCAAAAGTTTTACGTAATGCGCTTCATAGCAACATCCATAAAAAAGACAAATAAAAAACCGTTTTCTCGTAAAATGTCGCTCGGAATGCATGAGAGGTGGTGGTGGGGGACATTCACTCGAAATGTGAATCGGCTAGTTCAAAATCATAGCGCGCGCTAAAAATTGCATTATCTTGGCTTCTTGTTAACCAATTTTCCTTTTTTTTTTAATCGCTGTCTCGGACGACAAGGATTTTAAATATCATATTTTCAAATACCAGTTTTAATTGCAAATTGGTAAATTTGCAATAAACAATTGTATGTTAAACAAGTAATTGCATTTTTTCTTCATTCCTTTTTTTTGAGCTTGCAATTTATACATTGAAGTAAATTGTTACATTTAGTAAACAAATATGTATTTATAAATTGTGAATAAATAATTTAAATTGTTAAAGCAAAGGCGAACAAAAAAAAATTTTTTTTCATAAATAAACTTTATTTTGACTCAATCTTCAATAATTTTTTTTAAAGTTTTTTTCTTTTTTTGGAAGGATATGTTTAAAGCTCGTAAAGTTATTCAATTTGTTTATAAGCCTAAAAAATGTTTAAAACTTTAAAAAAATTTCTAGGCTCTCCTAGTGAACCGATTTGAATTTTACAAAAAGCGTTTGAAAGTTTGATCCTTCCTTTATGTGTAAAAAAATTTTCAACTATCTGAGAGCCTTATTTAGGGCCTACTATAAATTTGAAAATTTGCGATTTTTTTCCAGTAGGCTGGATTGCAAAATTATTATGCAAAACCTATCCGACCGATCTTAACAAAATTTAGCACACGTTTTAAACATATTAAAAGGTTTTTCTAGACGGAATATGGAGCTTGTAAGTCAAGTTTAGAAAGTCGAAAACATTTAAAGCATTAACTTTTTTTTAATACTAGTTTTTTAAGATTACTAGATTACTAGTTATTTAAAATAGCTAGTTTTAACTAGCTATTTTTTTCAACAATAAACATTAAATTTTCAATTTCTAGCTAACGAAATATTGTGTAAAATTGAATAACCAAACTTTTAACATCTTATAATTTTTTCTCTAGGATCAATATTTTCCGAATTATAAACGAAAATAGGAGCAAAAAAATGAGAAATTTTCAATTGTTTTCAGATTTTGTTAAATAAAAAATTTAGCAGAGGGTTTGCGACTGGCGCATATCGTGATTATCGATATTGGGCACATCCCGAAGGGATTTTAGCAAAAAAATAGCTTCCTATGGAAAATGTCCATTATGGTCTGAATTTCAACAGATCCCGCCTAGTCTAAATGTCAAGTCGAACAAAATGTAATTTATTATTTAAACTCACAGTTATTTTAAACATTTTCTTTAAAGTGTCTATAAGTTCATTAATAGCACTTTCTGATTTTGACAGAACAAGCCCATCATCAATATAAATTGCTAAATAAGTTTCAGTATTTGCAAAATTACCAACAAAATAAAAATACATTGATCACTTTTTAACTGTATAAAGTCAAATTTATTAGGAGAAGATACAAACTTCTGGTTCCGGCATCTCGATGACTGCTTAAGTTATAAGCTTTTATTAAATTTACACACTAAGTTCTGTTACTTTTTACTTTCAAAACCAGTTGGCTGTTTTATATACACACACTCTGGCAAGTCACCATACATAAATGCAGTGTGTACATCAAAATTAGCAAGTCTAAAGTCCTTTTCCACTGCTAACGATAACAAAATTTGCACTGAGTCATACCGTACAACTGGCATGAATGTGTCTTCATAGTCTATTCCACTTATACAGCTTCAGTTCACAATTCTTGTGACACATTTTTGTCAATAAGTATAGTCCTCGCACTTTCAACAATATTGTCCTTAACTGCCTCTCAGTGTGACCATTTTGTTGAGGTGTATATAGAGCTGATATATGATGAATACCATTTTTCTGATAAAATCCTGAAAATCACTATTGATATATTCTCCTTTAACTTGGTCACTTCTATAACCAGTTTAATTTTCGATCAGTATTTTAAAATTCTTAAACTTGTTAAGAACATCTGACTTGTGTTTTAGAAAATAAACACTGCAATAACCACTACAATCATCTTTAAATAAAACAAAATATTTTAATCCACTTGGAGAGAGGAAATGTTTACTGGTCCACATACATCTGTGTGAATCGTATGTCTGATCTGCTTCTTGTAAGACTTTTATGGGATTTTCTTGAGAGTTTCCCATACTGGCATAACTCACAGAAAAATTCTTCTTTGTCTGTAACTCTCATATTTTCCTCTAAATTAGAAGATTTTTTTCTTAATTGTACTGAAGGTAATACGCCCCAGACTATCATGCCATAACTTTATTGATGTTTTGCAAGCTAAATTACATTCTGCAATAGGCTTAAGTCTAAATTGCATAACCCACAGATTGTCTCTACGTACCCCAATACATGAAATGTTTTAATTTCTCTCTAGAAATTGACACATGTTTCTCTGAGAGTGATAGGTAAAGTTTTTATCTGTCATATCTTCCACTGAAAATAAGCTGTGACTAGGTTCAGGAACATAGAGGACATTATTTATAGTACGATCATACCACTCACCGTTGACAAATGCCTGTATTTCAATGACACTTTTACCTTCTACATGAATCAACTTTTGAAACAGGCAATTATTGTTTAAGGCATGTTCGGTTAGTTGGCAAACTCCCGTTGGACGGACAGTTCGAATGTAGAAATATTTTATTGCGAGTTGGGACTTATGTTCCCGGTTAGTAATCTAATTACATCGCATATTGCCGTATAATTTAATACTTTGAATTATGTTTTCATCAATGTAAACCCAACTACTGTTTGGTTTTGTGGTTAGTTATGCAAGTACTTCAAAGTAAGTAATCTAAACCACGTCTTTGCAATTAACAGTCAAAATTGTACCTTACGTTTTTCTTAACTGGATCGGATTATTTACTTTTTAGGTTCAGTGAAGATGGACTGATCAGTACGAAAACGTTTTGAACTTTTTAATCCATTTAGATTTTTTAATTTCAATTAAATACCACTGAAAAACGAAGTTTTTTACTTCGATGTTCGAGTTTTTTAAAAAACATAATCTTTACTGGACCAGAACTTATATTAGATCTATACCTAATAATTTAATTAAAATCTTATGCTATCACAAAAATAAAAAAAAAATTATTGTAAACAAAAAATAAAACGGCACTGTGATTATCAAGTTCAAATTTCAGCACTGTATATTATGTCAAGATGCAATGACTCTGGTAAAGTTCGTGTAACTTTCTTTAATTAATTTGGTACTCAATAGTAATTCAACTGGTGGATAAAGATGTGATCCTGTATTTGCCAAAGATCCAGCATTTCTTAAGATTTTCTGCATAACATATGATAAGATATGGTAACAGTTGTTGATATACATAAATAAATAATAATTTTTATTAGTATAAAAATAGTCTAGTATAGTATTACTTAAGAAAAAATCTGTATTTAACTTTAAGATTAAAGAAGTCATGTTGCGCATTTAAAACTTGACAAAAGCATTAAAAAAAATTCAAAACGACATGGACACTCAGTAGCACCGTGTGTTGGAGAATAAAATAAAAAAAAATTAAAAATTTTACAAGGACAACTAAAACATTATAAAATTTTGTAGAGGATATCCAGTTTTTGTATAATATGCTAACGGCATTACTTAAAATAACTGGACTTGTAAGTTAAAAAGCTAGAGACAAAATTCTTCTACTGTAAGACAAAAACGCACGTTGTTTATTGAATTAATTGTCAGAAACCAAGGATGCTATGTAGTATATTTAGTATTAGTTCATTTAGGCAAGATTAAAATTGTTAATTAATCTACCGAGAAGAGATTTTAACGCTGGGCCATTTTATGGTTCTTGTATATAAAAAAATCGAATTTAAATTATCATAATTTTTTGTTCTTCCATTTTATTTCTGATTCCGTTCTCGTGTAGCTTTGCACCATAGTGATTTCCGTTTTACGTTAATAATTATGAGTTTTCTAAGTAGGTATATGGTTTTATCTTCGAGTAGAAAACCTCCCTTTCCACAGCTGGCGCTGTGCCCCTGGCTTCGGTGGTGTCGTTAAATACCGGCGAAAGACAAAAGGGTTAAGGTCTTACCATTGTAGGGAAGTGACTTTGAGCAAACGTAGCTGTTACCTACATATACATAGAAAACGAGCTTTGTGCCTTCCGCTTGTGCCGTTTGTTAGCGAGAACTGCAAAGCCAGAAACAATACACTAACTAATGAATTTCTGTGTATACTTCGGCGGGCTTTTTCGGACTGAATAGTGACCCAGATATGAGAGGATTTATTTTCGGATAAAGGTGAAACGGATTGTTTAATAAAACAGCCAAGGCTAAACTAGAATTCAAGTAAAACTTTAAAATACGCGAGAACATATATGAAAAACATTAGGTTGTTATTTGATACTTGGTTAAAACGTTCTGCATATTTTTACTTATGGTCACCATGTAACGTTAAAAAGGTCACTTGTGTGTTATTTTTCTTTAAATAATTTTTTTATTTTAATTTCTTTTGATTTTATTCATCTATTAATCTTTCATTTTACTATTTTTTTATTTTAAAAATAGTTGGCGCTCAACTTTTCATTCAACTCTTCAATCAACTTAATATCCTATTTATTCTTTATTCTTTATTTTCAATGTTTATTTATTTTAGTTATATTTCCTGTATTTGGCTCCAGTCTGTTCTATGTCACAGTCATAGAACGTATAAATTTCTATGCCACACTTCAGTCGAAAAAGTATAACTGTCAGCTGGCGACTTTTTGTAAATATCCTTTATCTATAAAAATGCATTTTTTTGTTGAAAATTGATTTATATTGTTAAAACTTTTCTTGGGTGTTATATTTAATATTTAACCAACATCTGTCTGTTTATAATTTGATATAATTTCATCTAATAATAATTATATTCATTATATTCTTGCCAATTTGCCATTTGCTATTTAATATTGTAATTATTTTTAATTTTAATATGGCAAGGAAATATTAAACATATGCAGTTGCTAACACAAGGTTAATTTTTCTAATTTTTTTGGCCTTGTCCACTTTTTGGGGCGGACGTATCGAAACCACATGGGTCGAACTTCCTGAGCCTCATTAAACACTCTCCATAGCACATGGTCGGGCATGCCACAACTGCAGATGCTATTCAGGACCCAATGGTCACAAACATGAAAGTATCTAGATTTATTTACATCAGCAACTAACCACCAACTTCTGCAATACTTTCCAGCTACTTAAAGACAACATCAGAAGCCATAAGTAACATTTAAAAATCTTTTTTTTTTAAGTTATAGGCAAGATTTGCTATGTTGATTTTAATTTAATATTAAAAATTCAATTTTATATTTTTTTTTATTCATATTAGTATGATTAGTTAATACCTTGATTTATTTGTCCCAGTCTTTCATTGTTTAGATTTACTTCTAAGATAAGACGTTCTCACACCTGAGGGAATGACCTAAATGAGGCCTAACTATTAACTCCAAAAAAAAGTTGTCAGTTTTATTGTTCTACATTGACTCCCAACTTTCGGAGGTAATTATATCATTACCCATTGCCACCCACCGTTTCTAATGGGTCATTTAATGGTTACATCCTAGGTCATCCTACTACTACTACTTGTCGGTTTATAACGTTCTCCGCCGTTTTCCGACTTCCAATTGCCACTTAGACCGGTTGTTCCATAGATCTTCTTCTATGGCCCTCTCTCTCAGTTCTTTATTTATTCCTTCGCTCCAACTTTTTTTCGGTCTACCTCGTTTTCTCTTTCCTTCTGGTTGCCACTTTAGTATTTCTTTTGGCATTCGTTGTTCGTCCATTCTTTGTATGTGTCCAAACCAGATAAGTTGTTTTGTTGTAAGGCCATCTGTGATTGTTCGTTTGATTCCCATTATTTATCTAATGCGTTCGTTGGTATTCCTTTCTCTTCTAGATCTTCCTTCGGCTCTTCTCCAAAAATCCATTTCCGTCGCTTTCAGCGTTGACAGTGTTCTTTCTTTCAGTGGCCATACCTCACAGCTGTATAAAGTGATACTTTTTACTATAATCTCATATATCTATACGTATTTCTCTCTCTTATGGCTTTGTCTAATGTTCCATCTTGTGAAATAGTGATACCTAGGTATTTGTAGTCACAGCAGTGCTTTATCGTAGTGTTATCGTCTAATATGAGATCTTTTTGTTCTGCTCCAATGCACAGGTATTCGGTTTTCTTTTTATTTACTTCTAGACCCCATATATCATACTCTTCAATTAATTTTCGTGCCATATAGTTTAAATCGTCATATTCTTGAGCCATTATTACTTGATCGTCTGCAAAGTTAAGCGTATATACCATAGTATTGGTGAGCGGTATCCCCATTGTCCTGCATTTTTGTTTCCATCTTTTTAAAGCACTTTCGAGGTATATTTTAAATAAAGTGGGAGACAAGCAACATCCCTGCTTTAATCCTTTTGATGTTATAAATCCTGTTGTTATTTGTGTCCCTGCTTTTATCTTTGTTATTTGTTGGTTGTATAGCACTTTGACGGCTTTTATTAATTCTATATTAATATTCGTGCTTTCCATTGATTGCCACAGCTTCTTCAGTGGAACGCTGTCGTAGGCTTTCCGTAGGTCGACGAACAACATATGAATCTCTTGATTCCTTGCCATCTTTTTTTCTATTATCTGGGTTAAGGAGAAAATGTGGTCAATAGTGGATCGACCCGTACGAAATCCTGCTTGTTCTTCTGCTTCATAATCTAAGTATTCTCTCTCGATTCGGTTCTTTAACACCTTTCCATATATTCGACTCATAGATGTAATTTTCACAATTATTTTTATCACCCTTTTTATGTATAGTCCTAGGTCATCCTAGGGTCTGTAAAAAAATACCCCAAGTAATGAACCATCCTAGGAAGCGAGTATTATTATGTTACTGAATAATAGTATTATGACTTTGTCGTGTTTTACTAATGCTTTTAATTATAAAATTAATTATAAAATAATACAATTATTGTAGAAGCACACATTTTCAGGTGTGAGTTTCCGTATATTATTATTTACAGGGTGCCTTACATGTTTTTTAGTCGTTTGTTTTAAATCTATAAAAGGGACTATTATTATACTTATTGAATAAAACATTTTACAAAACAATATCGAGAGAGAAACCCAATATGGTTGTAATAGATAATGTTAAGTGACTTAATCCCAACAGCACAAAGGAATAAACATAGGACCAATTTACAAAATTCGTAAAATTATATTGCTACCGAACAACAAAAGGTAACGAAACAGAAAAATTGACCGTTAGACAATGTCACTAACTTTCTCAATGACAGATTCAAACGATAATTGAGACAAAGAAGGATCGACACGAAATTTGTGAGTATCCCTCATCTACAAAGCAACCTCACGATTTATTCAAAAAATTTTTACGCATAGCGTCGAATGGCTAACACAGACATTGGGATAGGAAAGTGCCTGAAATCGAGGAGTATTTGAACTCTATTCCCCACACGATAATAAAATAGTCACCCGTATTTATGATGAAAGGGACAACACCACCCAGGCCCTGTGAAGAACAAAAACAAAGAGAATACCAACAACTAACAGAAATAGTAGAAACAAGATTAAGGAGAAGTGGTGGAAAATACCTCCAACAAAAAGAAAAGTCGCTGGAATACAACAAACCAGCATATATGTGTCTGATAGATTTGAAGAAAGCGTTTGATAGAGTGAGAATTCGGGACGCGATACATTTATTATATGAAAAGGGAATATCACTGGATTTAGTAAAAACCATTGAGAATATATATAAAGATAACATAGCTATGGTAAGATGTAAAGGAAAACTATCGCAACCTATCAAATATGAAACAGGCATTAGACAAGGAGATTCGCTGAGCCCATTAATATTTAATCTGATAATGGATGAAATCATAAAGAAAGTTAAAAAAGAAGAGGATATAGAATGGGAGAAAAGGAAATAAGGATAATATGCTACGCCAACGACGCCATAATAACACCCGAAAATGAAGATGACCTACAAAGATTAATTAAAGAATTCGAAGATACGGCGCTCATATACAACATGGAGATCTCAACAGAGAAAACTAAAGCGATAGTGATATCAGCGGAACCGAGAAGATGTAAACTAGTCGTAAATAACAAAATAATAGAACAAGTGATGGAAACTGAATACTTGGGAATAAAACTGTCAAGCTACGGAAAAGTGGAAGAAGAAGTACAAAAACAAGTGAAGATGACAAACAGAGCAGCAGGATGTCTCAACAACACAATCTGGAGAAACAAATACCTCACAACGGAAACGAAAACCAGGATATATAAATCAACAATAAGACCGATAATGACGTACACAGCGGAAACAAGAGCAGATAGGGCGAAAACACAAAGACTACTGGAAACAACAGAAATGAAAGTCTTACGAAAAATAACAAACCAAACTCTAAGAGACAGAGTAAGGAGTGAGGAAATACGAGCAAGATGTGGTATAGAGGAAATAAACGCGTGGACCAAAAGAAGAAAAGTGGAATGGAATCAACACATCGAAAGAAAGTGACAGAAAACAGAATAGTACGAATAGCAAGAGACAAATCGCCAAATGGAAGAAGTTCATTGGGACGACCGAGGAAAAGATGGTCAGACAACGTCAATTGAGGCTAAAAACCGAAGTAAAACAGGCATTTTGCCTAATTATAAAGTAGGAAGAAGAAGAAGAAGAAAAAGAATGAAAGGTGCATGCGCCAAACTGATACCAGTTTTTAAAGGCCCATACCAGGTGCATATTAAAAATGGAATTAACAGTTATGTTTTAGAATACTTAGGAACTAGAAACATTAAGGGAATATTTAGTATCACGAATAAATCAAACCTACATTCATTTTTTTTTGTTTGCTTAGATGCATTGACGGGGAATTTTTTTTATTATTTTGGAAAAATGGATGAAATGAGCATTGGTGGGGAGAATGGAAAATTGTGCATTGGTGAGGAACTAAAGAATTTAATATGATAGTCTAAACTCAGAAAACTAAAACAATGGAACTACTAACAGGAGATTTCTACTGTCATCATGGCATGTGGTTGTCTTTTTAAAGACGAATCACCTGTTATGATTTTTCTGACGGATATTTTCAAGTTAAAGTTGAGTTCATATAGTCGAATGAACTATCTTACAATAAAGTCGTTCTAGAATCTGCACTATTGGCAATATCATTTTAAGATAAATTTGTTAGAAGAATTTTCACCAAGTAACGAAAACAAAATTTGTTTAAAAGATACAATCTTTTACACATTTCGCATAGCGCAGAGGACAGAGAACGATATTATCATATCGTTTTCGTTCACAGCCGCCAAAGCAGGTGGCGCCTTTGTAGCTAACTACTGTTGTAGTGAAGTTTTGGGAGACATTCGTTGGACTTTCCGAGTTTGAATTTGTATCAGCCCAAAGTGTCTGATGAGGCTGGGCTAGGCCGAAATGATCATAACACTTTATTGATACCGATTCGAGCACGGGAAGTTTAACGAATTTGTCCTCCTAGGCCATATATTTGGCCATTTAATCAAAATTTGTTTAATTTAATAATATTTTGTATTTTGAGAACGATTTCCGATTTTATAGTCTTTAGCTGAACAAATTGAGGAGGAGAGAGCTGTTTTTTTTTTTCAAGTTGGTAATTGACTATTGAGGATTATATCTGTATTTTTAACTTAATAATTTTGATAGATTCTAATAAAAATAGCTTAAAACCTTTATTTTGAATATGGAGAATTTGAAATTGGTGAGTAAAAGAATGATTATGATCGAGAAGGTAAAACTGCGTACGTAAAATCTGTTTTTCTATTATTAAAAGCCATCTTGTGTTCTGCAATACGTTTATTAAAAAATCTACCAGTTTGACCGATGTAAGTTTTCGGGCAATTACCACATGTAAGTTTGTATATACCACTGAGTAAGTGCTTTTTATTTTGGCTCTTGTTGTTCTTAATATATTTACTTAAGTTATTGTTGGTTCTAAAAGCTGGTGTGATCCCTTTTTTATGTGTTTGATTATTTTTGTTGATATCTTGTCTGTATCGTAATCGAGCAAAAGTATTTGGGTTTTTTCTCTGGTGACGGAAAGAGAATCTATGTTGTGTAGGGTGAGATGATGATTTATGTATAGTTGTGTCATTATAATAGTGGTAGGTTTATGATTCAACTCTCCTTTTCTCAACTAATTCAGTTAAAAAAAAACAAAGGTTTTTTATTTACATATTTAAAAGATATCAGTTGTGCTAAATCCTTTTCTAATTCCAGATTGCTCCTTTGTGTCGTAGATATCTAATTTCAATGGCATTATATTCGTTAGTTGTGATTTGTGTTGCTATTTACTTACTAATTAAGTCCCTTATAACACGAAATATAACTTATGTCACCATAATCTATATTTCAGGCAAATAAAATTTTAATATTTTGTTTTTGTTAAATATTAGCATAATTTTATTTATACGATAATAAAAGATTTATTCTTATCATTTCTGAAATCAAAAATAACAATCATGTAAAACTACAACTTCTACATCATCCATAACAATTTACCCTCCCCTCAAATCGACCGAACCCCTACTGTGCCCTATTTATCGTCGCCTAAGCTATTTTTATCGCATGCCTCGATCTCACTGTTTGTTAATAATTGAAAGCCACAGAATTCATTTATTCATTTCCCTTCACTAACCTACATCAACGTTTTTCCTATCGGCCAGTACAAACAATCCCCTGCAAATCGACACCGTTGCAATTTGATACCAGCCGTAGCTACGCGAATATTGAACAATATTTTCCCTGTTTTCCTGTTAGGCCGGTCTGTCAACCAACTTTCTTAACGTGTTATTAATCATAAATTTATATTGGCAACCTACTCAGTCTCGATAAAATATATTGAAGAACGCCCAAACTATTCTCTAAGGTAAAGATATATATATATATATATATATATATATATATATATATATATATATATATATAATATATATCTATATATATAATATAACCTAAACAGATGGGTTGAATTTTTCGATGCAAAATTTAATGGTCTTCATATCGAAGAAGCAGATAACACCCTAGCAAATCGAACTCATTGGAATCCTTTCAACCCAAACGAAAGACCACCTACCATCGAAAACGTTGCCCAAGCCATTAAAAAGCCTAAAAATAATAAATCACCAGGAATTGATCAAATTTGCAGTGAGCTCTACAAGAATGGTGGCGATGCCCTACTACAGACACTGCATAAGCTTTTACTTCTTGTTTGGCATAATGAGACCATGCCTTGTGAATAGTCTCAAGGCGTGATATGCCCGTTACATAAAAAAGGTGACCAGCTCCAGTGTGACAACTATAGAGGTATAACCCAGTTAACAACTGCTTACAAAATACTAGCAAATATTCTCTACGAAAAGCTGCAAGTTTACACAGTGGGCATAGTTGGTAAATATCAAGCTGGATTCACTCCAGAAAAATCAACAATTGACCAGATTCATTCAATAAGACAGATTCTCGAGAAAACATTAGAATTCAATATTGAAACCCATCACCTATTCGTCGACTTCAAGGCCGCATACGACAGTGTCAAGAGAACAGTGCTATACCAATCAATGCATGAGTTTGGTATACCAGAGAAACTTATCCGACTAACGAGAATGACAATGTCTAACTTAGAAGCCACTGTTAGAATCCAGGGAGAGAATTCTAGATCCTTTGAGATAAAGGATGGACTCAGACAAGGAGATGCTCTGGCTTGCCTCCTATTTAATATTGCCTTAGAAAAGGCAGTCCGAGATACCCGTATTAGGGACAGCGGTACTATTTACAATAGATCGATACAAGTCTTAGCATATGCTGATGGCATTGACATAATAGGGCGTAGCAAGCGAGATGTTCAGCAATATCTCCTAGAATTGGAAACAGCGGCGAAACAGGTCGGTCTAGTCATCAACGAAGACAAAACCAAGTACATGTTGGTTACAAAGGATCCGATAGCAAATGAGGAACGAGAAACAGTCTTTGGAAGTCATACCTTTGGACAACTTCACATACCTTGGGTCGCTATTGACTGCTACCAATAAAACAAGCGAAGAAATCAAAAGACGAATAAATCTTACAAATAGGGCATACTATGGACTCCAAAAGCATTTCCACTCAAGAAACATTCAAAGAAGAACAAAAATTATTATATACAAAACATTGCTGAGGCCGGTCCTCACATATGGAGCAGAAACATGGACTCTAACGCAGAAAGATGAAAGACTTTTGGGAATATTTGAGCGTAAAATACTTCGCAAAATATTTGGAGCTATAAACGACCAAGGGCAGTGGCGCAGAAGATATAATTTTGAATTGTATCAGCTCTTTGATGAGCCAGATGTCATAACGTTCATTAAAACACAGCGACTTAGATGGGCTGGACACATAATACGAATGCCAGAAAATACGATTGCTAAAAAGCTAACCACAGGAACACCTGTAGGAAGAAGAAGCAAAGGCCGACCGCGAATTAGGTGGTTAGATGAAGTTGAAACCGACTTACGGATATTAAAAATCAGAAGATGGCAACATGTTGCTAGAAACCGAACAGAATGGCGACGAATCTTAGAGCAGGCCAAGATCCACAGAGGATTGTCGAGCCAAAGATGATGATGATATATATATATATATATATATATATATATATATATATATATATATATATACATATACAGGTACAGAAAACATTTAATGTAGGTATTACAAAGTTAACAAGATATCTAACAAAGGTAACCCACATCATGTTTTCACTTAATGTACGAAGACCACAATAGTATTTCTTCCTAGTCTCCCCTTCACTTTATGTATGAATGCCGATCACAGCGTTAAATCGAACGATAAAATCGATTATTGTTTCCGATAAAATTACTCGTGGATCGAGTCACCAACCTGGAGACAAAAGATAAGATAATCGAACTTAGCAAATGAACTCAACGCCAGCCATGAGAAAGGCATTGTATAATCGATTTGGTTTCTGTTTGACATAAGATGGTGGTCTATTTGAACATTTAATTTACTAAAAACTTAATTTGGTTTAGAATTTAGAATTGTTTGGAATTATTTTTAATTTAAGGAGTAGTGTTGGAATTAGTTTTTAATTTATTTCATTTTTACAGAACTAATTTCATTTTCATACCTACTACTTTCAAAAAATCTAAACAAAAATATGGTTTCAAACGTATTATTTGGAAAATACCAAATAACTTATTTTTAATTAAAAAAC
The DNA here is from genome assembly GCF_040954645.1 of Diabrotica undecimpunctata. Lineage (NCBI taxonomy): Eukaryota > Metazoa > Arthropoda > Insecta > Coleoptera > Chrysomelidae > Diabrotica > Diabrotica undecimpunctata. The sequence continues at coordinate 25,992,294 of NC_092803.1, forward strand.
GTAATTTTTTGAGCATTTCAATCTTAATTTAGTACATACCTCCATGAATTGTCATTTAATATTGAATTAGTCTTTTTCTTTTAGTAACAAACAAGGACCCATGGAAACGCCTACGAAGGTCCCACGATGAGAAATAGATAATGCGCGACGATGTCTTAAGCTTTTTTTCTTGTGGCATCTTAATACAATTTACTATTTTTATTGGGAATAAGCCGCAATTTTACTTTAAAATAAGTTTATTTTAACGTTTTGATTTTCACTTTGGAAATCGTTCTTAAAATAAAAAACATTCATAAATTTTATTTATTTGATTTGCAAGTCCAACCAATTCCTATGTAATCTTCCATTGTAATATTTCTTTGGGATTCGCCACGTCTAACTCATTAAAAAGATCTCCAGAAACTTCTGGTGTCCTGCTATTTTTTAGAGCCAATTGGAATTTGCTTAGGTCAATAAGTCATTTGCTAGTTGTGCTTGTTGCTTTTTTCGTTCTGTGAAACTTTATTTTGAATTCTGCTCTTAGTAATTTGTGATCTGACCCACATTTGTCATTAGGCTTAGTTTCTACATCTTTGACTGAAGTTTTTTGTCTTACATTACGTCCATATTTATCTACAGTTTCCCGTATGATATCATCATTCACTGCCTTTCTATCACAGTCCTACGACAATATGTTTCTTTGGAATCTTCAAGATGGGCTCTTCCAGTATGTTATATATTTCCCCTAATTCTTCATCTTCAATCTCGATTTGGTAGGTTTTGTGAACATGCCCATCTATAACATGTTCATTTAGTAATTCACCAGACAGCCTCACCACAACTGACTCACCATATGGTGAAATTTGTACTGTGACTACTAGGCTCCTCACTGCTATCTAATACTCATATTTTTTGAAAACTAGCTGATAGAGAAGACTTTGAGAAAAAACGATTCAATGCATCAAAATTTTTGTACACGTAGAAAATTTTTTTGAGAAATGAATTTTTTTAATAAAAAAGAAATGTTTATTTCATACGAAGATTTTTCCCTTTTGTAGATTTTGTTTCCATAGGTCACGTTTTCTAAAAGAAAATACATTTTATGATTATTATTTTACCCTAACAAGAATTGTAAGAATTGCTGTTTTAAGGAAAAATGTAAAGCTCGCCTTTATTATCTCTTTAGATGCCTGTATCTTAGTGCTCTTTTATTCGTTCAGCCCTACTTACTAACCTACAATCCGGCATATCCCTGACCTCTCTCCGAATCGTTCCGACGTATAGGCACAGACTTGCCGCATAATCTATTTATTTTTTAATGCTCAAGCACCGATCTATTTACCGTATACGAGGAAGAGAGGCTCGGGAGGAGGCACAAACAGTATTTTCCGTGTAGTAAAATCCTATGAGACTGCGCCATGACCCCGTCTTCGGATGCTGACCTGGTTTGGCTGCGGACGGCCTCCCGTACAGGTGCTCACTTTTCAGCATTGATTTATTACCCAGTTGCAAGTCGACTTGCCGTAGGCCGGCGACGATTGCGATGACAGTTGGAAAAAGGAAAAGCGTTACGTGTCTTTAAGTTCATAATACTATAATACTACGAGGAGCAAGAACGATTTTACGTAAATAAATAAAACGAATTATCAAGATCTTGAACTTAAAATTGACCTGAAATCTTATAGATCTGATAACTTAAACAATCAGAAATATGACTACAAATTGTAAGGTACCAGTTCGATTTCTGATACCACGCAGTTAAGTTTTATACTGAGTGTTTGTAGTATTATCAAATGAATTAAATTAGAGCTTTTGGTAATTCTTGTGGTATTAATACATGACTAAAACATAGCATAAATCGTGATGTTTTTCCTGCATACTATATCTTAACAATAAAAACCACTTCTAAAGTACTTTACTCGTATTAAAGAAAAATTCCATCTTATTGTATTGTTGATGGATTCCGAATAATTGTAATCATTAACTGCAATCATATATTTGATTGATGGATTCGACCGTTACTTGATGGAAATTCATTTTATGTAACAATAAAACACTGAAAACTTTGTTTTCAAACTTCCACAAAATTTATTTTAAATTCTTATCACTACAGCTGTTTCGGCTGATTGCCTTTCTCAAGTGATCTGTTTTTGGTATGGGTTTACACTTTATAGTCTCTAATGGAATAGGTTGAGGAGGGGAGAACTGTTTGTCTCAAGCTGGTCATTCAGAATTATATCTGTGTTTTTTAATTTGTTGATTTCCATAGATTCTAACAAAGATAGCTTAAGGCCTTTATTTTGAATGTGGAGAATTTTAAATTCGTCATTAAAAGAATGATTATGATCTAGAAGGTGAAGTGCGTATGTAGAATCTGTTTTTCTATTATTGAAAGCCCTTTTATGTTCTGCTATTCGTTTATTAAAATTTCTACCTGTTTGACCAATGTTAGTTTTTGGGCAGTCGCCACATTTAAGTTTGTACACACCACTGTGTAAGTGTTTTTTATGTTGGCTCTTGTTGTTTTTAATATATTTGCCTAGGTTGTTATTTGTTCTGAAAGCTGGTGTTATTCCTTTCTTTTTTATGTGTTTGGCTATTTTTGTTGATATTTTGCCTGTATATGTAATCGAGCAGAAGGTACTGGGTTTTTTCTCTGGTGGTGGAAATACTAAGTTCAGGGCTTTCTTGTGTAGTTTTTGATTTAACATTTTATTAATTGTTTGTTCGTTGTATCCATTGTTTACTGCTATTTGCTTAATGATATTTAATTCTGTCTCAAAATTGTATTTTGACATAGGAATTGCTGTTAATCTATGTAACATACTATGATAGGCTGCCAGTTTATGTTGTGTGGGATGGGATGATGAATTGTGAATAGTCTTGTCAGTATGGGTAGGTTTATGAAATATGGAGAAGTCATGTTTGTTTTTAAGTCTGGTAATTTTTAAATCTAAAAAATTTATGGATTGATTTTGTTCTGTTTCTATAGTAATTTCAATATGACTATGAAGAGAATTAATATACCATAAAAATTGGTCGAGTTGCCTGTTAGTTCCTGTGAAACATACCAGTACATCGTCTACGTATCTCCACCAATATAAAAACTGTTTGAATATGGGATGTTTTAAAATCTTTGTCTCTAGATGATCCATAAAAATATCTGATAGCAATGGGCTTAGAGGATTGCCCATTATAAGTCCTGCACTGTTATTTGTATATAATTCATTATTAAAATCAAAGTAGTCCTGGTTTATGCAAACTTCAAGAAGATGTAAAATTTCAGATGTAATGATTGGATTTGTACTATTTTGGTCTAAAAGGTTTTTTACTAGAATAAAAGTTTCTGTGGGAGGGATACTAGGAAAAAGATTTTTTACGTCAAATGAAATTAATCTGGAGTTGTTAGGTAACTGAAAATGTTGTATTTTATTAACTAGTTCTATTGTATTTTTTATGGTAAATTTAGGTGAAAATTTAGTGTGTTCTAAAATAATCTCTAGCAGTTTTTTTGAAAGTTTATATGACGGAGCTGATTCTTCTCCAGCTGAACTTCTCCAGCTGATTCTCCAAGGGAAAGTAAATGGTAAGAGAGGACCGGGAAGAAGACGCATTTCCTGGCTCCAAAATTTACGAAAGTGGTATAACACGACTACCACTGAACTGTTCCGCGCTGCAATAAATAAAGTAAAGATATCCGTGATGATCGCCAACATCCGGAACGGATAGGCACTTTAAGAAGAAGATATGACGGAGCTGTATAAAAAGACACTACAGGTCTTATTGGGTGATCCGGTTTGTGTAGTTTAATGAAAGAGTATAATTTAGGAGGTTGTGGGTTCATGATACTGAGGTATTTCTGTTCTATTGGATTTACTATTGATTTTGAATTTTCTAACGCTAGCTTAATTTGTTTTTGATACTTTTCTGTTGGATCTTTGTGTAACGTTTCAATGTTTTGATTATTTAAAAATTCTATTGTTTTGTTATTATATTCTATTTTATCTATAGCAATAGTAGTGTTACCTTTGTCTGCTTTTGTAAACACTATGTTGTTTTCTATTGATTTATTTTTAATTGAAATGGCTGTTTTATTCTCTTAGTAACAGGGATTTTTGGTTTCACTACACACATCTGTAATAGATTTTGCAATTATACTTTTTTCGATATTGTTAGCAGTTTTGTTTAATGCTACTTCACATTCTACACCTAAATATTCTAAAGTTTTCTGATTATTATGTTGGGGCAAGTTGTGTTTAAATCCTTTCTCTAGAAGTTGTATCTCGCTATTACTAAATTTAGTATCTGTTAAATTTATAAATCTATTGAAAAAATTATGGTTCGAAAAACTTCTTGTATAATGAATATTGGGTTTTTTACTATTGCAAATTAGATTATTTAGTTTTTTACACTGTGTATTGAATTTTTTATCTATTATATTATCTATATCAATTCTCACGTTAGAATCTAGGATGTCAAATTCTATATTATTTAATCTATAATTTAATTCTGAGTGACATACCTTAAGATAAACAGCTATGATATCTCGCTTCTTGTATTGGTATTTTCTGTCGTCTTTCAGATATAATTCTGAATGACCAGCTTGAGACAAACAGTTCTCCCCTCCTCAACCTATTCCATTAGAGACTATAAAGTGTAAACCCATACCAAAAACAGATCACTTGAGAAAGGCAATCAGCCGAAACAGCTGTAGTGATAAGAATTTAAAATAAATTTTGTGGAAGTTTGAAAACAAAGTTTTCAGTGTTTTATTGTTGCAATCATATAGTTCGGTGGTTGTACTATTAATATAATTTCTTGAGTTTTTAAGTCGACATTAGTTTTTTTATCAGTCATATTCTGTAATAAAGTTTTGCTAGCAGAATCAATTGAAGCATTGTTATTTACTTATTACATTGCCTAGGTACCTATCCTTCTTTTCTATAAGGATCGCCCATTATAATAATATGGCATTTTTGCCAGGAAGATCCTTTCGAATTGTTACTGCGCCATTTGCATCTTTAACGCTGCTTCAGGTAACTAGTATCGATACACACTAGCACAGGGGGACCGACGGCTTTACGTGACCTCCGAATCGAGCTCGTGCGCTCTGGCGTAGAAGGTCAATATCTTGGCCACTTACGAGCAGAAGTAGAAGGCTCTTAACCAACTAAGAAACAAAAAATCGCTAGAGATCGATGGCATACCAGCGGAGACTCTAAAAGGAATGGTCGAGATTAGCGTAGATGTAGTACTGGATATTTGCAACATGATATGGATCACAGGTGAATGATTAAGTGGTGCGAATCAACTTTTATCCCTATCCATAAAAAAGGATCACTAACCTTATGCAGCAATTACAGAACTATTGCTCTTATACCTCATGCAAGCAAAATCCTGCTACATTCAATGAACGGCTAAAGAACTTTCTACTTACAGAGATAGCCGAAGAACAATGCGGATTCGTACTAGGAAAAGGAACGCAGGACTGAACACCAGACAGATAATAGAAAAATTGGGAGAACACAACATACCAATGCTCCTCTGTTTCGTAGATTACATAAAGGCTTTCGATTCAGTAAAATGGGATCCCCTCTAGAGTATAATGGAAAATATGGGAGTACCTAACCACCTAGTTAACCTTCTAAGAAATCTTTATAATAAAAACTCAGCCAAAGTTAAAATACACGGAATATATTCAGATGTTTTCAAAACAAAGAAAGGAACTAGACAGTCCATTGGCTTATTGTACATCTTTCATTGACTCATAATACATATTCCAAAATTCTGGAACCCAGTACCACCTTGTACAGGTCCAGTCTGTTAGTACCATATGTTTTTGGAGTAACTGGAGTATTTATCTGGTACAGAGTCTGCAATTAAACCAGACTGAACCAGGTTATCTCTTTACTTGTGCATGTCCACTAATTTTTAGCCTGTGTAGCGCATGTTCATCCAATAATAAACAGTTTTTTAAATACCGCCGTGTATATTTTTTCGTGGGAAGAAGTGAGAGTCGGTGTTATGTTGTGTTCGCATTCAGGCTTTTTTATACTAGACTGTACTTTTTAGCACTCCTATGGTCCACTCTGAACCGAAGTACTTTGTAGCTGATCTCTTTCTTGCAAGCTCAACAGTTTTTTTATTGTCATGGACAAGGAGGATTCTGGAATAGAGGCCAAGAATTTGATAAACGCAGCCAAGGCAGACCTAGTACCCGCTGGTCAGATAACATCAAGAGAATCTCGACGAATTGGGTTGTAACAGCACAGGATAGAAATAAATGGAGAAACCTTGAGAAGCGTATGTCCAACTGGGGATGCAAACAGAGACTGTATGATGATGATAAATGATTCCAGTCATTGTCAGTCTATCGCGTTCTTTCCGGTATTTCCACACTAGCCTAGAATCTACTCTAGGGTCAATGAGCCCTAATAGCCGCATGACTATCTATGCATATAATGATCCGCTTAAGTTGGAAATCGACATACTAATTAGCGAAATGTTAATTTCTCTTGCACAATCCAAGATTGCATAAATGTCTGCTGTAAATACAGAGGTATATTCTCCTAGTGAGGTAGATTTCACTGCTTCATATTTCTATCACTACTGAATACACCTGCACTCGACCCTTCTATAGTTTTATTCTTGTCTGCAGGTGCAATCCTGAAGATGTGCATTTGTTCTGTTCCATCCATCTTGTATAAGTAGATGTATGTGGGTACTTTAGGGTGAGAATCCATACGTCATGTTATACGAATGTTACTGATCTGATCTAACTAATACATTCCTCAGATTTTCTCGCAGCCTATTATATCCCATATTATCCTTGGAACATGAATCTCCTTCACAGGAAGGATCTGACCCCTAAAAATCCAGGCTTACATGGATTACTACCATCTTTATCCATCACCTTGCATTTTCTGTACTCTCCTTCACAGGAAGGATCTGACCCCTAAAAACCCAGGCTTACATGAACTGGTACCATCTTTATCCATCACCTTGTATTTTCTGTACTATTTTGTCTTCTCCCTGCCTATTTATTTTCATTTTTCCATTATTTTTTTCTTCCTACAGCAAATATAAAATGTAACAATATCATTTCTTTAAATGTATTAAAAACTTTTTGATTTATTTGATGTAAATGTGTAAAAGACATTACAATGTCTTATTATTCAGTAAAGTCAGCTTCATTATCTTAATAAATAGTTGCTTATTATATCTGAACGACCAAGGTACTACGAGCAAGTACCGATCCAAAGAACTTGAATTTTTTTTTTGTCATATCCCAAGCTCGACAGAATTGAGATTCGAGACTTCCAATTTTGTACGCTCAGTAAGTTAACGCTCTTACTTCTGCGATTCCGAGACATTTTGTTAACTTAATATTTTTATTTAACTTATTATATTTCGTCTTGTAATGTCCTAATCTTCCTATTGAAAAAACTACTATCAGTTCTTTTTATACAAACCTCGTATAACACAGGTGTTAACTTCTACATCGATTTATCACCCACCAGTCGCCCAATTCTGTCAACCTGAGCAGGAAATTCGAATATTCCCTAATTTTTTCCAAAAGAATGGCCTAGTACGATTATCCACCCACTGTGCCGATGAAAAATGAGGATTTCGCTGAGCCAGGTCGTTAACCTTTGATCTGAAACCGATACTACGGTAGAGATGTCGTTAATAGAGGAATAAAAGTAATCGGATTGTAGAAATGAATCATCGGAATGGTTCCTTAGGAATGATAAAATAATACATATCGAATCTCATTTACTAATAATAGTGGAATCAGTAATTCACTGTTCGTTAAAAGGGTTCTTAAATGATTTGAATAATTAATTAGGTTATTGGATTTATTTATTTAATGAAAAATTTTCAAAAATGAAGTTATTTAATAACATCATCACCATTAGCGCTGTTACAGTACCTCAAACCGTCTACCCAGTTCAGTTTTAGTTGATCCCGTTTTCTGATACCTACTAATTGCGCGTTTGTGATTTTTTTATCATGCTTGAGTCTAGTGTCTAGCCACATACCCTGGTCATTTCTGAAGAATTTTTTTATTTGTAGTAAAAATGTACGTTTTACCGTTCTACGCCTACATGTTCCGTTTTCAAATTTTTCTTTTTAAGAAAAAGGTTAATTATCAATGATATTTATTCTCTAGATAAACCATATCAGCACCTGTTTGTAGGTATGAAACGTCTTCCATAAAGTTCTTGTTTAGTTAGTGGATTAAAAATGTTGTTATTTATCATGGAACCTCGTCATTTAACTTTGAATGAGGTGAATAGGGTTGTAGGCTTTCTTTAAGGTGGCATGCGCAAACTAATGTAACTGAGCGCATGGGAGTCTCACCTAGTGTTATAAGTCGACCTTGGTGACGTTTATGTGACACTTAAAGACCAGTCGAACGTAATTCAAAACGTGATCATGCTACACCTGCAGCTGAAGACCGATTCTTAGTGTTAACCGCTAGAACAAAACCAACAATTACAACACCTGAATTGGTCAGCGACTTGCAGTGGGCACAGCAGGTAACTATAGGCCGTGATACTGTAAGAAATCGTTTTCATCAAGCCAATCTTCACAGTTCTTTGAGATGTCCACCTATCTCCAGAGTCAATCGCGATGAATAATTAAAGTGGTATTAAGAATATCAAGTCTGGGATGCAAATGATTGGGTTTATTATCTGAGGAATCTAGAGTTTGATGTTATGCAGATTCTCGCTGAGTATGATTGGAGACGATCTGAAACTGTAGAACGCTTAAGACATAACCAAAATTTAGTTTACACATACAAAGACAATAATGGTCTTCTTCTTCTTCCTAGTAAATTTGTTGTTATAACCATGTATTTTGTCTTTTTTGGTGAAATTAACATGTTAAATTTTCTGGCGGTTATATTAAATTGGTGCAGCATACGTTGTAAATCATCTCCACTTTGAGAAAGTAGTATTGCGTCGTCGGCATAGAAAATTATTTAACTTCTTTTTCTCTCATTTGGTATCCTTTTTTAGTTCTCACTTTTTTTATTATTTTGTCCATAATCAGGTTGAATAATAGAGGACTCAGGAAATCTCCCTGTCTTATCTCATTTCCAGCAGAATAGGGTCAGTTGGTTCTTCTTCTACTTTTACTTTTAGTTCTTTTGGTAGAAATGAAGCCAAGAGTTTATCTTAAACTCTTGGCTTCAATAGTATCAGTTATTGTAGTGTCAGTATCCATTCTTTCACATATCTTGTCAAGTTTTGGTTATTATTAGTGAAATCTGCATCAGCTTGTCCAGCTTTGGATTATATTTTAGTCGACATAATTTTTGTTATACTCTAGGTTATAAGCACTTCCATGTTTTTACTGTCGTTGCTATTATTATTACTGTATTACGTTATATGGTTTAGTTCAACAAAAGCCACGCATTTTCTTTTTTTTTTAAGTATGCTAGCAGGTGTAATTTTTGAGTTTATAATTTAATTTTAGTTTAAACGAAACAAAGGCCTATTGGATCCAATTCAGGTTGTAGTCAATTATTCATTCATTTGTTATTTTGTTATGTTGTGGTATTTAAAGTTTTAATTAAATTAATTTGCGTATTACGTTTATTTCAGTAATTTAAATACCGCAACTTTCTTAGTTATAAATTTATTGACAACAATAATGATCGTAAAATAATTGTTTTGTTGATTATTTAATAAATACGTGTTCGTAATGACAATATATGGCATTATCTGTTTTTTTAAGTTAGTATGCATTTGTTAATATTTTTTTGAGCATTTAATAAAAATATTTTTGATACTTATTATTTTATTTAATTAAAAAATGGATGTGGCAGTCCAGTGGGACTGCCGGTAGAAGTTACACTTCTATACACGCATTCGCCGTTACAAATTTATTTGGGAGTCAATCTGCACAATCATTACATATGTAATTCTATAGGTAAGATATAGCAGAAAGAGAAACATAATTAATAACAACTTACTAACAATGAAGGATTGAATCAATATTTTGATGAAAATGTATATTTTTATTTTCATATATGTATGAAAGGAGTTGAATGCAAAAATTTTTTTACACATACTCTGCAGTAAAATTCATTGTTTATTTTGTTATTAATATAATAATACAATACAAATTAAACTGCAATATTCATAAGTATTTAAAAATGACAATAATTTAATAATATTAATAAAAAAGTCCTCCCCGACTGGGAATCGAACCCCGGTCTCCCGCGTGACAGGCGGAGATACTGACTACTATACTACCGAGGACATGACACAAAGGTATTTCAAAATTGACAGTTCTGGATCATACAGTGATTTATTGAGATTATTATTTTGAAATACAAAAGAATAATATAATTATGAACATTTAATAAATAATACAAAACATATCACATAAATAATAATATTAATAAATATTTTATTATATGCATAATATTATATGTATGTATATCTTTATATAATATATATAATATTAAATTATATATACAAACGGAACATTTTTATATTCGAGAGAGGAAGAGAGAGAAAATATATCTTCTTTCTCTCTCTTACTCATTATCTTACATATTTATGTAATGATTTCACAGATTCACTCCCATACAAATTTCCAACGTGGAGCGCGCGTATAGAAGTATAACTTCAATAATATTTTTTGTTAGAGACAATATAACTTTTTTGAATATTTTATTCTGACGTATTGTTTCGATGTCTTTAAGAGAAATTTTAATCTACATAATGTATAATTTATTTAATCTTAAGTCTTTTTTGACTCTCAGGTTAAGAGTCATTGGCGCCCATTTTTTTTTTGCAGTTTAGCTGTCTTCAATGTTTCTTATTTTTCTTCTGTCAAACTATCTAATTATCTATCTATCGTTTATTCATGTCTTTGATCTGCTAGTTCTCCTTAGCCATCCCCAATGAAGCTCCCAAACTGAGCAACGTGGTCTTCGTTAAGTCTTGGTGGACGATCAGCTTTATATCGTCTACTTTTGTTAGCTTTTTCGCTATAAGACTAGACCTGTAGTTCTTTTAATCGTACCCACGTAATCACAGTATGCCAAAATCTGGATTGATTTATTAAATATAACTCATCTGCTACCTAACTTGACGTCTCGAATGATGATCTTTTCCAAGGCTATGTTGAAGAGCTGGCTTGGCAGCATTTTGTAGCTCTGTGTACTTCAAAGGGAGTTGATGTGTCGTTCTGAATTTTTTCTGCAGATAATATCTTGGTTATCGTCAGTTTTTATGCATATCAATGTTTTTTAAATCCGTCCAGCGCATTTAAATAACACTCTGCTGGGACGCCATTACTGGAGATTTACAGATTGGTTATTTTGAGTATTAGTATTCATGAGAATAAACAAGTAGTAATGATTCATGTGTCTGTAAACAAGTTCTAAAATGATTAGGATTTTAGAAACGAATCATTGTCGTGGTTCGTTAACAGTGGATCACCTTCTCAAACTCATTGCTAATTTTAATTAAAATCAATGATATATCAGTAACGCTTATGCCATAGGTAGATACAAAAGTCACATTATAAAAAATTGCTTGGCGCAGTATTTTAAAGTTAGATCCTACAAGATTTATTTGAATTATTGATCGATTCTTAAGAATACACATGTTGTTAAACTATATTGTATTAATAAAATATATAGAATATTTCTGATATTGTTAAATCAAGCTTCGCTTGATTCAAAGATTCGCTTCATAGATCCAGACAAATACCAACCCGGAAATAAATTCCCCACCTCTATACGCACAATTCGGCTTTCATATTTTAGGGTATTGGATGAAAAGTGTGAAATACGGCTTTTATGTGTCATTTTTCCTGCTATTCAAACAGTGTTCGGTGTCGCTTTTTGAATTATCGAATAGGATTTGGAAATATATTGCTGGTGATTCCATTTGTCACCGATTTTGATAGGTCTAATGCAAAATTAAACTGATCCATTAGTAGATATGTTTGCTCGACATATGTATTTAAATGAAACATTGATAATCATTCAGTGATAGATCTTTTACATTATTGGTTAATATATGTGTCACCATTATATCTAATATTTCTGAAAATATACTCATTCTCCATAACATCGTTTCATGCGTCTTTTAGTGAAACTCAAACTGAAAAAGTAAAATAGACAAAGTAGATATAAAAAAACGAACTTTAAAGGAAATTGCTGTCGAGATAAACATGACTATCAAAATAAAAAAAATACAAGCAACTAGTGTGACTGTAGACGAAGACCACCAAAACATGTTCTCAAAAAAGAAAGTTATGAGACATTTTTCAAAACCTTTGGCTATAAATTTATAGTTGCCAGCAATTAAGCAAAAATACACTGAAGGGGGATCACGATTAGACAATTATATATAATAATGATGAATAGGAATGTGAAATATTGTTCAATAGAAGAACCCAAAATTCGAATTGAAATTCGAACAACCTGGTGTAATTATATAAGTGAACTGTATAATGATGATAGACCCGAAGAACTGGAGACTTTAGTTGAAGGTGAAGGACCAGAAATACTAAAATCAGAAATACTGCATGCTATAAAGTTAGCAAAGAACAAGAAAGCCGTTGGCCCTGATAACATACCGACAGAGATGTTAAAGCTTATAAATGAGGAAAACATTGGAATACTGGTCAAGCTTTTCAATGATGTTTATCCAACTGGTGATATCCCTGAAGATTGGTTAAAGTCCGAATTCATAACACTACCAAAAAAACAACGTCCGAAAAACTGTAGCGATTATAGAATGATAAGCCTTATGAGCCACACTTTGAAAATATTTCTTGGAATGGGGCGTGAAAGTTAATGGAATTCTGATAAATACAATCAGAAATGCAGACGATACAGTTATTTTAAGTGATGACATGAATGGATTACAATGCCTTTTAAATGCCATTGATACAGTGGGAAGAGAGTTTGGCCTAAACATAAACTGTTCAAAAACGAAACACATGGTGTTTAGCCGTTTAGCACATCAAGATGCACGATTATATGTTGATGGTCATATAATTCAAAGAGTGTCCAGTTTTAATTATCTTGGTTGCCATATTACTGAACAGCTAGATTCAGATCAAGAGATAAAACGTAGAATCGAGATAGCCCGCACGACATTTTTAAAAATGAAGTCATTCTTCTGTAATGATAACTTGCAACTTCAACTTCGAAAGCGCATGGTTAAATGCTACATTTGGTCAGTCCTCTTATACGGTGTCGAAGGTTGGACATTAAAAATATCCACCATTAATCGTCTGGAGGCCTTTGAAATGTGGCTGCACAGACGTATACTAAAAATTCCATGGACGGCTATGCTGACAAATGTGGCAGTCCTTGAGAGAGCAAATGCTGCTCGCGAGCTGCTTGATAACATCAAATGTAGAAAGATGGCCTATTTTGGACACGTAGTAAGGGGAGACCGATATAATATTCTTCAACTTATTATGATGGGTAAAATCAAAGGACGCGGAGGAATTGGTAGAAAGCAGGCCTCTTGGTTGAAGAATATCAGGGAGTGGACAAGAATGAGGAAAGCTGAGCAACTCTTTAGAACAGCTCAAGACAGAGACAGTTTCGCCATGTTAATCGCCAACGTCAAGGGGACTTGATAGGGCACGTTAAGAAGAAGGAGAACCCACTTAGTGCTTTACTGACAAAAATTATGTGATACTGATGTTTTGTACTGGACTGAAAGATGGCAAAGATCACAGTTTCTTTAGTATTTAGTCACACTTTTATAGCATCTATGTTTTTTTGTTCTGATCTACTCTGAATCACAACCTAAATTTCTAGAAACTCTATATTCCTAGAGTGAATTATGTTAGATATTTGGTTGATCCTAGACTTTTTTATTCGTCTTCGTTAATTTCTTTTATGGTCTCGGGATGGATCTAAGAACTGCAAACCATAAGAAGACAAATTTAAATTTCACGAAGATATACAAAGAGCAGCATACAACATCCAAAAAACACTGCAAAATACTGCAATAATTGGCAACAATGTTGGGAGACATAAATGCAATAATTAGCAACGGTGTAATACCAGATATAAAATAAGAATTTAATAAAGATATACGTAATGAAAATGAAAAACCTCTGATAAATTTCTTCGAACAAAATAAATATATAGAATAAAATACACATATTTCTGAACCACACAATGGAAACTAATAGAGCATCTGAAACACCGGAAATAACATAAAATGAATTAACGCAAATAACAGAAAGTGGAGTGAAGGCAACCCTAATAAAACTCCGATGAAGTATAGAATAGTAAATAGTTGAGTTCCTAACGGTAAAAGCTTTGGTCAGAGTTCGAGATGTTGTTCCTGTAAGAGTTGTAAATTTAAAAAAGAAATTGTTGTCAAGTTACGTAGAAAAACTGTGATCGGACAGTGTGTTCCCGTATCTTCGATTTGTTCTATAAATGCCAATGAGGAATCCTCGAAATCGAAGTATCCAAGTAGCTTGTTCAGATGGTTATTTAAACGTACCAAGATATTGATAATAAACGAATGGAAAAAATGAAGTATATGCTGATAGAATTTCAAGATGTTTTTGATATTGATAAGAGTAGTAAGGACAAAACAAGCATACTAACGCATAAAATTAAAACCGGAAACGCTCAGCCAATCGGACCATAACCTAGAAGACTTTCATTTGAACTATATGAACATCAACAATATCAACAACTATATGAACAAACAAGGGGTAATTGAACCATCAAAGAGTCCATGGACTTTACTAGTAGTTCTAGTAAAGAAAAAAGATGGATCAACGCGTTTTTGTATTGCCTACCGCTAGCTCAATGCGGTAACTAAAAAGAAAATTTGCCCAGAATAGACAATACATTGGATACTCTCTTTGGTTCTCGTTGGTTCTTCACCAACAGTGCTCTACAACATCTAGTGGAAAGCATGAATGAGATATGTAATAACTACGGCATAAGGATGAACGTCAAAAAAAACAAATATATGACCTTCAGTAAGAATCCAATACATGACACTAGTATCGCAATAAACGGTACCCAACTCGAAAAAGTAAGCGAATACAAATACTGGGGAACCCTTATCAATGAAACAGGTGACCAAAATCACGAGATAAAAAGACTTATTGAAATTGCCAGGTCTACCTTTATACAAATGAAAAAATTATTTTGTAATCGTGATATTAGTATTCAGCTACGAACTAGAATGTTAAAATGCTATGTATTCAGTATTTTGCTTTACGGCGTTGAGGAATGGAAACAGAGGAATGTTAAAAATCTACCGCCGTATACTAAAAATAAGTTGGGTAGATAAAATTACAAATGAAGAGGGAATACGCAGAATAAATAACGATCCAGAAGTTTTACTGAATATAAAAAAGAGAAAACTTGAATACTTAGTCCACCTGATGAGAGGACGACAAAAGTACACATTCGTACAAAATATATTGCAAGGAAAAATCCAAGGACGCAGAAATCCAGGCCGCAGAAGAATGTCCTGGATGAGAAATTTAAGAGAGTGGTTTGGCTGTACAACTAACGAATTCTTCAAAACAGCAGTAAATAAAATTAGAATCGCCCTAATGATACCCAATCTCCGATAGGAGAGGCACTCAAAGAAGAAGAAGGTTCTTTACCTTTGATCTAAAAAGTGGATATTGGCAAGTAGACATGGAGCCACTGATCGGTAGAAAACCGCTTTCTCGATAGGATCAGCTTTGGCAGTTTACCGTTATGACTTTTGGTTTATGTAATGCTCCTACCACATTTAAAAGATTAATGGAGGCAGTTTTAAGAGGTCTCACTTGGACAACATGTCTGGTTTATTAGGATGATGTAATTGTGGTTGGAAGATCCTTCTATGAACATGTTAGGAATTTTGCGGGCAGCGAAGTTGAAGTGAGGTCCTAAGAAACGTTACATTTTTCGACGAGACTCCCCGTCCGGATTGTGTGTGCTCGGTCACTCAGCCGCCAAATTGGCAAAATAACTTTTGTTTTCCTCGTCGGATGAGTACCCGAAGGGTCTGACCATCTACTGACTCCTGTAACAGAAGGTGATTAGTAGACTTCGGCAAATATGCATATTGCATATTTTGCATATTGTGCATATTTTATGCAAATATTTCATATTTTGGCATATTTGTATAAAAGTTTGCATAAAGTGCATAAAAGTTCAGATTTTTATACTGTATTTGAAAATTTTTAAACATACCAATTTATTTCAATTCTTGTATAAAATTTTGTAGTCATTTTAATCAAGAAATGATCTAAGTACGTAATCTCTACAGGTACAAAACATTTACAATTTCAAAGAAGATCAATTTAAGTAGCCCTCAACATTCTTAGAAAGTCTCGGTCACTGAGGCATTCAGTTATTGGATAATCGCTAAGGGTTCGCTCATTTGCATTTTATGATCTAATCCCCAAATCTATCTACAATTTATTGTATCTTAACAGCAGGTAAACGGCTAATAGTTTTGTCCCTTATTTAGGGATTTTCCAAAATCTCCCAGTTTATTGAATTAGGTACCTAAACATTTCTAATTTGATGCTCAGATTTGTAAATCATTTTTGTTTTGATATTCAAAGCGTAAACACTCGTTGTGCGTAACAAAAAGGAAGATTGTGATTTTATAATGCCTAAAACAACCAGTGCTTCAACTTGGATTAAACCTTATAAAGAGCTGTCTATGGATATGGGAAAAATCTACTGTTCAGTCTGTGGCAAAATTGTAAGTATCTAATATTTTCTATTAAATATCTAATATTTCATACATACAGGGTGTTTCCAAATGACACTTACAACGTTTGACTGTAGATACTTCTCGAAAAATTGAACAAAACGATATAGTTAATGAGGGGTCAAACTTATTTACTTTTCGAGATACAGGGTGTTAAAATTAAAAAAAATTAAATTCTTTTAGTTAATAACAACAATAACTTTAAAACCAATAAACGTATTTACTTGAAATTTAGTACTCGTAGGTTGTTTTTAAATGAAAAATAGCTTCCTTTAGTGAGAAAAAATTGTCCATGGTACAATACAATGGTGTGTATTTAGAAAAATTTTTCACCTTTACTTTTTTTTATGAAGTCAGCTATTCTAAAACACAATTATTTTTATTGTAATTGAATTAACAAAAAAAAAACTTTTGTTGAATTTTAAAATAAGTTATATGATGTACTAATGGTTAGTAACAAAAACTAATTTGTGGATTAATACTGCATTTAAAACACTTAGCGAGTGTTTTTTTTCCAAACCAGTTATTTGATTAACCAAAAACACCTTGTATATTTTTATATTTTAAAGGTTGGGTTAAAATAAAGGTTTTTATTTTTATTTATAGATAGCATGTGAGAAGAAATTTCAGATAGACCAACATGTGAGAACTGCTTCACACATTGCAAAAAAAGGAAAAATAGGAGGAAAACATCAAACTTCAATGGCTAAATGTTTCCAATCTACTTCAAAAAAATTAGATGAGCAAGAAACTTTTAATGAAGACTTGTGTCGCGCATTAGTGTCTGCAAACATACCGCTTTCAAAATTAGCAAATGTAAATTTTAGTTCGTTTCTAAAAAAATATTGCAAACTTAATGTTCCAAGTGATTGGTCTCTAAGAAGAAATAATGTGAACGGGCTATACTCGTCGGTGTTAATTAATATTAAGGAAGAAATTGCAGATAATTATTTTTACATATCTGTAGACGAAACCACTGATTCCTCAAGAAAGTATATTGCTCATTTATTGATTGGTGTTCTTAAAGAAGATACCTTACCAAAATCTCGTCTTATTTTATGCCAGCAACTTGAGAAAACAAATGCTTTAACAATTTCGCGTTTTATACAAGAAACATTAGCAACTTTTTTTCTTCCGACAACTATTCCTTCTAATAAATTACTGCTTATTTTATCGGATGCTGCTCCTTATATGGTGAAAGCAGGACAAAATTTAAAAATATTTTTCCCAGATTTAATACATGTTACTTGTGTAGCGCATGGATTAAACAGAGTTGCAGAGGAAATACGAAAAAAGTTTCCTCTTGTAAATACCATGATATCCAGTGTCAAAAAAGTATTTCTTAAATCTCCTATAAGAATTCAACTTTATAAAGAAATGCTACCTAACATTCCTCTTCCACCACAACCTATTTTAACGCGATGGGGAACATGGTTAGAAGCAGCTAATTTTTATGCAGATCATTTTGTTAAAATAAAGAACATAATTGATACGTTAACAGATGAAAGTTCCCAATCTCTTTTGGATTCTAAACAAACTTTTCAGAGTAACTTGCTTCAACAAGAACTTTCATTTATAAAATCAAATTTTAGTTTTGTTCAAAAAACAATTACTCAGTTAGAATCACCAAAACTGTCATTGTTCGAAAGTACAGCATTAATAAAAGAATTTGCGTCATGTTGTCGGAACGTTAGAGGTAATATTGGAAAAGATATTTTAAAAAAATTTGAAGCTACTATGGAAAAAAATAAAGGTTACCATATTCTTTCTGAAGTAGTCAGTGTTCTAGCTGGAAATATTTCGGAAACAATTAATTTAGAACCAAATGTTTTGGTTAGTTTGAAAAATGCTCACGTTACATCAGTTTATGTTGAACGAAGTTTTTCCATATATAAATATATGTACTCAGACAGAAGCTACAAGTTTTTGTTAGAAAATTTTGAACACCACTTGGTCATTTATTGTTACCATAATTCTAAATAAGTTTATTCATACTTAAAAATGATGTAGTTACTTAAAATAAATGTAAATCTTAATGAATAGTAGTAAATATTTAGTTATGTACACTTTTTTTTTAAATAAAATTGTTACTATTTTACGATTTTTTTATTTATTTGTATGCATATTTTGTAAAATATTTGCATATTTTCGGGTAAACACGTGCATATTTATGCGCATATTTTCTACATTTTTATTTGCATATTTGCCGAAGTCTAGTGATTAGTACAGGCTTAGGAGAAAATAATATTAGAGAGAAAGTAAGAATGGGTGGAGTGCATTTACAAGTGTAAATTTATACATATACATATCACACATCCCGTGTATATGTTTACGTGTTTATGATTTTGTTTTAATTGTTGCATCGCTTTTGATAACGTCTGCCACATTGGCAGACCAAACGTAAAGACAGAATAGTTTTAAACCATCGTCTTCAACCGCGAAAATGATTTACCATTAAAAATACTGACCATGAAAACCTACATTCTTTGATAGTTGTGTTATTACCACCAAAATGTTACTTAATAAGAGAACTAAAATACTTGGTAAAGCATAAAAAATTGAAAGATAAAAGATTACTACCCGTTGATAAGAAATTTAAGAAAGTGATGATTGAAGAAATTAAACAAGACGTACTAAAAGATAAAAAATAATATACAAGACTGCCAAAAATATCTTGAGAAAACTTTTAAAACGACATATATTGAACATGTAAGGGTTTATTACACATTATTTTATATGCACACTAAAGAAAAGCGAAATTGACTACAATCCTGCATAAGTATAATGAAAAATAAAGTTAAATGGTGCAAAAATCATTCACTACGTCTGGGAATTCGCCACAAAAAACTGTCCTGAACATTTATGTTCGGGGTGAATTTTTTGTATGTAATCCATAACTCATAAACCAGAATTCGATGTAAAATATTCTCTTCTACGCACAAAAATTTAATTGTAAAATGAATTCTTTGCACAAAAAAAGTCCGCCTGCTATACTTGTATTAATTCCGCCCCATAAAATGGGGTTTTCGACTTCTATCCTTGCCTATAAGGGACACGGCAATAGCTCTGAATTATTTTGGGAACCTCATCGAACGGGAGAGGTCAGTTCCAGATGGAAAACTTTTTTATTGCCTCGTAAGATCCTTGTAGATCGTGGTTTATGCAGTAAGGGTTGAGTTTTATAGGGACTTTTGTTACTAAATTTTATTGAAGCTGAAGAATATAAAAATTTGTTCTAAAATACCCGTATATATTTATTGAGTACCCCCTATTGAAATATTTAGAAAAGGTAAAACGAATATACAATACAATCAATATTTATTTGTTTCAGCTTGGATACTTGGTTGGTGGATGTGCAAGACTGTACCGTACATACAGGGTGTGTCCGTAGCAGCTTCTGTCTACAGTTTGGTTGCAGTTTCTTTAGACAGGTATGTAAATCTTAAGATATTATAATTTGATCATTGCCTAAATTACATTTGTAAAGTACCAATAATATAAATTATTGATATACTTATTTTGAAAACTGCCAAGTGTCCCCCCAGACAATTGATATCGAAAAAGGTATTAAAGTGAATGGTGAAGTTACAATATAAACTAACATTATACACTCAGATGCAAAAAAACGCAACTGAGAAAATTTTGGTCGAATTCAAAGTATTTCAGTTTTTTTTATTTTTAGCCCTATTTTGATAATTTTTTTAGCATACTGTGTATAAATTTATAAATTTTAATTTGGTATAGTCAGTTTTTTGATAAAATATTATATTTGACTTATTGTGCGGGGTTAATTAAAACGTGATTTTATTATGCTAATTTTGAAACATCCTGTGGAATAATTCCGTTTGCGAATTTTCGTAAAACCTTGTTTTTCGATTGCAACCATGTCTTTATGTTTTTTGTTTCATGTAAAACTATGGATTGGTTCATTTTTAGGAGCGAAATGACTTTGCCACCCACAATTTACGACTTTTTCTATTATTACCATTATCTTTTGTATTAATTTGTAATACGACGATGGGGGCTTTGGTGACTGATATTGAAGAAATCAATGTCATATCGACATCCCAGAAGCACTATATTTAAATAATGACTAAAAGCAACGCCATAATCTTGGTTTTAATGAACAATGAAAAACAATAGCAAAACAAAAAAAAACAACTTAAATGTAACTTAACCTAAGTACGCAACCAACAAAGAAAAACTACTAAAAAATAACTTAATACTTTGTATTGCCTCCCCTAGCCTCTATAATTGCCTGTATACGTTGGCTCGTGCTGTCTATGAGGTTGCGAATATCACCTTGCTGGATGTTTTGCCATTCCTCTTATAGAGCCAAGCGAAGTTTAGCTGGTGCGACCTCTAATATTTCTACTAAGCATGTCCCAAACGTGCTCTATTGGGTTTAGATCTGGCGAAAACGCTGGCCAGTTCATTTTATTAATACCAACTTCCTCTAAATATTGCGTGACACACATTGCAGAGTGAGGTAGCGCATTATCTTGCAATAATAGAAAATCATCGCCGATATATTGAGAAAAGGGTACTACGTGATTCGCTCAAATTTCCTCAATATATCGGTGTGCAGTTAACGAACCCTCAATAAATACCAATTCAGTGGACGCCTCTCGGGATATTGCTGTCCATATTATCACCGAACCCCCTCCATGGCTAACGCGGGGACTGAAAGCGCACTCCGCAAATCTCTCTCCAGTTCAACGCCATACTCGTTCTCTCCCATCTGATGAGTAAAGACAGTATCTCGACTCATCCGTAAAAAGAACATTACTCCATTGCCTTAAATTCCAATGTAAATGTTCCCTGGAAAATTGTAGTCTAGCCACTCTGTGCGGTGGAAGTAATTTGGGCCCAGTTGATGGTCTGCAACTTTGCAAATTAAATTTATGCAATCTTCGACGAACTATAAATACAGTTACATTATTGTTTCACTACCCTTCGGATGGTAGAGCAATGAGTGTGTAGTACTCTAGCCACATATCCATAATTTCGCCCATCTTCAACCAGAGCAACGGCTTTCTCGCACAATCTTCGACACTAAGAACCATGATCAATAATGAGTAAACAAAATGTAAGTGTCAATATGACATAATGATAACAGTCACAAAAGCCACCTGGTCGTATTACAAAATAACTCCAAAATAATCATAATTAAAGAAATCCTAAATTGTGGGTAGCAAATTCATTTGCCTCTAAAAATGAAGCAAGGCATATTTTGACATGAAACAAAAAACAATGTTTGCAGAATTAGAATTGTGCATTTGCTATCCACGAGAAGGTAAGGTTAGTAGAGACAAAAATAATACGGTCACTTACCAATTATGTGTATTACTGGCTAAATTATAAAAATTTAGTTTAACTGGACATATTAAATTCCATTTAACCAAACCGTAATGTCTATTACAAAATGATACCTTCTAACATATAAAGAGCTCAAAGCTAAAAGGTTGAGGGTCCAATATTTGTCATTATTAAGATAATACTAATTTCTTGTACTTTATCTCATGTAAAATATTGTATGGTATCTTACTAAGCAAAAAAGATGAAGGTTTACAAGCCATTCAGCTTTGAAAAATACGTCTCCTAGGCTAAAAGAATGAAGGTGCTACATATGCAGGCTAAAAGAATGACAGTCCACCTAGTTAATATCGCTGACCACAGAGGTCTCTACTATTAGTGCTGTTTGTTGCCCAGATGTTTTGTAAATGTACATACCTGTGTTTATTTACAGCTTTCTGTTATTTAGGTGTAGATTGGTGTTATTTTATTATTAAAGTACTGTGCTGTTTAAAATATCTGACGACAAATATTCTGCAGCAATTGAAAACTGTTCAAGGAAAAAAAAGGTTTCGGTCGCATTCAAGATGTAATGAAAAAATTGAGGTCAAGTAGCCATAAATTAGGACCAGACTTTAAGTTTAAGTGAAAGACAAGATATTATTTCTAAGTTCAACCTGCTCTCATCACATGACAAACAATCAATGTATCTTTGTGGACCGATATTATGCTGTCCTATCATGCGCCATACTCCCAAAAAGCCCGAATCTGAAGCAGATTTTTACACATTTTCGTAGACTTACAAGGTAAGAGTAGTAAGAAATGAGCAGGTAGTAGAAATACCTGTATGTTATAAAGCATTTCTGTTCTTTCACGGCATTACGGCTAAAAGAGTACAGAACAAAAAAACCTAAAAACAACAGTCGTAGCACCATTGGACATGCGAATAAAGCATTGTTGTAAGCCTAATAAGATTCCAACAAATATTATTGCCTCTGTAATTGATCACATTAAATACTTCCAAACTGGAAACCCACACTACGGGTTATCCCGTATCTAAAAAACAATACTTACCTACTAATGTAAGTAAAATGTTTTCTTTATACAAAATAGCTTATTCAAACAATAAAGTATCTCTGCAGGTGTGACACCTGCAGTGCCTGTGATGAACTTACAGTAAATATTGATGCAATACAAACTAAGTTAACCCTACCTGCTACAGCCGATAATCACAATGATCTTGCAAAACTAAACTGTGAAATAAAACTACATAATTAAGAAAAGTGCTAGGCGTACGCTACTTGTAGCCAATTTATATATTGTATACCTAGCATTATGTAATATACCTAGCATTGCTCTTTCCATCGCGTGTTGAGTGACTCTAAGTATATTCATATTCTTTTTTGTGATTGTCCATGTTTGTGCCGTATAAGTTAATATCGGAATAATGCATGCATCAAAAACTTTAGATCTAAGATGGAATTGAATTTGTTGATTTCTGAGTATATAGTTCAGTTTACCGAATGCTGCCCAAGCTAACTTTCTTCTTCTTTTTATTTCTTCAGTTTGAATTTCCCTATTTAGTATTATTTTTTGTCCTAAGTATGTATATTCTTCAACTTTTTCTATAACTTTATCGTTTATTATTGTCACGGTGTCTTCGGAGTGCATGACTTTTGTTTTGTTTAAATTCATTTTCAGTTCTATTTTAAAAGATTCGGTATGTAGTTCTAAAAGCATGGTTTGCATTTCTTATAGGTCAGTAGCTATCAGGATTATGTCATCTGCAAATCGTAGATTACTGAGGTAGCGGCCATTGATGTTTATTCCCTTATATTTCCAATTTAGGTTTTTAAAAACGTCCTTCAAAACTAAGGTGAACAGTTTGGGTGATAAAGTATCTCCCTGTTTGACTCCACTGTTTAATGGTACAGGGTTCATGTGTTCATTTTCATTTAGGTAGTATGTAGCTGTAGCTTAGTTCATAGTTTCTTTTATTAAGTTAATATATCTGCTGTCTATTCTACAATTTTGCATTGCGTTTATTACGGCCGTGTGTTCTATGGTATCGAAAGCTTTTTCGTAGTCTACAAATGCTAGGAAAACTGGAAACTTGTATTCGTTACATTTTTCTATTAATATTTTTGTGGTTAACAGGTGATCGGAAGTTGTATAGCCTTTTCTAAAACCTGCCTGTTCATATGGTTGGTATTCGTCTAATTTCCTTGTTAGTCGAGTAGTTATGACTTTGGTGAGTATTTTAAACAGGTGTGACAGTAGGCTGATGGGTCCGTAGTTTTCCAATTTTCTACTATCACCTTTCTTGTGTAGTAAGATTACTTTAGAGTTGTTCCAGCTCTTAGGGACTTTGCCCTGATGTAAACAACTGTCCACAAGCTTAGTTACAATTGCAATTAGTTCCTTACCTCCTTCTAATATCATATCTGGTAATATTATCTTCTCCTGCAGCTTTATTTCTCTTCATGTTTTCCAATGCTGTAGTTACCTCTGAAATTGTTACTTTTGGCTTTACTTTGGCTTTTTGAAATTGTTACTTTTTACTTTTGGTTTTTTAGTACTAACTATATTTATTATTGTAGCCAACTATTATTTTACATGTTCAACATACATAACCTTTCAGACTCAGAATCTTTTTTTATACCTATTCAAAAATCTATGGCAAGAAAAGAGGAGTTGAGGTTTGTTTCTTGCTTTGGGATTTTATTTTTTTAATAATAAAAAAGCTTAAAATTTTCTGCGATTTCTGCGCAGGCAGAACAAAAATTACGCTGTGTTCCATATGCTTCACTACATTGTACACTATACTAAGAGACTTGATGAAATAGCAATGTTTTTTCCAATCAGAGGCCACTCGTACCTTGAGTGTGACAGGAACATGGGCTTAATTAATCAAAAATCTGTGGATGAAACTCCTTCCGAGTGGAAAGAAATTATTGAAAACTCTAGATCCAAACCAACACCGTTTAGAGTTATTTCTTGCGAGAACCAGGAAATATTTAAGTCATGGACTAAGTTTAATTACTATTTAAATGGGAATAAGCCACAATTAAAGGTTAAAATACGTTTATTGACGTTTCAATTTCCACTTCGGAAAACAATGTAAGTGTATTCGTCATGTATATAATCGTCGAAGATTACATAAATTTGGTTTGCAAAGTTGCAGACCATCAACTGGGCCCAAATTATTTCCACCGCACAGAGTGGCTAGACTACAATTTTCCAGAGAACATTTACGTTGGAATTTAGGGCAATGGAGTAATGTTCTTTTTACGGGTGAGTCGAGATACTGTCTTTACTCATCAGATAAGAGAGAACGAGTATCGCGTCGAACTGGAGAGAGATTTGCGGAGTGCGCTTTCAGTTCCCGCGCTAGCCATGGAGGGGGTTCGGTGATAATATGGGCAGGAATATCCCGAGAGGCGCACACTGAATTGGTATTTATTGAGGGTTCGTTAACTGCACACCGGTATATTGAGGAAATTTGAGCGACTCACGAAGTACTCTTTTCTCAATATATCGGCGATGATTTTCTATTAAGGCAAGATAATGCGCGACCTCACTCTGCAATGTGTGTCACGCAATATTTAGAGGAAGTTGGTATTAATAAAATGAACTGGCCAGCGTTTTCGCCAGATCTAAACCCAATAGAGCACGTTTGGGACATGCTTAGTAGAAATATTAGAGGTCGCACCAGCTAAACTTCGTTTGGCTCTATAAGAGGAATGGCAAAACATCCAGCAAGGTGATATTCGCAACCTCATAGACAGCACGACCCAACGTGTACAGGCAATTATAGAGGCTAGGGGAGGCAATACAAAGAATTAAGTTATTTTTTAGTAGTTTTTCTTTGTTGGTTGCGTACTTTAGGTTAAGTTACATTTAAGTTGTTTTTTTTTGTTTTGTTATTGTTTTCCATTGTTCATTAAAACCAAGATCATTTCCACTTCGGAAATTGAAACGTCAATAAACGTATTTTAACCTTTAATTGTGGCTTATTCCCATTTAAATAGTAATTAATTTAAAATGCCACAAGAAAATGTCTTCAGAACAATATGGACCAAGTTTCTTTCTCCTTTGTATACAAAAAGTTGTCCTTTCAAAACACGAACTGTACGGCAACTAAGCATCGTTTCTCATCACCCTCGAATGATGTTACATAGTTCAGACTGTTAGTGGCCTAAATAAAAAAAAGTATTGTTACTAAGCCTACTGATCAGGATATAAAAAAGGTAAAAACGGTAAAAAAGGTAAGGGGAAAAACTAAATGGGTTAAATCAAAAAAAAAATCAGCGTATTTGGGACATAAAAAGGTGAGTGTTCACCAAATTTTGTGAGAAAACAAATTTTTTGTATAAGATAAAAATAAAAACCAAAAACTCGGTTATTTGAATTTTTCGCGAAAATTTTGAGGTTATATGAAAAAAGCATAAAAACAAAAGTTGTAGATCCCTGTAGAAAACAGGGATAGTTATATTTTCTTCCTTTTTCAATGGTTTTCAACCTTTTTCAATGGTTAACATTTTTTTGGTCTTAAAAATTATCGGCCCTGGTCTATAATGAGTCAAAAGCTGTTTTTAGTCAGAAAAATATACATTTAAACGAAAAAATTTACAATACCTTTAATAAGATTTACCATGAACAAGGCAAATGTTATACCTTTTACACCTACTTCCGTAAGTATTTCTCCTCAACACTCATATCTTTTAGCTAAAAAAACAAATACATATAATCTCTATGCCCTTTCACTTCAGGGCCGGCCTTCGATAGGCGGATTACCTACATTCAGCAGGATTTGAAGGGACTTTCAGCCTTGGTCCGTCTGGCTGCTCAATCAGAAATGGAAGAGATTAGAGAATGTTTTTCTGCAAACAGATTCAAGGGACTGAGTCAATAGTGAAAATTTTAGAGGGTTTGGAATTGGTGTTTGTGTTGATTCAGTGTAAGAAGGTCTTTTAGTGATTCAAACAGAGTATTAAAGATCTGAAGGGTGTGCGTGGTATATAGCGAACGTAAGAATACAAATAAGCTAGAGAAAAAATAAGATGAGAGGATTGTACAATGAAAGAAATAGTCAGGATGATCTTTAGTTCGAAATATAAATAATCGAAAAATGTCTTAGGAATTCTTTTTCTGTACAATAAAATTTTTAATCCGAATTTAATAGTGATATTAAAAGTCATGAAAAGTCCGTAAATATAACAATATACAAACTGAAAACGGTCGTTTCCCTAAACAACAGTAATAGTTTAGGGGCCAACTAGGTCACCGTGTACTTTTTATCTCTTTAATTCAGATAAATCCACTTAAGCTTTTTATCTATGTTTAGATGCTGATTACGAATTTCGAGGGTGGATATCGATCCGAGTATTCAAACAATTGTTATAAACAATTTATTTGTTTATAAAGGTCTATCTCGTAAAGTAAAAGAGATACCAAAAATTTTTCAAATAAAATTTTGTTCCTTAAATAAAACAAAGAAAATAGCGTTTACTAAACTTTAATCTAATAATTAAACCGGTGCCACTCCCGTCCATCTCATTCCCTGTAGAGCTGTTATATCTATGTCATATCCATTCAGCTCACCAAGCAGATTTTGGAAGGCTTCCGATCCGTTTTCTTTCCTTGAACATTCGTAACATGTGTATTTTCTAGGATAAGGTTGTTAGCTCTATGCCTAACCCCCTTTTCGGAGGACCATTTCTTTTGCCAGGGTCCAGGTGTGATTAAGTCACACTTCTTGGAGGTGAGGATAGAAATTGAGTAGGAGTGGCTAGAGGTGTTATCAGGAAGCAACACCTTATATTGCGCATCACTACTCCTTTGAACCCCACTTTGTGGGTTTGGTCTGCAACTGTGCAAAACTAAATTTATGTAATCTTCGACGAACTGTAAATACACTTACATACAAAACATCCAGTGGGACTGCCGGTGGAAGTTACATTTCTATACACGCATTCGCCGTTACAAATTTATTTGGGAGTCAATCTGCACAATCATTACATATGCAATTCTATAGGTAAGACATAGCAGAAAGAGAAACAGAATTAATAACAACTTACTAACAATGAAGGATTGAATCAATATTTTGATGAAAATGTGTATTTTTATTTTCATATATGTATGAAAGGAGTTGAATGCAAAATTGTTTACACATACTCTGCAGTAAAATTCATTGTTTATTTTGTTATTAATATAATAATACAATACAAATTAAACTGCAATATTCATAAGTATTTAAAAATGACAATAATATACATAAAAAAAACGGGTGTGGCAGTCCAGTGGGACTGCCGGTAGAAGTTACACTTCTATACACGCATTCGCCGTTACAAATTTATTTGGGAGTCAATCTGAACAATCATTACATATGTAATACTATAGGTAAGAGATAGCAGAAAGAGAAACAGAATTAATAACATTTTACTAACAATTTATAAACAACATTTGACCTGTAATAGGAGTATAGTAAATGAAGGATTGAATCAATATTTTGATGAAAATGTATATTTTTATTTTCATATATGTATGAAAGTAGTTGAATGCAAAAATTTTTTTACAAATACTCTGCAGTAAAATTCATTGTTTATTTTGTTATTAATATAAAAATACAATACACTGCAACATAATTCAATATAATAATACAATACAAATTAAAATGCAATATTCATAGGTATTTCAAAATGATAATAATATACATAAAAAAATACACTACAATACAGTGCAACATAATTCAATATAATAATACAATACAAATTAAAATGCAATATTCATAAGTATTTAAAAATTAAAATAATATGCATAACTTTTCTACTTAGGCATAACCATGTAATAATATTAATAAAAAAGTCCTCCCCGACTGGGAATCGAACTCCGATCTCACGCGTGACAGGCGGGGATACTGACTACTACACTACCGAGGACATGGCACAAATGCATTTCAAAATTGACAGTTCTGGATCATACAGTGATTTATTGAGATTATTATTTTGAAATACAAAAGAATAATATAATTATGAACATTTAATAAATAATACAAAACATATCACATAAATAATAATATTAATAAATATTTTATTATATGTATAATATTATATGTATATATATCTTTATATAATATATATATATATATATATATATATATATATATATATATATATATATATATGTAATATTAAATTATATATACAAAAGGAACATTTTTATATTCGAGAGAGGAAGAGAGAGAAAATATATCTTCTGTCTCTCTCTTACTCATTATCTTACATATGTAATGATTTCACAAATTCACTCCCATACAAATTTCCAACGTGGAGCGCGCGTATAGAAGTATAACTTTAAAAATGCCATATTTCACAGGCTTATTAGATATATATATATATATATATATATATATATATATATATATATATATATATATATATATATATATATATATATATATATATATATATATATATATATATATATATATATATATATATATATATATATATATATATATATATATATATATATATATATATATATATATATATATATATATTTTGAACCTACACCTTCCCCTAAAGCCGACCAACATTTCATCAATACAAACACATGTGTCTACGAAATACAGTTTTTGACAATTTGATACATATATATATATATATATATATATATATATATATATATATATATATATATATGTTCAGCCAGTCCCCTTCCTGTAGGTTTCTTCTACTTATTGCTTCGTCCACTTCATCTCTGAAAGATCTTCGAGGTCTGCCTCTCTTTCTTCTTCCTATCGGGCTCCACTCTGTTATTCTATTTATCCACCGATTTTGGTCTGCTCTTCTGACATGTCCGTACCAGGTTAACCTCTTCTGTTTGATGTAGTCTATTATGTCGGATTTCATTCCCATTCTCCTCTTAATCTCCATGTTATTTATTCTATCTCTTCTTGTTACTCTGCAGCTTCTCCTTTGGAATTCCATCTCTGTTGCTCTTATTTTGTTTTTGGTTTTCTTATTTATTGTCCAATTTTCACACCCATAAGTGAGGATACTTCTTGACCCATAAGTGAGGTATTATATATTTTTTCTTTGTTTTCATGCTGATGTTCTTATCCCATAGTACCGGGTTCAATTTTCGTACGCAGTCTCTTGTTTGTCCTAGTCTATTTTTTATATCTTCCTCCGTTGTTCCTTTGTTTGATATTATGAAATCTAAATACTTATACTTACTTGTCTGTTCGTTTGATTTGTTTACCTTCGTCTATTTGATATAAATGTTACTAATGGCTGCTGTTGGATCTATCAGTGCCATCCGTAGTAAATATAGAGTTTGTATCTTCGTCATTGGATTTGAAAGCTGATGTGTAATAAAGCAATCCCAAAGAGGATTTCAGTTCTATTTTATTTAGTTCTGGTCTATTTATTTTTCTATAATTTTCACGAATTGCACGTAACTTATTATTTGTCCAACTAAGTATTTCTTGTATTTTGATTTTTGCGGTACAAATATGGCTTATCAGTAGCATTTGAATGCCCGGTGTCGTGTTGACTTTCAATGTCTAGTTCTTTGCTTACATCGTCAATGTCACTATCACTAAAATATTCTAAATAGCTAGGTACTTCGTCAGCGCATTGAGCTAAAACAGCCTCAAAATTATAATCTGAAGGTTTTACAAATTTGCGAGTAAATTTAGAACAACTTGATGAACTTGCTGCCATACTAATAGCGAAAGAATGCACTGGACTGCTTTTAACTATAGAAACGTAAACACTGACATGCGGTACGTGATACCGCAAGAAAACTTTACGTCAACGTAGCTCAAAGCCAAAGGCTAAACCCATACTAAAACTCCAGCAGTTGAGAGCATGTATAATTACACAAGTCTTGAAGGTACACAGATGGTTTTCTAGGAATCTTTTATAAACACGTTTTACAACAAAATATATTGTTATATTTTTTATTATTCTAATTTATTGTCTTTATTTATTATCAAAGGTTCTACACTTATAACACTTACAAGTTTATTTAACGTCTTTATTTGTACAATATAACTAATTACCTTTTAAAAACTCGACGCGATGTTCATAAACTAACTGTTATTCAAAAACTGAAAACTCTCTACATAAAATGTCCCATATACAGGGATGAGTGCCTTAAGAACCGGCAAAATAACGCAAAAGATAGAAAACATAACACGTTGTGAAATAAAAAGAGATTAAAGTAGTAGAGGTGAGAAATTATCGATATTAACCTATAATTTACTTTACATTACATTAGAATTATCGAAAATTTCCCACCTTTAGACGTTAGCTTATGAGCTGGTTGACTTCAGTCATAGTAATACGTATCACGTAATGTAAGTAAAACAGTTTAAGTAGGAGTATTTTTTTATCCAAAATTAAAATATTGATCAATAATAAACTATGATTTGAGACGTCGCATACACTCTTCTCAATACAGAATTATCATAGCTTGTTATTCTGTATTCGTCAACACAGAATAATTATCAAATTACTACTAATTAAACTGTTTACTTACATTTGCTTTATTGCCTTCAATCAGTTTTTACTTTATGCGAAATTTAAAAAATGTAAATATTCGACGTCATACTTGTAATATTATGACTGAACTAAACTAGCTCATAAGCTAACGTCTAAAGGTGGGAAACTATCCATAGTCCTAATGTAATTTAATGTAAATTAGAGGTTTCTATCGATAATTTCCCACCTCTACTACTTTGATCTCTTTTTATTTCACAACGTATTATGTTTTCTATCTTTTGCGTTATTTTGCCAGTTCTTAAGGCATTCATCACTGTATACTAAATATCCGTTATCTAGAAGGATCGATGACCTTCTCCATTAGAACGGAATTCCATCGAATGTAAACAGGTTTTTTAGCGGAGGGGACCCATCGGTTATTACCTGGGGTTTCTGCCGGCTGGTGTATGATCTAGAAAATACTTGAATAGAAAAGAATTAGAAATAATATATTTACAGTTTTGTGCGCCATAATATTTATCGTAACAAAATTTCGGCGCGGTATGATATACCGCATGTCAGTGGTTAAGGGTTTTAAATATTCCCTTAACATGCTTCGTATATTAATTGGCAAAGACCTGATCGATGGATGACGAACCAACAGCAGTTTATATAACAGCAATAGAAGCAAAGTACAAAACCCTAAAAAAAAATCTTAGTGGCCAGCGGCAAAAAAATCTGGAAACAGAATACGTTGATTTTAATTCGTCAAACATATCGTCTCCGCCTTTTGTTAGGTTTTAGAGCTTAATAATCTCAGGTTTTACCTTTTCACCAGACTCCGAATCGATGTTGTCACCGGAATAAAATTTAGACAACATCAGTACGTTTTTTGAGGCTTTGGTTTATACAATAGCAACACAATATCCTTCTGGAAACCAAACATGCTACTAGGTGCAGGCTGTTTCTCTTGTATGAATACTGGTAGAATGACCCTGTTTTTCCTCAGTGTCCCCACGAGTGTAGTTTTTTTACAAAGTAATGCTTTCGCTAACGGTACTGACGTGAAATAATTGTCAAGTGTAATGTTTCTACCTGTATCTAATATAGAATATGCTACAAGCTTACCAACAGCAGATGAAGAGTTGTCTAGATGAAACGGACCATACGGCTGTTTTCCTGCACATCTTTCCATATTGCAGGTATAAAGCGTTCTCGAATCTATTAAGGCATATATTTTAATGCCATATTTGGCAGCTTTGCTAGCAATATATTGCCGAAATTTGCAACGTCTTCTGAAACTTTCTAACATTTCATCTACCGTACAATACTTTCCAACTTGGTAACTTTCTTGACATCTGGAGATGAAATGTTCAAATATTTCTCTAATAGCCGTACCCCAGCCATGTATAATAGACCAATAAAACCATATATCTCTGTAGTGTCAGAGTATTGGCAATCTCTTTCTCTGGTATAATTGTTTCGTATTTTGGGTATAGAGATATTTGTGTAATACACGATTTGCTCTATTATTTCTTCTGTGATATATAATCCCCAGTAAGTTTCCGAAGTATTTGCATTTTTGCTACGGAACTAGGACTAAAAATATTTTTTCTAGGCATTGGTAGATTTGGTCGTGAACGATGAGCCATCCAGTGAGTTTTTCTATCTTTACCAGTAAAACGCATACTCACGATTGACGTCAACTTCATTATGAAAATGTTCAACATCTTCATCAGATTGTTTGGAATCCGTATTATATTCACTGTGTTCACTGGTATCGTCGTCTTCGATGTCTACTCGTTCGTCATCTTCCATCCTTTCTTGATTTTGACCGTTCTTGGCGGGTTCACTGTATGTTAGCCATCATCTCTTCTCTTTGAATATCTTGATATCGAATTTGCTCAAGTCTACAAGAATTCGTCCTCTACTCATTGTGTACTATCTAAAATTATATTATAACAATAAACAAACACTATAACAATAAACAAACACCCTATATGACAAAAAACTCATTTTTTGACATATAGGATACAAGCAATATGTTAACGTAAGAACTCGCGCGATGAGAGAAACTCTCACACTTTTTTTATCTCTTTTAGTTTACGAGCTAGAGCCTTATAAACAATTAAATTGTTTATAACGATTGTTTGACTACTCGGATTGAAATCCACCCTCGAAATTCGTAATCAGCAGCCAAAAATACATAAAAAAACTTGGGTGGACCCATCAGAATTAAAACAGCCATGGTGACCTAATTGGCCCCTAGACTATAATATTATTTACAGTTACAGTTAAAGAAACAGTTAGCAATAGAACAGTTAGCAGTTACAATAACAGTTGCAGAAAGCTTTGGAGTAACAGCTAAAATAACACTTACCGTAATATTACCGGTAAAAGTTACATTTTAACAATAGCAGTTACTTTTGATTTTATAATGATCACTATTTGAAAACAAGAAAAATGGCTGTTCTCCCTTTACTGGTTTTATGTGTCGCAGCACTTTCCGCAATCCTTGATGGCCCTAAATTAATATGAAACTGAATTAAATGTACCCTGTCGAGACGCGAATCTGCCAGATTTATTTCAGTACCGAGATATTCATTTTCGGGCGACAAGCGATTCAGCGAAATTTAGCAGAAAAAATTTTCCATGTGCTCCATATTCGGATTAATTTTCTGCTCCTTAGAGGATTTATGACCGAAAAAGGCTCTTACAGTAACGATAAAAGCTGTATTTTTAATTAAATATTCAGATATATCGTATAAATGTATGTAACGATATTTATAGCATGGTTAATGATTACGAAGAGTAAATTGAAAAGCTTGGTTCACACCAAAAAAAATTATATTAAATGCTTAGACATTTAATATAATTATAGCATTTAATATAAAGCATTCGTAAAATTAAGCTACGTATTGACAAATAAATAGATATCAACAATAACTGGTATTTTTATAGTTTTGTCTATTAACTGTCGGTTATATAATATCGTAATAATAATAATAATATATTTAATTATGGGTACAAAAGACAAACTAGAGAGATGGAAAGAATACATACAAACTCTTTTTGACGACGATAGACCTTGTTCTCCACCATCCACAGATAATCGAATAAATGAAAAAGGCCCAGAAATAACCAAAGAAGAAGTGATCCACGCAGTAAAGTCTCAGAAAGATGAAAAAGCCACCGGTCTAGACAATATCAATGTCGAAATACTAAAACTAATTGCAGATAACGAAAGTAAAAGCCTAGACTTAATAGCAGCACTATTCAATAAGATATATGACAGAGGTAAAATACCAACAAACTGGCTAAAATCAACATTCATAGCATTACCAAAAAAAAACGAATTCCTCACAGTGCGATGATTATCGAATATTAAGCTTGATGTCTCATGTCCTTAAAACTTTTCTCAGAATTATCCATACACGAATTTACAAGAAGTGCGAGTTCCAGATGAGTGACACTCAATTCGGATTTCGAAACGGATTGGGAACACGAGAGGCTCTTTTTGCTTTAAATGTGTTAACACAACGATGCAGAGACTTGAATGTAGATGTATATGCATGTTTTATTGACTATCGAAAAGCATTTGACTGCGTTAACCATCAAAAGATGATCGAAATTCTTAGAACAACTGGAGTTGACGAACAAGACTTGCGAATTATCTCAGAACTATACTGGCCCAACCGGCAACAATTGAAATAGAGCACACAACATCCGAAGATATACAAACCCGATCAGGAGTGAGACAGGGTTGCGTCTTATCACCGCTACTGTTTAATTTATATTCGAGTCTATATTCAGAGAAGCATTAGACGAGGACCAAGGCGAAATTAAGATTAACGGAATCAGCATAGACAACATCAGATATGCTGATGATACCGTCTTAATAGCAAGCAACGCACAAGAACTACAAAATATAATAAATGAGGTAGTTCACCACAGCGAAATGTTCGGTTTACATCTAAACGTTTCCAAAACTAAAACTTTAGTATTTTCAAAGACACCAACAAACGTACATGTGTATGCCAAGGGTCAAATAATAGAACAAGTAAATTCCATAAAATATTTGGGAGCAAATATCAATGGTCAGTGTAATCCAAAAAAAGAAATTTTATCAAGAATCGAACAAGCAAGGAAAGCATTCATGAGCATGAAAACATTTTTTACAAGATCGGACCTTAGTTTGCAGCTTGGAATCTGAATGATCAGATGTTACGCTTTTTTTGTCTTACTGGATAGCTGTGAAAGTTGGACAATTGGCTCTGAAATAGAAAAAAGAATAGATGCCTTTGAGATGTATATATACAGACGAATGCTGATAATTCCATGGGTACAACGAGTTACTAATGTTGAGGTACAAATGCAATACTTGGGCCATGTGTTGAGAGGCGAAAGATACGAATTACTTCAAGTTATACTGGAAGGAAAAGTACAATGCAAAAGATCAGTAGAAAGACGCCAGAACTCGTGGCTGAAAGACCTGAGGAGATGGTTCGACCGCTCATCCGCAAAAATCTTTCGCGCAGCAGTTTCCAAAACTACAATTGCCATTTGTATCAAGTATTTTAAAGCGCGTTTTGCAATAGAAGGGAAATCAAAATTCCTTCTTGTCCAAAATTCACAAAAGTCGCATTGCTAAAAGTCTAATTTTAGTTCACCATCGCATGACAAATCAATTAGTTTTTCTTCTTCAGTTGCACTTACATCCTGGGTCGACGGCTCAACAAGAAAACGATTGCGTATCCATTCAAATTCAGAATAATTTTCTGTGAAGTACTCATTAAATTGTGTGATTAATTTATCATAGTGAATCTTACAACGTAAAAATACCTCAGAATTAATATTAATTGCATTTTTTATAACGAAGCTTTCCAGTGTTGGAAAATTATAGAATAAGTTATTTTCAAGACCTGTTTTTATAAATCTAATTTATTGACTTTATTTATTATAAAATATTCTACACTTTACGAGTGTATTTACGTACATTTATTTATTTAATCTACATAGAAACACTTAAATATTAATTTATTTACACTTATATAATTTATTTAAGACATTCACACCGGTTACAATTTAAATAGCCGCGCGAACAATTTATTAATCGACACTTGTTTCAGACTGTCCTTTTAAATCTCAAATCGTCCGTTTTATACCTGATTTGTTTATCTAGAAGTTTCTGCCCGCTTCTTTGACCTTCGCCAACGAATTATTCGACCCTCATCTGAAAAGTTCCAATCGCAGGTATAAGAGGGGACCCGTGGGTATTACCTGCTACGGCTTATTTATCGGAACAATATCACTGAGATATGCTAATTGGCACGACCAAATTTCGTCAGTAAACTTGTCTTTCAATGCATAATTTTTTAGCTAGTAATATTTGAACTTCGGAACTAAGCTGGGCAAAATTTTTTACATCAGTACTTTTGTCCCTCCGCAAGGCGAAAAAAAAATACTTGACTTTATTCGCTGTGTTAAGCGTCATCTTTCCCCAACTGTATAGCGTTTTCCACACAGCTATTCTTAATTTGGCCAAAAAAGAATCTTTAACAGCATTTTCGTTGCTTGAAGAAAACGCATCTATTTTTTCTGTCCGCCTTTAAGGTTAGCTTCTTTTTTTTATCTAGCAGTGTTCCTGATAGGTTCTTGTGCTTCAAATGAAATTGATGATGCAGCAAATACGGCTTCATTGAATGATTTAAAAAGAAAATCTGCGTTAAACTGCGGCCCCTGCAAACACATTTCAAAAATATTGCCATTGATAACTTTTACCTGTTCCAACCCTGTCTAACTTTCCGTAATCTTAAGAAAGTAGTTAACTTTGAACACCCGCTCCCGATGAGTGGGCAGTTAGCTTCAGTCAGCTACACGTGCCGTGTTGAATTAACAGTGGCAAATAAATTGAATGTTAAATTCAGAATGATTAGTGCCAAAAAACGCAAAATTTTCGAAGAGAATCATACGTTCCAAGGAAAATGGTAAAGTCAATATTTCTTCATCTAATTAAAAGGCAAACCTCAGTGCATTATTTGTTGTCAAGTACTCATGGTATCAAAAGAATACAATACTAGTAGGCATTATGAAAACCAGCACAAAACAAAATACGACAAATATCAAGGTGAAGCTCGCAATACTCTTGTAAAAAAACTTAAAGCTAAATTGAATAAAAAAAATCTCTATTTACAAAACCGACAGCTGTTCAATCATCAAGCTTAGCAGCATCATATGAAGTATGTTTAGAGCTTGTCAAAAGTAAAAAACATTTAAAGATGGAGAAATGATCAAGCGGCGTGCCGTTAAAATGACGCGATCCTTTGGAGATGAAAAGATGGCCAAAAATTTTGAATGTGTTTCAGTTTCCCATCAAACTGTTTCTAGAGGAGTTGATGAGCTGAATACTCATGTATTTAAAAAAATGGTCGACACAGGTCGTGATTGTTTGTACTACTCCTCAGCCCTGGACGAATCTGTTGATATTACTGACAAAAATCAGCTATTAATTTTTGTTAGATGCACCAGTGAAGATTTTTGTGTAACTGAGGAACTTCTAAAACTGCACCACATGGAATATGGGACCAAAGGTATAAATAAATTTGAAGCAGTTAGTGACACTGTAAAAAATATAGGCGGTTTTCAAAAGTGCTCTTACGTTTGCGGGAAAATGGTGTTAACTGTGTTATGTTTCATTGCATTATCCATCAAGAGGCTCTCTGCGGAAAGATAATTAAAATCAACGATACTATGAAAACTGTAGTGCAGATAGTAAACAGCTTAAGAGAAGGAAACAGAGCTCAGCGACACCGAAAATTCATCTCTTTATTGGAGAAATTAAATACTGAATATAAGGACGTCCCCCTACATTCAGAGATACGCTGGTTGAGAGCAGGTAAATGCCTTAAAAAAATTTTTTTCTTTAAGAAAAGGGATCTTACTGTTTTTTGAAACGGAAATTGTTATTAACACGGACGTATTTATAACAAAGCTTAAGAACAAAACATTTCTTCATGAACTGGCATTTGAAAAACTTGATCTTTTCGAGAACTGCATGAAAATAAGCGACCTCACACATTTTCCTGCGTGTTTCGAAATAAATCAAGAAGAAACCATGGTCGATTTCTCGAGATTTGCAAAAGTTCTTAAAGAAATAAAAAGAGAATTCGATGAAAGGTTTTCGGAATTTGATGCACTAAAACCCGATCTTGAGCTTTTTAACAATTCAATGGGAGTCAACATCCAGAACCAATCAGCAGAATACCAATTAGAGCTGTGCGAACTACAGTCCGATTCGTTTTTTCAAGCAAAGAAAAATGAAGACATTAGTACCTTTTGGAAGTTACTCTCCAAGGATCGTTTTCCTAAACTTCGTAGCTTTGCGCTGAAACTATATTCAATGTTTGGTACTACGTATGTGAAAGTACATTTTCTGCTTTGAAGTATATTAAATCTAAAACACGTAATCGCATGGAAAACGATTCTCTGGAAGAGTGTATTAGACTCACTACGACTAGCATAGATATAGAAGTGCACAAGTTAGTAGAGGATAAACCAGTGTCTCAAATAACCCATTGATTTTTTATTTTATGCAAAAATTTTAAACATAACATGTAAATTGTAAACCATAAAATACTTGTAAATAATATTTCGTTTGTATATTATTTTTTGAAATAAACTTTTTTTGAATGAGTCGAGTTCTCTGGCCCTTCATAATAATTTCAAATTTAATACGGCCCGCAACTTCTAAAAGGTTGAAGCACACTGATTTAAATCATATAGTCTGATAATCGTTTTTTGTTTTTTTACAATTTAAGTTTAAATCAACGTTTGTTACCTTGCGTTTTGTGTATCACTGGAAACAATGATATGTACCAGCATGTACCACAGATCGAGAACCGCTGCCCTAGGATATAACAATTGTGTTTATGGTAACCGTGTCCAAGCTAAAATAAACAAATAATATGTAAATGAAAAATAAAAATTGGACAAACACACTACTAACCATAGTATAATACATCAAAATCTGCAAAACTTATTATCAAAGTATACAAATTTCTCTCAAATTTATACAGATGCTTCAAAATCAACAGATGGCGTGGGAGCAGCAGTTATATCCTCTAATATGTGTCAAAAATATAAGTTGCCAATAGACTATAGTACTTAATGCAGAATTATATGCCATATAAGAGGCACTCACATATATTATATGCTCACCAAATCAGAAATATATAATTTTGACTGATTCACTAAACTCACTACAATCTATAGGAAGAATATACCCAGAGAATCATATTCTTGAAAAAATAAAACAAAATCTGATAGAGATAGAAAATTGTAATAAGGAGGTAATCTTTATTTGGATCCCATCACATAATGGTATTAGAGGTAATGAAGAAGCAGATAAGTGTGCGCGTGAAGCCGTCAATTCAGCTGACTCTATTATGGTGAAATACGTGATAGCTAGTGATGTTTCAAGTGTTATCAAATCGCGGATCCTAAGTGAGTGGCAAAACCGGTGGGAATTTTCAGTGTCCAATCTTCGGAATATTAAACCGGACATTAAACCATGGAGATGTTTTCAGACTAAAAGAAGGGATCAAGTGACAATAACTCGTCTTAGATTAGGTCATACCAGTGCCACGCACAAGTTCTTAATTACTAAAGAATCCGAACCAAAATGTGAGCAGTGTAACTTAAACTCTCGGTGAAACATGTTGTTGTAGATTGTCCAGTTTTCTCCACAGCAAGAATCAATTATGGTATCTCAATAAACTTAGAGAAAGCACTTGGTGCAAATTGTTCATTCACAAATATGTTAAACTACTTAAAAGCTATTAACTCTGTTAATATATAATATATTTAATATTGTAAATCTGATTCTCGCTAATAACCTTCGGGTTGGTGCGAATTTGTAAATAAAAAAAAATTATAAAAATTTAAGGATTTTATAAACAATTAAATTTATCTCGAAAACGAATTGGCCCATCGGATCTTAGGAAGTTGCATTCGATTTGTAATTAAAAGAGCTATATTGTAGTGCTTTTTGGACTAAAAATATTCAAATGATTAGCCACATCCGATAAGAAAGCAAAATCTTCATGGTCTTTGTCATATCACCAGTAGTTTTGCCGTTACTAGCTTGTGATTTGGCACGATTTCTGATTCTTTATATGTCATTACATGTTTTAATTTTTTTGTTACAATTCGGAAAACACATGCACAAATAATAATAATAAGAAAGAATCTAAATTAAGAGATTGGGATCATAAA
This sequence comes from Diabrotica undecimpunctata, assembly GCF_040954645.1. Taxonomy (NCBI): domain Eukaryota; kingdom Metazoa; phylum Arthropoda; class Insecta; order Coleoptera; family Chrysomelidae; genus Diabrotica; species Diabrotica undecimpunctata. Next base: position 26,033,083 of record NC_092803.1, read on the forward strand.
ACTGTGAAGGCAAACTACGAACCTGTGAAGGAAAATAGTGTATGTTCCTATATAAACTCTCCATAAACATCCCTATTAAATTGAAAACCGATACCGCTTTTCACGTACTCCCACGTAATAGACTTTCAAATAATTAACTAGGTCAAAATGTTCCTAACATAATAATTAATGTAATGTTGAACTTGCCGGCAATTAGAGGGAGACAGAGCCGTCTTAATCAATTTCAAGTTCTCCACAATTACGACCCAACTCGGGCCCTAAACACCGATTAATTCTAGATGACTTTTCCCGACTTCTAAAATATTTTAATTGCTCTAAATTTCCCAATTCCCTCAAATCCAATCGTGAATGTATGAATATAAAGAGGGGCCTCCAGGGATTTTATTTACGTTCTCGAAATTGTTTTCAGACAAATTGGAAAAATAATTAAATAAACTGTTTTACGCTCGGAAAAATAGGGCTACTCGCACTAGGTCGCCTCTAGGTTAAAATCTATCGTCTAGTGCCTTTTTAGTTTAGGGTTAATATAGTTTCCACGCCTCTTACGTTTATACTGGCAGTTATAGTTAAAGCAATAGTTACTGTAACAAGTACAGCCAAAATAGCTGACTACGTTTTTCCTCTACTAATTATTAAATGGTTTTTCAGATTTCTTGCAATATGGTGGCCACTGAAGTGCCAAATCACTAAGCGAAGAGCGAGGATCATCATCATTTTCATCTGGTTCGTCGCTTTAACCACCACCATCCCTTGGGCGATTTTCTTCGACTTGGTGGTCATCTTTAGCGACGCTCCCAACGTCCAACTGTGCATCGAAGTATGGCCTGAAGAAATGAACGGATCTCTGTACTTTCTTACGGCGAATCTTCTGTTCTGCTACATTTTCCCGATGATTCTCATCACCATGTGTTACGTCCTAATTTATATTAAGGTAATATAAACTAATTTGTTCTTAATTATCATTAAGACTAATGCATTTGCAGGTCTGGAAGCGGGATATTCCCACAGATACCAAAGACGCTCAAATGGAGAAGATGCAGCAAAAATCCAAGGTCAAAGTGGTCAAGATGCTGATAGCAGTAGTTATATTGTTTGTTATATCTTGGTTACCACTGTACGCCATTTTCGCTAGAATCAAATTAGGTGGAGATATCGAACCATGGGAGGAAGAGATTCTACCTATAGCTACTCCAGTGGCCCAATGGTTAGGAGCATCCAATTCATGTATCAATCCGATTCTATACGCATTTTTCAATAAAAAATATAGAAGAGGTTTTGTAGCCATCATCAAGAGCAGAAAGTAAGATTTTCAAATTCATTTCGTACATACTTTGTATAGAAAACTGCTAATTATAACTAGAGACTGGCAAATGTGTACTAAAAATGTCCAAAATATGCACGTAGTACGTAGTAGAACTCAATGTGATGTAATAATATAAGTTAGTAACATATCGAGGGTACATCCTTTATGTTTTTAAATAACATACATATAAAATCAGAGTTTGGTGTTTATTGAGAGTAGACTAAATGTAAGAGGAAATACTGACCATATCGGGAGAATATTATGAGGTTTTTTCCTGATTTTTTTCTCATGATTTACTATGGAATCACTAACATGAGAATTTTACAAGACGAATCACATGCTATGATTTTACTGATGAATATTCTCAAGTTAAAGTTGATTTCATGTAATATAATGAACTATCTTACAATAAAGTCGTCCCAGCAACGCAACTCAGCAATATTGGCAATATCATTTTAAAGTCATCTACCTTAAAATATATAATATATGTCTTAATTATCAATATGAATAAGTCATAAAATTAAATTATTAGAAGAATTTTCCTCTTCTTAAAGTTCCATCTCCTATCGGAGGTTGGATATCATAACGGCTATGGTCACTTTGTTGGCTGCTGCTCTGAAAAGTTGTAGTGAACTACAGTTAAACCATTCTCTAAGGTTCTTCAGCCAGGAGATGCGTCTTCTTCCTATGCTTCTTCTTCCTTGGATCCTTCCTTGCATAATAATTCTCAGCAGCTCATATTTTTCTCCTCTGGTTATGTGACCCAAATACTCTAGTTTTCTTCTCTTTATGCTGTTCATAATTTCTAACTCCTTATTTAGACGTCGTAGTACCTCAGCATTGGTAATCCTTTGAACCCACTGAATTTTTAATATTCTTCTGTAACACCACATTTCGAACGCTTCTATTTTTCTTATGTGCTGTTTCTTCAATGTCCAAGCTTCCATTCCGTATAGTAAGATAGAAAATATGTAACATCTTAGAACCCTCAATCTGAGATGCAACTGAAGGTCTCTGTTGGTAAGCATTGCCTTCATTTTCACAAATGCTTGCCTTGCAGTTTCAATTCGGACTTTGATTTCTCTGCTTTGGTTATTTTTGTCATCAACCCAGGTTCCCAGATAATTGTATGTCTCTACTTTTTCTATTTGGGTTTGCTCTATCATTAATCTTTCATTTCCATTTTGCGTTTTTGAGATAATCATAAATTTAGTTTTTCTCTTATTTATTTTTAGTCCGTATCTAATGCAATAATCGTTAATTCTATTTACCAATTCTTGTAGCGATTCGGCTGTCTGCCATTATAACGGTGTCATCAGCGAATCTTATGTTATTTACTATTCTTCCGTTTACAGAGATTCCATTACCCAGATCCGCTATCGCTTCCTGGAATATGGCTTCACTGTACACGTTAAACAGTAATGGTGACAGAACACAGCCCTGTCTTACTCCTCTCTTTATATCTATATTTTCGGACTTTTGATCTTCTATCTTTATATTGGCCTTTTGATTCCAATTCAGATTGATAATGATTCGTAAGTCTCGTCTGTCTATATCTTTGTTTCTCAGTACTTCTATTAGTTTTTCATGTCGGACCCTGTCGAATGCCTTCTCGAAGTCGATGAAACAGGAATAAATATCTAGGTTTATATCTAAGGTTAATATCATATCTTAGAATTTTTCACCAAGTAACAAAAAACAAAATGTGTTTAATTAATTAATGTTTGTATTTTGAGAACGATTTCCGAAGTGGAACCCCACAAGAAAATAGCTTCAGAACAATATTAAAATAGTAATTGCAGAAGAAAGAATGAAATAACCATATAAGCAGAATGGGGGAAACCCGTGTCGTCAAAATAGCAAGAGATAAGTCACCAATCAGCAGAAGAAGTATCGAGACGACCGCGCAAAAGATGGAGTGACAAACTTCCAAAGAGGTATTAATCCGCCAATGAACAAGCAGGAGTGCTTATAAAGAGGAATAAGAAGATTATTATATTGACAACTTCGTGATCAAGAAATGAACAAAGACAGATAGTGGGAGATACTACATCTAAAGCGATAGCTGCTACATACTTTGGGTTGACCCCGAAATTTTCCCCAAACTCGAATCGTTGGTGCTTTCCGACTGAGCTTGTCCATTATTGATTTCTACTTTGATCAACTTGGTTATCTACATGGCCATGTACTTGGTCTTCTACTGTGTCTTCTGACATAATATCTTCAATAGTAGAATTATTAACATATTTTTCGTCATTCGAGATAAGAGCTTCATGAACCACTAATGACTCATTATAATTACAGAACGCAACACCACTTTCCTCGACAGATGTAGATGAAACGTCAATATCTTCTAAGTTTGACGGTACAAATAAGTCGCTGACAGAATCTAATACATTACAGAGGCATTCTCTTCGTCAGAAATTTCTGAAAGGAAGAGTGAATCTAAAAGAGATTCCAATCGACGGTAATAAATAAGTGACTATTCACCGTTTTTCTTTTGCTTTGTGTAATAAACGTAAATTACGCTGATTTGGAAACACTTCTAATGGGTTGATAATCATCCACCTACCGAGTTATCGTTATACATATATCAAAGAAGGCAAAAGTGAAGCTACTCATGACTTCTCAGCACTGATGGTTTGTAACTACCACCAGTGCCGAAGGGCTCATATCGACCGCTTTTGGTTTTCAACTGTCACTTGCTTGTTTTACTTTATGGTAACAATTCCGTTTGCGAATTTTTCATTTATATTTATTTCAATATTCACTTTGGCTCTAAAACAAAAACTACAAAATTCATTTCGGCAGTGAATCTGTTAAATATGTTTTCCGAGTATAATATGCATCCCGGTCTAAACCCTTTCTTCTTCTTCTTCTTTAAGTGCCATCTCCGCGACGAAGGTTGGCAATCATCATGGCTATTCTGACCTTCGAGGCAGCTGCTCTGAACAATTGCCTTGAGCTGCAACCAAACCACTCTCTCAGATTCTTCAACCAGGAAACGCGTCTTCTTCCTACGCTTCTCCTACCCTCTACTTTTCCTTGAATTATGAGTCTCAAGATGTTGTATCTTTCGCCTCTCATCACATGTCCGAGATATTGCAATTTCCTTTCTTTTATTGTATTTTCCATTTCCCTCTCTCTACCTATTCTCCTTAACTCTTTTGTATTCGTGACTCTATCTACCCATGGAATCCTTAACAATCTTCTAAATGTCCACATTTCAAACGCGTTAAGTCGATTTATTGTATTCCGGTTTAATGTCCATGATTCAGCTCAATAGAAGACTACACTGTGTACATAGCATTTAATTAGAATATTTTTTTGAGGGTCAATGTCAAATCTTTGCTGCATAAAATCTTTTTCATTTTCACGAAGTTGGCACGTGCTTTTTCAATTCTAACTCTTATTTTTGCAGTATAATCGTTATTTTCTCTAATTATCGTTCCCAAGTAAGTATATCTTTTTACTCTTTCAATCTGCTGACCGCCTACCGTTAATATTTCGTTTGTATTGTTGTTCTTGCTAATTTTCATGAATTTCGTTTTTTTATGTTAAGAGAGAGTCCGTATTCTTCACTATATCTTAATATTTTGTTCATTATTCTTTCTAAGTCTTTCAAGTTGTCGGCTATTATGACTGTATCGTCGACATACCTAATGTTGTTAATTAAACTTCTGTTCACTTTTATGCTGACGGTCTCGTTTACCAAATCGTCTTGTATGATTTCTTCAGAATAAGCATCAAACAATAACGGCGACAGTATGCAACCTAGCTTGACCCCTCTCCTTATCTTCACTTCTTCTCACATTTCCCTTCCAATTTTCACATTTGATCGTTGGCTGTAGTATAAATTTGATATCAATGTTACATCACTTACATCCAGATTCTTGGTTTTGAGTACTTCTATAAGTCGGTCATGTTTTACCTTATCGAATGCCTTGTTGTAGTCTATAAAGCATACATAAAGATCTCGATTAACATCCAAACATCTTTGGGTCAGCACGTTAAAAGAAAATAGTGCCTCTCTTGTGCTCACTCCATTCCGAAATCCAAACTGGGAATCACTAATATCCATCTCCAGCTTAGCGTGTATTATGGATGGTTTTAAGCAGGGTTTTTAAGGTATGTGACATTAGACTGATCGTTCGATAATCACTACATTCTTTGACATTTACTTTCTTTGGTAGACAAATAAATGTTGATCTCAGCATTTCACGTGGAATGATTCCTGTAGAATAGATTGTGTTCGGTAGTTGGACTAAAAGATCTTTGTTTTTTCATTGACCAAAATTTCAGCAATTCACTTGGTATTTCATCTGGACCAACAGCTTTATTATTTTTCATGGACTTTACTGCATGCATAACTTCTGACTTTGTTATTTCGGGTCTCTCGTCTTTACTCTGATTATCTTCATATATATTTTCCTGTCTCTGGTCATGGAATAATTCCTCTATATATTCTTTCCATCTTCCTCATTTTTATTCTGTCTCCACTAAAATGTTTCCTTGTTTGTCCAATAGTATGCTTAAGGTTTTTTGTTTTGCTACCCCAGCTAATTCTTTAACTTTGTTATGGAGATTGAAGTTATCATATTTGTTTTGTAAGTCTTCTATTTCTTGGCATTTTCCAGCGAAATAAGTCTCTTTAGCTTCTCTTATTTTCCTTCTTATTTGATTATGTAGCTGTTGATACTGAGTTATATTGATATTCTTTTGCCTTCTTCTGTCCTCTATCATTTCCAAGATTTCTTCTGTCATCCAATCTCCTTTCTTACATCTGGTTGTTGTGAGTTCTCTGCGACTTGGTTCGATAATTGCATTTTTAATGAATTGCCACTGTTGTTCTACATCACCATCAATTGATTCCGGTGTGGATTCTAGGTTTGCATTAATTTCTTGTTTCAGTTTTTCTTTGACGTCTTCTGATTCTAATTTTTGTATGTTTAGTTTATCTCTTTTGTAGCTTTTTGTATCTTTTTTAAGTGAAGTTGGAATTTTGCTACAAGAGGATTATAGTCCGACGCCACGTCTGCACCTGGGTACGCTTTGACCGATTCTATTGCGTTTCGGTATCTGTGGTTTATTACAATATAGTCAATTTGGTTTCTAACGATTTTATCGACCTTGTCAGCTGGCGATTTCCAAGTGTAAAGGCGTCGTTTAGGCAGTTTGAAGAAAGTATTCATTACCGCAAGATTTACCGCATGATCTAAACCCTTTACTTATTTTAATTTCGTCTGTTCATCTCTGCTTTTATTCTTAAAAGTAATACTTTTAATTATAATTTTTCTAATTTTTAGAACTTTATAATCTTAACCGGATTTTTTAGACATTTTTATTAACTTTTGATGTACACTATTGAAGATTTTCTGATAATCTACGCAACAAGCATGAATGTCGACATTAATTCCAGTCTCTAGTTATGATTCTTATTTGTACTTTTTGCTGTATCTTATAATTTACAATTTTTATACAGATGTTGCGGAAGATTGAGATATTATGAAACCGTGGCTTTGATGTCGTCCTCTACCAGCATGAGAAAGTCCTCACACTTTTACAACAATAACTCGTCAACAAGAAAAGTGCCGCCCGTGCAAGACAACGCTGTCTCCTACATATATAACAATACCGGGGTCTGAACCCTGAAACGGTCCACCCCCGTTTAAAAGGTTTGTATAATCCACGAAAATAAACTCCAAACAACTTTTTTTACAAATTTTTGATCACATTGATTCTTCTTTTTGTTTTACAGGGCTTGGTTCAACTTGTGACCATTTTGCTCACCGTTTTACGAAAGAAATTTTGACCTAGACGTTTCGACGACGAGTCATTGACTATGTCCGTGAAACCAACCAACCAACCAACCAAAAAAAAATAAATCATTGTACCATAAATGTATTGAATTTGTCTCGACGTAAGAATAAGAGAAAAAATTTGTAGTTTTAAGGAAACCAAGGCAGAAATTTTGGTATCACAGTACCTTATTTGTAAGCTTATGGCAGAAAATTGTAGTGACCGACACTTTGAAACAGATCTAAGATAATATATCTTTTTAACGATATTGTACTTCACCTGAAGCGTGTCTTAAAACAAAACTTGTTGATATCGTAGTAGATTTTTGGGTTTTGTGTTCATCGTACGAGCAGCGTTGGGTTAACTTACATTTGATATATCTCTATAGGCTTTCCGAAATACCTAATAGAATAGTATATTCTGTAATTTTTATTATAACCGACTATAATATAGTCTATATTTTTTCAACGAATGAATCAAAAATAATTAAAAATATTTAATTTTTTGACGTGACAACGTCTTAAATTAGGTTGTGGCTCGGAGTCATTCATGAAAAAGTGTAACGCCCGCTCACGTCTGTTACAGTGAGTCACCGAACGAGAGAGAGGCCCGCCGGACCGGCGAATGCCTTGCGTCTCTCTCCCACTCAAACATGATCGGTCCGCTGCGCGCGAAGCACTAGAGAATTAGGCGCGTTGAATCGGTGCGTGCTTGCGTGCTTGTGTCTCTGTCTTTCTCGAGCGTTCTTGGCGTTCAAGACACATTACAGCAGAAACACTTCCTTTCATTTCATATTTCTCCTATCATCGTCCTATCCTCAACAAAATCACTCAAATAGAAATTAGTTAAGTTTAAGTTTACATGTACAATGTTTTAGTAAACAAAATATATTTCTATAGTTAAAATTTGTGCAATTCTTATTTTCATTCAATTCCTTGTTCCTATTGTGCAATTTAATAATATTCATATCAATAAATATTCTACCGAGAAAAAGACGTTGTCACGTAAAATTTTTGCCCGTAAAACCGACTTTACAGGCAACCGATTTTTTTTTTCAATATTTACGAACAAAAGAATTATATTGAAAGAATTATATTAGGTTTAATTAGTATTTACGAGCCCAGACGCATATGCATTGGACCAAAACCATTATGCAACACAATTATATTTTTCTTAAATATCTATGTATTTCTATGTATGTAATTTTGCCAATTAATCAACAATATCTAATACTTTTATAAACTATAATAATTATAAGATAAACAAAAGAAGCAATGTCTGGCGCCAATTAATTGGACCAAATATTTAGTCAGCGTTACTACTGTGTAGCATTTTCATTTTTTCAATTATGAAAATGCCACAACAACCTTAAGTCTACATTCAGCAACTAATAAAATAAAGATAAAAAGGGGAGTCAGGCAAGGTGATACCATGTCTCCAAAGCTGTTCATTACCGTTCTTGAGTATACATTTAAAAGACTAACATGGCAACAGAAAGGAATATCTATTGATGGAAAAAGATTAAACCATCTAAGTTTTGCGGACGATATCGTGCTTCTGTCAGATAATCTGGGAGAGATCAAAGACATGCTCCAAGAACTGAATGACATACTACAAGAAACTGGGCTGGAGATAAATTTCGAGAAACCCAAAATGATGACCAATATGGTTCCCAGCGAAGAGATACAGATCAATAACAACAAGGTAGAATTAATCGATAAATACACATACTTGGGTCATGAAATTAGAATAACCAGAGACACCCAAACCTGCGAGCTAAATAGACGAATCACGTTGGGATGGGCGGCATATGGAAGGATGAGAGACATTTTTAAAACAAATACCCCAATTCACCTGAAAAGGAAGGCATTTAACCAATTCATCTTACCAGTCTTAACCTACGGAGCAGAGACCCTAACTTTAACGAAAGCTACTGCCGAAAAACTGAGGGTAACACAAAGGCGAATGGAGAGATCAATGACCTTGAAAGATCGCGTGAGAAATGAGGAGATACGCCGACGAACTGGCGTAGACGATATTATACTGCGAATCAATAAACAAAAGTGGAGGTGGGCTGGACATGTTGCTAGAATGGAAGACGGAAGATTGACGAAGAGATTATTGGAGTGGAGACCAAGAGCCGACAAGCGAAGTCGAGGCAGACCACCCACCCGATGGACCGACGACCTAAGGAGAATAGAAACAAACTGGATTGCAGCAGCTAGAGATAGAGAGAACTGGAGACGTTTGGAGGAGGCCTATATCCAACAATGGATGTGAAAATGGGGCTGGATGATGATGATGATGACTACTGTGTAGAGTCACTCTTACTTTTTAAGACTGCATTTTTTCGAAGCGCTTTTTTCATCTGATGCCAATAGTCTCGATAGGGGATAGGTCAGGACGGTTTTAAGTCCATTTTAAAACAAAACTATTCATTTTCTGCAACCATGATATTACCGATTTCGCTATATGGGAGGCTGCGCCATCTTATTAAAATATAAATCTCTTGTAAATAATTCCATTAATGGAAGACAAAAATTATTCTTGTAAAATAACTTAATATTTCTTAAAAAAATCCTTGTGATATTCTTCCCGTGGCAATGAATAATTCTACTTCGTGTATTACCCACACATACCCGAAACTTAGACTCATTACTCCAAATAACCGAATCCCACTTACATTAAATCCAGTATCGGTACACTTTTGCACACAAAAATCGATTTCGTTTTTGTTTTTATTTTTATAAAACGTAGTTTTTTCTTTGCCCAAAGTGAGATTAATAAGTTTGAATATTTGATGAGATAAGTGTTACTTGTAAAAATTTACCTATAGTGAAATTCACACTGAGAGTGCATTACGGTTAACATAGGAATGCGCATTTGCCAAGTTTCACGCCATGTGCTTGGCAGCACAAGCTGGTCATGTAGTGGACCGTACAGAACCGTATCTTTACGGCGAGGCTCTATTACGAGTAAAACTACCTTTTTGATTTTAATTTATAATGGAAATTAGAATAAAACAGAGAAACATTAGATATTTATTATAAAATACATACAGTTGGAACTCTCACGACACAAACTGTATGAAAAATTTTTATTGCAAAATATGCGCAACTAAAAATACCCATCGAAGTGTCCAAACGTTTTTTGAACATGCCCTCATTTATTAATTATCGAATTTAGCTTTTGTACCCTGTATATTTACAAATAATTCTCTTGCAAATTAGTCACATAAGAGGCATAATATTTATTTCGTTAACCTTGAAATGGACTAACATGTGCAACCGAACCATCATTTACTTTTCTTTTTAATTATTGTACTTGATAAAAGTATTAGATACTGTTGATTAACTGCCAAAACCACATAGTATAAAATAAGCTTAATGGTATCATTCAGTTCATAATAGTGAAATAAATTCTAATTCAGAAAAATAAAATTGTGATGCATATTGGTTTTAGTATAATTCATATGAGTCTGGGCTGATTAATTAGGTTCGAACAATTACTGAAATTAACACTGGTGCATTCAAACTATTTTCTATAATATTTTTCAAAGCAGATTGATTTTTAGAGGCAGACTTAACAGCAGTTTAGCAGGCAGAATTTGAGGACAATGAGAAATCTAGCAATTTTTTGGCGCTTATTGCTCTGTTTATTCATCCCAAATACTTTAATTACTGACAATTAATTAGAAAATTTTTTCTTTTTATTATTATTATACGTAGTCTTCTTTTGAATGTTGGTGATCCAAATGCAATTTTAGCTTTGGAATCTGCTTCACGAAAAATTTCTGTAGATGAACAGTCAAACCATCTCCTCAGGTCTTTCAGCCATAAGTTATGGCGTCTTCCAACTGATCTTTTGCCCTGCACTTTACTTTCCAGTATGATTTGGAGTGATTCATATCTTTCATCTCTCAACACATGAGTCAAGTATTATATTTTCCTCTCTTTGATTATGCATTATTGGAAGGAACATTTTTCAGAGCCCAGTCCTTCTTTACAATAAAAAATCTCCCATGATTGTAAATTCTCTTGGTTTGTCCTCTTCTTCTTTAAGTGCTTTGTCTTTCAAGAACGTTGGCAACCACTGCATGATCTTTACTTTGTCCGCAGCGAGCCTAAATAGTGTTTGGTGCTGACAATTTTTCCCTTTTTATGGTACTCATAACTTCTCTTTCTTAGTTTAGACGCTGTAAAACTGCTTCTTTCGTTACTCTGTCCATCCACGATATCCTCCACATTCGGCTGTACACCCAGATCTCGAAAGCGTCAATTATTTTATACATTGGTTTAGTAAGAGTCCGTGATTTCATTCCATATAGCAGAATGCTAAAGACATAACAACGTAGTAACCTCATTTTTAAGGGAATTTTTAGCACGCTGTTTGTTAATTCTATAAATAATATATAATATAGGTGACAAATAATGTTTTTAGGGTTGTTCTATTCTGATTTTGTTTTCATGAGATAAATCACACTTTTTAGTGTTAAGTCCCATTTTTATCAGTGAGATTCTTAGCATTATTTTTGCTTTTACTGATGTGGTTTTCTTTATAATAACTTTCACACCTAATTGATTTACTTTGGTCTGTTATCGCTGATAGAAGTATCTGTAAAACATCTTTATCTAATGCTAGTAAAACTTAATCATCAGCATATTTTGAGTTGTTGATGACTTCTCCGTTGGCAATTATATTTTCTGCTCTGTCTTTCACAGCTTCTCCGAAAATCTTTTCTGCATATAAATTAAATAAAAGCGGAGAGAGCACACATTCTGATTCCAGTACAAACCGGCTAATATCTGAATGTCCCTTCCACCCAGACCTATGTCATTAAAAATAACAATTACCTTCTCCTGTTTAACAGTTTCAAATGCTTTCTCATAGTCGACAGAGCAGCCATATACATCAGTGAGTACTTCTCGACATAAGTACATGCCAAATAATGCCTCTCTTGTACCGAAACTACTCTTGGTTTTTACTAAACTGAGATTTGCCAATGGTTTCTTCACATCTAGTATACATTCTGGGGTGAATAATTTGCAAGAAACAACTTTAGTACATGGCTCATGGTTAGATCTATGCAGTACTGGCTCTTAGACTTCTTAGGTATCATCAAGAATGTTGATTAAAGCCAACACTTAGAAATTATTGCGCTCTTTTATATTCAGTTCAGCAAGTTTAATAGAGTGAGACAGATCTATCTTCTCCAGGCGTTTTCAAAACCTCTATGTGTACTCCCACTTATCCCTAAGCCTTTCTATCTTTCATGCAAGCTATGGTTTGTACAAGGTCTGCCTTAGTGATATCCGTGCCGTCATAGGCATAAATGTGAAAGTTACTCCTATTATCTACAAAAAAACTTCAGTATATCTTTTCCATTCTTGCAATTATTGTTCTTCTATGCTACTAAAATTTGGTGTTGTTCATTCATAAGAACACCATTATTTCTCTTTTTCTATTGACCTGCAGTCTGTCCGATTTGCTTGTACATATTAAATGAGTCGTGTTTAGTCTAAAACTGTTCTATATCCCTGCATTGTCTCGTTAACCATTCTTCCTTCGCTTTTCTAATTTTAGACCTGATTTCTTTTTGTATTTCTTTGTACCTGATAGGATTGTCACTTTTCTCTAATCTGCGAAGGTCCATTAATTTTAGAATGTCCCATAACCATGTTCTGCATATTTATTACTCCAATGTTTATTGGAACACAATCCCTGTATCTTGATTTAATTTTCCAACATTCAATCTCAGTTCAACTACATGTCACCTGTGATATTTTAAGTACTTTTACAAAACAATTAAAGCCATTTATACTATTTTGTTTTGGGTCTCGCATAGTTGTGTTATATTGTGATTTTGACATCAATTGTCACTGTTAACTACAACTAATAATTACTATTTGAAATAGAAGAGTTTTGAATGCTTCTAAAAAGTTAAAAATAGGTCAATATGTATAACACCATAAAAATTTAATTGTTAATTTTTTTTAAACAGTGTAGCTTTGAAATAAAAAATTTAGTTATTTTGAGAGGAAATTAAAAAACAATATGTTTGCTAAACTTTATCTAGAATATACATCAGTCATCATGTTTCTTCCTCTTCTACCTTTCAATTCTGTTTTCTTCAATTAAAAATATTCTCTGGCTAGGATTAACACTAAAGGCTAACTAATATTGATCAACAAATAATCTTGAATCATCGTCATCTCTTATCTAAGAAGTCAAAGAAGGTTAAGCTATTTAGTGAGAAAGCAAGCTGGAGGGTAGAGTAACTGGAAAAATCATGAAATGGGGGCACAGAAACTTCAAATGAATACAAAGGAAAATAGTAACCAAATAAATCATTTTCCAATTCAAATCATCGCCTTTAAGTTCTCGCCCATCATTTGCTGTGCGTCTGCTGTTACTTCGCTCTACCATCTTTCCCCGTGATCCTTTTGACCTTCTGCATTGAATATTGTCTAGACCTCTTCTTGGCAGTGTATTGTCATTAATTCTCACTACAAGGTCAACCCATCGAAAAATCTGGAGCCTAGTTAAATCTTTTTATTCTTTTGCTTTTTATGTAGACATGACTGTGGTCATTCTGTCGTTTTCTGTGGTCGTTTTCGTGGTCTTCCTACTGATTGTCTTCCTGTTATAGAACCTTCTCTTGTCGTCTTTACTACTCTTTTTGTTGTCATTCGGTTTATATGATCGATTCATTCTACTCTTATATTTCTTACCCAGTCCTTGATCTTCTCCTCCTTGCATATATGTCATATATCTGTACTTCTAGCTCTGTCCCTTAGTATTTTACCATCAATTTTCTAAGTGTTTTTATCTTTGTTGTTTCTAATATCCTTTTTGTCCGGTCTGTGTCGGGCCGTGTCTCTGTTGCGTATGTCATTATTGATCTGATGACTGTTTTGTAATATCTGCCTTTCATTTCTTTCCCGATATTTTTATTTCTCCATATTGTTTTATTCAGGCAACCTGCGGATGTGTTTACTCTATTCATTTGATCTTCCACTTCTGTTTCGAGCTTTTCCTGGCTAGATAATGTGATGCCTAGATATTTAAACTCCATTACTTGTCCTATTATCTGACCTTCCAGCTCCAATTTAAATCTTAGTAAATTTGCTGTTGTAGCCATGCATTTTGTCTTTTTTGGGGAAATTAACATGTTAAATTTTCTGGCGATTATATTGAATTGGTGCAGCATCGTTGTTAATCATCTTCACTTTGAGAGAGTAGTATTGCGTCGTCTGTATAGCAGATAAGTTGTTTTTCTCCCATTTGGTATCCTTTTTTAGTTCTTACTTTTTTTATTATTTCATCCATAATCAGCTTGAACAATAGAGGACTTAGGAATCTCCCTGTCTTACCCCATTGCCAGCTTCAACAGGGTCAGTTAGTTCTTCTTCTAATTTTACTTTTATTGTGTTGTTTTGGTAGATATTTTCGATCGTTTTGATTATTCCTAAAAGTATCTCTCTTGCCTACAATAATTGCGTACATAACATATTATTGGTTTAATTTGGTTTTTAAGATCCTAATATTTTATTTCTGGTATAAGACCCTATGCGGTGGAATATGTGAGTCATCGAGAAATAGGATCTATTTCTTGTATTGGGTTTCATTAGCTTGTTTAAATTTCTTTCCGTTCCTCTGTATTTAATTTACCTACAGGTTTATGAAACTCTTCTCTACTTCAACATCGTTATCTACTGTAATTTGATTTGTATTTCCTCTTGATCTTGTCTGTGTTATTTTGGTCTTTTGTATGTTTATATACTATTAGTCTCTCTTACGTTTTGTACATATTACCTTCGCCTTCTCTGCTGTGGAGAACTTGATGTAAATGTAATCGGCGTAAGTACCAAACAGTACTAATTTGTTTATTAGACTGGTTCTTACGACATTCAACTATCTTATGAAATTTTTAAGAACCAGGTTGAACAATGAACCTGTTCAAATACCTATTTGAAACTAAGTATTTGACCTATACTTACCGAGAGAAGCATTCGTGAAGGTGACTCATTAAATCATATTGTGTTTAACCTTATTATGAACAAAATTATCAACAAGATTCGAAATACGATGAGATATCAAATCTTATGTAGACATGACCCTGTGTTTTTTTTAATGTGCCTTCAGTAATTTGGCGTTCCATTGTTTTCGTGGTCTTTCTGCTGATCGTCTTCCCATTGGGGAACCGTCTCTTGCCGTCTTTACTACTATATTTGTTGTCATTCGGCTTATATGATCGTTCCATTCTACTCTTCTACTTTTTACCCAGTTCTTGATGTTCTCCACCTTGCATCTACGTCGTATATCTGTACTTCTAGCTCTGTCCCATAATGTCTTGCCATCAATTTTTCTAAATGTTTTCATCTCTGCTATTTCTAACATCCTTTTTGTCCTTTCTGTGTCAGGTCGTGTTTCTACCGCGTATGTCATTCTTGGTCTGATGACTGTTTTGTAAATTGTGCCTTTCATTTCTTTCCCGATATTTTTATTTCTCCATATTGTTTCATTCGGGCAACCTGCGGCTCTGTTTGATCTATTCACTTGATCTTCCAGAGATACAATGTATGAAAGAAGAAATTATCTCTATTATATGACATTCATACGGTGCCATATTTATTACAGAGATTGAAGATGATCTGTTAAAACAATTTAATGTAACAGTTAAGCCTAAGGGTTATGAAAAAGCCTAAAAATTTAAACATTTACATACTCTACAAGATTCAGATGACCATCTCATTCGATGTGATGAAGCTGGCTCGATGAATAGGAAGAATTACTTACTAACCGTTTTGATATTTTGGATCTACGCCAACTCTACAACCTAAGCTCCCAGAAAACTGGGAAAATGTACCTATAGTCTTAGGGAGTTCGAAACCTGGAAGGATAGTAACAGTACTGATGCTCGAATTAAGGTCTCAGGAGAAACCGATTACCCAAACATGGCGCACAGCTCTACCAACTTAAAGGTTTGCACAAGAAACATTTTTATGACAATGCGAACACGAAGCTCGCCAAAATGCAAATATAACTGCCTTGCCTACAAGCAATTTCAGAAAAGCGAGTTTGTACAAAGTATGAGCCAATTGCGTCACACAATCAACGGGCTAAGCAGAGTCACAATTGCAGAGTCTATATATATATATATATATATATATATATATATATATATATATATATATATATATATATATATATATATATATATTATATATATATATATATATATATATATATATATATATATATATATATATATATATATCTAGTAAATATATACAAAAAAACTACAAAACAAAAGGAACATACCAGTAATCAAATAAACCAACAACATAGAAATAATAGCAGACAACTGGTTACAAAACAACTCAGAATACAGGAAAATAGACTTAACGGAGGAAGACTTATTTGCATGAGTGGATGTGACTGATTAAGTGATCATCTTATCCACATATGAGTTTTCTCGTCTTAGTTTTTACCTAGTTATGTACTTTTTCGTGTTTCGATTTAATTGGAACTCTCAAGGAAAAATGTCGCAAGGAAAAAAGTATACATATTGTCATAATTTGTAGAAACAATTATAGAAGTAATTCAGTGTTAAAAAAATTTTATAATGGTAATTTAAAAATTGAATATATTTATTTGCGATCATAATTACAATTATTATCACATTAGAAATGCAGAAAATTCAAATAAAGCCACTGCCTATTATATTCATTGGCCACAAAGCATGTTGATTCAATTAGTAAAAAAATATTAAAACCAACAATTATACCATTGATATAGTACCAAATCTAATTTACCATTATTGTAGATACCTCTGTAGCATCAACAAAACTCTAACAGGGTATTGTAAACTCATACTTTGTGGTCAATTTTCACCAACCAGTCTTTACCGTTGAAGAGACAATAATCACCAACCCTTCTCGTACGACTTATCCTAAGAATGTTGCTTGAACCATTTTGTTTGAACCACTCTTTTTAGTTCCCTATTTGGATGTTAGAATAGGCTAGATTAAAATGGAGTACCTTTAAGAGCAACGCGGGGATGTTATTCTCAAAGAATAGTAAGTTGGGAATAAATTCAAGATAAATGAAGTTCTGTGCGAAATTTAGGGTTCTACAAGAATTTTTGTTTGTAGGTCTCAAATATCACAGCACTGTTAGTGTTAAAGTTATCATGCACCCAAAACTGCTACATTATTACCAAAACACTCCTTAACGAGTACTTAGTAGTACTTATACACTCCAAGTGTTTTAATATATTTTTATGGCAATTAGACCCATTTTTAAAAAATAGCCTAAAAACTATCAAATAAGAGCAGGGAGGGTAAACCTCTTCAAACGGAGGGTAAAACTCTTCAGTTACCAGCTGAAGTCCGTTTGAAGAGCCCTCCGGACGCTGGTACTCACGTGAGGCATGGTTATATGTTGCCTGAAGTTAAATCTAATAAAATATTAAACATCATTCATTTTTAACAACAACATGTACATTTTTTGGTAACTTTAATTTTTGTAAAGGGTTGTACCCTAATATTTTGGTGGCTCAGGCATGTTAACCTGCTTTTAACCTGATGATGGAATTATTATTCCGAAAACGTTTGTTTTTTTTATGTAGCCCTTCTAAGGGCTTTTTAAATATACCTACATACAAAGATTTAAACCTCTTTTTGTGATACATGGTATACAGCCAGCTGCAGGAATTTATTTTCCTTGTGGATTTTTATCACAGTCTATACCGTAAACTGAAACTTAGGTCCACAGTGAAAATCATTTATCTCGAATCTATTCTGCAGATAATTCCCAATATCCCTGAAAACCATCTATTCCTAATTGTGTATGTGAACGTGTCAGAGTAAAATAGTTTTTGACTAAGCTATATTTGTAAGTTAAAGAGACGCTTATATTAAAAACCTTCTAGTTTTAATAACTCTAGGAGTTAAAAGTAATGTAATTTAAGTCACTTATTGAGAAGTACAAGATTATAAATGAATGGAAATAAAATCTGTAAAATGATAGTTGTTTTATTACTTTAAATTAACCGCCCGCTTAGCAAACAAGAATTAATTAATTTAGATGCCCAAATGCAATTGTTAAAATATATTGAACACAGATTATAATTAAAAAAAGTAAATATAAATATACCACTTTCATAAATAAAGCACTTTTTCATTTTGAACTACACTACAATTAATATTCCATTAGAATCTCTACGCAGAACACTTTAAATTTGAATTTTTCTATCGACCGCCAGCCAATTGACAATTAGCCACATCTACGTTCCGTGTAGTAAGTAGCGCCACCTATTCTCGAGGCTATTATCTTAAAAAAAAGAAAGCACCTGTCTTATAAATTAATCCCGCAATGTTTATAAATTGTATATTTCAATATATTCACTCTCTATTTAAAATCATTAATATTGTAGATGTAGAGAGCTACTTATAATAAAAAACTTTTGCATTCCACCAGAATGTATGCAACTCACATTTATTAGCGTCTACATTGACAGTTAACCTACCATCACCATCTGTCAAACAGTTGTTAACCTTTAAAAAATCAAAATAAGCTTGCTTCTAGTTTGTATATAAAATTCATCAAACAAATAATGTCCATTGAATTAACTGTGAAACTAATACCGTTGAATTACATCAATAGCTGACAAAAAAGTTATTTAAAGAGTCCGCAGAAACTGAAAACATCCATGACAGTGGTATTGGAAAGAGCCAATAATGTTAGAATCCCCTTAAACAAACTAAGGAAATCACTAAACATAGTGTTAAAGCGCAAAAATTTGGTGAAAGAACAAAGAGTAGCCAAAGTTTACTTAACTAAAATGGATCTAGAAAGTGCAGGGACCAGTAATGGTGTGCCTCCAAAGAAGAAATTTAAATATAGTATTGGAAAAGATAGTTATAAATCATCTTTAGCGAGTTTACCTGTAAGTTTAGTGAAGAAGAGGTGATATGTTTTGCTTAAACTGTTTGTTTGTTTTAGAAAGTGGTTTTACAAAGGATATTTTCATATTTGGATGTGAGGTCTATACAAAATTGTGCAATCCTGTGCTCAACATTCTACAATTTATCGAAAGATAGTTCTTTATATAAAACATTAAATTTAAATGTAGGTATTTACTAAAAGGTAGAGTTTTTAGATAAATATATTATAATGGTATCAGAGCGGATGTATAAAGTATACTGTGGTAATTAATTAACCAAAGTTTACATTTAATGTGCTCAACATTCTACAATTTATCGAAAGATATATAAAACATTGAATTTAAATGTAGGTATTTACTAAAAGGTAGAGTTTTTAGCGAAATATATTGTAATGGTATCAGAGCTTATGTATAAAGTATATGTGGTAATTGATTAACCAAGGTTTCCATTTAAATTAACAAATAACTTAAATTTTCGTTAATATCTTGTATTATTGGTTTTTTAATTCTTATTTATTCTACCGTTCAAAAATTTTTAAATAGAATAGTAATTCAAAATTTAGTGAGTGTATATTGTCTGTTTGTTTATTGTTATCTTTATTATCTATAATAACAAATTGTTCTTGTTTTTAGTATGAGATGTCTCCCCAAGCTATAGAATATTATATTTCAAAAGTTACAAACCCAGACACCATAGAAATATTGTATGAAAATGAGCAGAGCAAAGATGAGGATACGACATGGTTTGATACTTCCATTGTCAAGTAAGATTGTTGTTTTACTGTTTATATAGAGCCATAGAAAAAATCATAATTTAAGCAGGCCATGGAGTCACTAATTTCTACAGGTTGGTAAACTCCATTCGCTTAGCTGGGGCATATTTTGACAGATTCATTGTCGGAAACCTACAACACAACAAGTCCTACTTCTCAGTATTAATAGCTGAAGTATCCTACTATTACAGACTTCTTTCTTTAAAAAAAGAAGAATTATTCTAAATAGTCGAAGTGTATACTAAACCCATCAAATTTTGGGCAGTATATATTTAAAAAATATATATTTAGTTGTTATAATTTAACATAACTATTTATTATATGGTGCAGATAAATAAATATTGATTGTCAGTAATTCGCAAAGTTCTATTTTATTTACTATTTAGTTTGTTTACTATTAATATTGGCTATGAGTACGTGTGCTTGGTTGTATAGTAATTTCCAGCCACTTTTAGTCTGTCAAAAAGTAACTACCTTCGCAAAAAAATAATTACTAAATTCACTAGACAGTTCGGACTGGGAATAGTGAACCGAGTTTAGTAGTGTAGTCACCATGATGAATGACATGACATTTATGGTTTCAATGTAAAGATTGGTTAGGCCTATATTTGTAACAAAAATGTTTTAGAAAATTGAATAAAAATGGCATTGAACACAGCAATTAGTAACAGTTCAATTCAAAGAGAAACAATTCAATATTTTTTTAGTTTTTAGACAAATAACTGTCCTATATATGATACACAAATATCCAAAAGGGCTAAAACATGTTTTGTACCATTTTATTTTCTTTAAAGTCACTTTATGTAGTATTTATTTACATTTATTATGAATTCCTTGTATGGTAGTGAGTAAACATTGAAAAGAAGAAAAGAGCATTCCAAGGCTTGCTCTAATTACGTTTTTTTAATGGCTTGTTATTATTCAGTAAGGTATATTTATTATTTATTTTTTTTTTTTTTTCATTAATACTTTCACTGCAGAAGCTACTATATGGCATCTTGCTGTTTTCTCAGTCTGTGCAGAAAGCACCATTTGGTGTTATCTGTATATTGAATATGCTATCAAAAAGATTGTATTGCACAGGGGACTGTTCTGAAATAAAGTTCTGTAGTGAAAATGTTAATTAATAAACATCATATATAATCATTAATTGTTATCAAATATTGGTGTATAATAAAACAAAAAACTATTAAATAACTAACAATTTCTTCATGTTTTTAGGGTATTGAGGAATTGTGGTGACAGTATTGTAACTTTGAAAATAGAAAATTGCAGGAATGAAGAAGTATTATTGAACATAGCAGAATGTATAAATTTGGAAAGTAAGTTACTGTTGTAGTTGCTATTAGAAACAGAGAAAAATAATAAATATATATATATATATATATATATATATATATATATATATATATATATATATATATATATATATATGTAAATATATATTATATATATATATATATATATATATATATATATATATATATATATATATATATATATATATATATATATATATAATGGCTAAGATTAATGTAATTTTTTTATGTTTCAGAGATAATCCTTTACAAATGTAAAAGTACTTTTAGCTCACTGTTGTCTCTATGTACACTGAGGAGCATACATTTTGCTTCATGTCATTTTCCTGTAAAGATTGTGAAAGAAGTAATAAAAAATAATGTAGACTTAGTATATCTTCATTTATGTAAGTATTTAACAGTTGTTTTAGTTAATGCTTGTTTTCTATTCTTTTTACAATTTTCTTCACTAGATTTTACTACTTGTAACCCTTAATTTGGCAAGGAAAAAACTTTAAATAAAAAAATGTTTTCTGCATTATTAAAAATAACTATATAACTAGTAAAATAATTCTGTGCTTTAATTTTTATGTATCTAAAGAATACTTTGATATCAAGATGTGTATTTTGATACACATTGTCAAAGAAAGTAAAAATGTATGCCAATTTAAACACTAAAATATGAGTTGATTTTTATTATCAAAAAGAAATAAAATTCAAAGTAGTACTAAATTTTATTTGAAATAGTATTTAGGATAATAAAATTACTAAAATAAGGTTTCAGCATTGCCAAAGTAAAGTGTGGAAGTTCATCAAATTTTACATAATCCACTGGTGATGGTTTAAATATGGATTTGATTTTGTTTGGCCAAGTTGGAATGATTTACTTAAAGATCTTCACTTCTCATTCACTTCACTTCATTTTTAAACAAAATGGTATCAGCAATTGATAACCAAAAATCTTTTAAATTTTGAGATGAGTGTAAGTTGCAAAAATGTGAGATTTTTATATAACAATCAACTATTGTTTAGATAAACATCTAGTAATAGTGAAAATGTAAGGTGACGAAAATGGATATGGATGGGTCACACACTCCACGGACCCCCCCTAAAAACAACTTAAAATAATCTACTATGCAGACGACGCAATACTGTTCTCTCAAAGTAAAGATAATGTACATAATGTAACATATGCTGCACCAATTTAATATAACCGCCAGAAAATTTAACATGTTGATTTCCCCAAAAATGCATTGTTATAACAGCAAATTTATTAAGATGTAAATTGGAACTGGAATGTCAGATAATAGAACAAGTGAAGTTTGAATATCTAGGCACCACATTATCTATCTACGGAAAGCTTGAAACAGAAGTGAAACTGTAACGAGTCCGTTACTTTAATAATCCGTAAACATTTTTAAATACAATTTTAAAATCCCAATCCTCTTAATGCTTTTCTGAATTTTGAATTTCTAAGTTGGCTTAAACAGCGACATCTACGATGATGTAGGGCAACATGATCATCCGGCTAGCAATTAGAGCTCATTCTGGTTTTAACCTTTTGGTAGACAACATCGTTTAACAAAAAAAAAGGGGTAGGCGACAGAAGAAGGCTAAATTTGTTTTAAAGAATATTAATTTTGTTGGGAAGGAAGAATATATATATACAGTTTTAGTTGTTTCGTAGTGTATACCCGTTGATTTATAAGCCACTTCTAGTCGGTAAGTTGATTCAATTATAAATAACAGTGTAAAAACCATCAGCCATTTTAACTTCTATAATATCGTCATTTTTCCCTTCGTTAGTGATATATCTATCTGTCATTTATCACATTATTTCATTAAGAAACATTCTGGATTTAGATATAGTAATGTTATAAAATCATATCAATTTTCTATTTTACTTCCCGGCCTTAAAAACATATAATTAGGTATCCATTTTTAAAACTATCTATTATCTATTAAGACCTGTAAAAATATTCTGCCTCATATCGTTCTTTTACATTCAAAAATATTTCCGTAGCAAGTTTTCGTTAAAAATTATCTATTTGATCAATTTATTTTACATCAAAATATTGTCAGACCATGCGAAGGTCACATTATCTACAAAATCATTACAGCTTTTTTCTTTGATACAAGCTTCCCAGCAACTTTTTGTAATATTTTTCAAGTTATTTCTTTTGTTAATAAACCTTGTATTTTTCCCTTCTTTTTATTAAGCGTAAGGAGGAATTGTAACACAACTGTTCTTTTTAGCCTACCCCAAGAAGTTAAATCCAGGATCGAGGATTATTTTTTTTTCTCATTTATTTTTGGGGATTTTTTTTACAAGGAGAAAAAGAATTTGCGTTTTTGAATTTGCCCATTTGCCCGTCTGTTCCATCAGAGGTCCAGAGCTCTCTCAGACTACTCTCGGACCACTTCAGGATACCAGCCCGAAAGACCTCCCTTATTTAGAGGGTGGAACATTGTTCATTTTTTTATTTATATTTTTTTTTATTCATTAATTGTTATTAATTTTGTTTATAATATTTTGTTTCCAATCTTAAATCATACTGTTTCATTTAATAATAAAGACCCGTCATTTTTTCTAAATAATTATAATATATATAAGCAGTAAAATTGTCACGTCCAGGTCGAGGTTTTAAATCCTCCCATTTAACTCAGTTTGTGCGATTTTATGTGTACACATCTAATCAGAGAGTTATTTATTAAGATTTTATTATTATTATATTTTCAAACCTTTGGACATTTATCCCTTCAGGATATTGTCCTCATTACTTTATTTACAACCTTCGATTGAAAGCCAAAGTACAGAGTTGCATCTCTGAGGCAAGTAAATTACCTTTTTAGGTCAATCATTACAATTTTTTCTATATCTTATTATTGGTAAATTTAGATCATCAAGGATCAGTTGCGTACAACTAGGGCATTTATTTTTTTGTAGATAATTAACTAAGTTGACTGTACATAATTGGTGGTGGGTATTTTAGGGTAAATTTAGATTGTATATATTGGATAGGGATTAAATTTTTGGTGAAAACTAAATATTTCAATTCATACCTGTATCCTTTTTTTTTGTATTTCAGCAAATAGCTTTACAAGATACCTTGGAAAGTTTATGTTAATACTTTCCTGGCGCCCACTCACATTTTGGAGCAACTTCTATAATCATTTTTATTTACCTTAGTTATATACCTATAGATTGTTTATTACCTTGTCATTCATTTTTTTATTCTACGGTCTCTGTAGGGCATGCAAATTTGCCGAATCCTCTTTTGAGTGTTAAGTAGTCACTCTCCGGCACATTCAGCTAGCCAGCTTGAATTTATTTGTTTTGTTACATCCCTCCCCAGTTGTTTTTGTTACAAAAGGTCAAGTGAACAGAGGTTATTTTTGTGGAAATATAAGTTATTATAATCTTTGGCTAATATTTTAACAAAAAATAATATTAGATTTATTGAAATGATTATTTTACCTGAATATATCAATTACTACTTGAATCCATGATCATTTAACACTGTAAATGACTTTAAAATTGATAAGAAATCCATGTTATTCTATTTTTAGCAAATAACGTGAATGTCAATCCTAACGAGGTATGTGAGATGATGTCAATGGAAAATCTGGGTCTCAAAGAGATCCATTTGAGCGAGAGAAAGACGTTGAAGGCAAAGAGCCTGAGGACGCTAGCAAGACTGACTAATTTAAGAAAACTCGAATTGATGTCCAGTGCCGGCTTTGATTGCAATCCTGAGGATTCTTTGGAGCTGTTGGCAGCTGGTTGCACATATCTGGAAAAGTGAGTACCTATTTTATTTGTTTTTCAATAATCTTTTAAAGTTCTTCTCCCAGACTTTTTCAGTGCCTGTCTTCCTTATAATACACGTAGTAGTTAGCGAAAAAAAAATATATGTCTGTGATTATTTCTGGAAGAAAACCAACATATTGCTTCAACCGGATATATTTGTATATTCAGAAAACATATTTATGTAAAGATATTTTATTGATTTGCATTTAGAATATGTCAGCCCCTAACCAATCGCGAATATTTGAATTAGAAACTGCCGTTCTATGGGTGAACAATATCTCAATGCTCTCTAGACTCCTAATGTCAAAGTCCATGTCAGGATTTACGCATGCTAGTTGTATTCTGGAAAAATGGATTTCTACATCTGTTTTTTTTTTTAACAAGTCCTCGAGTTATTTACGTTTTCCTACAGTCTTACTTCTTCTTTCATTATTTTAAGTTAAAATTATTCTTGACTCTTGGCTCAAAGTTATTCTTAACTCAAAAGAAGATGCCAAATTTGTTCTGAAGAATAAACAATTAATTGCTATTCCAATCATCAGAATATTTGGCGATCAAACGAAGGCTCAACTGGAATATTTTAAACTGATTAAAATAAACTACAGTCTTTAATTGATAACGGTGATACTACCAAAACTGTTGATGCATAAATAATAATCAACTATCGTTTCAAAATCCATCCAAAAAAAAACACTTTATAAACCCCAATATACCTTTTAACTCAGATATAATTTATCTCAACACCCAAAGCATAGTTAAAAATAGAGATCAAGTCCAAGAATTTATAACTTGCTATAACCCCAAAATAATTTTATTGAGCGAAACAAGGACGGCATCAGATATTGAAGTGAAACTTGAAAATTATTGCCATATTCGCTGTGACTCAATGAGTAGATACACTGGAGATGTCATGCTATATATCAACAAACATTATGATTTTTCAAATATTAAAACATTTCAATTGCGTGATAATTATCGGAGCAAAGTAATAAAAGTTGATTTTAAATCCATGCTTTACTTGGTGGGGTATTTATACCATTCACGATCCAAATCTGATGCTTAATTCATTGAAGATTTGGAAGAAATATGTGATGTTCATTTACTGCAAATGTTCGTTGTGTTAGTTTAATATAGAGTTGTTGCTCGTAATTTCTATGAGGAAAAAATAAAAAAATTGTTTTCTGCTTATGGAATAAAACAGTATATTAGTAATCCTACCGATATTATTGATACTAGCAAAACTTTGGTAGATTATGTGCTTTCCAATCAAAATAATATAAGTGATTGTGTTCACGATTGTCCAAAAATAACTGATCATTCTGTTATTTCAGTAAATATCACCAATAATAATAGTTATAGCCTATGTAATTTATGTAATGATAACTTAAATAAAATCAAAACTAGTCTTATTATGTGTAACTTTAATTTAGATTCTGTTGATATTAATATCATTTACCAGGAAATTTTGCAAAATTGTGAAAACGTAAGCAATGGCATAACACCAATTGTAACATGTCAGTTTCAATCAAAATTACCTTGGTTTGATTATGAGGTAGGTACAAATTAAACAGCGTGACAGAGTTTATAAAAATTTTAAAAAATTTATTGACGTCATTGAAAAACAACATAAATCGCAGGTTTTTGAGAGAGATATAAATGAGGTAGTAAATATGTTAAAGCTAAAAAAAGAGCGGTTCTATTTTAACAAAATTGATAGCTATAGAAACAATCCAAAACAAGTGAGGAAAACTGAAAAAAAAAATCAATGATAATAGCCGAGAGATGCCGAACTCTGTAATCTTTGAAACTGCTGCAGGTCCAAAACGATTAACAAACAACATAGAAATAGCTAGCAGTCTAGTGTAAATAATAATCTACATTCAAATTTTGCGAAAAATTGTTGGCAATTTAGCTAATAAATTCTCATTGCACGAAACATTAAATTGAATAATAGTAAAGGAAATATTTTAAACCATTGGACACATTATGCTGAATTTAATTAATACGTCTCTTACTCCGGGTAGAATTCCTAATGTATTAAAAATAAGTACTTTCACCCCTATACAAAAAAATACCCAATACTATCAAAGCTGAAGAATGTCGACCAATCAATAATTTATCTCCTACAGAAAAAAACTATTAGAAATTACTCTTTATAAACAATTATTGAAACATATAACAAAAACGGGTGTGGCAGTCCAGTGGGACTGCCGGTAGAAGTTATACTTCTATACACGCGTTCGTCGTTACAAATTTATATGGGAGTCAATCTGCACAATCATTACATATGTACTGCTATAGGTAAGAGAGAGCAGAAAGAGAAAAAGAATTAGTTATACAGATATATGGTGCATCGTTTGCTGTATATAAACATTTGACCTGTAATAGGACTATAGTAAGTAAATGAAGGATTGAATCAATATTTTAATGAAAATATATATTTTTATTTTCATATATGTATAAAAGGAGTTGAATGCAAAAAGATTTTTTTACACATTCTCTGCAGTAAAACTCATTGATAATTTTGTTATTACATAATATAAAAATACAATACAATACACTGCCACATAATTCAATATTATAATACAATACAAATTAAAATGCAATATTCATAAGTATTTAAAATGACAATATACATAACTTACGCATATGTTTAATTTACCATGATAATAATATTAATAAAAAATATTAAATATGTTTACAAAAGGAACATTTTTATTCTCGAGAGAGAAAGAGAGAGAAAATATATCTTCTGTCTCTCTCTTACCTATATTTACATATATGTAATGATTTTGCCGATTCACTCAATATATACGAATACACACAAATTACCAACGTCGAACGCGCGTATAGAAGTACAATCAAAAACGAAATAAGACCAAAAACTCAGATTATGTTGTAAATTTTCATTTTATTTTAAAATTTAGCATTTTTGCGTATATTACACATATTTAATAAAAATAACGTGGGGTTTTTAAATATTTCAAAAATAAAAAAGGGAATTCATATTGGGATTCGAACTCACATACACCAGCGCATGAACCAAACACGTAAAATATTTGCCAATTAGACATGACACAAACGTCAAAATTGACAGTTCTCGGTCATACAGTGATCTATTGAGATTATTGTTTTGAAATAAAAAAGACTAAAATAATTATGAACATTTAATAAATAATACAAAACATATCACATAAATAATAATATTAGTAAATATTATATTATATATATATATATATATATATATATATATATATATATATATATATATATATATATATATATATATATATATATATATATATATATATATATATATATAATATTAAAACATCGAGAAAAGGAGTACGACCGTCAATCCAAAATAAACTAAGGTACACTCGAAGAGTGGTGGGTTTTTCGGTCAAAGTGGAGAAATAAAAGACAAAGAAGGTGGCTACTTCATCTATTTATTGAAGACGTTTCGCTTTCTGCTCAGAAAGCATCATCAGTTCATCTAAAAAGAACAATATGAAACCAAAAAACATCCAAGGAGAAATTACAACAAAAGTGTGTTACCTTACAAAGACATGTAGCAGTCAATGATGTTAAAAATATGAAAAAACTTACGAAACTGGACATTCAGAGTTAACTTTGTATAAAATAATTAATTGAAACTAGGTATAGTTTGCAATTTAACAAAATTAGCACAGCAAAAGAACATGTGATAAAAATACATGTATTAAAAAGTTATTATAAAAACTTAAGTAAAAAACATTAAGGTTAATTTTAAAGTGTAAAGAACCAAAAAGATCATACGAATGCACTTCCAACAATTTTATTTAATAAATTAGCTTTTAATTTTAACTTTAGGTAACATTATAAGTTATTAAGAATAATAGTAATAAGATAAAATGAAGTTACCAGTCTTTAGCTTACTGAGACTCGCCGATAAATGAATTTACAAGTTTAACACCCACGAAAACACGTGAAAATAGGTGGCCTTGAGGTCAAAGTGACATAAACAGCAAGGCAACCTACCAACTTCTATTTATATAAGGCGGTATATTCAAAATTTATCACAAATAGGAAAATATTTTTACTCACTAGATATCAAAACGAGGACAAATAGGAAAATACTTCAGCTAGATCATTTTTATCCCGGTGGACGTCCAATAACCGAAGCAAAAAAAAGATCTTTTGGAATTCCTTTCATTTATAACTCCAATATATTATGGATTTTACGCAAGCACCAGAACAATAAGATCCGCTATACATCCAGAAGAAGAGTTCACGAGGAAGATTAGGTATTTTTGTTACTTTGTGTTTTATTAAAGTTTATTTTCAACATTGATATTGTTTAATTGTAATGTACTCTAGGTCTAATCCACATTAATACCATAATTTTTTACACATTTGAAAACCTTTTGACAACATATTTTTATTTTATAAAATTTCAAAAAAACGCATATATTCTTGGTTCATGCAATCCATTATATAATATTTGGGGTTAAACCACTTTTGCTCTTATAGCCTCATTTATTCTGTACATTAACGATAACGATATTTTTGTAATCTGTAAATTGATTAGTCTTTTTGCCAACTAAAGTTTAATGTGAAAAAAACAAATGCAATGTTTTTCACTACCAAACATAAATATAGTTTGTTTGATACTGAGAGCAAAAATTTAAATATTGAATAATAATGAAAAAATTGATAATTTTGATAGTCACTTTGAGTACATCCTTAAAAAAATATCAAAAAAACTACAATTTCTGAGCAGAACATGTTAAAATTTGTCAATGTAGACCAAAATTACGATATATAACAGAATTATTCAACCTCATTTTGACTATTGCTCATCAATTTTATTTTTATTTAATCTTAACAAACTTAACATGTTGCAAAAATTACAAAATTGGGGAATGAGAATAATTCTTAAAACAAATCGTCATCCCCAATTGGGACGATGTTAAATTCTTTAAATTGGTTCTCTGTTGAAAATAGAATGTTTTATTTTACCATGATTTTGGTCTTCAAAACAGTAAATGGCTTATCATCTAAATATTTTCAAGAATTCATTTCTTTCAACAAAAATATTCATTCATAAAACACCAGAGGTTTAGATGACATATATATTTATACCTAGAAGTACATTATGTATAAAAATATGATGAATTCACTCTTTTTTAAAAGCTTCCTTAAGTTTAATTAATTACCTGCATCTATAAAAAAATGAACTAGGTACTCTCAATAATCTTAAAGCATTGCTCAATAATATCAAAAATTTATAGTGGACTTTTTTATCAATATTGTATGTATGTACAATTTTTTTAACTGCAAAAAAAATTTCTACTGTTATATACTTCCAGGATAGGATCAAATTCAAACATTTTTGAAGATTTTTTTTGAATTCTTCATTTCTTTTGTTGTAATAGGGTTTGTAACTCTCAAGTTACAATGGGAAAAAAAGCTAATTTTTCTGATAATTTTGGCCTATTTCGTCTTTCCGTACGTTTTTCTTCGGTAGAGAAGCGATAGGTCCTCTTTTCTTTTCAGCTCTATATCTTGTTCTATTATAGATAGACTGAGCCTTCCCCACATCTTGAACCTTTCTTTACAATCTTGACAAAGACAAGCGGCAATAAATGCTTTGAAATCTAAAACACTTAGTTTATTGTTTTTTCTTGTACCAAGTAACTGGGTGTCTCTTCTATAAAGTAACCAAGCATTCACAAATGATAAGTCAAATATATGGAACACAATACGGAGGTACCACTTTTTTAGAACGAATCCTAGTTCTATAAATCCATCAACGAGTCCATCAAGTCCACTTCGCCCATACATTTACTGTAAAACTTTACAATGTTAGGACATTCCATAAGAATGGTTTCATTCCTTTGTCCTATCTTTGAAGTTGACTTGTAAGATACGTGCCTACAAATAAACTCAGTAAATGCACCGGCTTGTTGTCGCACAATTTGATTGCTCTAAGGGTTATTCCTTCTGTCTTGTAGACAAGTTCTTCCAAACTCCCCCTTCCTTTCTTTTTCATATCTTTGTCGGTAGAAAAATTACATCCTTTCAATCTGTTAGGACGCACCGTAGCTACAGAGGCAATGCCCAACTTGTCAAGTTCAATTTGAAATTGCATACTTGTAAACCAGTCATCAAAATATATCTTATGATAAGCATTTCTTGGAATTATTGTGGCCAATCGAAGAACCACATTTCCGCTGACTCCAACATTTGGTAAATATTCTGGATGCTCTGCTTTACCCCTGTACAGTTCAAAATTATATACGTTGGTATCGCACAGGAGAAACGCTTTAAATTCCCACTTTTTTGGTTTGTTTTTTATATACATTTTTAGACTGTTTTCCTTTGAAAGGAATAACTTGTTCATCCACTGATAGTTTTTCTGCTATTGGAATTTTCCGAAAATTTGCTATAACTGCTTCTAAAAGCGGTTTGATTTTGTATAACTTATCTCCGGGAATTATCTGACTATTGTCATTGAAGTGAATATTGTTTTTTATTTGTTCCCAGCGATTCCGACTCATAGTTTCTGCAACAATTGAAATTCGAGTAGACGCTTTCTAGTAAATTCTAGTTGAGGGTAAACCGTACACCGAAATGAACAAACATACACCGAAATACTGTTCTATTTCGTTCTTTTTGGGTAGAATACAGATTTGTTTGATTGACTATACGGTTTTTCAGGTCCTGGCAGTAAACTACCTTTCCAAGGTGGAATTATCTGTGCAGAACGACTAGTAATTCGTTTCCATGTGATATTCTGATGATTCGGCACGTCCTTTTCGTCATCATTGTCATCCTCTTTTTCATTATCATCTTCCTGGTTCTCATTATTGTCTTCCATATCTCCCACGTTCACTTCTTCCAAAGAAACATTTTCTGAAATATGTACCGCTTCATCATCGTCACTGTCGGATTCTAGAATGGAATCTTCAGATTCATATCCACCAATGTCTCTAATTTGAACATTATTTAGTTCTTTCTTGCCATAAAATGATTTTACACAAATAGGTTCCATTTCTGTTACCACCTGCAAAAAAAATATTTTATACATTATGGACCATTGTAACTTTAAAGTTACAATGGTCCAACAATTGGTTACAACCTTTTTTTACTCACAAAATACCTAATATTTTATTATCAGAGCGTATATTTGCTACATTAAGAGTCAGAATGTACTTATTTTTAGTTTTTTTTTTTTTTTATTTCGTCAGCTAGTATAGAAAGTACTAGAAATTGTGATCAAAGTCACCTATTACAACGCTGCAACAGTACTAACGACATCAGACGACAACTGCTAGAACCTATGCATAAAATATAACCTTGTGTATGATTGGAATGTTCTGTGGTAGACAGCTGTCTGTAACCTTACAGAAACAACGGACGTTTACGGAAATATCAGGTTTAGAAAGTATTTTATGACTCTTATTCAATATATAACTTAAGAGTTACAAGAGGCAATACAGGGTTAAATAAAGATCTATTTAACTCAAATAAAATCCTGGCAATTCTTTCAAATTGAATGCAGTATCTATAGACATACCTAAAAATCAAGAATATGTCACAACTGAAAGAAGGCTCTGGGAAAAACTATAGTAGCAATAGTTTTAATGATTTAGATTGACTTCATTTTATGTGTGTCTAAAATATGAATATATTTGTTTTAGATTGTGTATCCACAATTGGAAAGAAATAAATGATTCAAACTTCATACCTGCCATACGGATGTTCACTCAGTTAAAAACTTTAGAGTTAAGAGGTACTAGTATAACTGTGAAGAGCTGTCGAGAAGCAGTCCTCAGTTTGCCATTGTTAGAGACTTTGGATGTGGTTAAATGCCAAAGGATAAAAAAAGCACAGGTGAATAGTAATTGAGGACTGGATATTATATCCATACAATGTTATAAAAACCCGTTTCAAATCTCTTTATCAAAGCTTGTTTAAAAATTTGTGGATTTCTTATAAAATTTGGTATCAGAAAAATAAAATTTAATGCATAAATATTATTTGGCAATAATATTCATAAAAATTACATATGCTTGAAAGCTAATTTTTCATAGCTAAATTATATATACTAGTCTAATTCAGAAATTATTTATTTTTTAATAATTTGTTGAGGACAATACTTAATTTTTAGCATTGTATGGATAATACATCATTTTTACATTGTAGTCTTTAACAGTTACTAATTATTTTTTTCGTTTTTAGCTACTACTACTTAGGAAAGACTTTAATGATTTAGAAATACCGATAGAATAAGTTTTTTTACCTAAAAAATAAAAGTTTTAGTTTTTTATTGTGCTTTTAATTCGAAATTTCCAGAGAAGATCTATCAGAGGCATACGAAAATCTCAAAATAACACGCTGAAATAAACTCAACTTATTTATAAGAATTATAAGATATTATAAGATATGGTAAATCATAAATTATTATTATTATTATGTAATGTTATCGAGCCAAAGCTGAGCTTATGTAGCCCATAGTACAAAATATAAAGGTACTAAACAAATAATGTAATATAAAACAAATTTTCTAACAAAGTAAGAATAAAAATAATATCCAAAATAATTAGTTCTTAGAAAAAGGTCTGACAATAATAACAAATTACAAAAAATACAAAGATTACAAAATTTATTTAACGAAGAGAAAACATATTAAATATATCCTTACATTTATAACAGTTTTAATAAAAAAAATTACAAACAGTAATATCCATAAAACTTGTTTTTGAAACTATTTTAACTAGTGGTACTATGTCATCACTTCTACTGTTCCATTTGTCAAAAACTAGGTTAACCACAAAGTTTTGCCTTACAGTAGTTTTAAAAGACTCGTTTTTCAATTCATAGTTATGACCTCTTAGTCTAGCATCTTCGCTGATATTAAAAAGCTTAGTCGGGTTTTATAGTTTAATCTTCCATAATTAAAAGGTAGCTTAGTAGCTCTTCCCTGTATTCCGAAGAAATTAATGTCCCTTTGCAAATGAGGTGACCAAACTGACATTGCAAATTCTAGGAGAGGTCTAACATAACCTTTGTAGAGTTTCAAGAGCAAGTCTGGAGGCATTCTATGAAAAGCTTTTGATGTAAAGTATAAAGCAAAGTTCGCTTTGCTAACTAATTTTGTAATTTGAGTAGACCAACTTAATGTTTGTTTGACCTTAACATCAAGATCATTAACTTCCTGTGCCGATTTCAGAGACTCCATCCAAGAAATACGTTATATATGGATTATTATATCCACATTGAACGATACAACACTTAATTGGAGTTACCCATTTCGTATGTTAATATGTTAGATAGTTAAGGTCACTTAACTATTAGCGGTATCTGCACAGTAATATAACTTTAAATCGTCGGCATATGAAACCGATTTTGACTGGTATCCACACATTAAATTAATTAATGTACATACGTATAGCAGAAACAGAATATGCCCTAATATTGATCCCTGAGGGACAGCACTGGCTACTGCAAGTGGAACACTGTAGTCATTTTTCACTTTGACCTAAAAAGTTCTTTCAGGGAGGAAGTTTTATAACCACAATAACACCACGTACGCCGTAATTTTCTAGCTTCAGTATTAATTAATTTTTTTATAGGTACTTAATCAAATACCCGGGAAAAAACTATATAAATAATATCAATCGGCTCATATCAGTCCAATAATAAAGTCCATGCATTAAGAGCGAGAAAGAGGTTGCTACTTACAGAACGATCCGGCAGAAATTCGTGTTGAGAGACTGGAATAACATTGTGCTGTAACCAAAAGGATTCTAATTTATTAGCTATTAATTTTTCCATTATTTTAACTGATGTTGGTGGAACTGTTACAGATCGATAATTAGTCGAAAAGAGTTTAATTCCATTTTTATATGTCGGTGTTACTGTACCAGATTTCCATGAAGTTGGAATTGAATTTGTTTGCAAAGATTTGGTCAGTAAAGATGCTATTGAAGCCGTTAAGCTATCTGGACAATCCCGGTCTGGAGTACGGGCGTCTTAAGTAGAATATCCCCACGGTGTTCCTCCTGCTTGTCATAAAAGCCGACTAAACGGAGAGGCTGTCATTCTCTTGTTCGGTCGCGGTTGCTAACTTTTGTGAAGCTGACGCGACGGGACAAGCTTAGGACTTCTAAGGAAACTAAGTGTGGTTGGGGACCGGAGTTGGTACGCCCTGCCCCCACCTACGGTCATCTACCTCAGGCGAGAGCAGCCAATTCCAGCTGCTCTGCCATATACCATCATGGGAGAAGCGGTTGTGTCGGTTATCTAGTTGCACCCATGGTCTTACCGGCATGCATGCATGCGACTACCGCTGGGAGGAGTAAACCTCATGAAAAAATCCGCAATCTTCAGGTGTTATGCGACCCGTGCCTATGGGATGAATGGCCTAGCGGAAGATGGTCTCGAACGCAGCCCTCGGGGAGAATGGCATCTTCTCGTTATATGGTAACCTTGGTGAGAGAGTGCGGCGGAGGTGGTGTGGGAGAGACCTGCAAAACTACCGTTGGCATGGTAAGGGTCAGAGTGGAGAGGGTGAAAGGACAGATTAGGCCGAGTTCTGGGTCCTAAAGTTCTCCGGATCCAGTCAATTTAGACGACGCGGGCAATAGTTCGGGATGGAGCATCCCCCTAGGAGGGAGATATCCCGGTTAAAAGCAGAGTTGTAAGAGGTGTTGAGGTTGAGGAAAGTCAACGTCAACACCAAAATCAAGTCTGGGAGGGAGATATCCCGTGCCGGGAAGCTCCTCTTTTTGGCCAGCAGACAGAGGCATAGTGAAGAAGAGAAACCAAGGAAGTGTGTGGCTTCGACGGGGATGTCTTGTCGGATGTAATAAAAAGAATGCAGATGTGCAGGCTACAGTGTCTGATGATCTGCAGATAAATGAGAATGGGGCGAACGAAATTCGAAAGAGTTGGGATGAGTGTAAGGGTGCTGATGAGATCATGGATTTAGTCAGTCAAGAATGGCTGGAGGTGCTTCTTCTTCTTAAAGTTACATCTAATATCGGAGGTTGGATATCATAACGGCTATGGTCACTTTGTTGGCTGCTGCTCTGAAAAGTTGTAGTGAACTACAGTTAAACCATTCTCTAAGGTTCTTCAGCCAGGAGATGCGTCTTCTTCCTATGCTTCATCTTCCTTGGATCCTTCCTTGCATGATAATTCTCATCAGCTTTTATTTTTTTCCTCTGGTTATGTGACCCAAATACTCTAGTTTTCTTCTTTTTATGCTGTTCATAATTTCTAACTCCATATTTAGACGTCGTAGTACCTCAGCATTGGTAATCCTTTGAACCCACTGAATTTTTAATATTCTTCTGTAACACCACATTTCGAACGCTTCTATTTTTCTTATGTGTTGTTTCTTCAATGTCCAAGCTTCCATTCCGTATAGTAAGATAGAAAATATGTAACATCTTAGAGCCCTCAATCTGAGATGCAACTGAAGGTCTCTGTTGGTAAGCATTGTCTTCATTTTCACAAATGCTTGCCTTGCAGTTTCAATTCGGACTTTGATTTCTCTGCTTTGGTCATTTTTGTCATCAACCCAGGTTCCCAGATATTTGTATGTCTCTACTTTTTCTATTTGGGTTTGCTCTATCATTAATCTTTCATTTCCATGTTGCGTTTTTGAGACAATCATAAATTTAGTTTTTCTTATTTATTTTTAGTCCGTATCTAATGCAATAATCGTTAATTCTATTTACCAACTCTTGTAGCGATTCCAGGGTGTCTGCCATTATAACGGTGTCATCAGCGAATCTTATGTAATTTACTATTCTTCCGTTTACAGATATTCCATCACCCAGATCCGCTTTCGCTTCCTGGAATATGGCTTCACTGTACACGTTAAACAGTAATGGTGACAGAACACAGCCCTGTCTTACTCCTCTCTTTATATCTATATTTTCGGACTTTTGTTCTTCTATCTTTATATTGGCCTTTTGATTCCAATACAGATTGATAATGATTCGTAAGTCTCGTCTGTCTATATCTTTGTTTCTCAGTACTTCTATTAGTTTTTCATGTCGAACCCTGTCGAATGCCTTCTCGAAGTCGATGAAACAGGAATAAATATCTAGGTTTATATCTAAGCATCTTTGAGAGAGGACATTAAAAGCAAACAATGCCTCTCTCGTTCCCAGTCCCTTGCGGAACCCAAACTGAGTATCATCCATATCATCTTCTAGTTTTCTATGGAGGTGCTATTCTGATATAATTATGGGGAAATATTTTCCGATCCAATAGTCATTAAAGATCCCAATAGGTTTTTAACCAATTCTGTAGAGATGTCAATAATTGATAAACTTTCTATTATTCTGCCAGTAGGAGGCAAATATGAAAGTGTAGCCTCCGTATCAACTGTAAATGCACTGGAAAATGTTTCGGTAAATAATTCACAAACCTCTTCTTTGAAACATATTTCACCGCTAGATTTTTCTAATAACGGTATAACAATTTTTGTACAGAATTGTGATCTTATGTATTAGTAAAAACCTTTAGGACCTCCGGAACTAACTCTTTCTGTTTTCATAGATACTTCTCGAAAATCTTAACTCTTTTGTCAGTATATTCGAAAATTGTCTATAAACACGTGTTTTCCTCAGATTGATTTTTCCTTACCCTTTTCCATAAAACGTTTTTTTTTCTTCTCATTGCCCATTGCGATCAGTCGATTATCGGATCGTAGGGCTTCTGGTATTAGTCCTAAGGATGTACCTTGAAGAACGTGTAACTATTCCTTTATATATAATTTCTTTATATTTATTCCAAGTATCATTACACAAATAATCATCTAAATCCGGCCAAATTACTTCGATAAAATACTGATCTAATGTAATATAATCTATTTTACTAAATTCTTTGACTATTTTTTCATTGTTTGCACCAGTAGGCGAAATATGCCTATGATGGCATGCTGCCTTTCATGGTATACCACGTATAATTTGTAAATCGTTTCCTGTCGAACGATATCGGCTGCATAAGCATGCGCATAGACAGTGTTTATTAGTTCTTCTAGACACGTATTAGTTCCACAGATAAGTCTGTAACGGAAAGTGTGATTTGTTGAGTGTTGAATTGGTTGAACTATTATAATACACGTTAACACAAACAGTTTTTTGTCGCT
The DNA here is from genome assembly GCF_040954645.1 of Diabrotica undecimpunctata. Classification (NCBI taxonomy): domain Eukaryota; kingdom Metazoa; phylum Arthropoda; class Insecta; order Coleoptera; family Chrysomelidae; genus Diabrotica; species Diabrotica undecimpunctata. Next base: position 26,071,170 of record NC_092803.1, read on the forward strand.
TCTCGTCTGAAGTTAAAATATCCAAAGTAAGTATGCAATTTTGATTAGTATTAAGCTTCAGTAGGCAATGTATTTTAACTTCTGCCATTGTGGTGCTAGAATATAACGCTCTGCTTTAAATCTGATGCGTACTTGCCTATGACGGCATAGCAGATGTGTTCCAATGATGGCACAGTATGCCATCATGTGCACATGTTAGATACCATCAAAGGAAAATTAATAATAATTGCAAAAATTTCAAAAACTCAACTTTTTACTTATATTAATAAAAGTAGATAAACAATACCATTTTGTAGGGTTTTTTAAACAAATTTGGAGCTTTCAAATCGCACAAAATCTTCAATAGTAAATTTAAGTGTATATCTGAAATATCCTTAAAGGTTTAGTACAATCCTTAAAAATTTAATTGTCGTTATCCAGTTATACCTTAAACAGTCGAATATCTCCTGATATCAGATAGAAAGGCTTTGTTTTGTTGCAGGGCATTTGTTAATATGGTATTTACCAAGAAACATAGGCAGGAGTGGTCGGAAGAGAACATGAATATGGCAATTCAACACATCCAAGAAAAGAAGATGGGATGGCTGTTGCCTTCCAAAACTTTTAATGTTCCGGCTACGAAACTCCGTAGACGTTTTGCAAACAACTCCCATGGAAGAAAAGGAGATTTGGGTGGCCGAAGAATTACACTACCTCCTCATGAAACAAGATTTTTTGGCCTCACAACGCTAAATTTGAGACGATTAGTTTTCGAACTTGCTGAGAGAAATAACATCAAACACAAATTCAACAAAACGACTCGTCTTGCTGGAAGGAAGTGGGTGAGGGGTTTTTTAAAAAGAAATAGTACCATTTCACTCAGAACACCAGAAAATACATCTCTCGCGCGAGTAGAAGCATTTAATAAGAACAATATTAAAGCATATTTTATCTCTTTAGCAAAAGTTTTAGATACATACAATTTTCAATCCGAAAATATATTCAACGTTGATGAATCAGGTCTTAGTACTGTTCAAACAAGGCCTCAAAAAGTGTTTGCAACCAAGGGACGGAAACAAGTTGGAGCACTGAGCAGTTCGGAACGAGGTCAGCATTTAACAGTTGTATGTTCAATGAATGCAATTGATACTTTTGTACCACCTGCATTTATTTTTTCCAGAAAAAGGTTCAAAAATAAATTAAAGGACGCTGCCCCACCGGAAAGTGTTGTTTTTTGCCAAGAGAAAGGGTGGATGTCTTCAGACATTTTTGTTCAATGGCTTAAACATTTTATTCACTATACCAAAGCTTCAAATGAGAACAAAATATTATTATTGTTAGATGGCCACATTAGTCATAAGGAACTGGAAGTCTTACAAGTTGCAAAAGAGAATGTATTGTACTTTTCTCTTTTCCACCACACTGTTCCCACCGGGTGCAGTCACTCGACGTGGGCTTTTTTAGTCCTCTACAAACCTATTATAAGCAAGAGATTCAAAATTGGTTAAAACAAAATCCTGAAAGACTCGTTACGCACTTTTAAGTTGCTGGGTTGTTTAAAACAGCTAACCTTAAAAGTGTTACTCTTGCTAATGCCATAAATGCCTTTGCCAAAACAGGGATTCAACCTTTTAATCCTGATATTTTTGAGGAATGGATGTTTGCTCTATCATTGGTTACAGATAAACCTATAGAGTGCAATCAAGATCGAACTCAAAACATCCATCTAAATAATCCAGATTATAATCTAGAAGAAAACCTAGAAAGTGGACAAAATCACCCACCTAAAGACTGCCAACGGGTCCTTCTAGAAAATACTCAACAGGATACTCTTCACATAACAATCCAAGATTTATCACCCATTCCAAATGTTTCGCAGTCAAACACAAAAAAACAAAAAAAGCGTGAAAAAAAGGGGTAATAAATTCAACACCTGAAATTCAAGAATTGAAAGATAAGGTTGTTGAAAAAGAAAATGTAGAACGAAGAAAACTGGCAAACAAAGTTAAACGACAAATAAAACAGAAGATAGAACCTAAAGGAAAAGGTACGTACAACAGTGGATTAGAACGGATATCTGTGGATGACACTTTTCCTGAAAAACGAACATTATACCGAATGACAAAAGAAGGGCTAAAGAGAAATGATGAGAAGGAACAGGAATCCGCGAGCGATGACGAAAATTTTGAAGATGATGATTCCGACATCACTTGCTTGTATTGTAATGGCCTGTATTCCCTCTCAAAGTCGAAAGAATGCTGGATTAAATGTCAGGGGTGCCAATCCTGGTGTCACTCTGAATGCGCTGGGGTCGATAAAAAATGTAAAATATTTTATTGTGATTTATGTTTTTAATTATTTTAATGTGTGTTACTTTTTTATTTGTTGTATTATTGTTCTTTTTGAATAAAATGCGAAAATTCCACTTAAACATATTTTTTTCTATTATACTGCGCAGCCATGCCATCATAGGCAAGGAATGTGCCTATGATGGCACACTTGATATTTCAATTTTTTAATATAAAAATCCACATTCCCTTTGACCTTTATATGTCCAGCTTAATTGGTACATTCAACTGAACTAGAAAAAAAATTGTAACAAATATGATCATGTATTTTAATAAAAAAAAATCGGTTGCCTGTAAAGTCGGTTTTACGGGCGAAGATTTTACGTGACAACGTCTTTTTCTCGGTAGAATATTTACTGATATGAATATTATTAAATTGCACAATAGGAACAAGGAATTGAATGAAAATAAGAATTGCACAAATTTTAACTATAGAAATATATTTTGTTTACTAAAACATTGTACATGTAAACTTAAACTTAACTAATTTTTATTTGAGTGATTTTGTTGAGGATAGGACAATGATAGGAGAAATATGAAATGAAAGGAAGTGTTTCTGCTGTAATGTGTCTTGAACGCCAAGAACGCTCGAGAAAGACAGAGACACAAGCACGCACCGATTCAACGCGCCTAATTCTCTAGTGCTGCGCGCGCAGCGGACCGATCATGTTTGAGTGGGAGAGAGACGCAAGGCATTCGCCGGTCCGGCGGGCCTCTCTCTCGTTCGGTGACTCATCGTAACAGACGTGAGCGGGCGTTACACTTTTTCATGAATGACTCCGAACTACAACCTAATTTAAGACGTTGTCACGTCAAAAACGATAGGTGAAGTTAGGTATGTCTTCATAGGCATACTTCCCCTAATGCCCAAATGCAGTCAAGGATGTCATTGTTTTTACTGTTGTTTTATGCACTTCCTAATTTTTTGGAAATTTACTCAATGCGGCCTAAGGATTTAAATTGAGAACCAAACAGGGAGAAGTTAATAGCTGGTAACATCAAATTAGGTAGGTACGGGCTATGGAACGTGAGTTATAGGAAACTTCAGTTTGGTTGACTAAAATTACGAAAAAATTCCAGTAAAAGGTGGAATGTTTGAAAATAGAGAAAAAAACCTTTTTATCAAATATATAAATACTTATCCTGTTTACGTCATATACCTACTCATGTTATCTGATAATTGTTATAAATTCACTTCTACAATTGCATTGCCCCTTAAGTACCTATTCACAAATATAATTAAGTTTAATCTATTTATAATACTCGTGATTTCCAAAGTTTACTGCATACATAAAAAACTATAAGTTGCGCTCTCAATATCTGAAGTGAGCCCCAATTTATTTCATTCATTGCCTCGTGTGTTTGTATTTAGAGACCTGTTAGTTCAGCGTTTAGAACAAATGAGACGGTTATGTTGTATTCCTTATCTTTGAATAAACATGTACATCAGCACAAACACTTTTAGTTTTGCAATAAAGAAATGACTTATTGTGCGTAAAGATGTAAAAACCATCTGTGGTCAAAGATTATCAAATTGCTTAAATTTTAGTTTTTATTATCTTGTTTATACTCGTGTTGAAAATTACTGTTACGAGGTTAAGATATGCAACACACAACGCCTTACCTGAGATAAATAATTGTTATATCTATGAATAATGTTTTATCTATGAATGAGTAGGTACAGGAAATGCTGCATTAAAATTGATCCATGTATAAATAATATTTTACAAAAAACAGGCTCGTATAGCAATTAAATTTTATTGTGGTAAAAAACAAAAACACTACTCCAAATATTTATGTCAATAAATGCTTTTTAAAATTACAAAAAAATATTCGAAATTAACCTCAAATTTTTAACAAGTTAACTACTTTTTATTTACTTAAAAGTCTTGCAAAAACATTGCATAATTGATCTTAATGTACGTCAATGCATTTATAGATTTTAAGGGGATCGTTTGGTCTCATAGAGCTGTTCCCATTACGACCTGAAAGATTTTTTATGTCGATGGCCTGGTTCCAAAAGTGGCGAACTACAAAATCGTCGTTTTCGATTAGACGAAATTTTAAGTTTAACCCTGTCGATCAAATCAGGTCTTTCAAATCGAATTATTGTTTAAAATATTAGGAAGTAATACTGACAAACACTTTAGATATAAGAATAATAAATAGTTCTTTAAATTATTCGTCTGGGGAGGGTTTTTCGTACTACATTTGGAACTTAACTTTATTTTAAATTGAAAAATAAATACTGGTTATCTACAATGTTACAACTACAGTAAAATTTATAAAAATAATTAATAAATAAACAACGGTGTAAACTTCTTTTAAAATAAATATTTCAATATTTCAAAAAAAATCTTGCCATTCCTGGTCATTTAGGCATATCGGGTAATACCGTCTCGTCCTCAATATTCTCCAGGATTTGAAGTTTTGCAGCCGATATTTTTCTTTTTTCTTCAAACAAAGGCTTTAAACAATTTTCCATGGTGAACGTAACTCTTCGACCCCTACGGGGAACAATCAATATTTTGTAAAATACTTCTTCATCTAAATAGGTTTTAACGTGCATCACAAAAGGATTACCTTTTTCATAACGAATCCACTTAATGTCACGCCAATTAATCACAGTTCCATCTTTAGCTTTGTTTCGATTAACCATTATAAGTTTTGCAAGTGGTTTCCAATCAATAAAGATTAGGTCAGTTGTTGTATAAACTTCATATTTTGGAGCATTTCATTTTACATGCTTTGCAATAGTTACCCATTTATGCGGCAAGTATACAGGGATACAGAAAACTTGGAAAGGTTAAATATAAGAGGTGAGACAGGGCTCCACGAATCAGAAATCCAACTCGAGGACATTGACGACGAAAGAGAGAAAGATAACATCCCAACAGAGGTAGAAGTCATCCAAGCTAGAAAATAAAGCTCCTGGGGCAGATGGCATTCCTTCAGAACTTTTAAAGCATGGAAAAAAAAACCTGACATACTGTATATGTAGATTGGTAGAACTAATCTGGAAGCAAATAAAGTTGCCAGAAGACTGGAATGTAGGTATAATTGTACCTATCCGCAAGAAAGGAGATCAAACAATATGTGACAACTACAGAGGAATATCCCTCCTAAATATAACACAAAATATTGGCATATATTCTTTACGACCGACTATCGGGAGATTGTGAAGACATAATAGGTAAATATCAGTGTGGGTTTCGTAAAGAAAGATCAAACGACCGATCAAATATTCCTTCTAATGCAAGCTCTGGAAAAAATATATGAGTATGGCATTGAAACTCATCACCTGTTTGTTAATTTTAGATGTGCCTATGACAGTGTTGAAAGAAACGCACTGTACAAGGCCATGATAGAATTCAGCATACCAGTACACTTAGTAAAATTGGTGAAAGCGACCCTCTCAAGAGTCGAGTGTAAAGTTAGAGTGCAGAACGGAGTTTCCATAAAGTTTCAGTCTCAGATAGGACTTAGACAAGGAGGCAGCTTATCATGCCTTCTATTTAATATTGCACTAGGGAAAGCGATAAGAGAATCTGGAATAACAACCAGAGGAACTATTATTAATCGCAGCGTACAATTAGTAGCGTACGCCGATGATATCGACATTATTTCAAGAAGACATGCGGGCGTGGTCGAATCATTCAAGACGCTTGAAGCAGCAACAAAAAGAATGGGACTAGAGGTTAACACTAGTAAGACGAAGTATATGAAAGTATCAAATTATATACAAGCAGCACAACCCGAAGATCTAACAATCGGAACATATACTTTCGAAGGAGTAAGAGAGTTTATATAGCTAGGCTCACAAATTAATCAGAATAATGCAGTAAGTGCAGAAATTAATAGACGGATATATCTGGCAAATAGAGCCTATTATGGATTAAAAAAAATTTTAACAACAAGCCTAGTTACAAAAAGAACGAAACTAGTGATATACAGAACTCTTATCAAGCCCATCCTCACCTACGCGTCGGAAACATGGACGATGACAAAGAGAGATGAAGAACGTTTAAGATGCTTTGAGCGTAAAATCCTCCGGCATATCTATGGAGGAGTACAGGAAGGCGGATTATGGCGCAGAAGCTATAATTTCGAACTTTACCGCCTGTATGATAAACCTGATATTATTAGGTCCATCAAAATAAACCGGCTGCGGTGGTTAGGTCACGTAGAGAGAATGAATGAGATGGATCCACCAAAACATATTTATAATCAAAGAATAGATGGAGTGAGAAGGAGAGGCAGACCCAGAGCACGATTTAAGGATCAGGTGGAGGAAGACTTGAGAATGTTGGGAGTACGAAACTGGAAAGCCAAGGCGAAGAATTGGAGAGAGTGGAGACTTATCCTTGGGCAGGCCAAGACCCACCATGGGTTGTGGAGCCAATGATGATGATGATACAGGGATATTTTTGGCCGCGGATTCTATTCTAACATGCGTTGAGTCACATTCCATTTGACTGTGACCAGAGATAAGAAATTTTTGATCGATTACTTCAATAGTACAGAAACAAGGCAGCAAAAAATTGATTTAAATTTTTGGGGGAGGCTCCTAAGATGGTGAAACAAGCAAGACGCTACTTCTGAGGGCCAACGTCCAATCTCAGTCCACATGAAACATTTACCAGTGTTATTTCCAGTATTGAAAATTGTAAAATTATAAGTAGCAAGTTTCGTTTTATAAAATAGAACCGGATTTGTCGGATCTGTTGGAACGTACAGGACCTGTTGCAGGTCAAAATTACAGGCGTGTATGGTGGAGTCATTTAACGCAGCGGCAATTTTATCAGAATTTTTTCATCTCCTGCCCTCTTTAGTTGTATTGTCTTGGCCCTCTTTAATTGTATGTGGCAATCGTAGTTCTGCTGTAGTGTGTGCTTGTCTGCAGGATATGCTTTTTCATAGTACATGTCACACACTGATCTTTCTTTGGTGTATGAAAGGATAAATTAAAACGATTATTAAATACTTTTCGGTAGTACGATTCTTTGAGACAAGTTTTATTGTTTATCATGCACTCTGATTGATAAAGTTTGAACATGGTAGAAATATTCAATTTTGGATCTAAGTAAAATCTTTTTTAGTCTTTGCGGCAATAATGAGATTCCATAGTGGGAAACTTTTTGATATGTTCTTTCAAAAATTTCAAAAATAATAATGACTCATCGGATATTTTTGATGTTCCATAGCCGCCCCTTTTATCATTCAGTAGTAGTACTATTGGGGAAACGTTTTTTAATTGTAAAATTTAGTACTCCTTTTTTTATGCTTAGTGTTTGTAAAAACATCGTCCTACATACTCTTTGACGAATATTTTCAATAATAAAATTAAAGATTAAAGTTCTTGATCGTCTTGAATTTCCCTGTGTTACGATCCTTCTTTTACAATCTCCAACTTCTACTAAACTATTTATAAAATCACGTTATCTATCAATGTTTCCAACAAGATTTAAAAATAAGAAGTCGCTGTTCCTTGTCTATTTGTGCATTGCATTTGAGCCTTATATTGCAAAATAATTTCGTTGATGTTCTCATTATTACTATTTTCATCATTCGGGATGTCATCACTTCCTAAAATATTGGCAGGTATTTTAGTTCTATTTCTTAACTAAACAATATTACCAAACTAACCGAAAATGAGTTCTGCGTATTCTCATTGATAGGTATATAATCCTTATCACGATCACAGCAGTCAGAATCAGTTACCTCCTTCCTAGGTTGTTCTTTACGTTCTAGAACAACAAAAGTATTAACAGTTAATGCTGAATACCCATTTTCACCATAGACAATCAAAAAATTATTCGAAATAATTGAAAAACCATTTACGGCACTTTTTCTTTTCTTTGAATTAGAATTTTTTATTGTAGCATGGTAAATTATTTTAAATTTTGATGTTCGTATTCAGTTCATTATTCCCTATATTTCCCTATGCGTTTCTTTAATTAAATTTGCTAAGAGAACATAAAAATAGGAACCATATTATATAATGAACATATATTATAACATATATAATATATTATAATATATAATAATATATTAGAACATATATAATATATATTATATAATGAACACAAGGTATGATACATAATCTTGCAAAATCGGTTCGCTTCGCGCATGACGTAGTCAAGAACGCTTCTTCGCGCAACATTTGAATGTAGTTGTATAGATAGTTGTAAGACTTTTAATTTCAAGTTTTTTATATAATTTAGCTAATTTAATTTTAGTAATTATAAAGAAATGACAAAATTATGTTATTATAATATTTAATCATAAATAATATTTTGAAATTAATTTAATTTTATTGATTTTTGGTACAGTTATTTTGTTCACATAGATATCCTTTATAAAACAAGTTTTAATTATATTTTATTACACATAGGTACAGGTTGATCAACTTGTACTCCAGAGTTCGATATTTCAGATGTTTAAAATGATACAAAAAAGTGGTATCTACATAAAAATGGGTCGACTACCTACAAACTAATAAAAACTCCTGGTGTTTTTTTGGTGTGCCCCATTTTTCAGAAGCATACATCACTATTGGCCTTATTACGGTCTTGTATGTCCTTAGTTTTGCTCTTCGAGATATATTTTTGCTTCTTAACAACCCATTGAGAGCATATACAGCGCGGTTGCCAGACATAATTCTTTTCTGTATTTTTACCTCACAGTTAGGTTCTCTTGTGAAGACATTTTCTAAGTACTCAAATCTTTTGTGTACTTCTTCGAATTTATATTGTGTTACCGTTGCTGTTATCATTGTTATGTACTGGACCAGAACAAATTTCTTATTTGTGCATTCCATATACTTCGTTTTTGCTTCATTTATATACATTAGCTTGGTTTCTACTCTCTCTTTCAGTTTCATGACTGTTTCCATCAGCTATATTTTCCTTCTAGCCAAGATTTCCATGTCGTTCGCAAATGCTATGCAGTGATGTTTTTTTGTGGTAGATCAGACCTGTTCTATTAATGTTTGCTTCCTGTATAACCTCTTCTAATATTATGCTAAACATTTTAGATGATAATGGACCTCAAAGATTTCTGTTATAAACTCGTTTTCATCGTTCTTGGCGTGTGCCTGAAATAAGCTACTACGGAATTTTTAATATTCGTCTCTCTCTGATACACAGATGCGTAATTCAATTGTGCGAGTCACGTTCGTCATGGTAAAGTGCGATGAGAAGCAAATGAAGACACCACTCACGTCTCCCAGTATTGTAGCAATAACACCGATGCGTTTGGCCGATACGGTGTCGGTGATAAGTTCGGCCTCTTTACGAATACAGATAGCTGGCAGTGACGTGTTTTTTTTAACATGTTACCCTGATCTGTGCAGGTTTGAAGTAGCTGATGAAATAGTTTTTATAAGTAAACAGTTTTTAATTAATTAATAGTTTGAGCTCTTACTGTGTGGAATTCCATTACATAAAATAATACTCTCGACACCTTAAAAATTCCAGTTTATTATAAATTAACTCTCTCTCTTCCGATACCCATTGCAATAATGACTTGTGGCATTGTTCTTGAATGAGCTGGCTAATAGGTTTATAATTGTAGCAATTACCATTGATATTTTATGTTGTTTTAGTCGATTTTAGTCAGTCATTGTTGGAATTTGTTCCGAACAGTTTTACTTATTATTTTTTGTTGTGAATAACTAATTGTTCTATTTAATAAAAAAATTGCCGGGAAAAACGATAACAGGAGAAATGCGACAATGTGTAGTTCACTTATTGGAGTATTTTAAAAAAGAAAAAGAAAACAACGGACCTTTGCTTTCGTTATCATCGGTATATGAACAAGTAGCGGACGCTTTGAAAATCAGTCTTCGCACAGTGACAGGAATAAAGAGTGAATACAAGACAGGGGCAGCTCTTACTACACCAGGAGAGTCATGTAATGTACAAAAAAAAAAGACTAATGATGTCAGCGATACTATAAAAGGAGAGATTAGAAATGTACTGTATGGCATGAAAGCAAAAGGAGAGCACGTTACAATTAAAGTTCTAAATACACAATTAAGAAACAAGCATCTCTATGACGGTTCTGATACAAGTTTGTGGCGTCTTATGAAAAATTGTGGGTTTTCGTACAAACTAGAAAATAGTAGACGAGTGCTATTTTTTTTTTATTTTTTAAATTTTTTTAAGTCCAAGCCCACTTCAGTTCGTTTTTTTTTAGATGAAACATGGATATTCCTAAAAGGGGCATATAAACGTACTTGGCAAGATGAATGTGTGAAAAGCATCAGAAAAGGACATGAAAATACAGGTAAACGCTTTGTTGTTTTAGATGCCGGAAGTAGGCAAGGATTTGTTAAAGATGCTGGATTACTGTTTTCTACGAAATCGAAGAGTGCAGACTATCATGATTCTATGGATAAAGAGTCTTTTAAAAAGTGGGTCTCCGAAAAGCTGATACCAATGTTGGAGAAACCATCTCTAATTATTATGGATAATGCCTCATACCATAGCTCTTTAATAGAAAAGTTACCGAATGCCAGTTGGAAAAAATCGGACTTACAAGAATGGTTACGAGCGAAAAAAATAATTTTTGACGACGATTCGGGCAAGACAGAGCTATTGAGTCTTTGTCGCCAGAATAAACCACAAAATACCAGGTACGTTATAGACGAGCTACTCCAAGAACATGGGCATCAGGTTTTGAGATTGCCTCCATATCACTGTCAATATAATCCGATTGAGTTGGTCTGGGGCATTTCTAAACAATACTATGATCGTCATATTGGAGAACATGGACGTGGAGATGAAGCAGTGAAAAAAGTTTGGGGCGATGCATTAGCTGAGACAACACCTGCAGTGTGGGCGAGTTGTGTTAACCATACTGAAAAATTAATTCAGGACGACTGGGCAAAAATGGTCACATATGATGAAAATGAAAGTAGGATTATCATCGATTTGGCGGAAGATTCCAATGATGAAGACAGTTCCAGTGAGATCAGTACGTTGTAACAGTTCAGAATTCGCTACAGTGCTTAAAATCTGTATCATTTTAATTAAAGTGGGTTATATAATTAACACTTTTTTGGGTATATTTCAAAATCCTTTTAAAATGTACTTTTCGTTATATCCTGTCCTATTGTACTGCAAGCTAGAAAAATACTTCTTCGCAATTTATACGTATATTCCGTTATTAGAAATTTAATGAAAAATAATTTATAATTTTCTTTTATAACTATTATTTCGTTTGACATGCTACATTTTGCTCCGCCACTGGAGGAGGTAAACGAATCGAGCTTAGACAGGAAAGACAGATGAAACAACTTATTGCAAGTGTTTTTACACGCACACGCCAAGAACGATGAAAACGATTATACTATTGTTTATCTTGACTTTATTCAGTCTCCTTTGAAGATTTAATGGTGCTGTTAAAGCTCACAAAAAGTCAGAAAATAACAATAATTAAAATTTACTGAAATTACAAAAAATAATAAAATAAACAATTAATTGCACAATTTAAATAAATTGCAAATTGCATAATAAAACCTTACGAACTAGTTTGCGAATAAGTTGAAGTTGCTGCATATGATGATACCCAAATATATACAAAAATACTTAAATTACTTAATGTTGGTTTCGTTCGTTCCATATTTGTGTCAAACTTGTTAACTTAATCACGTACACAATCCCGTATCTCCTCAATTTTAGATCCCCCTTCAAACTTCGATAGATTATATATTTTTTATCGAAAACAACTCGCTAATGCTATAATCGACAGATACTCTTGATGGAAGTGGAAAATTTTACAAATAAAACATTAAACTAATTTACTAATTGTCTGATATGTTATCGTGAACCAAACTCGCTTCATTCAAGATTAAATGTATTGTTTGTGGTAAAAAGTAGATAAGAGGTTTTTTTTGGAATTATACATGTTTTTCATTGATAACAAGTTAAAAAAACATACTTACGAGTTTTGATCCCTGTTAGACATTTTGTCGTAGAATCAGACAATTTGCTAGATGATTTCTGTGGTATTTATTAACAAATAAAACGTTATAATAGGTACTTTAGTATATTAGTATGTCAATTTTTGTTTTACTGTGTGATTCTTTTGTGTCATACGATGCTCATATTAATCTTGCTTTGATCTGCTTCTCTAATTTCATTTCTTCATGTTTTTATCTTTAGTAAAGCGTGACCTAATTAACAATAGCATCGATCGACCAATCCTTCAGGAAATACCTTCGGGTCATGATCTCAATGAAGAGAATATACGAATCTGCACCTCCTCGCAGTAAAAGACAGGTAAAAAAATCACGCCTACTAGTCGGGAAGACAAGATACAATACCCAATATGGCGTTATAATACTTTATAAATCATCTATGGTAAAGTTTGTTTAGCAGTAAATGGTCGACTTCAATTATTATCGACTATAAACATCCTGGGTTAACCGATAATGGTATAAAAGGCCCGGTTTCAGGTAACAATGGTTAACCTGAGGTACAAGGTCTTAACAATGGGCCAAGTCAGATAAATTTAATAATATTTACGACCGCACTAATTGAAGTCAACCATTTTCTGCTAAATAAACTTTACAATACATCAACGGTTGTAAGACGATTAATCATCAAGTAATTGTTATTAAGTTAAAAGGATTCTCAGCAGATTTAAACTTAATACTAGTTTATGTTTCAACCTTTGACAAATTAGATGATGAATTAGAGAATAGTTACAAAAATTTAGAGAAATAAAACGAAATCAACATCGTTGTGGTAGACAGAAGTGCAAAAGTTAAAGACGAAAAGGTCGACACGATAGTAGGATCGTACGCTTACAGTAAAAGTTAGGATAAAACTCAAAAATATTTAGAAAATAAAACCCTAACATAGAATAAACTGGTATGGTGCTGGCAACGATAGAAAAAAGTAATACTAACTACTACTAAAATAGCCGAACTATTTAGAAGAGATAATAGAAGACGGTTGGAGAAACTTTAAAAATATCATAACAGAGGCAGGTCAATGTAAAATAGGAAGAAACAAGCAAACGAAAAAGAAAAAATCTTTGGTGAAATAATAAATATAACGGAAAATAAGCACAAGAAAAAAGAATTTCACAAATTCCCAAAAAACAAGATCATGAACACACTACACGACTTTAACAGTTACTATGAGTTTGGTCCAGGAGCTTTTGGAGAGACTGTTGCGGCGATAGTGTGTGCGGGAGACGTTGACAAGCAGAGGAGATAGCAGGCGTGTGTAGAGCAACTGAGAGTACGAGCAAAAGGTGGGCCGATACAGTTGTAAGAAGAAAACGAGCCAGTGGAGAATTCTTGGAAATAAAAGGTAAGTTTGCCATATACTCAACAAAGACTTTCAACCACGATCATAACTAGAGCATAATTAATTTGGTTTTTTTGTCTGACTAATATTTTTTTAAATTTTTTTTTAATAAATTATTTAATAGTTTAGTATCACAAAATTATTTGATTTAATTTATTTTCCTATTGTCCATCCTTTCCTCAAAAGCAACTGCTTAAATAATACTTTGAAGCCACTTATTATAATTAACGATAAGGAGCCCTGAGATCAAATTTTAATTAAAATTAAAGAGAAAATTCTTAATCTTCAGTACCCTGTATTTAATAAAAAAACATTCTACGAAACATCCAACTAAATCGACGAAGTGTTTTATCTTTGGGATTTTTTGATTTTGATTATATATGTTACCGAAAAGTATACATCTTACGCCAAACGTATTTCCTAATCCAGTCATCTAAAAATAACCGTTTATAGTAAAGATAATATCATACAATCTGTTCTTTATTGTGATTCACGCTTACGTCAATCATTTTTTTTTTGTATTCTTGAAAGCGGTGATTATTATTTTGAGTCAACTATTATGTTGCTAAACCGCCCACCACGATGTGAAAACTGTTGTAACATGGAATTTGTTATTTTTACGTTCACATTATTAGAAAATACGCAATGTAGTGAAATTTTTACCTAAAACTGGTTTTGTTGTTTTTGTAGATTCGTAATTGAAAATATTATTATCTTAATTATTCATAAGTATAACTCAAAAATTATGTCTTATTTGGCAATTAATTATTTTCAATAATTATTGCTTATTTTAACAAAACGAAAGGATAAAAATAATAAAATTATAATAATGATAAAAAAACCTTCAAATGCTGGAACTAGTTATGACAATTTTTAACAAAAATATTGGAAGGTACAATTTTTAATAAAAATCAAATGGTGAATGTTAAAATGTCGTCCAAATATAATTTAACCATTCATCAGGAATTTGACCGCTACGGTATATTTTATTAAATAATTTAGTTAGACACTCAATATTTTCGTCATTAGGATTTTTAATATTTCTACTTGAATTGTATCAGGACCTTGCGCTTTACCACTTTTTAAGTTTTTAATTGCCTGTTTCATCTCTGATATTAGAATTTGTATATTTTCGTTAGTTGATAATGTTTCATTTATATCTTCCCTATTATCTGTAAATAAGTCCTTGATGTATTTCTCCCAATTATAGTTTATTCTTCTTCCGGGTTTGGACCGTGTCATTTGTGAGTGACCCAAAAGTGGGTTCATCTCGACGTTTCGCTACAATTGTATGTAGCTTCTTCAGGAGAACAAAAAAGAAACAAAAGACAGGAAGATGGGTAGTTAGCAACGGTAACTCAGTTACTCAACGCAACCAGAGGCGAATACTAACTACCAAGATGGGCATTTGGTCACAGTAACTCAACTACTCAACGCAGCCAGAGGTGAAAACCAAATGCCAGGACAGGGATTCACGTCCAACAGCTCAGAACACTAACGCGTCGAGAGGCAGGGAGTGAATCCGACGATTACTCCGCTACCGCTCTATTTATAGTCGCGGTGACCTGTCGTGTCGGGACGTATCGGCACACTCCGTGGCGCGAACGTCAAGAAGCGCGCGCTGGCCAATCATGTGGCTGCATTGTGGTAGCGGGACCGGACGGCGGCTCTAGACTGGGATTCCAGATGGGAGACAAGTAGTATCCTTCCTCTCGATTGATATTATGTGGATTTTTTCGGATCTCTAGAGATTCGCGGATTTTCCTGGAATAAAAGAAGGGGCTCTTAGAAATGATAGGGGTTTTTTCGAACAATATGGAATGACCGGTTTCTTGGCAGTGTTCTGCAACTGCAGAATGGGAGAAAAGACCTGATCGAATGCATCTTTGATGCTCTTGAATCCGAGTTTTGACGGAACGACCAGTTTCGCCAATATACACTTGTCCACATGAACAAGGAATAGAATAGACACCACAGGAAGATAGGGGCGGTAATGGGTCCTTAGGAGAGGGTAGATATTGTGAGATTTTCTTGGGTGGTCGAAAAGTAGTCCTGATACCTTCTTTGCGAAGAATTTTGCCAATCCTATCAGTGACACTTCGAATATACGGAAGAAAAGCCACAGGAGTATTACCCGAAGATTCTGAATTTGTCGTCCTAGGGTGTAAAGGGGGATGTAGATGTCGGTGTGTAATATTTTGAATTGTGGACTTGGAGTAACCGTTGGCGACAAGGGTTTTTTGCAGATGGCCAAGTTCTTCTCTAAGGTTGTCAGGTTCAGAAATCGAAATGGCCCGATGGATGAGAGAGTTGATCACAGAATTCTTTTGGGCAGGATGGTGGTGTGATGAAGCATGTAGGTAACGATTCGTGTGGGTCTTTTTTCTATAAACAGAGTGACCCAATCGGCCATTGGGCTTGGAGGTGACTAACACATCGAGAAAGGGAAGGGACCGATTATTTTCTACTTCCATTGTGAATTTTATACTCGGATGTTGTGAGTTAAGATGATCTAGGAAGGGAGAAAGGGTATGTTGACCATGGGGCCAGATGATAAATGTATCATCAACGTAGCGGAACCAGACTTTTGGTTTTAAGGGGTAAGATTCTAGGGCTAAAGACTCAAAGGCTTCCATGAAAATGTCAGCAATGACAGGGGAAAGGGGAGAACCCATTGGTGTTCCAGATATTTGTTTGTAGAAATTGCCTCTAAAAGAAAAATATGTTGAAAGGAGGCATTTTTCTGCAAGATCTGCCAAAACCAAAGACTTGTTATCATTGGTCAAGTGATCTCGCAGAACAACTAGAGAGTCATGTATGGGGATATTGGTAAATAGGGATGATACATCGAAACTGACGAGAATGTCTTGGGGATCGACCGTGAGGGAGGAGATTAAGGTGATGAAATGTGTGGAATTTCGGACATAAGAAGAGGTACGACCAGTATAGGTCTTAAACTGATTCGACAAGTACTTTGCGAGTTTGTAGGTAGGAGAGTTAATCGTAGTCACAATGGGACGAAGAGGTACGTTGTCTTTATGGATTTTGGGAAGACCGTAAATTCTGGGACAGATGGAGTTTTTCGGAACTATGGACTTCTTAACATCATCGGAAAGATCGGATTGTTTGATGGCATGGGAAATTTCGCGTTCGACTCTAGGAGTGGGGTCTCGAGAAATTGTGTTATAACAGGATGTATCCCTAAGTAAGTCGTTTACTTTCTCTATGTAGGAAGGAGTATCCAGGATGACTGTGGCATTACCTTTGTCTGCAGGAAGGATTATTATCTCAGAAAGAGAACGGAGATTTTTGAGAGCTATGAATTCCTCACGAGATATATTGGAAGTAGGGATTTTGGCTGTATCAAGACATTTAGCGACGTCAAAGCGGATACGGTCTGCTGGAATTTTGGGAATTGTGCGGAGTGCCGCTTCCACATTTGAAACTATTTCTTCGGTAGGAATTCTGGAAGGAGTGATAGCAAAATTAAGACCTTTAGATAGAAGACTGCTTTCTGCACTTGTTAATTGGTAAGAAGAAAGATTAACGACGGTGTTAGTAAGAGGTGAAAGAGAAGTAGAAGTGGTGGAATGTGATTTTTTCTTAGATACAAGGGATTGGAATTTCTTTTTGTGAGTTTCGTTGCTTAGAAGAAGGATTTTATCGGCTTGATGATAGGAAATGCGGTCTAAAAGTGACCAATCATCGACACTAAGAATACTGGAGAGTTCAAGATGCAGCTTGAAAAGTTTTTGGGATTGAAAATTAAGGGTTTTTCGAATATGTTGAATCCGTTCACGAAGTAGAGATAGGCTGGCTCGATGTAGAATTCGGGAAGAAGATGAAGAGGAAATGTGATGTTTTAGAACAAGAAAATTGGGAACCAAGTTATTATCACGACATCTAGAGAGGAAGGTGAGCGAAGAAAGTAGAGATGAAACTTTAGAGCGAAGATTGGAGAACTCTGAGGGTTTGCGGAATATAACCTCCCCGTAGAGGTTGGTCAAATGAAATCGTAGGCTTCCACGGCCAGAGTCAGAATTATAGTTTATTCTTCTTCCGGGTTTGGACCGTGTCATTTGTGAGTGACCCAAAAGTGGGTTCATCTCGACGTTTCGCTACAATTGTATGTAGCTTCTTCAGGAGAACAAAAAAGAAACAAAAGACAGGAAGATGGGTAGTTAGCAACGGTAACTCAGTTACTCAACGCAACCAGAGGCGAATACTAACTACCAAGATGGGCATTTGGTCACAGTAACTCAACTACTCAACGCAGCCAGAGGTGAAAACCAAATGCCAGGACAGGGATTCACGTCCAACAGCTCAGAACACTAACGCGTCGAGAGGCAGGGAGTGAATCCGACGATTACTCCGCTACCGCTCTATTTATAGTCGCGGTGACCTGTCGTGTCGGGACGTATCGGCACACTCCGTGGCGCGAACGTCAAGAAGCGCGCGCTGGCCAATCATGTGGCTGCATTGTGGTAGCGGGACCGGACGGCGGCTCTAGACTGGGATTCCAGATGGGAGACAAGTAGTATCCTTCCTCTCGATTGATATTATGTGGATTTTTTCGGATCTCTAGAGATTCGCGGATTTTCCTGGAATAAAAGAAGGGGCTCTTAGAAATGATATGGGTTTTTTCGAACAATATGGAATGACCGGTTTCTTGGCAGTGTTCTGCAACTGCAGAATGGGAGAAAAGACCTGATCGAATGCATCTTTGATGTGGTGTCTATTCTATTCCTTGTTCATGTGGACAAGTGTATATTGGCGAAACTGGTCGTTCCGTCAAAACTCGGATTCAAGAGCATCAAAGATGCATTCGATCAGGTCTTTTCTCCCATTCTGCAGTTGCAGAACACTGCCAAGAAACCGGTCATTCCATATTGTTCGAAAAAACCCATATCATTTCTAAGAGCCCCTTCTTTTATTCCAGGAAAATCCGCGAATCTCTAGAGATCCGAAAAAATCCACATAATATCAATCGAGAGGAAGGATACTACTTGTCTCCCATCTGGAATCCCAGTCTAGAGCCGCCGTCCGGTCCCGCTACCACAATGCAGCCACATGATTGGCCAGCGCGCGCTTCTTGACGTTCGCGCCACGGAGTGTGCCGATACGTCCCGACACGACAGGTCACCGCGACTATAAATAGAGCGGTAGCGGAGTAATCGTCGGATTCACTCCCTGCCTCTCGACGCGTTAGTGTTCTGAGCTGTTGGACGTGAATCCCTGTCCTGGCATTTGGTTTTCACCTCTGGCTGCGTTGAGTAGTTGAGTTACTGTGACCAAATGCCCATCTTGGTAGTTAGTATTCGCCTCTGGTTGCGTTGAGTAACTGAGTTACCGTTGCTAACTACCCATCTTCCTGTCTTTTGTTTCTTTTTCTTTTTTGTTCTCCTGAAGAAGCTACATACAATTGTAGCGAAACGTCGAGATGAACCCACTTTTGGGTCACTCACAAATGACACGGTCCAAACCCGGAAGAAGAATAAACTATAATTCTGACTCTGGCCGTGGAAGCCTACGATTTCATTTATTTCTCCCAAGTTTGTAGCTGTAGCTTTTCTACTTCTGATAATTGGAGATCTCCGTTGGAGTTTCTTATAACTTGTGGTATTCTCTTTCCAAGTAAATTTATTTACTCAAGAGTGTAGTATATCCCTCTCAGAGATCCTTGTTATAGTCTTTTACCTTTTCAATAAATGGGATCCTGTTATGGATTAGGGTGGGTACTGATTTACCGGGAATGACGGACGGAGAAGATGACGGCTGGCTGAGAAGGTGGTTTTTGGTCAACACCGCAATTGCATATCACAAAACAAAAAAATCCAGAATTGTTGCTCACCTTCCAACGTGTGAATTCGGGATAATGTGTGTTTTACAATTGTATTTGGTGGTTGGCGAGTGAGTGATCTCTGGTAGCTGGGTGCTTAGGAGGTGACTTTAACTAGGATTAATATCGAATTTTGATTAATCTTTGATTTATCGTATGGTTGTACGTCCATATGGCGTGGTCATACATATTTTGTGAAATCATATTTGTGATAATAGACGTACAGTGAATTAACGACTTCATGTCTGAGGTGAGTTTATGTATTGGAGTTTGTTTGGGAGTAGTTACGGGTTAGCCTTGATGTGGACTTAGTTGGTAGTGTTAAAATGTGAGTAAAAAAGTCCATTCACCGCAAAAATGAAAGAAAGAATTAAATTCAACATGAAAGGTAATACAATTTGGAGAAATGTGCCTAGAATTTATCTTTAAATTAGATATACTGCAATTGAAATAAAAGAAAATATCTCTCAGCAAAGGAATTTGAGAATAAAGATACCTGGTGATTTTCAAATAAGGTCCAAGAAAAGAGAAAAGAGATAAGAAAACTGTATAAATACTTTGATAGTTTTTAAAACGAAGAATTTGATAAAAAACTACAACCGAAGAAGTTACTTAACCACCTTAAATAATAAAGAAAGACGGGTAAAGCAGTTGCACCAGATGATATCTCTGGAAAAGTGTGGACAGCTTTTGGAGAGACGGCAACACGTTTGCTTTGATAAAATATGAAAGTGTGGCGTAAACGGAAAAACAGTACCTTTATGCCGTGTAGAAAAGTAAACGAAATGTTCAAGAATGCTGACTACATGTACACTACCCACCATGAAAATGTGCGATTTGATAGACAGATAGATATAATAGACCACAGGTATGAGAGTATTTGATTAAGCAATCTATTGATTGCTTAAACAAATACAACAGAGATATTTGCAGTATTTTGGACACATTGCTAGAAGAACAGGTACGATGGAAACACTGATAGTCAAGGGCAGAGTTGAAGGAAAGAGACCTAGGGAAAGATCTCCAAGCCATTGGGTAGATCAAACAAAAATACTGATTAACCAAGGGTTACATGAAACCGAACAACTAGCCCAGGACAGAGAAGGATGGAGAGAAATCGTGCAAAAACTGTAAAGAGCTGATGGTGTCACCACATCCCAAAAGGGATTAGGAGTGAGGAGGGGGATGAGAGTATTATTCGAAATATATATGAAAATGCAGTAACAACTTCATTGTATGACCGAGAAGATATAAATTGATAGAGAGGTGCCGCAGAGAGATATTTTGTCACCAGAACAATTTATAACAGTCATGGAATGCGCATTTAAACGATTAGAGTGAAGCTCAAATGGTATTAACATCGATGGATGGATGGATTCTCATAACAGATAACTTAGGAGAAACCAGTGTTATACTACAGCAAGTAACACAGAGTCAGTTTAAGGAATAACAAAAATGATAACAAATCTTGTCCCCAATAAACTAATAAAAATCGAGTAATCGAGAAAGAAAAAAATGAGAGACGACTTTGACACAACATAAAATGGAAAGGTCAATGTTTGAAATAAGCTTGGGAAATAGACTAAGAAACGAAGAAGTTCGTAGACAAACCGGAGTGGAAGACATTATCGAACGTATTACAAGACAAAAATTGAGATGGGAGAGAAATGTTGTAATTAAGAATGAAAGATGGCAGGTGGACAAAAAATTGCTTGAGTGGAGAATGGAAATAGATAAATATATCTAGAGGGCTAGAAAGGCTGATGATGACTTGATATAGATACGTAAAGAAACCGATTTATTCGAAAAATCAGTTGGAGTTTAGACCAGGCAGATTAAAACAAATGCAATTTTTGTTATAAGGCAGCTGATGATAAATATAGGAATATAGACCAGGAAATAACCAAAAAAGGTACCCTGTTTGTGACACTAAACTCATGTTTTGAGTAGTATGGACCTCTGTAACAAAAACCTATATGTTTCCTGCAGTCGGTTTTTAGGGCTTAATTAATTATTAACAAATTAAGTTCAAAAACGGGAAAATTTTCACTTTTCTATCTATCAGCAAAAACTGAAGCATTTGAAAGAAATTTAAAAGTAATAAACTTATAAATCATATAAAAACCTTCAAAATGGCGTTTTTCAAATGTTTTATCCTGATGTGTTGCTTACAAAGTTGCAAAATAAGTCAGAAATTTCGGTTTTTTATAAATGTTAATAACTTTTTTAAAAATAAACTTATGACCCTTATATTACATGTCTTGTGGTGGTTATAGTATGTATAAAATTTCAAATCGATAGGTCAAATAGTTTAAAATTTTTTTACTTATTTTGTAACTTTCTAAGCAACAAATACGGATAGGAACATTTAAAAAACGCCATTTTAAAGGTTTTTATATAACTTATAAGTTTGATACTCTCAAATTTGTATCAAATGCTTTACCTTTTGCTGATAGACAAACAAAGCGAAAATTTACCGTTTTGTGAATCATACTTTTGATAAGAACTTGTAGGCAACTTTGGCGCTAATATTAAATTTAAATAAGTAATACAGTTGTTGGATAGGCAACGATAAAATAGGTTGATAAATAATTTTATTACTCATCTTCAACGTCAGACTCAATTGAATCTCCAGTTGGTTCTTCAATGGTCCCTGATTTAAGCGATCTATAAAAATTGTGATGTTCAGGAGGTACATATTTAAGTAGATCGATTAAATCTTTTTTATCCTTTGTAATAGGTTGTCCATAGCGATACAACAATGGTAGTCTAACAGGCAAATAAATAATTACAGGTCTACCACGACCAACTCTTTTTGTTAAATCAAGTTTACTAAAGAGATCATCATTTTCGGTACAATTGTATGTGTAGTAAATGGTCTTGGGCTCCTTTTTGCGTAGTTGTATCCATCTGATTTTGAGTCATTCTACTTTTTCTTTCTCTGCAGATATTTTTCGGTAAGTTATGGATTCTTCCAAACTTCTTGTAGTAAAAAAGTGATCTGCTGTCATCTGATGCGCAACAAATTTTGGTGTTCTCTTTTTAGCCTTTTATAAAATTACATTCAACCAGTCATTTGGATGAAAAATTTGAAGATGGTACTTTTTCTCTCTTTCTATTACACCAAAATCTTGATCGCAGCTAGAAAAGCTATGGCCAGGTATAAAAAATTTTAAATCTATTTCTTTAATTTCACCTGATATTTCTGATAATGCAAACGTCTCGTTGCTTGCCGACGCCATGTTTAGTGGTTTAGGCAAGACTGGCTTAAATTGTGTCAAAGCAAGTTTTGATTGCCACAGTTGATCATAGGTGTCAGCCTTGTTTTATGTCAAATATCGGAATAGGCAACTTTGGCATAAACAGATATGATGATTTTGAAGCCACTCATGTAGGGTCTTGTTATAGAGGTCCATACTACTCCAAACAACCGTCGTTTGCTTGGCCGGACGAGTGTCACGAAAAAAGCTTATTTCCTTGGGCTAACATATAAACAAACGCTCACATAGTATTCTTTTATCTTCAAAATGTATGATAAGGTACCTCGAGAAGTTATGTGGTGACCACTCAATAAGTACAGAGTCTAGTGTTTGTTTTATTTGTAAGAATGAAACAGCTGAGACAAGTGTTTGAAAAAGAAAAATTGGTAGAAAAAAATCTATAGCAAATTATGTACAATTTCTCATACAGAATTTGGCTCTTATGGACAATATTGTTCTGAAGCTATGATAATGCAAACCAAATGGCAGATAACGCTACAGTCTAAAGCCAATTTTTACTTGCACCATGCCGTGTCAGAGCCGAATTAGTAGGTATTGGTATAATAATAGTAAATAGGTATGAGTCTGTAAAAAAGTTTGGCATTTTCAATATTAAAATTTGGTCAATAAAAAACAGATTATTCTTCGTATATTTCTGTACCGATTGCAGGATTCGGATTCATGTATTTCAGAAACGGATTAAAAAATATATTAAATTTATTGTCTTGTTCATTTTGAATAACCAAAAAATGTTTAAAACAGGTACGCATCCATTAGTTAACAACGAGAATAGAAATAATCAGTTAATTAAACAACAATTTCTTCATTATTGTAATGGTTTAGTAAATGACTGATACTTATCTAAATACAATATTAAATTTATTGTCTTGTACATTTTGGATAAAATTTTTTTTAAATTAGTTAATAACGGAAATACAAATAATCAGCTAATTAAACAAAAATGTCATCATTATTGTAATGATTTTCTTGGTATTATCTACTAATAATTGTTATGAGCATTTTATATAAGGCAATGACGAAATAAAATAATGTTAGTTTGTTAACTACAAAAAAACAATGATTTATTGATGAACGTCAGGCTGTATAAACGATTTGGTTGTTAATAGATATGAGAATTCTAGAACGGAGGTTAACAGGTCAGTGTAATTGACCTGTTAACGCGTAAAAGTTATTTTTTTGTAAAAGTGGTTTTGTTAAACTTTTTTATCATCTGTGTCAAAATCATGCATTTTTTAGGGTTAAAACGTTTCAAGCAGAGCAAATCTTGCATTTGATTGGCAACAAATCTTTTGAATATATTGATTGATAACAAAAATACGCAGATAATTTTTACAGGTGTACCGCTGTTTTACTTGTTAAGGATAAAAGCAAAGAGAATGGTGATATCAAAAAACTGTCAGAATTCTTCTTAATCAATACATTATTCTAAAAACTGAATAGATAAGTATGAAAATTGAAAATACGTGAAAACAAAGTATAGTACTTACTATACCTACTTTCATTAAGCGATGCAGGGCTTATAAACAAAGATAAATTTAACAGATGATTGTTAAAGATGTTCCAAATGAGTCTACTCGTTCCGATAAGTAACAGTATAATTATGACACTTTATTATTTTTTTTATTTTCTCAACTATTAGTGTTTATTGCATAGTATATAAATTATTTTTATTACTGAATACATAGTAAGCAAAAAATAATCCGATTCATAAAATTAATGAATATTTTATGCATACATGCAAGTAACAGTTCTTCAAGAATATTTAAAAACTAACCGAAATGTCCATCTTTATTTCGTTACTGCCGACGTCGTCGGAACTCATACAGGTTCGGACACGATTTAAGTAGGTATTATATTTTGGTATTGAAATTTTGTAATTTGAATCGATTTGTGAGTATATTTTGACGTGACAACGTCTTAAATTAGGTTGTGGCTCGGAGTCACTCATGAAAAAGTGTAACGCCCGCTCACGTCTGTTACGATGAGTCAACGAACGAGAGAGAGGCCCGCCGGACCGGCGAATGCCTTGCGTCTCTCTCCCACTCAAACATGATCGGTCCGCTGCGCGCGGAGCACTAGAGAATTAGGCGCGTTGAATCGGTGCGTGCTTGTGTCTCTGTCTTTCTCGAGCGTTCTTGGCGTTACAACTTTCGCAAGACACATTACAGCAGAAACACTTCCTTTCATTTCATATTTCTCCTATCATCGTCCTATCCTCAACAAAATCACTCAAATAGAAATTAGTTAAGTTTAAGTTTACATGTACAATGTTTTAGTAAACAAAATATATTTCTATAGTTAAAATTTGTGCAATTCTTATTTTCATTCAATTCCTTGTTCCTATTGTGCAATTTAATAATATTCATATCAATAAATATTCTACCGAGAAAAAGACGTTGTCACGTAAAATCTTCGCCCGTAAAACCGACTTTACAGGCAACCGATTTTTTAGTCATCTTGATGGTCAAAGGACAATCAATTATATTTATGCTGTTAATGTTGAATTAGCAATTATTTGTTGTGCGATTTAAAACTATTTAAGTATATATTTTTATTTGTATAACGACCCTATCTATACGTGATTGTGATTACTGTAACAATAACCACGTATTTCAATAACTGATATTGAAACCAAAAATGTCATCCACTGATTCTGCTGATGAATTGGTTGAAAATACATGGAGTCCTCCTCGAAAACGAAGTAAAAGAAGCCCTCTTAGTGTTGAAGTTAAAGAAATCATTTTAAATGTTTTTAAATGTGAAAGACAAGAAAATCCTGGGTTAGTGGTTGAAGATATTGTGAAAAAAGTGGCTAATAAAGTTGGAGTTTGTGATAGAAGTGTGTTTACGGTGATAAAGAAATACAAAACAAATCATCAATTCGCTGGACCAAAAGTATATCTGACCCGGAAAAAGAAGTTTGACAAAATTGATGATTTTGACAAAAATGCCAAAAGTAGAAGACTGGTTCATAATTTTTTTATGAGCAACGAAATACCCACCGTTGATAAGGTTTTAAAGAAGGTGAACTATGACCCTGATTTGCCAAATTTTTCGAAAACCACATTTTACCGAATATTGGAAAACTTAATTTTCAATACAAACGTAGGGGAAGAAACGCTCTTTTACTAGATAGATACGACATTGTGATGTGGCGAAGAGAATATCTTCAAAAGATGAGAGCTTATAGACTTTACGTTTTGTTCTGATGACATATTTATAATACCTACATATGCATTCGCCAAAATTTTCAGATTTAGATAATTTAACAGTGACGAGTCACGACATATTAATAATTATATAAATAATTATATATATATATATATATATATATATATATATATATATATATATATATATATATATATATATATATATATATTATTTCAACATAATTGAGTAATGAGTATTTTTTTTGTTAATATTATTATAAAACTTTTTAGAATTGTACAAACAACTAAGTATAGTAAAAATTAGAAATAAAACTTATATTTTTTGCAGGCACTCTGTACATAAAATTGTTGACAAAAAAAATAAATTCTTGGGTTTTTCGCCCTGTATAAATGGTTCCTATTATCGGATATCAACTAAAACAATCAGGTTCTTTGTCGAGCACTTTTGCAAAATTAAAATATAAATTTCGTATTTTATAAGATAATATATATTCTGACTAAACAAAAAGATAATCCCAAATGCGGCCCTGTTGCAGGCCTACACGTGGTAATGTTTACATCTTCCTGCATCGGTTAATGAATTTTACTATAGATTGTATACTTCTGTGAAATCATTTACTTAAAATATAAAACACAAAAAATAGCTGAGAACTCAATATGCAACAAAATCCTAATCAATAAAAAAAAATAGCGAGGTCAAAAAACAAGCAAAAGTTGTCAAAATAGACACGAAAAATAAATTAAATCAAATCGAGAACTTAATTGACGGATCATAATAAATAGTCTACGCAGGATGGCCCATTATACCATTTGACCTTGAATGGCAAATTTTATAGTTTTAACCTTTAGGGCGGTCAATATTGGCGCTAAAATGACCAGCTTCTCTATATCTATCAACATATAGAGGATTAAATCTATTATTATCTGGTCTATACACCCCAATTTTATCCTTTTTAGAAGATTGAAAAATTGTCTCATCTGTAAATATTACCCTGTCCCAAAAATCTTGATTTTGTAGCTGATGGTATAAAACCAAAAATAAGTCTTGATTGCTTCTGTTGTGGTGTAAGAGCCTGTAGCGCACTCAGGGGGGTTTTGGTGGTTAACCCTCCCCCCCCCCCACTCCCAGGGCATATAAAGTAAAAAATATATAAAGAATAGTAGGAAAATGTAACTTGTCTTTCACACACAATACAAAAAATCCAAAACGCTAATTTAATAATTAAATTACCACTTTAAATATGTAGAATACAATATTTATTGTATAAATACATAATAATTAATAATATTTTTCATTATATTTAGATATAGATAGGTACCTAATATTAGGCTCATGACAAAAGTAGAGAGAACGAGTCTGTTGCGAGTAGATTGCGAATACAAGTCTGTATCTGCGACGGCCTTGTGGGCTATCACGGGTTGTGTTCCTCTGCATGTGTTAGCAGTAGAAAAGAGACATCTCTATGAGAGAAGAGAGCATTTGACAACAGCTATAAAAAAAATAAGCAAGGGAAGGATCAATGGAAAGATGACAAGAAGAGTGGAATAACAAGGAAGATTTTGCCCAGTGGACCAAGATGTTGATCCCGAGACTAAGGGACTGGGTAGATTGTTTGTTTTAGGGCGTATCTTCATAGGTTCAGAAAGACAGATACAGATAAATGCCTATACTGCGAATATTCTGACATTGTTACTCACACAAAGCTGGAGTATAATAGATGTACAATGGAGACAAACAGAATGTATAAAGAAATAGGTATGAACCCCGTGACTGTAAGAGATATGATCGTGAAAATGAAGGGAAGTACGGAAGGATGGAATAGTGTTCACAATTACATCCGAGCTGTCATTAAAATGAAAGAAGAAGAAGAGAAACATCAACCGGACCAACGACAGAGATAAGATCTAATTACTATTTTAATGGGAATAAGCCACAATTAAAGGTTAAAATAAGTTTATTGACGTTTGAATCTCCACTTCGGAATTCGTTCTCAAAATAAGGTAGGTGCGCTAAATATTGCCACTGTTCTTAATAGTGCCACCCCCGTATTACAGATAGTATCGACGCTGCAACTAAGGTGACAACAGTGGCAAGTGTCTTTGTCTATCAGCAACGTGTTTTCTATTCGGCGGTTTTAGTCTATGGTATCCATCAGATGTAGAAGCTCGCTATTTGTTTTTCGTGTCCTCGTTTTAAAGAAACCTGCTTTTCCCGTTGACCCTACGCAAGATATATTAAAATTTTTTGGATTTTTGTAATTAAGTTTAGGTAAGTACACTCCTAAAAAGAAATTTAGAAATCAGAAAGAAGAAATCCTGACTGAGAAACTTGAGAGAATGGTTTCAAATACCAGAAGCTGCGAACATAATACATACGGCACAAAACAGAGAAACCTATCGTTTGATGGTCGCCAACCTTCGGTAGAAGACGGCACATAAAGAAGAAGAAGTACACTCCAGTGGTTATTATTTTATCAATTGCATGAATTATTTCAAATGAAATTTTTACTTACGGATTTTTTTTCTGGGCGTCATTTATTCCTAATATTGTCATTACTATCTAATAATTCCTAATATTACCAGTGACAATATTAGGGACTAAATATTAAACTATTTTGCAGAATGCCAAAAAAACGAACTGAGTGATCAGAAGAAGATCTACGCTCGGCGCTGCAAATCATAACGAACGGAATGTCAATCAAAGGGGCTGCCAAGCATTATAACTAGACTTCGGCAAATATGCATATTGCATATTTTGCATATTGTGCATATTTTATGCAAATATTTCATATTTTGACGTATTTGTATAAAAGTTTGCATAAAGTGCATAAAAGTTCAGATTTTTATACTGTATTTGAAAATTTTTAAACATACCAATTTATTTCAATTCTTGTATAAAATTTTGTAGTCATTTTAATCAAGAAATGATCTAAGTACGTAATCTCTACAGGTACAAAACATTTACAATTTCAAAGATCAATTTAAGTAGCCCTCAACATTCTTAGAAAGTCTCGGTCACTGAGGCATTCAGTTATTGGATAATCGCTAAGGGTTCGCTCATTTGCATTTTATGATCTAATCCCCAAATCTATCTACAATTTATTGTATCTTAACAGCAGCTAAACGGCTAATAGTTTTGTTCCTAATTTAGGGATTTTCCAAAATCTCCCAGTTTATTGAATTAGGTACCTAAACATTTCTAATTTGATGCTCAGATTTGTAAATCATTTTTGTTTTGATATTCAAAGCGTAAACACTCGTTGTGCGTAACAAAAAGGAAGATTGTGATTTTATAATGCCTAAAACAACCGGTGCTTCAACTTGGATTAAACCTTATAAAGAGCTGTCTATGGATATGGGAAAAATCTACTGTTCAGTCTGTGGCAAAATTGTAAGTATCTAATATTTTCTATTAAATATCTAATATTTCATACATACAGGGTGTTTCCAAATGACACTTACAACGTTTGACTGTAGATACTTCTCGAAAAATTGAACAAAACGATATAGTTAATGAGGGGTAAAACTTATTTACTTTTCGAGATACAGGGTGTTAAAATTAAAAAAAATTAAATTCTTTTAGTTAATAACAACAATAACTTTAAAACCAATAAACGTATTTACTTGAAATTTAGTACTCGTAGGTTGTTTTTAAATGAAAAATAGCTTCATTTAGTGAGAAAAAATTGTCCATGGTACAATACAATGGTGTGTATTTAGAAAAATTTTTCACCTTTACTTTTTTTTATGAAGTCAGCTATTCTAAAACACAATTATTTTTATTGTAATTGAATTAACAAAAAAAAAACTTTTGTTGAATTTTAAAATAAGTTATATGATGTACTAATGGTTAGTAACAAAAACTAATTTGTGGATTAATACTGCATTTAAAACACTTAGCGAGTGTTTTTTTTTCCAAACCAGTTATTTGATTAACCAAAAACACCTTGTATATTTTTATATTTTAAAGGTTGGGTTAAAATAAAGGTTTTTATTTTTATTTATAGATAGCATGTGAGAAGAAATTTCAGATAGACCAACATGTGAGAACTGCTTCACACACTGCAAAAAAAGGAAAAATAGTAGGAAAACATCAAACTTCAATGGCTAAATGTTTCCAATCTACTTCAAAAAAATTAGATGAGCAAGAAACTTTTAATGAAGACTTGTGTCGCGGATTAGTGTCTGCAAACATACCGCTTTCAAAATTAGCAAATGTAAATTTTAGTTCGTTTCTAAAAAAATATTGCAAACTTAATGTTCCAAGTGATCGGTCTCTAAGAAGAAATAATGTGAACGGGCTATACTCGTCGGTGTTAATTAATATTAAGGAAGAAATTTCAGATAATTATTTTTACATATCTGTAGACGAAACCACTGATTCCTCAGGAAAGTATATTGCTCATTTATTGATTGGTGTTCTTAAAGAAGATACCTTACCAAAATCTCATCTTATTTCATGCCAGCAACTTGAGAAAACAAATGCTTTAACAATTTCGCGTTTTATACAAGAAACATTAGCAACTTTTTTTCTTCCGACAACTATTCCTTCTAATAAATTACTGCTTATTTTATCGGATGCTGCTCCTTATATGGTGAAAGCAGGACAAAATTAAAAATATTTTTCCCAGATTTAATACATGTTACTTGTGTAGCGCATGGATTAAACAGAGTTGCAGAGGAAATACGAAAAAAGTTTCCTCTTGTAAATACCATGATATCCAGTGTCAAAAAAGTATTTCTTAAATCTCCTATAAGAATTCAACTTTATAAAGACATGCTACCTAACATTCCTCTTCCACCACAACCTATTTTAACGCGATGGGGAACATGGTTAGAAACAGCTAATTTTTATGCAGATCATTTTGTTAAAATAAAGAACATAATTGAATTGAAAAACAATTACTCAGTTAGAATCACCAAAACTGTCATTGTTCGAAAGTACAGCATTAATAAAAGAATTTGCGTCATGTTGTCGGAACGTTAGAGGTAATATTAGAAAAGATATTTTAAAAAAATTTGAAGCTACTATGGAAAAAAATAAAGGTTACCATATTCTTTCTGTAGTAGTCAGTGTTCTAGCTGGAAATATTTCGGAAACAATTAATTTAGAACCAAATGTTTTGCTTAGTTTGAAAAATGCTCCCGTTACATCAGTTGATGTTGAACGAAGTTTTTCCATATATAAATATATGTACTCAAACAGAAACCACAAGTTTTTGTTAGAAAATTTTGAACACCACTTGGTCATTTATTGTTACCATAATTCTAAATAAGTTTATTCATACTTAAAAATGATGTAGTTACTTAAAATAAATGTAAATCTTAATGAATAGTAGGAAATATTTAGTTATGTACACTTTTTTTTTAAAATAAAATTGTTACTATTTTACGATTTTTTTATTTATTTGTATGCATATTTTGTAAAATATTTGCATATTTTCGGGTAAACACGTGCATATTTATGCGCATATTTTCTACATTTTTATTTGCATATTTGCCGAAGTCTAGTAATGACATTAGTAGATGGTCCCCATATACCTCATAATGAATGTCTCTTTTAATCAGGGTTCTCTCTCCTCATTCTGGAAATGCTTCGGTTAATCCTATTTTCAAGAAAGGTCGTGGAATCTACAATTTTGGAAGCCATGTCTGAGTTTCTCCTTCATGAAAATGTCATTCAGCACGGCTTTATAAGGGGCGTTTAACGATCCCAAACTTACTTCATTGTGTATGCGATTGGTCGTTATCTTTAAACAATCGGTATCCTGTCGATTTAGTCTACTTAGACTCCTACAAAGCTTTTATTTGTGTTCCAAAACGTTGATTACTAGCTAAATTGGATCACTATAGTAACCGAGGAAATGTAAACCTTTTGATTCAAAATTTTCTATCCGATAGGTACTTCCGGTTTTGTGTTTGGGAAGTGTATGCACTAGATAATCCAGTCAACAGCGGAGTTCCACAAATAATCAGTACTTGGACTACTACTCTTTTGTGTCTACATTAATGTGCTTCCGCTCATTGTATCCAGTAAATTTTCCATTTACGCTGATGATACCAAATTATATATGAATGCCATTATTAACCAACATACTGTTGAACACGATCTTGACGCAATAAAATGGTCCTCAGAATGGTTACTTTCTCTAAATATAAAAAATGCGTTGTACTAAAAAAGCTAGAACAAATGACGCTAGAACCGGAAACACCAGAAATTATCACAAATAAAGACCTTAATATAAATGTACAGGAAGTTCTGAAAATCCTTGAAACCCTGAAGAACAGAAAAGCAGCAGGTAAAGACGGGATACCAAACGAAGTACTGAAATATTGTGGAGCAGCAATGACAGAACAATTAACAACATTAATTAATAAAATTATAAAACACAATAAAATACCGGAAGAATGGAGAAAGAGCGAACTAATTCTACGTTTCAAAAAGGACGTAAAAACAGCCAGAAAACTACAGAGGTATAAACTTGTTAAATAAAAACTAAAACTTACAACTAAAATTTTACAAGTGTTAATAAATCAGAGCATAAGTTTAGCTTAAACGTAAACCTAACTCTCTTTTGAGAGCGATTTCCGAAGTGGAAATTGAGACGTCAATAAACGTACTTTAACATTTAATTGTGGCTTATTCCCATTTAAATAGTAATTATTATAAACATCTACCAAAACAACAAAATGGAAGTCAGAATGGATAGACAACTTACAGAACCAATAGAAATAGGCAGCGGAATAAGACAAAGGGATTCATTGAACCCCATGCTCTTCAATTTGATCATGGATAAAATCATCAAAAGCGTTAACAAAAGAAGAGGATACAGAATGGGAAACAAAGAAATAAAAATACTCTGTTACGCAGACGCCGCAATGTTGATAGTCCAAGATGAAAATAGTCTGCAAAGACTGGTCCACAGATTTAACATAAGAGCCAAAGAATTTAATACGACAATCTCATCTCAGAAAACTAAAAAAATAGTAGTCAGCAAAGAACCAATCAGATGTAAAATAGAAATTGATGGCATCAGTATTGAACAAGTAATGGAAATAAAAATAACTGGAAACTACACTGTCTAGCTAAGGAGACCTGGACAAAGAATTGAGAGATCAAGTACAAAAAGCAAATAGACTGGCAGGAACACTATATTCTATAAGTCAAGGATTTATAAAGCCAGTGTAAGGCCAATAATGACATATGTCTCAGAAACAAGACCGGACACAGCCACAACGTAAAGGCTACTGGAAACGGCAGAGATGAGAGTACTGAGAAGAATTACAGAAAATACTCTGAGAGATCGAAAGAGAAGTGAAGACATTAGAAGAAAATGTAACGTACAGTGTATAAATGAATGGACACAAAATATAAAAAAAGAATGGAATAACCACATAACCAGAATGGAGGAGACCCGTGTCGTTAAAATAGCAAGAGGCAAGTCACCAATCGGCAGAAAAAGTAAAAGCAGAATTGCTTATAAAGAGGAAGAAGAAGAAGATAATTGTCATTAGTTTTACCATATTTGTCTTTGTTTTTGGGCACAATAGGGGACAAGGAGGAGAATCCATTGGGATCAAAATCTGAGAAAATGGCTCAACACGTCTACAGCCGGAATGCCAGCAAAGTAAGGATAACCTTGATCTAGATGGTTCTATAAAGAATTCAAGATATAAATAAAATAACCTTTGTAACCTTCCGATTTGACAAACAGTGAAATATACTTATATTATATTGAAATATAAACATATATTGAAAGCCAATTTGCTAATACCTAAACGAAACTTGTTTATTCATACAAGCACTTGATTAAAAAAATATTTTTATCAGTTTTTGCGGTGGCATGTGAAAAATAAAGTAAACAAAATAATCTTAACTGCTTCAAAACATGGTTGAATAATTTTAGAACACTTTATTTGAACAGTATGCATCACATGTTGTTATACCGAGATAATTTATATGAAAGTTGTTGATAAGCATATTAAATGTGCCAAAAATAATCTCTCTGTATCAATATTGTTCGAGAAATAACACATTGGTGTGCGTTTTAAATAAATTTGATAATTTTATCAAACAGTATTGTTTGTTTTTGTACAAAAGTAATAAATAATACATACCATATTTAAAATAATTTATTGGAAACAATACAAACATTCGCATGTTTTAAACTTTTTTAGGTTCCTTAATTCGTAAAATAGTTCCTAGGTCTTCTTTTCTTCATGGGTCCCATTATTTCCAAAACCATGTTATTTACCATTAAGTGTTCTATTTCACGTAATCCAGTACTTGTAACCTTAATTTTTTGTTTTTCTGTTATCTTTTACTGAAAAGCAAAAAAATTTTGACAGAGGACATTATATGAAACTATTGACTTAGGGGAGAGTGGGATAAAATCGGGTGGTTGGACAAAATCGGGAATCAATAATTTCCTATTACTCGTACTGCCTCTGTCTTCGCATTACCCAAATTTAAACCTAGAACTAATTGAAGGTCGCCTGCACTTGCGTTTAGGGACAGCCAGTGTGGAGGCAATACTATAAGCGTTTATAGCCGATGCCGATGCAACATGTGTCATGTTATAATCAGTGAAGATTAATTTTCTAGATTGCTCGAATGTGTCTAATAAGACTGCTTAGTTCTGAAATCAAGTTGCTTTAAAACGGCGACGTGTATCTGCGATTTTATATAATTGTTTTATATAATTTGTTATTAATAATTCGGTTGTATTTTTATTTTCACAATTTAAAGATATGAAAATGACTAAATATTGTTGCAAAGTTTACAACGTTTCTTTTTATTTACAAAAGAAGTTATCAAGACATTTTAAAAATAAACACGCAAAAAATAAAGTCAACTGTGACAGTGAAATTTGCAAATATTCAGCATCCCGCCCGGATTGTCTATTTAGACATAAATCTTACAATCATCGCCCTAATTTTTTCAAAATTAATTCAGGTATAATAATCTTTTTTATACATCTTTAACCTTTTTTTATAAATTAATAATAATCTATTCATTCACAATATTCAAAAATTTTGACAAAGAAAAACAAGTTTTAATACGTTCGAACATACTTAAACTTGTTTTACTTACCAAAAATTGTTGAATTTTAAGCTTGTCCAAAACAGCTCAATTTTAAACTGCTCAATACTGAATATTAATGTTAGTTTTCGTTCGAGACGTTTTCTCGAATATTCAAAACATCGAACACGTATTCAAAACTCCGGTTTGCATCGGCTATAAACGCTTGTAGTCGTGGCTCCACACTCGCTGTCCCGAGGAGCAAGTGTCGCCTGCAGCAATTTGTTTGAAACAGTGTGAAGACGTAGACACAGCATAACGGCCCGTTCACACATGGGAGTCCGTTTTACTGGTTCCTTTTTAACGGATAGGTCATAAATTTATACTCTGTATAGGCACCGTATAACGTTCAACGGATCCGTCATTACTGGACACGATGTGAACAGAAAACTCGCAGTGTATACGCTGCTATTCTAAAAGGATGGACGCTGTCGTGTTGTATTGGTACTATCGTCGGAGAAGGAAGATTCGACGTTATTGGCAGCATCCACTTATGGCCCAAAGATCTAGAGAGGGTACTTACAGTTTACTTATGAGTCAGATACAAGGTGATGAATCAAAATTTTACAATTACTTTCGTATGTCAATGTCTACTTTTGATAAACTTCTTAAACTATTGAAAAAAAAAATATAAAAAAGCAAGATACTCGATGGAGGAAAAGTATCTGCCCAGAAGAAAAACTAGCAATATTTTTAAGGTACGTACTTTTATTTTCAAAACTCAGACAGATCTACTAACGTAGCATCACTGTATACAGATTGTACTGGCGATAGTGCACTATCAGTAGGCTGTGGTCTGCTAGCATCACTGTATACAGATTGTACTGGCGATAGTGCACTATCAGTAGGCTGTGGTCTGCTAAAATATCCCTGGGATTGATAGTGACTATCACCAGATGTTTGTGTATAGGCTGACCACTCATAAGTTGACTGGCCAACTCTCCTATGTTTAATATTTTGTAGTAGGTTTATCACCCCTGATTGAAATTCCAAAGTTTGGTCATCATCAAGCAAAGCCAAGGACGGCAAAATACCTTTGAAGAACGATAAATTGCGATCATCCTGCTCAATTTTCTTCGGTTTTATCTGATAGTCAATGTAGGGCATCATTTTGGCATCAATTTCATTAAAATTTCTTTTGGCTGGTGCTCTGTGTTTTGGCAGGAGAGCTAGATTTTGTTTGTCCTTTTGACCGTCATTGTCAAGTTTTGTCATTGTAGTCACAGTCATCTTCGTTTGTAGGTTCATTCGATGTCGATGTTATTTCTTCATCGAGTTAGACTCGATGAAGAAATAATTTACACCATAATTTTAATACTAAAAAAAAAATGGCCGGCAAAACATGCTCTATTCGTTTTTGCCTAGACACCCAAAACTTCCGTTGAGAAAAGCTGAAGCAACATCCATTGAACGTGTGATATAGGTTTCAATCGAACAGCAGTAGACATTTTTTTTAATGTCATCGGAGGTGTACGACAAATACCGATTTCTATTTGAGCCCATATGGAATTTCGATGAGACACGAATAACCACTGTGCCAAATAAGCAATCCAAGGTTATTTATATGTAAGGGAAAAGACAAATTAGTGCTCACGTGTCTGCTGAAAGAGGTATCTTAATTACTGCAGATTTGTACGAGTTTAAGTGCTTCCTAGTTCCTACATGCCGGCGATGTTGATATTTCCACGGAAGCTTGCAAATCCTCTATTATTGGATCATACTCCCCCGGCACTCTTGGGGAATATCGCCCTTCTGGTTGGATTTAAAGAGATATGTATTTTTGTTTACTGCTTTAAGAAACAGATAATCCTGTCCTTTTACTGGAAGGCCATGCAGTACATACTAAGGGCATAGAACTAATAAATATGGCACGAGAAAATAATGCTGTAATAATATGTTTGCCGGCTCACTGCACTCATAGAATGCAGCCACTTGATGTGTCGTTTATAGCACCGTATAAATCCGGGACTGCAGGTCACAATTTATGAGGTGGAGAAGTTTTTTGGAGATGCTTTCATGGAAGCAGCAACCATGGATCTATTAATGGATTAAAAAAAACCGGAATATATCCACTTAATATAGGAGTATTTTCGGATTGGATGTGTTCACCCCATCTGAAACCACAGAGAGGCAAATTAATTGTCAAGAAGATCCAGGATCTATATCAAATGAACCCGAAGGCACATTCCAAGTAGAATATCAAAGTCGTCCTAACACTCCTACATTTTTAAACTCAAATAAATCTTCCACTGCAAATATTTCAAACGAATCGCGATCTCCAGAATAATATACACACAGTAATAAAAAGCGTTAACTCCTTCAGCATCCCGTGGTTTATCTCCAGTAGCAAGTTGTAGTTTTTCGGTCTCTTCAAAAGAAAGATTAAGATTCCAAAAGCGACAAGAAACTCAGCAAGTAATATGAGAAAGAAAGGTTAAACAGCAGTGTTGACTTCCTCACATTATAAAGCGGAACTAGAAGAACTTCAGAACAAAATTCCAAACGAAAAGGGTGTAAAGAAGTTAAACATGAAAGATAACGGAAGTCCCAAACAGTATATTTTAAAAGGAAAAGCAATTGAAGAAGATTCCGATAGTTCAGAAAAGGATGATTTGAGGAAGAGGCTTGCATCTATTGCAACGATTTATTTTCAAACTCTAAATCGAAAGAAGGTTGGGTAAAATTTTAAAATTGTAAAAAGTAGTCGCAGCCACTACAAAGCCTTACCGACGAAAATGACGATTCATTTATTTGTGTTCCTAAGAGTTTGTATTGTTTCCGTAATAACTTTCATACACCTATTAAAACCTAAATATAGTTGAAACAATACAGGCCCACATATTTTAGCTATGTAGCCAGTTTTAGTAAATCGATGTAATAAAACTTTGAAACTTTTTAAATTTTATTCCTACGGATAGTAAAAAAATATTTTTTTGAAATATCAAAATGCTAAGTAAAGCTAAAGAAGTTTCTTTCTATAAAACTACAATATTATTCCCAAAATTATTTCAAATACGACGATTTTTTCAACATGTACCCGGTGTACCCTGTCCGACTCTCCCCTACGTCTGAAAACTTGGGAATAACACACTCCAAGCAAGTGTGAACTGTGGGCTACGTCCAGTTCGGAGACTTTGTGCTCAAGGGTTTGAGCCCTACGTACCCAGGTTTTATATGGTATATACGCACCCCCTATACCAGGTATGGTGTTAATTTGTTTGTTTTCTTTCGCCGGATTTTTGTATTTTTTTTTTTGTTGGCCGAAGCCGTTTTTTTGAGTTTTTTATAATTTTTTTTGTAGGATGTATGAAAAAGGAAAATCATAATTATTTATATTAAAATTATTTTATCTGGAGCCTACACTGTACTGCGCTTGTACACGTTGTTATAGAGCTACGAACTATCCGATTTTATGTGATGTTGTTTATTTTGTTTTCTCCCCGGTGATTTAGTTTTCTTTCTGGTAATTATTTTGTCTTATTCCACTATTTGTTGTTTGGGTCGTTTGTGCTTCCATCGGTGGAAAGCGTCGTATCTCACGATCTATCGCATTATATGACTTGGGTGGTTCTCTAGTTCCGCGAATTTTGTCCTGGCCTTTCCCTTCATTATCTGTCACTCTGATTTGTTGTAATTCTCTGAATAAGAATCTTTCCGCAACGTAGTTCGGTACGTTGACTGCCTGTCTTAGGCTGCTGTTGTGAGCCGCTTGTTTTCTCTTCTTTGTGGTGTTACATAATGTGTCCCTATGCAAGAGATGCATATGTTAGTATCGGTAGAATTATACTATTTATTAACCTTATTTTTGTTTTAATCCTCAATTTGCTTTTTCTGTCTGCGAGTCCTCTTATTGATGCTTTTGTCACGTTTGCTTTTTGTATTGTAGCGTCTACGTGTTTTTGAATGTTAATCCTTTATCCTGGGTTAAAGTACACCTGGGTTCAACCAACGAGAAACACAAAGTCAATTATAGATTATGTCATCACAAAACAAGAAACACCCATACAAGTTGAAGACATAAGAGTATTAAGAGGACCGGAGTGCGGAACTGACCACTATATGGTAAGATCAAAATGTTACCTACAATATCGACCTCGGCTACTAAATCAAAATGACAACCAACTAGCTCAATCAAAACCCCTGGAATCGAATTTACCTAAATACAATATTGATGCACTGCAAAACGACTCGACATCATTCTTATATAAGCTGCGACTCAGCCAAAAATTGGCAAATCTGATCTACTCCTCAGCCCAGAATACCTATAAAGAGATAATCAATAAAATCAATGAAGCAGCTTACGAAGCGATCGGCACAATTCAAAAGAACAAAAAGAATACTCCATTGTGGTGGACAAATGACATTGCCAATGCAGTACACAACAAGAAACAAGCATATCAAAAGTGGCTACAAACAAATGATCCAGATGATAGACGAGCATATGCAAGATCAAACAGAGAAGTAAAAAATTTAGTAACTAAAGCAAAAAATATTTCCTGAGAAAGTAAATGCGAAGAACTCAACAAATATATAGGGTCAACAAGATCAAGAGAAGCATGGAAAACGGTAAAAAATCTGAGAACAAACAGAAAAGAAACGAGTAGAATAGATTTAATAGAAGAAAGATCTTGGATCGAACACTACTCACAACTTTTGACTGAAACAAGACCTCAATTCACGAAACATCAGTACAACAACATATGAACTGGAATTCAGTGAAGACGATGAAATAACAGTACAGGAAGTCGAGAATGCAACACAAACTCTAAAAAATCGGAAGTCATGCGGACCACAAGGTATACCAAATGAATTATTAAAACATAGCCCACAAGTATTACGGGAATTACTGGCGTATGTCTTCACCTTCTATAATGGACACGACTTACCACCGGAGTGGACAAAAGCACATATTAACAACATCTACAAAAAAGGAGATAGAAAGAATTGTTCAAACTGCAGGGGGCTAAGTGTCATAAATCTCAAAGACTGTCAAAAGACTGACAAATCACTCTCAAGACTGTATGGAAAAATAATAAAAAACAAAATTGAAAAAGAGATGACAGATGTTGAAGAACAGAATGGCTTTCGTGCAGGCAGATCCTGTATGGACAGTATATTCTCTCTAAAGCAAGTTATCAAGAAAAGATTAGCCCACAACCTTTCAAGTCATATAGTCTTTATAGATCTGAGAAAGGCATACGATAGTGTACCACTTTCAATGGTTTGGGTAGCAATGGAAAAACAAGGAATAAGAAAAAAAAATATACAAGCAGTACAACAGCTCTACAAAAATATGACGGCAAACATTAAAACTGGAAATAGATTAACTAGAGAAATTCCTATTAGTAAGGGCCTAAAGCAAGGCTGCTGCATAGCACCTACACTCTTCAAAATATATCTAAATGAGGCACTCTCAGTGTGGAGAAGAAAGTGCTGCAATATGGGCATCCCAATCGGAGATGATAGATTGTACACGATACGATACACTTCGCTGACGACCGAGCCATTCTAGCTGAAGACGAGGCTACATGCTTAGAAAACTGGAAGATGAGTATAACAAATGGGGCCTCACAATTAATATATAAAAAACTGAGTACTTAGTTGTAGGAGAAAAACCAGAAAGCCTACAAATCGAAACGGGAACTATAAAACCAAAAGACAATTTTAAATACTTGGGAGTCCAAATAACATCAAAAGCAGGAAGTAGCGAAGAAATACACTCCAGGATTGGCCAAGCAAGATCAGCCACCAGACAGCTACACGGACTATTATGGAATAAAAAAATAACAAAAGAAAAATTTATAAAATAATAATAGAAAGTATTGGGCTGTACGGCGCCGAACTCTGGGAAATAAACCAAAAATTAAGGCCATGGAAATGAACTACTGGAGACGATGTTGCCAGCTCACCAGACTTGATAGGGTGAGAAACGAAGATATTCGGAGAGAAATGGAAATCGATCTAGACATAATAGACACAATCGAAGCCAAAAGACTTAACTGGTATGGACACCTTCAGAGAATGCCTGAAAATAGATGGCCAAAAAAAATAGAAGAATGGACTCCGCCAACTAGAAGAAAACAAGGTAGACCAAGACGATCCTGGAGAGATGATGTCGACGATGCAATGACCGCCAGAGATCTAACAACTGAAGATTGCTTCGACAGAAAACGCTGGAAATTAGGATGCGAGAAGCGGCGCCACCTGTAGAAGACTCGCTTGTTTTATATATATATATATATATATATATATATATATATCAGTTGTTCCCCTGGTGTCGGTGTCTCTTTTTAAAGAGCACTGCTTGCATTTTTTCTGAGTTTAAGGCTGTTTTAGCAGTTCAAGTACACTGCGATTTGAAATGGGCGTATCACTTACTTTTCTACACTGCTTACGCGAGACCATCTTTACTCAGTGCCGCCGGCCAACGGGTAGTTTAATGACAACAAATACATTATTCTCCATTCAAATTAGTTTTAACACGAACTAATTGACCGTACGTTCATGAGATTTGACGTCACGAAGGCGATAACGATGAAACTAAGCGCCGATGATGAGTAACACGTTTCACTATTAGATTGCAGTATTTTTTAGCAATTTTCTTTAAAGTTGGAACACGCTTTTCTCGATTATTACTGGACACAGAAAGGTGAAACAAAAATCAACGATTACAGAAAAAAAAACTCTTTCGAGTGATGGGCGTAAAAAGTTTGGTTATAATAGAACGTTAAACAGTATATTCCAATTTTTCAACAGAAGTTTCAAAAAAATAAAAAAAGTAAAACCATCAGTTTAAAGGCAACCTAATTTCGAATAACGTGTCCAAATTTCGAGACATTTTGTCGGTAAATAACAGAGAAAACACTGTCCCTTAAGGCAATTTTCTATCTTAGACTCCACTTTCGATGTCGTCTAACACTGTTTGCAGGTTGTTTACTGCTATGTTTATATTTCGATGTTTGGCCGCTATCGCTGTGCCATCAGCATAAAACACACTTCAAAAAATAAGCTACAGTTTTTTAAATATCATACAATAGATTAAAGAAAATT
The DNA here is from genome assembly GCF_040954645.1 of Diabrotica undecimpunctata. Taxonomy (NCBI): domain Eukaryota; kingdom Metazoa; phylum Arthropoda; class Insecta; order Coleoptera; family Chrysomelidae; genus Diabrotica; species Diabrotica undecimpunctata. The sequence goes on from NC_092803.1 coordinate 26,113,246, forward strand.
CATAAAAGTAGAATAAAGTGGTAAATAACACAAAAAAAAATGGCGATAAAATCAGTTAAAATTATAAATATATTTTGTATAACAAAAAGTAAAACGAGAGAATTACATATCACACTACAATAATACTCTACATGGTGTACTTTAAAGCAAATAACAAATAAAAGAATAAGTTGTAAGTATTAAAAAAAAATGAACAAAATATTTACACCTGTTAATATTTTGTTATAGATAGCTTTTTATACAAATTTAAATTGAAAAACACTGTGGATTAACATCCTGTTAAGTAATGAGATATGTTGATAGTTTGTTGTTAGGAGCTTCTTATACGAATTTGTGAGATAATACCCCGAGAAAAGGGGAAAGAAAAGGAAGAAGGATAAAGGAAAAATAAGCATCAATGGAGAGGTCGAATATAAAGTAGATTCCAATTTTGGACATAGGCCTCCTCTTCCTTCTTCCACGTCTCTCATAGTATATCATATACTTTCTAATATTAAATATTTAATGACATTTATAATTTGTAATAATCGAGGAGAAATGAGTAAGAAAATAAAAAAGGAATGGGAAGAAGGGTGAGAGCAAAATAGGAAAAATGTGCTGAAAAATTTGAATCATACAGCCTGTTGCATTCGTTCTTGTATTAAATAATTACACCTATTAATGTTATGTTATAGCGAGTTTTTTATATAAATTGAAAAATTTGTGGGGTAACACCGTGGGAGAAAAAGGAAATGAATAGGAAGACGGATGGGAGAAAATGGAATCAATGAAAAAGTCGAAGGATAATGTAGGCTATAATTAATGACTCTTGTTGAGAGTTTGTTATGAGCTTTTTTTTATATGAGTTTCAATTTAAAAATTTGTGAGATAAGACACTGAAGAAAAAGGAAAAGGATGGGAGGAAAATAGGAATCAATAAACTGGTCGAAGATAAAGTAGGTTAAATACCTTCTTGTATTAAATAATATTAAATAATTAATAACACCTGTTTTTATGAGCTTTTTATACGAATTATTATTTAAACATTTGTGGGGTATTACCCCGGGAGAAAAGGAAGAAGGATAAGGAGAAAATAGGAATCAATGAATAGATCGAAGAGTAAAATAGATTATATAAGATTTTGTATTAAATAATTCTAACAAATGTTGATATTTTGTCGTTACGAGCTTTGTATACGAATTCCAATTTAAATATTTGTGGGGTATTACCCCGGGAGAAAATGGGAAGAAACGAAAGAAGGATGGGAGAAAATAGGAATCAATGAAAACGTCGAACGATAATGTAGGCTATAATTATTTGTTCTTGTAATAAATAATTAATGACGCTTGTTTACAGTTTGTTATGAGCTTTTTTGATAAGCATTATGAGCTTTTTTTTACAAGAATTTCAATTTAAAAATGTGCGGGGTAAGACACTGGGGAAAAAGAAAAAAAGGAAAAAGGATGGGAGGAAAATAGGAATCAATGAAGTAGTCGAAGATAAAGTAGGTTACATAGATTCTTGTATTAAATAATTAATAATGACCTGTTGTTACGAGATTTTTATACGAATTCCAATTTAAACACTTGTGGGGTATTACCCCGGGAGATAAGGAAGAAGGATAAAGAGAAAATAGGAAACAATGAATAGATCAAAGAGTAAACTAGGTTATATACGATCTTGTACTAAACAATTAGAACACCTGTTGATATATTTTGTTGTTACGAGCTTTTTATACGAATTCCAATTTAAAAATTTGTGGGGTATTACCCCGGGAGAAAATGGGAAGAAACGGAAGAAGGATGGGAGAAAATAGGAATCAATTAAAAAGGGCGAAGGATAATGTAGGCTATAATTATTTGTTCTTGTAATAAATAATAAATGACCCTTGTTGACAGTTTGTTATGAGCTTTTTTTATAAGAATTATGAGCTTTTTTTTTACAAGAATTTCAATTTAAAAATTTACGGGTAAGACACTGGGGAAAAAGAAAAAAAAAACGGAAGAAGGATGGGAGGAATATAGGTATCAATGAAGTTGTCGAAGATAAAGTAGGTTACATATATTCTTGTATTAAATAATATTAAATAATTAATAAAGACCTGTTGTTGCGAGCTTTTTATACGAATTCCAATCTAAACATTTGTGGGGTAATACCCCGGGGAAAAAGGAAGAAGGATAAAATAGGAATCAGTGAATAGATCGAAGAGTAAAGTAGGTTATATACGATCTTGTATTAAGTAATTATAACACCTGTTAATATTTTGTTGTAACGAGCCTTTTATACGAATTCCAATTTAAAAATTTGTGGGGTATTGCCCCGGGAGAAAATGGGAAGAAACGGAAGAAGATGGGAGAAAATAGGAATCAATGAAGAGATCAAAGGGTAAAGCAGGTTATATACGATCTTTTATTAAACAATAACACCTGTTGATATTTTGTTGTTACGAGCTTTTTATACGAATTCCAATTTAAAAATTTGTGGGGTATTACCCCGGGAGAAAAGGGAAAGAAAAGGAGGAAGGATGGGAGAAATATAGGAATCAATGGAAAAATCGAGGGGTAAAGTAGGTTATATACGTTCTTTTATTAAATAATTATGACACCTGTTGATATTTTGTTGTTACGAGCTTTTTATACGAATTTCAATTGAAAATTTTGTGGGGTAAAGCCCCGGGAAAAGAAAAGGAAGGAAGACGGATATAGGGTAGGAGAAAGAAGGGAATAGGAGGTAATTTTACACAAAAATCATAAAACTACTATTGCCAGTAAGTAAACAAAAAAAAATAACAAACAAATCCATGGTTCGAAAAATAAGTAGATCTTACAATACATTTAGGATGGTAAGTATACACCGAAAAAGAAGCGATTTTGCGGTTAATATCAATAATAATCCTTTTCTTTTTCAATGTATACTCATAACAGACTTATAATAATACTAAAAAATGTTTCAAACATGTGGAAACATCTTCAATCTTACACAATAAAACCTTTACCGACTTGCTTGCTACTTTTTCTAGAGAAATAAAGATTTTGTCAGAAACGGAGGAATGTTAGCGTTGAATTTGTGTAAAGGTACAGGGATGGGATCGAGGTATCACAGATTTCAAGGTGAAGATGAAAGGTACGTATATTGCAAATGCACGAGAAGTAAAAACTACTCAAAAAAATTTCAGTGAACATCAATGAGATCGCGAGATTCCAAACTAAATAACTATACAGTAAACATATAATAATTAGAGATCCTACTGAGGCCGAACAAAAATTAGAAAAATAAAATATGTCTGTTAACTATATACTCTGATACAATTTGATTTTTTTAATAAAAAGAAAAAAATAATAAAACCGAAATATGGCAGAATCTCTAACACTCTTTTTTTAAAACTAGAAATCACCAAGTAGTTATAGTAATATTGCACATCATTGCAAATTGTGACATTTCCGAACAAAATCCTTGAAAAAATCTTCAAAAACTGAATCTATTTTTAAGATTTTTACTCAAGTGAATGCTGATATGATCAAAGAAAGGTTTCTAGTCGATATTTTACTCAAAATATTGCTTTTTCTATTTTTTTATAGTGCGAAAATATCCTGAGTCGGTTTCAATGTTATAATCAAAAAATACGTTTCATGTTTAAAATTATAAAATATATGCAATCCAAGAAACATAAACTTTAAAAATCTGATCAGTTGATAAATAAAATCATAACGTTATAAACGTCACATGTTTGTTATTTTTGTTCAAATCATTATTTTATTCCAATTCCTTTTGATTTTATTCATTTGTTAACCTTCTCTTTTGTTTTACTATTTTTCTTCTAAAAATAGTTGATGCTTAACTTTTCTATCAATCAAATATTCTGTTTAATCATTATTCTTAAATTTAAATTTTCAATTATTTCAGTTCAATTCTCATTTACTCTTTGTATATCCCCCGTATTTACACCCTATAATTTTACACATTGGCGGGCAACGTGAGGCCGTTTGAGCCCCACGTTGGGCGCCACGATTATTTGAAATTACCTACTTCAAGAAACATAACAATCATGCGAGGTTAATAACGTCATAAAATGATTTTGATATCCTCAACAATGGATATTGGCCATTTTACAAGAAATACATTCTTGAATCCCTTGATTCAAGATATAACTCAAACGAGATAAATGTAACCAAAAACAGAAGAATTTTTATTAAGAAAATGCTTTCGGTACAGTGTAACATCTCCAACATCTGTTTAATGTGATATGTATTATTTCTATAACGATTCCCGAGCATTAGAGCAAAATTATATGTTATATTAAATAATATATTAGAGTTTTTGAAAATTTAATCCAATAAAGATTTTATACAAAAAAAGCTTCATAAAAAATAACAATTTGCTCAAGAATAATATCTTTTATATAAAAAGTATTTGTTACTAAAGTGTGTGTCTTGTTTTTTTCATCTTGACACATCAATCGTTTTGAAAGAACTTCAGTCCGTTTTTTACTTGAATTTTTTCTAAATTTTCAGACTTCACTTTTATTTCTGATAAAGGATTTGACAATATGCATCACATACAATTATAAAATATTGTTCAAATTGTTTACAAAATATTTTGCGTGTCCATGTGTCCATTTCTGGATACTCAATATCCAGACAATAATGAAATAGTTCAATGTTTCTTGAACTAAGCTATTTCAAATTTTCTGGCAGAATAAGATGTTCTTTCATTTCCTCATTAATTTTTTATGCGTTTCAAGCATAGTTAAATATTTGATTTTTTATTATTCTTAATATTTTTAACACTTTAATGAACTTATTTAATTACTTATTTCATTGTTTATTATCTTTAAATTCCTCACGTTAACTTTTGTACCACCTACATATTTTATAAAAGCTAAAACTGAGAATAACATGTGTGTGGGGAAAATTATTAATTTTAACCCCAAAACACTTAAATTAATCAACTCGAGCCTCATTAAATCGGGAAGTATTATTTTTATTACCGTAAATAACTGTCCAAGCAGAATTTTTGTAAATTTCACACATTTACGTAAATAGTGCTTCACGCTCAGCAATCAGAGCAGAAATCTTTGAACCAACAGTCGCGACGGGCAAAATATCTTCACCGAGAAAACTTTTACAACCCGCGTCCCGCAAACAATTTTTTCACTTCCTACTGCGACGACGAGAGACGATTCTTCTTCTCAGACGGTGTGATACCAGCTACTGCTGCCAGTATTTACAAGTAAGTGGTTCTCCATAGTTCTTCTGCTGCTAATAATTTATGAGTTATGTCAATTGATTGTTCTTAGATGTACAACCATTTGTCACTGCTTTAATTAATTAGCCAGCTAATTTTATATTTCCTTCATATACATATCTGACACCCAATTTATCGTGTTTTCTCATTTTAATATTATTCTTGACATTAATCGTTGATATCTATAAAGCTTTTAAAGCAAATCTTCAGCTGAAATGTAAGATCTAACATGACAGTCAAAAATACCAAATTTTAATTTTTAATGGACCTCCCGGACATTTTCATTTTTTAAATACATTTTTAACAAAAAAAAGTTACTAAACCGTTACTTCGATTTTTTCTTGAAAATATCGACTCGAAACCTGGTTTTTCGATGACAATAAGCAATACTGGAAGCTTTTAAGGTGCAAATTTGTGCTTTAGCGAAAAATTTTAAAAGCGATTCTTTCTTCGACAACCATCAATGATTTTTTTCAGAAATGTCAATAATACAATATTGAATGATGAGTTAAATCTCAGAATCCAGAATCTGAGCGCCGTTTTCCGACCTCCTTTAGAAAAATGTAAAAGATTGGAAATGCCCGACGTCAGATCGAAGACTCATTAAAGCTTTTCTTTGACTTATCTCTAACTTAGATTCTATCGTGATTACATATACATTTGTACTGCCTTAACAAAAATATTCGCCTTTTAATTGACGATTTCAATAATAATTCAATAAACTCTCAAACTGATAACATAACACTGTCCTACATATGGAAATTACTGGGAAAGAATCTCCTGATGACATTTCTATGATGCTCAATAAAAAATCAGTACTGCTGATGGTTAAATCAGCGTCGAGCATCAAGGAAACTATCGAGAAATAAAAATTTTAGCCAAGCTATACGGAATTTTTCTTAGCAACTGACAAATTTTTGAATAGTGCAGTTAGTTTGCAAAACAAAAATCAAATTTTAAAAGAAAAAACTAATAAAACCATTCAATACTTTCTGTGAATTACTCCTAAAACCTAATTTAAAAAAAAGCTATATAAACTAAAAATGACACTGACATACAGTGTTACCAACATATTTTCGACAAAATAAATTGAATGCTTTTGTACAAAAATCAATTGAAACACAATTAAAACTAACAAAATATATTGCAAAATATCTGCCAAAATCAAAAATTATCCCACAACGATTAGATTACAGAGCCCACAAAAACTTTTGAATAAAGAAATAAAGGAAAAAACAAACAAAATAGCGTATAGCATATAGGTCGTTTAAAAAGGACGGTGCTACGTTATCCCTTCCGAATTATCACACATTCACCTCCTAAAGAGCATTAGCTGCTCAAAAATTACAAAAAAACTTAAAATTTATACTCTTACAATTTTTTAACAGTTGTACAAAATCACATTGAGAAAGAGACTAAGTTGAAAGTTAAAACTATGTTCTATATCCTATCGACTGCGCCATTTCTGACGCAGTCTTTTTATTATCACAGCGCGGCTGAACAGGACAATCATCATCTTTAATTTTTATTTTTATTAGAACCAACACATTACAGGGCCTCTTACTTTTCAATTTATAGGAAATAGACAAGTGTGGGGCACATATTTGTACAAATCTGATTGGCCAATGCCAAGGAATTCCTTTAAATATTATTAAGAATATCACAAATAGTACATTGTGCCGACTTTTCAACATTCAGTCACAACGAAGTCCTTAAAATTGTTAATTCATTCAATTATACTCAATAGGAATTAAAAAATAACAGGTACATGGACAATACTCCTCCAATAGATTCTTTAAAAGAATCTTTTACTTATTTTTAAAGCCATACGGAGATAAAATGATTTTTCGGATCTTTTCAAACTGTAGTCCAAACTGTGCAGTTTGGTTACGTGACAATTTTTCGGAATTCCTTGTAAAATTGACATTTTGTGCACGATTTTTGAATCACCAATACAACTCTTTGAATTCAATAATAATCTGTTATACCTACAACATACTTCTGTAAAACAATACGGTCTGTGTAGTAAAATATTCGATTCTTAAAACAAGTCCATAGTTCTTTAGATCATCACTCATATCTCGGTTAAGTAATAAAAAGTGCTAAATCCCCAGATATAGATAAAAACTTTCAAAATATGTCAATTTCTTATGATTATCTGGAAATCTTCAACACTCTAAATATACTTACATTTTGTTCACAACAAAATCAAAAAATTTGAAATCTACAAAAAAAACCTTACCAGCATTTTTTAAATATTTTTTTTTAGATTTTTTTACAACACCAAAGCAAGTAAGGATTTTTCTATTAGATTAAAAACATTGTATAACATATATAGAGAGCATTTTTTCATATTTTGCATCTCATATAAAAAATTTTAGAGATAAAAAGTGCCCTTATTTGATAGCGACTTCGTACTCAAGCTAATAAAGTACTTTGCGCGTCTCCATTCGTTTACGTCACGACAGAAATATCATAAAAGGGAGAAATTGCACAGAGTGTTCAATTTAAGCAACCATCACTAAAATTAGATCACAACAAAAAAGGTCATTTGTAATAGAAATTTACCACTCTTCTAATCGTATACATATAGAATTTTTGAGGATAAATACTGGTTTGATAAAGAAAAATGGTGAATTCTATTTCGTAACAGAAATAGTACGGTTTGCTTTATCGTTAAAATTATCACTTGTAGACAGATCTGGAAATAATATCCAAAGCTAATATTTAGTTCAAAAATATCACTGGGAATGCTACAAAACTAAACATCAGCAAAGTCATCGTCAGATGTCAACTGTCAATCTTCGACTTCGACAAATGACAGCTGACAATTTTTGTATAGATTACGCATCGTGACACCTAAAAGCGTGAGTCCAGTAAAAAAAAAGCAAAAACCGAAACATGAAGTAGTCTATCTTAGCTTCATATTGATCATATATGTCCATATGATGCAAAGTTTGCTAGATATGGCAATAGAAGTCAGATAATAAAAAAAGATATTATAAAAGATACGCCATTATGAATCTGTGAGAGATAATAAGAATGTAAGTGTCGAACAATAAAAAACTGGTGAAAGATCTAAACTACAGAATGTAATAAAACTTACAATATCTATAATTACATGGATTCCACTGGTTATATATGGTCAATCAGAAACGTTTCGAAATAATGTACGCTGGTCTATAATATTTACTAATTGAGAGCTATAGATCTTTATTATAAATTTTTACCTCACCAAAAACTATTTGAAAGATATTTCGACTTTTTTTAAACAGATCTGTCTACAATAAACCTATAAAAATACTGAAGTCTAGGGTTTAGAAAAGTTGTTCGATACCAATAAGATATAATTGAAATAAACATCAGTATAAGTCTAAAAATATACAAAATTTTCGATTTATATGTAATTCTAAGATCAATGTTTGGTGCTAAATATTAAGTAGACAAGCCATTTTGCACGGAATCAATCTTTGGTCTACAAACATCAATTAAATATTTTATTTTTCAAGGATATGTAGTTTTAGAGAGCTAGTAATTGAAAGTGTGTTCAAACTAAAAATAACGTTAAGTCAGGTTATGTTTAAAATTACAACACAAGCAATGGTATAGCCAAAAAAATTAAGATTTGGGTTAAGTTATAAAATTTTAACAACTGATTTTACCTCGTAGTAAAAATTTTACCTCATCTGTATCAGGGCTCTTCTACACACTAGACTTTACCACAAAATATACTAGTTACTTAAATATCATAATTAGTAGATAATATTTCTGATCTTTGAACTATCAAATAACATAAAGGAGATACTTCTGAGTTGTATTGGCTGAAAGAAAGGCTGTACGCTATACCAGACAGTCCATTTTCTCTGAGAAGAAAAAAATCACTCTAAAACTAATAAAATCGATACGGTAACAACAGTTCTTTCCTTTTTTGTACGTTTACAATGGCACCGACACATTTCGCAACTGGAATTTTGGACGCATCAACCAAAGAACTTAATAGAAAGCCACTATCAAGTCCTTTTTAGAAATAAATTCAATATTGTCGTGTTCACTCGCTAACCAATTACATCTTAAAAATTAATCACAAATTCTCTCGATTCTTGTTCACGGATTTTCATAATTTTTTTCTCTGCTTTTCCAACGGAAACAGACTGTTCATCGATCGGCTGTAGTAGTCTATCGCAACAATAGATACAGCGATCGTCTGTTTAGCGTCAAAGATTTTTGCTCGACTGGTCAGGCTTGGACCTTCAGCAGCATTTTGAGCTGCTGTGCCACATCCTTGTGATCTGAAGCGACGGGAATCGTAGGATAGAAGTTCAACCTCGATGGTCTGGCTGTCTGCATCCAATGTTTGGGCGGCAGTGGTAAAGCGGAAGGGAGCGGAGGCTCGGAGAACTTACAGCCGGCGTAATGTCCTGCCACTAGACCTGGTGATGTGCGAGGGCTTGATCCTGGGAAACGGTTAATACGACTTAGACATAATTGCAAAAACAAAGAAGTTAAAAAACAGATAATAGATTACACAATATCAATTCTTCCAAGCAAAAAATACCCCATATCGCACCCTCAGTAATAAAGGATCAACTCAAAATTTGTGTTAACTGTGACTTTAAATGCTAAGGGCACAAAATGAAATTATCTACCGGTTAGTACTGACAGAGAGAGGAAAAGGACATTATTGTTTCGGTAACTATATTTGTGCCTCTCTCCAACTCTCCCCGCCAACCTCAGGGTTTTACTGCTACAAAGTATCAATCAGTAACGTGTCCATACTCGTCAAAGGCGGACTGTTTAAACTTTTGCGATTCGTGTCTGTGTCCTTCTATGACCAAAATCCTGGTGAGTTTGTTTTACATTTTGTATTATATAGAACAATTTGTAGTTGCGCCGTTATAAAATGCAAAATGTAATAAATAATTGGTTCTAATTCATAATAGATCGGTATATTGTCAAAAACTGGAGATGTTATGGGGAATCGTATCTTATTGCTTCATTATAGTACGTAAATTGTTTTATTGTTGATAACGCACTTTGTGATAGGCCCTTATTTACAAATAAATTTCAAAAAAAAATTTATATTAGGCCAATTAAATTAACAGAAAATAATTAAGTTTTAGTAAATTACACACATTTAAAGCAGTGTTTACTACAGAGATGCAATGTATTGTTTGTTGTATAAAATTTTTTAAGTTTCAATGTTTGTCGATAAGGAATAGTCACTTGTCAAGAAATTTATTGAGAAGATACACTATGTTATAAATAGTATAGATAGTATTATTAATTTAATATTTTGTTATATGTTATTTTGCAGAAAAAAATGGAATCCCGGACACAAATAATAATGAGCCTGCTGAAACCACCAAATCACCTTAGATTGGATTGTAACAATGAGAATGATCTATCTTTGGCAACTGAAAATGTAACTAATTTAAATATTAATAATTATGCAATTTATAATTATTTTTATTCAGATTAATTCTAATGAAGAAAAACAGAACAAACCATTGGAATCTACAGTTTAGATAAAAATATAACTCGTTTTACCCAGCAACAAGAAACTGGGTTTGATAGTTGTCATGAAAAAAGTCCATCACAGCATTGTGCTGCCCTTGTAGGAAGTGACGAAATAATAGAAAATAGAAATATCATGACTGTTCCTCAGAAATCCATCACTCACCGTTGTTCGTCTTGCTGAAGCTCTTCGTCCAGCTGCAGTAGCTCACGCAGTTCGAGTTCCAACAGTAAGAAAAGTACCACTTCATCTAGTACAAGCTCTCGTGACAATCAAGATACAGCCCGACCACTTTTAGATGGAAACATCGACCCACAGCTAATGTTTCTTCGCCATCCTTATTGACACCGATTTGCGGCGAGTTTGATCCTCAGCCAGGTACATACTTCTAAAACCAATATTTCGATGCCATCCATATTGACATGCGATGAGTTAACGTCAGTTAGACCTCGAACAGTGGAACGTAATTACATAATACATTCGGAGGAAAGCAATATAGACCTCAGTGATGACGATCTTACTTACAATCAAGAATTACACATTCGTCAACGTCCACGGAGCGCAGCAACTGTAGCTTCGATTGATACAAACTACGACACGAACTACGAACTACAATGTAACTACGACAAGTGATAACATTCAAACAAAATCAAGGAAACGTGCAGAGTAAACCAAATGGATGCAAAACATGCAAAAAATTAAACGAAATTTGGGTCAAAGCTATGTAGCTGTACATTCGAAGAAACTGGTTCCTGTACGTAATATGAAACCACCTTGTGACAAAAAATGTAGATTAAAATGCAGTGATCGAATCGATTATATATTTCATAAATTCATTATATTTCATAAAAAATGGAATGTGGAACTATTTAAGAACCCAACAAAGAAACAAAAGCCCGAAAAGACCAAAGCTGAGATGGATAGACGGAGTAACATGCTGCGAGTATCGCTGTTGCCAACTGGAAAATCTAAACAAGGATAGAGCAGAATGATAATTAAAGGTTATAGCGCCATGATGATGATAATGCAGGAACAGAGAAGAATAGAATCTAGAAGATAAATGAGGATAGCTGACGTTGATTATAATGAAAACTTTTGGAGAAATTGCCGAAAAATGAAATAAATAAACTTCGACTATATCGAATACTAGGCCGACGGCTGGGACATGTTCAGAGTAGAAGCGATGGTAGAAGACTCAAAAACAACTATGTAAAACGACAGGAAGACCAAACAAAGATCCAAAACGAGATGGTTTAATAATGTGGAGGATAAGCTAATTGATCGATGAACGTAAGAGTATAGAGAAAAACAGCACAGGAGAGATCTAAATGGAGAGAGCCACTCAAAGGTATAAGACCAAAAAAATGAAGTTTAATATTAAATAACTGTTTAAAAAATATTAAAACCAATTTTTGTGGTCGCTTTGGCATTTATGAGGACAAGAACACAAGAATTTGACTAGATATTTCGACATGTTGGTTCATCCTGTACCACAAAACAGATAATTTTATCAAAAATTATGTAATCCCCCCCTTTTTACTTTCAGCTTAAGCTATTTTGAATAAAAATATCGTTAAAAGTGTCATTTGTCTCTTTCAGGCTATGGTAAAGAAGAAATTTAATATGTAATAGTTTATTACCCAAAAATAAGTGTCTATATACAATATATATTTTTATGTCTTCTTACATCGCCTCGTGTTATCGAAAAAGTTACTGGTCAACTATTTATTCAAAATTTCAAATCGTTGGCCAGTAATTAACTGTAAGATAAAGATAATTTCCAATGCTATTATCCAATCGTTTTCATTCTAAGGACAAACTACGAGTTGTACGTGACATTACAAACGTCGCCAAGCGCATACATAACATGTTTACAGTCGCCTTCTAGAAACCCGTTCAAAATAGAAACTACAGCTGTAATTTTTATCTACTCTCCTACACAAATATTATCAGCAGGGTCAACGATCTCGGAACAGGTAAACACAAGCTGGCCACAGAGGGGCTTTTGAGATTTAGAAATCTTTTGGGTCAGGTAGAGATTTTCCTTTTTATTTGTTAAAACTGGTAGTGAGTCAGGTATATTTTGGAATTGCTTATTCATTCCTATATAAACTGTAAAACCACTCTGATAAAAATTGTACTTTTATGGATATAGACAGGTAAAAGCTAGTGGATTGTTTGTAGTCCAGGCATTATAGTTTTTATTTATGGTGCTTGGGCACTATTATAAAAGGAATAAGGAATTATGAATTAGAATATAAATTTAGCTTGGTAAAGAATTTGGGTTTTTAAATAGAATAAAGCTGATTCTTTGGGGATAATATAAAAATAAATAATTGTACCATACTTCTATCAAGCGCTCAATTAGCCGATGCTTATTATAATTTGAACTGCTGTTTGAAGATTTACATTTGTAATGAGCTGTCAATTGGAATCAATAATTATATATTTTGGGAATTAAATAAAAAATTTCGGTAAAAGTATAGAGAGAAGTTATGTTAGCTACAAATGAAGTAAATTTTTGTATTTGGTAGTATTGCCATGTCGTTTTAATAAATCGCGAAAGAGCATGCGATATAATATTAATTAATTTAATTAAACATGGAAAATATAAAATGGTAAAATAACGAGAAAAATAATATATAAATCACTATAAATACAAAAGTTAGAAAGTGAATAACAAGTTAAATTCGGCTGTAATCATTTTAATGTATATTTTTACTTTGTTATTATCTTGCAATCTGGAAACTAGTGTTTTGAAGGTTTTGACACTATTGCCAAATTTATCTACTAATCTACCAAATGGCAATTAAAAATTTTTTTTCTTATAACTAACTGCAACTAATACCGAAAGGAACAAATATTCATTCGTTAGTGTTTTATGTAAATTTAAAAAAATATATATAAAAAATACCAGATTCCATAAAATAATATAATAAAAATGTACTGTTTCAAAGCATATTTGAGGCATAAAACATACATAATAAGGACATGGCAATACCGCAAACCTAAATTTGACGTTTCATTTGTAGCTAACTTAACCTGAACGTGCTATATACTTTTACCAAAATTTCTAAGTTGCTAAGTACATTTTTGTACTTAACCCTTAAACCGTATCTCACACATTTTAAAGTGAACTGTTCACAAATTAGTCATACCATGTAATTCTAACAGTATTTCTCAGTTATGTATCATCCTACTTTCAAATCAGCACATCATTAGGATATAAATATATAAAATAAATTATTCAGTATGTCTGTCACACATAGTCTGTGAGACGCTGCCTGACCGTGGGTGCTACTTATTTAATATAAATTAGATTTTATTTTGCATAAGGACTTTTTCCTGAAAAAAACCGAAGAACTAGCTTTTCAAATTATTAAGGCGATTTTCATATAACCCGAGAGTTGCTTTTTAAAATATATTGGATTTTGGATACTTATTGAAAGTATTACTAATTATACTGTAATTGAAATTTTATACCAATAGCTAGAAAATTGTTAAATATAAAACACATAAATGTGTTGTGACGTTTCACAGATAAAAAAATTATATAACAAAATACTTTTTAAAAATGCTATAAGGAAACTTTTTAAATATCAATAGTTCTTTCAGGGCATTAAAACACTTGTCTCATATTGTTTTGCACCATATTTTTTATAATATTTTTGTTTGTATCATATTTTTAAAGGTTATAAAAACAATTAATTGATAAAAAATTTTACACACCTAGCCTAGCTATTTGTAGTGTTTAAAATTACAAATAATGCTTTGTTCAATAATTTAATTATACAACCTTTTAAATTTAAACATACTTAACTTTCGGTCAGTTAAGAGTTAATTCACAATAATAAATAAAAAAGAGGACATTATGTTCAAATCACCAAAACAATGAAAAATCAGCAGCGTATTATAAGGACTCATTGTTTGAGTGATGTGTGTGCTGGTTAAACACACTTTAGTGAATTATCTTTGAAGAAATAGGCATATATTTCTTAAGTTCATTTTATTCATAGCTGATCAACATTCTAAGTGGAATGAGAGTCATAAAGAGACATAGGAAATGCATAGTAATTAACAAAAGGCAAAAGAGTTGGATTTTAACAGTGTAAAGTGAAAAAAGCTAACCAAAGCCTGCAGTAATGATACAATATTTTCCGAGCTTATAGGCTGTCATGCAAAATTCTTTCCTCCTGACGTTTTCAAATGCGATGGGGAAGCAAACATATATATGTGACTCCCATTTAAGAAAATAGGAAGCATTTTACTTTATTAAATATGTAAAAAACATGAATAATCAAAGTCTGCCTCCAAAGTATATAGCCTCCACTTCACAGTGTATATTTATTGATCATTGAGAACCATATCCTGTTTACATGCAGAAAGTTAATAGGGTGTTTCTAAATTTTTATAGCATTTCTGAACATCCGTGGATAGCAGTGTAATGTTCTATTAAACACCTGTTTCTGTGAATAAAATATAAAATTTAGTGGTCGTTTTGTGTGGTGGATTTTGTGTTCTGAAATGAATGATTTTTTGCAGTAACCAGGATGACATTCCTCTTGTGTTCAATTAAACTAATATTTACACTATGTTTTGTTTTTATATACACTGAGTTGCAAATGGAGAATAGATGAATTCCTGAAGTAGATAAATACTCTGGAATCTTTGGAAAATATTTGTTTATCAGTTAAAACAAAGAATTTTATAAAAAATTACATGATTGTACTCTTCAAATATGTGAATCTGATAGAACATTTATGCTCCAAGAGACATCCAGTAATATATACACCCAAAAAAATCTGAACCCCAATATTAAGCAACCAGAAGAACAAAAAGGTATTACAAATATTACTGATTGAATCAGCAAAATCTTAACAAATCATGAAGTCAATGTATCAAAGTCTAAGAGTCTTTGGGAAAGTCAACTAAATCAGCCAAATATATGAGAGAACTGTTGTCCACTCCAAAAACATACTGTATTCCCTGTAGTTGTGGTTCAGTGCATATTGGAACCACAAACTTGGGTAAATACTCGTTTGATGAAAACAAAAAGCCATTGGCACTGCAAAAAATCAGCTCAGAGAACACCTTCAGACAAGACAACTAGGTATAGAATTTTATTGCAAAAACACAGGTGATAATAGAACATTACCCTCTCTGGTGTCAAAATTCAATATCACTTCCACAGGCGTACCAAAAATGTTGACAAGGTAGATTAGGGAGCAATTAAAGAATACAAGGTCATAATGCGTTTGAGAAGCCAATGTAGATTAAACATCAGGAAAAAATCCACATAAGATGACCTAAAACCTAGGAAAATAATTTATGAGTATAAAAAAAGCCCACATACATTCCCTAAGAAATCCTTCAAACTCATCGACAAGATGATGAATGGATTCTTTCATGGATATTATATTACTATTAATATTATATTATTATACTCCGTTTGAAGATTATTGATAGTACAGTTTTATGACATAGCTGATAACCACGAAAGTAATGTCATAAACTACTTAGTGATGAAGAATTTCAAAATTATTTGAGATTTCCTTGTCTCAAATGTTGCAACGTTGTAAGTTTTGTATTAATAGCGAGTGAACTCATGCAATAAAAATGGCACAAATGTCTAATATTTATGCTATGTGAAATTAAAATATCATTTAACAGTGTATTTGAAGCCTTAGAACAGCACATTGTTACATGTACATGATGCTGTTGAACATTAACATTTCACCATTACTGTTCAGAGTACACTTTCTTAACAATAACTAAAGTTGTAAAAGCAATAATTTATAGACTTTTGAATCAATGAAAGCAAGGAACTGTTATAGAAGCACCTAAGATGTCAACAGAAAGAAAACCACAGCAATTAGACGATATTCTAAAAGAAACAATTCAAAGAAAAGCGCATTAATTTTATTGTCAAAATAAAATTCCTACTTTGGAGAAACTTTAACTAGACATTAATAGAGTCGACTTTGTGACTCTATTAGAGACACTTTGCAAAGAGTGACTTTGCCAAACATAACAAGAGACACCATTTTGGAAAATTTTGAACCAATTAGACTTCATTGAGAGAAGAATGATAGAAAATGTGTGCTTATAGAGAAAGAAGAAATCATTTGTTAAAAGAGGCAATATTTAGGGGAAACTTAAAAACTAGAAAAGGCAGTAATATTTTTTATCTGGATTAAACATAGATTAATGAAGGAAATTTTGTAGAAAAAGCGAAATTCTCATCAAGACTTTACTAAAGGTTTGTCTACTGGATCAAAATTCCGAACTGGTAAAAGTTGTTGTTTTATTATCAATAATATTGGAGGAGATACAGGATTTGTTGATCAAGGTTTGTTGGAATGTATTTCAAACTAAGACTATCATGAAGAAATCACTACAACATTTAAGCTTGAAGCTATTTGTTGATTACTAAATAACTTATTGTCAAAAATTTCATCTGACAATAATTGCAACTATCAAGTCTTAACTATTTGCAACATTAACAAACTATAAAATCAGCCATGTGGATCTCCAGGTTATAACAGGA
This sequence comes from Diabrotica undecimpunctata, assembly GCF_040954645.1. Classification (NCBI taxonomy): domain Eukaryota; kingdom Metazoa; phylum Arthropoda; class Insecta; order Coleoptera; family Chrysomelidae; genus Diabrotica; species Diabrotica undecimpunctata. The sequence goes on from NC_092803.1 coordinate 26,130,531, forward strand.
AAACCAGCACAGCATACAAGAATAGTGGACAAAGCTGCCAGAAAAGAAGCTGAACATATTCAAAAAAGCAGTGATTAAGGCAATGGAACACAAAAAGCTAATATTAGAAACTATATTAGTTCCATATAAGGAAGTATTTCAGAATACGAAAACTAATATGAACTAAAATATTTATATATTATCAATCAAAAATTATTTTAAAACATCTGAAAATTTCAGCTTAATTTTATTCTTTCCTTCTTCTAAATTTTCCTATAGTCACTTTTTAGTATCCCTGTAATCTAACAAAACCTCCTTTCTATTAATGAAAACTAAAAGACCTCTCTGCATTAGAATATAAATAGCACACTTCTGGTTGTCCTTTGAAGATTTTGCATATTTGTCCTTTGTTAACATGGATAATGGAACTATTCTTTATGTGAATATTTATAAAGAACTTATTAATATGTAAAAGAATTTGTTAAACAATATGAGCCATTAAAAATACATGGCTAACAGAAATTACGTCCACGAAACATTCTTTGTCTATTCTATATAATATATTGTAAAAATAACATGGAGTTAATATCTGCATTTATTAGTTTAATTTTCAGAAAATAGAAAAGCCTTATCAATACTGTTTTTATAAAATGTTCTATACGATTTTTGCATTCTGTGTTTTATCATCTATAGACAAGTCCTAATTTCCTAGTTTGCTTAATAATATAAGGTACAACAAATAACCAAAATTATCACAATATTCCAATTATAACATCCTCTTCTATTAGTGAAACTTTACAATTGGATAATATTAAGTGCAACTTTACACAGGTTTTTGGAGTCAAAAAAGGGTACCTAAAGGTAATACTCTTGATCCCTGAGAATAAAAAATTTTTCACTGAAAAAGATCAGGAATAAATTGTAGATTATGATGTATCATTATAAGTAGATTTCATTGAGATTATTTTGCTCATACACTTTTTTCTGTAATTCAGAAAAATTCAATTAAGAGCTACCCCAGCTATCTTAAAGGACAAATTATTTCATATTGTGATTTTTCAAATATTTTAACATTTTCTGTCTTACTAGTGGTAGTAATTATTGAAGTCATTTCTAAAATACACTCTCAGAATCTAAGTAACAAGAAAAGCAAGAACATTTCTTTGCGTAGAGAAAATGTTTTCAGAGTTAGTTTTTACTTAGAATACCACACAAGAATAATAATACAAAATAACTTTTGATATTAACAAAAATGGATCACCACCAATACTTATAAATGGTGCAAAGACTAAGTATGTCAAACCATGTGGGAGGTAAAAAAATGCTTCCACCACCACAAAGAAACTTACTAAAGATTACAAATAATAATATATCGTTAACTACTATATCTTAACATACGAATTAACAAATTTTGAATGTTTTATTTTGTAAAGTTGTTTGTTATAAATGACTTACCGTTTGGTGAATGCCCCCTTGTACTAGCATTCAGTCTTTGAATGGAAGATTCCCCTCGCCTTGGGGTGCCCTTCTGAAAAGCACCCTGTTGTTGGTTAGTCTTGGAGGGATGCCTAAGAGCACGAGAAGTAACGCCGACTATTCTTCCACCCTCTGAGTGCTTCGTAGCCATTGCCATATTGAGCAAAATATTTTTACTGCAAAGTCTTTTGTCTTTATTAAAAAAATCAATAGATAACACAATCAAGTCACTCTATCTGCTTTTATCACAGACCAAGTTAAAGAATTTTGCGTTTAAAAACAGCAACTATCAATACGACGCAAATTTTGCTGGCTTTCACAAAATGGACGATGATTATAGGCAGGACAAAGAACAATCACTCCAGGACTTTCTCTTTGTCTTCGTATGTTTACAAATCTACACAGCTGGCACTATTAACCACGAACTTCTTACTCCTTTCATACAAACACTGCTTTTGAGCGCAAAATTCTAGAATATTTCCATTTCTTGGCTATCCAAAAACTTTATTTATAACATCTGATCGAAGCTTGCTTTAGTTGGGACATATTTATCCCCTCTCTTTCGTTTGACGTCACAATTTGCCCCACTACCAGGGGTTTCCTGTTTACATACAGCTTTATCGATTAAATGTATTTTTATTAAGGGGCTAATAAAATAGCACAATAAATAATTTAATCTCTTATTTTCCCTATATGATATATCACATGCTATATATAATATAGTATCTCTTATTTTCTCTGTAATTAATTTGATACATTTTCTACTCTATAGGCAACTAATATTCAATTCAGAATTTTGAAATATTTAGTTTTTCGTTTCTAACTGCCTGTTAAATTCTATTTTTATATGTGTTATGTGTTCAGTGTTTTATGCTGTTTGATTAGATGAACGTATTGAAATAACTACAATGAAATGCACCTGATTTCTAAGTTTTGTTTGTTTCTTTTTCTCACTACATATTGACATATTAATTTATCACGTCATATTTTTCTTATTTAAAAAAATATTAATATTTATATTCATTTCACAAAAATATCCTAAAACTTTTTCTAAAAATTGTTGAATTGACTGCCTATATTCAGGAAAAAGAAATATCATTTGATCATTTGATACGTCATTTGATGGTGTACTGTGTATAAGTACGGCACGTACGGAGAAGTTTGGGGTTCTGTGACTACGTTCACGTTCATTAGTCACAGGACACCACAGAAGATATTCATACATAGGTCCCTGGGCTGGCACTCCCTCCCTGGTGGTCCCTCGTTTAAACATGAATCTAAATATTTTGAATGATAATTCACCTGAATTAAATTTTTAAATATTTCCATTTATTATCAAGTGGTATAATAGGTTTGTTCCAGCTAAATCTTGAACTGATTCAGGATCGTACTGAGCGTGCGCTTTACATAAAACGCGTTCCAGCAACGAGAAGTTCAGGATTATAAGTTCGAGAGGATTATTGGTTCAGTGTTCTAGCCCAAAGAACTTTTAATTCCGAACCAATCTAGAATCGTAAATTCGATCCTCAATTTTAAACTGGATTTTCAGTTCGCACATGCGTAAATCTTGATGAACGAATGTCGAACGTCATTGTTTGTTATCATTTACATTTATCATTTTGTTGTTGTTATTATATTTCTGTCAGTACTTAGTACTTACAGTATTTGGTATTTATTATTAGTCAGTATTATTCGTGTGTCGTATTATTATTAGTGTGTCAGCTTTTTCTGTATTGTGGAAATATATAGTGTTTATCTAATTTGATTTATTGAAAATGGAAGATTTCGATTCAGACATGGACAGTTTAAGTAGTGACGAAGAATTATTATTGTTATTAGAAAATCATCAAGAAGCAGTCGTTAGAAACAAAAATTATATTGAAGTAATTGTTCCACAATACAGTGATGAAATGTTTGTGGAACATTTTCGAGTGTCAAGAAATGTATATCATCAGTTAGAAGAGAAATTTACAGAAAGCCCATATTTTAATGCTGAGGCAAGTGGTGGCAATGGCAAGTTAACAGCCAGTTATTTCGTATTAGTATTTCTTTGGTTTTGTGGACATCAGACTGCTTCCTTTAGGGATGTGTCAGATAGATTTGATATTTCTTTAAGTTCTCTCCACAGAATAATTGGGAAAATGACTGATTTTTTAAGTGAGATGGCATCCAATGTCATAAAGTGGCCAAATCTAACAGAAAAGCAGGAGATTGAATTATATTTCCGTGTTAGAGGATTTCCAGGGGTAATTGGTGCCATAGATGGAACTCACATAAAAATTGATAAGCCTACTGAAGATCCAGATTCCTACTTAAACAGAAAGCATTTTTTTTCTATTCAAGTAAGTTGGTGAACTGTACAATGATCAAGTATTGATCAACTCTATACCTCATAGTTACAAATGTCATATAATGTATTTTTGTAGATGCAAGTTGTATGTGACCACCAAAAGAAAATACGAGATATTTTTATTGGATACCCAGGATCAGTGCATGATAGCAGAGTATATAGAATGTCTCCACTTTCTGACGAGTTAGCTGAGAAATGTGGAAATGATTATTTTATTTTAGGAGATAGTGGATACCCTTGTACTAGTCATCTACTAACTCCTTATAGAAATAGGGGTCAGTTGAATCAAATCCAGACAAATTACAACAGGTTATTAGCTGCAAATAGATATATAATTGAACATTGTTTTGGGTTACTAAAACAAAAATTTCGACAGTTATACCACCTAAAATTACGTGATGTTAATCAAATTTGTCATTTTATTCGTGCTTGTTGTGTTTTACACAACTTAGCCATAAATGATGTGCTTGACATTGAAGAGATTGAAGACAATGTACTGGATAATGATGACCATCCAAATAATAGAGTAGATGATGACAGGGATGGTATGGACAGAAGAAACCACATAGCACAAATGTTAATGTAAAAAGCACACTATAAAAATAATAAATAAGTAAATATAAAAAGTAGTTTTCAATAAATTTAATCAATTTATTTGTCTATGAAAGAATTTTAATAAACATTATCCAATATTTTTATCATTATGTGTTTATAATTATATGTAGATCCTAGCTTTCCATATCTATCACCTTCCTCAACCAAACACACATTCCCACGTTTCTATATGTGTCTGAGTTACCCTACTTAAAGATGTTCCTGTTCTACACAACCATTGGTTATCAATAAGTGGTTTTTCATATCTGGTCAGTTCATGAGGATCCTACAAAAGAAACTATGTTTCTTTGTAGAAAAAATGTTTGATATCCCATGTTGTGAGGTTCCAGAAATATACAATCTTCATGTTTGTTGCTTCATAAATTCCAGTCAGTATTCTTTTCAGCTACAAGAGTAGCTGTTATTAAAAGCATAAAACTGCAGTATGTAGATGGCCATGGATGTTGTGTGATATTTTTAAATGTTAATTGGTTGCAGTTTAATACACATTTCAGAGACCTAGTATTTCTTGCTTTCCAGTTTTTTATATCTCAAACTTTTGAAGACTCCTTTCTTTATATAAATGTTGTGAGCTGATATATGGACTATGTTGGTTAATTATCATGCACAAAGATGTCAATTTTCTATGATTAAAAACAAGTTGAACATCACCAAAAAGAAAGCATTTATTATTTCAATACTAAAATTTTAGGATACCTATGTATGTATTTTAATAACCTCTACACATATGACTAATATAGTTGTTACCAAGGCAATATATTTTTTAATGTTTTGATAACAGAGACTGTAATTCTAGAATCTGTATTATATAAACATTTCTTTAACTAAAATAAGATATTTTGTAATCCAATATTTATACTTTTTTAAAATGTGGAGTACCTACCTATATAGATATATTTACATAATTTTGGTTATTATATTACAAAACAAATCTCAGTTGATGATAATAAAAAATTTAAGAAGGAAATTTTACTAAGAGAAGTGATTCTATATATAACAATATTCCAAAAATTATAGATATATTTACATAATTTTGGTTATTATATTACAAAACAAATCTCAGTTGATGATAATAAAAAATTTAAGAAGGAAATCTTACTAAGAGAAGTGATTCTATATACAATATTCCAAAAATTTTACTACTTTGGCTTATAAAGAAATAGTAAAATATGCAATGATGTACATGGTTGTCTCAATAGTATTACAAAAAGCCTGTCAAAATCAGGGTGTTGAAAGTAAGAGTAATAATGTAATAAGAGCAAAAAGCTGAAGGAAAAAAGTAATGAATAATGTCATATAAAGAGGGTAAAACCAAGGAATTCATAAAAGGTTTTTGATTTTCACTACAGAACTGAAATAAAAATTGAGAAACCATAGGTTAGGAAATAACTTAAGTACAGAAACAGTTGCAATATATTTAATTGAGATACAATATAATATCACTATTTTATTGATTCAATGCTAGAACCACTTCCAGGCAACTTATCGGCTATCTCCTTTAACACAGCAGTTTGTGCATTTATTGCAGTAATCTTGTCCTGCTCATATTTATTTCTTTGGTCATATCTCTTCTTTAAAAGAAACAATTTTCGTCTCCTATAACCTCTCAGATCCTCCCTTATTCCTTCCATAGCTGTCATCTTTCTACTCTTTTTGGATCCTAAGCTCTTCTTGGGTTTTGTGGCCCTTACATTTTCTACACTTATACTCGTAGATTCGGGTTGACTAATGGCAGGTTCAGGAGGTTTAATTGTGGTTGGTCCAGGTTCGCTATTTAGACTTACTGGCACAATCTTTTGTGTAGCAGTTAATAATATTTTTGGAAAGACACTCTTTTTGTTGCCATATAATTCATTCATCTCTTCAAAGTACTCGAAAACCCGTCTTCCCCGTCCAGTTTTGTTTTGGTTATCCACAAATTTTTTATAATTTCTTTCGAGTACTTTGAAGCGGTTTTCGCAATTCAGGCCAGAGTAATTCAGCCCCATGCTTGTGAACTCAGATGAAATAACCTGCCACATTTTTTTTAGACTTTTCATCTCTAATGTTCCCACCGACTCTCTGTATTTTTTATACAGATCGATGAGAATTTTTGTGGCGTTATTAGACCATTGTACATTAGTGTATTCACGATCATCTCTGGTCCATCCTGCAGTACTTGCAGTGGTATAATCATGATCACCAGCATTTGGTGTGGGTGGTAAAACTATAATTTCTTCTATGAAATTACCTACAAATAGAAATAATAAATGCTTTGATTTGAGACTTCGCTAATGTCTTACCACTATCCATTTTAAAAATTGTTATTTTTTTGAAAATATGATAATCTAGATAAATCAGAGATCAAAAGATCAAACACCTGAAAATAATGGAAAATAACGATTTAACAATATCATATGTCACCTATCAAATGCCAATTTTAATTTAATAAAATGCGTTCCAGCAAGTGCCAAAACATGAACCAATTCCGAATTAACTCAGAATTGACATGCGCACTCAATAGTTCCGTATCGGTTCAGAATTAGTTCTGAAAATGTCTGCTGGAACAAACCTAATATATGGTATTTAAAGTAGGCATATTACAATACATTTAATATGTCAGTAATATGTCATTAATGTAAATATGTCATTGTACTTCTAGGGTTATGTTATGAATTTGCGGAATTCGTAATTTGAAAAGTATTTTGTTATATTTAACTTTTAATACAAATACCAAGATGTGGAAAACATTTACCATTGATGAGAGTATTTATATGCTTAAAGTCGTTGACAGTGACAACAACGTTGAAATATATTTATCTAATTTGACGACAATATGGACATGTATCCTTTCACAAGAAGCATTAGTACAGAACTTCCAGGTAAATAATATCCATTTGACTGTCTGCATCAATGATATCGATATTCATTTAAGGAATACAATCCAGCTATCGAGCAAACACCAGAGCAATATTTACAATATGCCAAAAATCTATTAAATGAAGTTGAAAATGCAGAAGTTAAAATTATATGCAATGATGGAATATCTAATCTGAAATTATTAATTAAAACAAACCTAGCGAATAATTTCAAGTTTAAATTAAAACTAGAACTAGATTTTACACTAGGAGAGGTAAAATTGGTAAGTTTTTGATCATTTACACCCACTGTTTCTTCATTTATCTCTATGTTTTTACAGTAGTATAGCAGCTTTTGTTCTAGTCGTGAATGAACTATATGTGAAATTAAAAAACGTAAAGATTCGAAGAGGGAATATTAAGAAAATAATAACAAAACTATAAAGTACAAACTCTCCATAAACTATTGTTGGATCATATGACCTAATTTATTTAGTCTAGAGAGAATTCCACATTTTGTTAAAAGTGCTAAATGCTGAAATTACCTAACTGAAATATATAGAAACTAATCATTAAGAATGGAATGTTTTGTCTTTGCTACATTAAATTTTCTTTTTAGTTCACTGAAAAGATGACTATACCTTTAATACAGACAATAATCCTATTAGAAAAGCAACAGAAAATGATGAAAAACTTGTTATTAAAAAAAGACAGGGAGTTGGATGAATATCAAATGGAAAAAGGAGAAATATCAAGAAGTGAGTCACTATTTAGGAATTTTGTTATTTTGGACTAATAATTACAATTGTCTTGTTTTAGGTGATTTAATTACAGAAAAATTCAATCCAGAATCATTGATAACCTCAAGCAATACATTAATGTTGAATGTTTTCCAAAATCGCGCTGAAGATATCCAAAAACAATACGGAACAGTAGAAGAAAAAGTTGAAGAGTAAGATAATACATTTAAATTGTTATAAGATTTAATTTGAATGTGAAAATTACTAGGTTTTAGAAATCTTTCTGGCGTGATCGTTAGGCAATCCATAATACACTGTACTGTATGTACAAAGTTCAAACTCCTCATTACAGTCTTGTGCATAATTGGTTGCCTAACTGTGGGACAGTTTAATTAAATTAAAATTTTCCTTTGAGAAATTAAAAGTTGTATTATTTTTCAGAGTTGAAGTCGAATCATGGAACAGTGTGAAAAAGAGAAGGAAAATATATAACAAAGAAACTGCAGATAGGACAAAAGTGTCTAAAATTGTATATCATGGTGAAACAACTATAAAACAGGAAAATTAGGCTTTTGATTATTTTTTTAATGTAACTATGATAGTTTTAGATCTATGTATATTTTTTAATTTGTTAACATTTGTTGGTTTAAATAATCTATAAATTATTTTTGCAATTCATTCAGACAATTTTAACATAAAAATTTATAATACTACTGCTGTGGTAATACCTAACGGTACTTTATCTCACGTACATCGTGAATCAACGGTTTTTTTCTGTTTAATTCAGCGTCCCACATTCTTGTGGTACTAACCTTGAATGAGCGTACCATGTAATTAGAACTAGTACCTTGTTCATTTATTTTTAAATGAATTTTTGAACCAAAACAAAGCTTGCCTTCACAGAATAATGAGAAGGATGAGAGTAATTTGAAATTAGATTCTTAATTGAAAAATTGTATCTACATAGGAGATATAAGTAGATAATTTGAATATAACTATGTGGAGTGGGACTTTTTGGACTACAATAAACCATCGATTTATTTTATTTTAACAAACTTTAAAGCCCAAAATACATATATTATTTACATATTCACATAGTACCTACCTATATGCACAGTTTAATGCTTAAAAGAATTATTTAGGAATATACTGTGGTATATGTTAACAGCTTCAGGTAAATCATGACTAGTAAAAATTAAAAATCACTTCCCCTTATTAACCTTGTAGGTACCTGGCATATAACATAATAATTATTACCTACTTCTGTATGTTTTGAGGAAAATTTTTTTCTTTGTTGAAATAAAGTTGGATTTATGAAGTTATTTTGTTACAATAAATATTTTCCAAATACCTACCAAAAAAATATTCATTCCTTATCTACATTTTTGTTCTATATTTATAATTTCGTTTTTCCAATGACAACAATATTGTAGACCCCCTCTGGTTCTATTTTTAGATCAATTGTTTGCCATTTAGTTTCTCAATTACAAAGAAAACAACAAAACAATTTAGTATTCTGTTTGGTAAGATTGGCTGCACACATTGACAAAACTTGTTTTTGTAAATTATTTCTACCTGTTGCAGTGCAATCAACTGCACAAAATTGGTCAGTTGCAATGTTGCCGTATCTCAAAATGCACCGAGTGTAGGTGGCAAATATAAATTAAAAATCATTTATTCATGATCTTTTGGTGCCTACAAAACTCATTGACTCCTAGACATTGTTACACTTTTAAAATCGTCTCAATGGGGCTCTTCGTTTAATACTATAATTTCCTTATTGCAGGAACTAAAAAGGTGAATCCTTGAGTTACTGATTTTTTTTATACAATGATTAGAAGAGAAGGAAGCAGAGGGTTACTGGTTCATTTTGTGTATTTCTTTTTTGTTTATTCCACTTTCTTAATTATAGTATATATGATACTCGGCAATTTTGATTCGTTTTTCTATCTATTTGCTTATTTAATTCAAATTTAAGTGGATTATTTAGAATTATTTTTTGTTGTTTTATTATAATGGTATTGAATTTATAACTCGTATTGTAATTTTTATTGTCAAAATATATAAAAACAGATGTAATTATTAAAAAATATGTATCGTAAAATCGTAAGATGTGTTCGCTTCGGGATCGCCTTTTCTTTCTCTGTCCTGTCGACGGCAAAAGCGCTCCCTCGCAATGAAATCTGTTCGTAAAAAGTGCAGGGTCGGCTTGAGAGCGGCAGCAATATTCGTTTTATATTCTTCAGTAAGCCTGTACCAGTTTGATAGTATACTTATTACTACTTGTCTTCTTTCAGCTATATTATTGTGACACTATGTACGTATTGTGTATACTATGAACATGTCGAGAATCATTGTATGCAATTTGAGAAAATTTTGAAAGTTCCTAGGATTGTAGGTATTCAGCAATGTAATTAAAGTTGTATTTTATTGTAATTGGATTAAAAATCAAATTATTTTAAATTAGTTTATTTAAAAATAAATAATAGTCATTCAAATTGTAATTACACAGACACGGTTACCAATAAGATTAGTTTTGTTCACGGATAGAGTCCTTGACTAGTTTCCGACAAGTTTCGGGCCAGTTAGGAATTATTGTTTTGCGCTCGCGCGGGTAATTATTGGTTTCCAACTTTAAATTCTCCGCAAACGATTTTCGGACTTTGACTGTTTCTAACCTCAAAACAGACCAAAGTTTCTAACTTTAACACTTAACCGGAAAGGTCACATTTTTGCATAGGCATATAATACAAGATAGACTGAGCCTTGTAATACCAGTCCGTTCCCCCAGTGCGACAGAGAAAACTGACGCAAAGCAGTCTCTGCATCTTTTTCTAATGGGCCGGGTTTATTGACCACGTGACCTTCTCATTGGTCACGTGGTCGATAAACCTGTCAAATTAGAAAGAAATGTAGGGAGTGCTTTACGTCAGTTTTCTCTGTAGCACTGGGGGAACAGGCTGGTATTTCAACTATCAGTCTATATTATATTATATGTCTATGCATTTTTGAAAACAAAATTTCCGTTCATTAGTAAAAGAAAAGCCATAAAAAAAATTAAACAGAGGTAAGTGAGAGACATCCTTTTACATACACTTCTCAACAATTGAAGTGGATATTATGAAAATGTGTATTTTATTTTTTGTTCATAAAGTCAAATAGAAAAATGGAGTGATATAAATAAAGATTTATTTTTACTTCGTATTTTCATACAGATGAACCGAAAGAAAGAAATTCTTTAAGAAAAAAAAATAGAAAATAAACAAAAATTGTAAAATTAACAACCTAAAATTTGTATTCCTGCTCAATTTTTAATATCCCAAAAAGAAAAATTAATAGTGTGTGGGTCCACCTCTGTGTCGCTACCCTATTTGGAAGACCTCTTATTAAATTATTGATGAACTGCTGCGGCATTGATGAACTACTGCGTAATGTATTGGCCCACTGATCTAAGGTTTGGGGCGGTTGAAGGAGCCTGTTTTGTTGCCTTGACATTTCAGCACAAACATGTTCAATGCAATTCATATCAGGTGAACACGGTAGCCACTCCATTCTTGTAATGCCATGAGCTTCTATACACTCGTTGACAATTCTCGTACGGTGAGGGCGAGCATTATCATCAATTAGAACAAATTGTTCGCATTTTGCACCAAAAATTGGAACAACTATTGGTACTATGACTCTGTCTCGATATCGTGTAGCAGTCATTGTCTTATTAATTAAGACGACTAAGTCCGTGCAACCGTCAAAACATATGCCTCCCCACACGCAAACGGATCCACCTCCAAAACGAGTGGTTGGGACTCTCAGATTTTCATTGTAACGCTCCACACCAATATTCGGCCATTATTCGTATACAAACGAAATCTGGACTCGTCAGTAAAGAGACAATTCCTCAAATTTTCGAAATTCCACTGATAGTGTTCCATCGCCCAGCGATATCTGCATTCACGCTGCTCCCTAATTAGTCGTGGATGGGTAGCACGCCGTCTAGCCCTTAAATTGGATGCATGTAACCGTCTTCTGACAGTTTGACTGGAAATCGCTCGTCCAGTAGCATGCCTGAAGATACTGTGAATTCTGGAAGCCGTGAATGTTGGGTTTCTTCTTGGTCAGAACTACAAAACGGTCTTGCCGACGAGTTGTAGATCGTTCTCTTCCTCCTACATACCTGTATGTTGCAGATCCAGTTGCTACATACCGATTCCATGCACGACTTATCACACTTTGCGACACATTTAGTCTCATAGCAACCTCTTGTTGAGTTATGCCTTGTTGGATCCAACGAACTAATTGCTCGAGCTGCACTAGTTCTAAACGTCTTTGCGGCATAATGTTTGTGTGATAAATAGATTTCTTGACTTATTGACAACTGGTAAAGCCAATACAAGCACTTTTATACGAATGATATGTTCATGTTTGGAACAACATGTCTCTCTTTGTATGAGATAAGGGCCGATAAGAATAGGGACAAAAAACCACATGCAAAAAATATTGGCAATAAAGATAGCATATAGAGTATAGTAATAATAATAATAATAATAACGTTTATTTCCATGAAATATACAATTAATAATATTACAATAAAATAATTAAATAACAATAAAATTTTAAAAAATATTACTTTTACTTTGTAGTTCTGTAATTGGTTCAAGGTAAATAAACAGTAGTGCCCATTAAAACAATTAAGTTGAGCATGGGCCATTTTTTAAATTGCTTATTTATATTGGTCCTACAGAAAGGCCAGTTTTACTAATTTATTGGTTATAATTATTACCTATATTAAGATAAAACAAAAAAAATAACAAAAAAATTTTTATTAATTAATTAACAAGAGAGAGACAATTCATGCATGCAATCAACCAAGATAATAGCATATATAAATTTTTAAGATTTCGTAATCTATTCTTGATTTGACGTTAGTTATGACCTAATTGGTGTCAAAAAGGTGGCTGAACAGTTGTCTATGATTTTGTTTCAAATACCTAGTAAACAATGTCTTAATCATTTTTTGCGAGTTTATAGTGATTAGGTATGTTTTGTAAATTTATTTATTCATTTTTTTATTTATTTATTTTTTATTTATTGTACAGGCAATTATTTTAAAAATAGTTTTATATGTTAATTTTAGAAATTTTAAAATTATCCACTTCAATTGTTGAGTAGTGTATATATTTTTCCATGAATAAAAAATTAAAAGATGTAACTACAGTAATAAATTGGAAAAAACCAGATAATTAAAAAATTCAGGAAATACTTAACCGCCTCAAGATCGCTAATAGGTAATTGGAAACAAAGTAATATAAATCTAATAGTAAAACAATATATAGTTAACAAAGTCAAATGAAATGTATCTTGTAAATGTTCTACATGTAGTCGGGAGGTTCTTTGAAGTGAGTCTATAATATTTGGTATCGGGTATCAGAAATTAGGAAAGTTGTGCTGAGACTCTACTCAATTCAAGTCACCAAATTTGCCTCCATTATAATTTTTGTATACAAATATCACTGTTACAGTGGTTTATTTAAACTGACACTCTTCAGTGTCAGTCCTATTACTATAATGCACAATCCGATTCACCTAAGACCTCGAAATTTCGTTAAAACATAAATAAAATACTACTTATATTTATAAGAATTTTAAATCACTCCATAGGGAACTTAAACATATTGTAAAGTTTGCCAGATTGTTTTTCCCTCCTAAAATAATTCAGCACCATTAAAATCAAGTTAGACAGAATAATAAACAATCAGAAATCCCACTCTGCTTGTCAAGATAATTTCGCGCAGACGGTATCAGCCATGTTTTAAACGGAACCAGTGCTGTTCAGTGAAATTTTATCCGGTGTGCATCAGAAAAATTAACCCAGTTTAATTTATTTACGGCAACCATAGACATAATAATAATATGCACTATTTTATTCATCCTTTTAGTTGAAGAATAGATTAAATTATTTCAAATTTACTAAATTATTAATCTCTAAAAATTAAAATTACAGTTCTGTCGTAGCTTGACACAAATTTCTCAATCCGAGTTTATGTTTCCGTTTAAAATATAGCGATCGTGTGCTGACACACTTCAAAGGCGGCATCTGAGAGTGGGCATTCTTATTTTTATTTATTCTGTGCCTCTACCAATCATTTAATTGAAGGGAAGAACTTGGTGGTTTAGTGATAGATTATCAACATTTGGCATTAATTTAATTACTTAGGTTTAATCTTAAATCTCCTCTGTTAATGTCCAGTTTTTTACTTTTTTTTTGTTATGGGATCTATAACTGCGCTGAAACTATTTTCTAGTAGCTAGATTACGCCACATCATGAGTAATGGTAAATACCGACTTCTACAGTTGATTCTACAATGCAAGATTGAGGGTAAGAGAGGCCCTGGACGTAGACGTATATCCTGGCTGGCCAATCCTAGGAAGTGGACTGGTCTAACCTCAACCGATCTATTTCGAGCTGCTGTGAATAGAATAAAATGGGTCAATATGGTCGCCAACGAAGATAGACACATTTAGAAGAAGTAGGTATGAAGATGAAAAAGCAATTAAAAACTTTCTCACGGTATTCCATAATATGAGATAAGTAACAGTTACTTATGTCTTTTTGAAGTCGGAATTGTTGATATCCGCTTCTATACCTATAAGTTCTTCGTTAGTGCTTATTTCAATCAATTCTTCTTGTAATGTAACACCTGTTTCAGGCTACCTGGAACAAATTGGAGAACTGGGAACATTCGTGTCATCCAATGTTTTGCTTCATCAGTTTAATTCTGACAAGAAATGCTGAAATGATCAACTTTGTTTTAATCAAATTTAAATTATCACCTTGTTACTACAAGTTCTCCATATTAAATTTAGCAAACAAATCTGTCAAAAAGCAATTTCTGTTTTGCTCTTTAATAATTTTTTTTTCAAATTTTTATCTTTACTATCGAGAAACTCTAAAACTGTCTCAAATAGTGTAAAAAATCTTGTCAGACATATGCCTTTTGACAGCCAGCTTACATTAGGGTGAAGAAGTAATTGGTGGAAGTTTTCGCCATTTTCCGCAAATAACTGCATATTCAACGCATTGTTTTGGATTCGGTTTACTGCATCAATGACAAATTGGAGAGATTCATGTAATTTTACATTCAAATTTTCAGCAACTAAATGTTGTCTCTGGATGACACAGTGTATGCTAATAGTCCGGGTACATTTTCTTTTAAAAAACTTATAAAACCATGATAACGCCCAACCATGACAGTTACTCACTCCATCTGTAGCCACTGATATAATATTTCATATAAGATTTGCGTTTTCCAAGAACTAAGCTTACAAAATATAAAATATTGATTCACCTTTAGTATCAGTTGTCAAAGTTCTCGCAAATAGCAATCCTTCGTGGATATTTCGATCCATAATAAAACGATCATAATCAATAATTATACTTCATTAACAGGTAAAATTGAGTCGTCCAGATGTATAGAGAAATGGGTCATTTGCAAATAATTACACAAGAAGCTTTCAAAATCGTAACTCATTTCATCAATATATTTTTAAACTGTGTTGTTGCTTAAAGAAATTGTTTTAATGATATCAGATGCAGGTTTGTGTGGATTTCCGGATGTTGCTATAAGTAACGAGATATTGTAAGACTCATCGTTTCTTTGTGACATCCAAGCGAACATTTTATCCAGCGTGGGTCTCTTCTGAAGTTTCTCTTCAAATGTTTACAAATATTTCAAATCTTTATCTGTTTTATCAGGGTGACATATTCTCAGATGATTGTCTAGCTTAGATTCCTTCATTGCATCATTGCTAAAAACTTCGTTGCATAAAAGGCACAACGGCATTTGTTTGTACGACAATGATTGATGATTGAAATTTCTTCCCATTGATCCCCATTTTCATTTTATAGATCACAATTTTTTTTTTCACCCACATAGACCACTTGCAGGTTCTCATCGACCACTGGGGGATCGTAATAGACCACTTTGAGAATCACTGCTCTAGACTGAAGAGTAAAATTATAGGTACCTAACGTTAAAATTTTACTTTATAGTAAAAATTTAACGTTACCTCTCTTTCCCTTACTTCTTCAATAATAACTTAATCTTTACAAAATATAATCCCTCCAAATAACTACTTCGCTCCATTTTTCATTGTGATTGTAATTTATTTTATTTTATTTACCTTGTCCTTGTTTATGGTTAGCTTCAAATTTTGATACGTTTCTGCGATAGTTCTAGTAATGCTACTGCAAGTCATCGTGATTTTCTTCTTAATCATCCGCAAATTGTATAGAAAATTGTAAGGTATTATGATTCTAGCTTTACATTTGTTGTGAAACGAGGATCAAAAAGAAGTCTGACAACACCGCTTGGAAATGACTCAAAAGTTGCGTCGAATCCCACCGGCATTATTTCAGACAAGTCGTCCAATTTATATTTTCCATTCACATATTAACAGACCGCATTCCACCGGTAGTTGTGGCCGAACCAAGTGTTAAGTTCTAGATCGACTGTTCTTCCTTCACCGGTAGGTACTTTGTAGACGCACCCAATACGTTAATTAAAAAAAATATTTTTGAGATATACTCCAGAAAATTTAATTTAGTTTAAATGACATACGCAGTTTATTTTTTAATTTTTATAGCGATTACAGTAATATTTTTTTATTCTTCCTTTTTTTTTAATTTTAAGCATATTATAACAACCTCTAATGGTTGGACGTGACCAAAAGTTTTAAGTAGAATTTAATTATTGATTCGCCTGCTTTGTACATATAAATCCAAAGTTCCCATTAAAATATGTATACTGTTGTATTTAAATATACACATCGTTTTTAATTCTATTATTTCCACATACCTAGTATATTTATTTTTACAGTATAAAAATTTTGTATTGATCGTCCTGTAATCCCTTAAATTGTATATTTTTATATTTTAAATAACCACATGTAAGAAGTTAACCAGGATGAAGTTTCTATTTCAACTGTTGCCAGTGATATAAAAGCACTGTAGCCCAGTCTGGTTACGCAAAAATCATCGATTTCACGGCAAAATTTTTCGCAGATATCTGAAGCTTTTAAGACATAGGTGTGGGTTACTAGATGACGAATAGATGAAAAAGTACTCATATTTTTACCTTGCGTTTTTTTTAAACAATAATCTATGGTTACAATTTGATTTTTTATCTATATTTTTATCTATCTAAGTTTTTTCCCTTATATTTTAAATAAACAATATTTATATCATTTTTTTATATCAAGAATATCTTTATTTTCCCGTTTTTTAAATTAAAATTGATAAATAATTTACGGAGATATTTGCAAAAAAAGCAGTTTTTTTGCACTAATTTATAAATTTTATTAACTTTTTTATTAATAAAGTAAAGTGTTATTAATACATTTGGTCGGTCAAATAGTTTAAAAGTTATTAATTTATTTATCCCTGAGGCTAAATATTTAAACTATTGAACTTGCTCTATTAATGACACTAGACACATGTACCTAATTTCATAGGATTCTTTAAGACTTAAACTATCTCATAAGTTAAATGCATGTTGCGTTTTCATCGAAATTATTTACAAAATAAACGTTTGAAAAAGTTGAATGTTTTTTACTTATAAACAATTGTAATAACATATATTTTTCAAGCTACAGACTTGTACGTACAACCATTGGATAGCTGGTAAAAAAACTCACATTTAAAAAAAAACCTTCTTTGATCAATAGGAACGAAGTTAGGGACTATTTTTAAAAAAATCATATCTCCATTGTTTATAAACATTAAGAAGTAAAATTTTGCACAAATTTTGAATGAAAATCCAAACTTTATATAGAAACTTATAACTATAAAATTCATCCAATTTTTCGAAACTTACAGCCCTTCGAACCGAAGGTACTTTCGAAGAATATGAATAACTACATAGTTTTCACTGGCCGGGAAAAATTGAGTCCATTTGAAATTCACCGTAATCACTTACTTTTTTTTTAATTTGGCTGAGTCTGTCGCAGTATTAATAATGATGACATAATTCTCACCCCCCCCCCCCATCCCTCCCCACCGGAAATCTCGGAAAATCCCGGAAAATCAACATATATTTTTTTATACTTAAATATTTTATAAACTATATTTCAGGTAATGTTTTACACATTATATTATATTCCTTATATTAATTATAATTATGTTGATTTTCCGGGATTTTCCGAGATTTCCGGGGGGGTTTATTAACACTGCGACAGACTCAGACTATTCCAGCCAAATTAAAAAAAAAAGGAAGTTTGTACGGTGAATTTCAAATGGACTCAATTTTTCCGCGGTTTCCCATATTTCCCGGCCAGTGAAAACTATGTAGTTATTCATATTTCGACGAGTTTAGACATATTTCCTACGTGTTTCAATTTGAAGTTCCGATCTCGAAAAAAAAAACGGAGCTGAAACAGTTATCCCCTCCACTTTCCTATGTCGATCTTTCGAAAGTACCTTCGTTTCGAAGGGCTGTAAGTTTCGAAAAATTTGATGAATTTTATAGCTATAAGTTTCAATATTAAGTTTGGATTTTCATTCAAAATTTGTGCAAAATTTTACTTCTTAATGTTTATAAACAATGGAGATATGATTTTTTTAAAAATAGACCCCAACTTCGTTCCTATTGATCATAGAAGGTTTTTTTTTAAATGTGGGTTTTTTTACCAGCTATCCAATGGTTGTACATACAAGTTTGTAGCTTGAAAAATATAGAAGTTATTACAATTGTTGATAAGTAAAAAACATACCCCTTTTTCAAATTTCAAATCAAATTTTGTAAATAATTTCTATGAAAACCAAATACGCATTTAACTTCTGAGATAGTTTAAGTCTTAAAGAATCCTATATAATTCGCTAAATGTGTCTAGCATCATTAATAGATCAAGTTCAATAGTTTAAATATTTAGCCTCAGGGATAAATAAATTAAATATCTTTTAAACTATTTGGCCTATTAACCGGAGAGAAATTTCGCACAAATTTAAAAGACGGTAATTCCTCGATGTTCAAATGTATTAATAACATTTTATTTTGTTAATTAAAAAAATAATAAAATTTATAAATTAGAGCATAAAACTGCTTTTTTGCAAATATCTCCGCAAATTATTTATCAATTTTAATTTAAAAAAATGGGGAAAAAAGATATTCTTGATATAAAAAAATGATATAAATATTGTTTATGTAAAATATAAGGAAAAAAACTTATAGAAAAAAAATCAAATTGTGGCCATAAATTATCGTTTAAAAAAAAAGCAAAGTAAAAATACGAGTACTTTTTCAAGTAACCCCCACCTATGTATTATAATATGTCTTAAAAGCTTTAGATATCTGTGAAAAAATTTTCGACCTTTTTTTTTAACCAGACTGGGCCCTGATTCTATTTCATTTCGATGTCGAAATTTAAAAGCGACTACGCCTTGACAGTCGCAATCGCTAGCGATTCTCATTCATTTCGATTGTAGTTAAAACTGGGGATATTTACTTTATCATTTTGACACTGCTGAAAATTTGGGTTGGCCCTGTTGTTTATTGGCTGCACTGCACTACGCTTGTTGAATGTTTGTTTTGTTTACGTTACGTGAACGTCTTTTTTTTCTTGTTTGAGTTGTTAAATCATAAATATTGGCCATTCTCAATTATATTTTGAATTGAAAGAAAAGATGGCAAGAAAAAAAGGCGACGTGGGAGATCCTTAAGTTATAACCACTAAGATTTGACTTAGTGGTTATATTCTAATATATTTTTAAATTTACTGCAGCTTAGTAATACTAACTCTAAACATTTTGGGTATCCTAGAGGCATAAACACCTTCTTCCAAATATGGTTCTAATACCTTTATTAAATAATTTGCACCTTGTTTATTAAGCCGGAATTTCTGCCTAAATAGAGCATCACTTAGTGAAAAAGAATTTTGAGTATCCCGTAACATTCTTCTTATCCTCCGTTATGAACGTCGGATATCTAACCTCTCTAATTCCTCCAAAACTAGCAAATGTCCGTAAAACACAGCCATATTGATACTTTTTGCCTCAGTTTTCCTTGCAAGGATCAAAACACCGCCTACGCGCCTACTTAAACTAAACCTAAGTTCACTTCTCCCAGTCCAGTCAGTCATGTCAGATTAATTTCGACTCGAAATGAAATTTCAACCACTTTCTTATGGTTGAAATTAATTTCGATAAGTCGAAAACTAGTGACGTCGTTTGGTTAGTTCAGCTGAAATCCGCAAAGTCGCATTTCGACGTCGCCATATTAATTTCGACATGTTTTGAGTCGAAATCTCAATTAGAATCAGGACCCATGGCTAATCTATGAAGACCGATAACTATAAAGCGATGATCAGTGGGCGTCAAAGAGTGGCTTTAAAATTGAATAATTCCAATCACTTAAAGAGTGAACGATTTAATTTTCTATATTTTATGTTCAGTAACAATTTGGAGAGGACGCAATTTTATTTTGTGATGTTTGGGGTATGGTTCTTGTGCTTAGTATAAGCTTAAGTTCAATTGTGTTTGGTCGTTGTCTCCCGCCGTCATCATGTAAAAGGAGGGGCAAAGGTTTTCGCCGATGGTTTTCGCGCTGTATCTCGTTAGTTAGCAACTCTACATAAAATTTTATAAAAAATAATTTCTAGGAAATTAAATTTTCTAAAACTTTATTTGTATAACTTTATTCGTAAAGTTGAAAATAAAAATTTTTGATCAAATTTTCTTTTTGGCCATATAACTTTTTTCTGGTCATTTTTCAATAAAATTTGTCGAATTTCATGAATTTCTCGGGATTTTATAACGCTCCGAATTTTTCTGGATTCTTGAATACACGCCATCTTGGAATAAGGGGTTCAAAGGGTTTTCGCGTTGTATCTCGTAAACTAGCAACCCTACAGAAAATTGTATTTAACATTATTTGTAGCAAATTAAATTGTCTACAACTTAATTGTTATTATTTTTTATCGTAATATGGAAAATAAAAAGTTATTAGCAAAAATAGCTAAAAATGTTTGAACAAATTTTCTTTTGGACCTTATAACTTTTTTTCTGGCCATTTTACAATAAAAGACAGAGCAATATTATAGAACGTTTTTAATGAATAATTTTCACTACAAATGTGTTCAATTTTATTAATTTTTGTGGGTTTTACACCACTCCCGAAATTGACCGGGTTCTTGAATACTGATAAGAATACGATAAAAACCAACTATTAGGCTTAATTTTTTATTACCTATGTTTTTATTTATTTTGTTAACATTCCTATGGTATTAGGTAGTTATTATTATTAGTTTATTATTGAACTTTTTCCCGACCACCTATGAGCTTAGGTTAGATGCTTAATTGTTCAAACCACAAATTTAAATAAATCTTTTTCAATTGTTTAATAATAATTCTCATCCACATTTCTTTAGTATTAAGTTCATTGAAAATTTCAAAATTATAAATATATTGTCAATTTTATAATAGTGCGAAAATTTTAAATAAAAGTATATGTATTTGTTTATGTATGATGTGATGACATGTATATCAAAAATATCAAAATGGACTATACGACATGGTCTCGCAACCACATGTTTTAACTTAGCACAATGAAAAGGCCTGCATTTCAGTCTTATCAATACAAATATTTAGTATTCATGATTAAAAATACATTTTGTTATAATTGGTTTCAAATGAGTGTAGAGTAATAAATCATGAAGTGTCATAAAATTTGCCTGAATTTCGGTGTCGTCATGGGCGTAGGCAAATGGACGGATGTCAACTTCGTCGTCAAAAATTGATGTACCTCAAAATATCATATTTTGGATATTTTGTGATAACCAATTTTATTTAATTTTTCGATTAACTTATTCTTCAAACTCGTATTCCATTATATGGTCATTAAAGCTAATTACATTTTTATTTATAAAAACAAATTCACTTCCTTACTGAACGAATAAAAGCATTAGAAGAAACTGATAAGGGTATGACGCACCTCCTAATATTACTAAGAACTAAAATAAATCAACATGAAGACTAATAACGCGTAATGAGGTTTTACTTACACTTTCATTATAATCCCTCTTTTATTTTATTATTATCATTCGACATTCGACATTCGAGTTAGTAATTGCTACTACACCAATTAAACGTACAGTAATATTGTGATATAGAAATAGTGAAAAAGTTATAAAATGGCGACATTTACTCCAAAGAAAAGAGGTGTAAAAAATTCTCCGCTATCTGTTAGTGAAAAAGTTATAATTTTAAATGTATATGATTGCATAAAACACGATCACCCTAGTTTATCTGTGCAAGAAAGTGTTGAGAGATGTGCCCGAATGACTGGAATTGGACAGTCCACGATTTTTAAATTATTGCGAGAAAGAAAGATATCAGGCCAGTTAAGTCCATGCAAGAGAAAATCAGGAAGACCAATAAAAATCTTAGGTGAAGACACCAAACGTGACATTCGAAGAAAAGTTCATTCGTTTTATTTTAAAAAGGAAATACCCACCCTTGACAAAATACTAATGGAGATAAGCCAAGATAACGATATTCCTTTGATATCCAGAAAACTTTTATGGAAAACTTTAAAAAGTATGAATTTTTCCTGAGAAAAGCACAATCGAAAGGCACTATTACTGGAAAGTGATGAAATCATTTGCTGGAGACGAAAATATTTGAGAACTATAAAACAGTACCGCAGAGAGCACAAGAAAATTTTTTATCTTGATGAGACGTGGATAAACGAAGGTTATATAGTCCAAAAAATGTGGCAAGATAAAAATGTAACAAGTGCTCGCCAAGCTTTCATAGAAGGCCTTTCGACGGGTATTAAAGTGCCTTCGGGAAAAGGGAAGAGGCTTATAATTGCTCACATTGGAAGCGAAGAAGGATTTTTAAAAGAAGGTTTGTTAAGCTTTGAGTCGTGTCGGACGGGAGATTATCATGAGGACATGAATTCGGATGTCTTCGAAGACTACTTCGGGGAAATGTTAAAATTTCTTCCAGCTGATTCGGTCGTGGTTATGGATAATGCAAGCTACCATTCAAGGCGCATAGAGAAGGTACCAACTTCAGCTTGGAGAAATCAAGAAATTATTAACTGGCTGTCAAATAAAGGTATTCAGTTTGAGACGAATTCAATAAAGAAGGAACTACTAGCCGTAGTAAAACAACATAAATCTCGCTTTATAAAATATGCCGTAGAAGATGTAGCAGAAAAGTATAAAGTAACTGTGCTACGCCTACCGCCATATCATTGCGAATTAAATCCCATAGAACTTATATGGGCACAAGTTAAAGGATATGTTGCAAGGCACAATACCACATTTAAAATGAAAGATGTCAAGGTATTGTTTGATCAAGCCATTATGGAAATCACATCAGAAAACTGGCAAAAAGCAATCCAGCATGTTTTAAAAGAGGAAGATAAAATGTGGGAACTGGACAACTTGGTCGATCAGGTGGTTGACCCTATAATTATAACACCAGGGGATGATGACAGTTCTTCGGATGAAGACTATAGTGATGTAGAATTGTAATAACGTATCCAGTAAAGTTTTTGTAGTTTTTGTGAATAAATTGATTTAAACTCCCCACAAGTGTTTCAATATGTAAAGTTCATTCGTGTGTGTTTGTGAGTATTTCCCGATTTCGGTTCGTATATATTTTATTGTTACATTTTATATTTTTTTAATAACACTGTTCTGCTGTATTACATTTTTATTTCCTTTAATATGATTTTTAAGAATGCATATTCTTTTGTCAATTAACCCACTAGCGCGCCTCTGGCTCAGTGTTTATCTGTCGATAACAATGGACTAATCCCTTAAAACAGGGTGATACCTACCTGCTCTTTATGAAACGACAGAATTTTGCAATGCGGACGGAATTTATTGACGGATTATTGACGGATTACCCTGTAGCGCTTTTGAATACTTCATGAGATTTTATTACTCTACACTCATTAGAAATAGATTTTAATCATTATAGCCTAATTTGTTAAAAATGTGTTTTATCTGTTGTTTGTGGCGATAACTAAATGCATATTTATATTGCAGATATGAATGCAGGCTTGGGGTCATCACTCTTTCATACATATTTATGTCCATGTTTCAGAATTATTCCTGTTGATAAAAACTCTTTCCTTAACCACACCTCGTAGACACATTGTTGTCAGATACTTTACTATGTCAGCATAATCTGAAATTAATAAAAATTTTGGGAACTGGTGGATAAGGACAATAATGTGAGCTTAACTGACCAGGTCAGCACACCATCTTTCTGGTTTATTCTTTGGATGATATATGTACAAGTTCCTCCTCTTCCACATTCTCCTGTATTTCTTGATCTGTTTGTGACTGTCCCCTAGTTTTGGTTCTTTTTCATCTGTTACCTACTAGTCTTCCTCTCTTTCTTTTTCCTTCTTCTTAGGGTGCCTGTCCGTTCCGAACGTTGGCGATCATCCTGGCTATGATGACTTTGTTGGTTGATATACGAAATAGCTGTGCTGAGGTCTTTCTATACTATGCTCTCAGGTTAGCAAGCCAGGATATTCTTCTTCGTCCTGGTGCCCTTTTTCCTTCAATTTTACCTTGCAAAATGCATTGAAGTAACTCGTATCTGCCTTGATTTCTCATTATATGTCCCAAGTACTGCAGCTTACGGCTCTTCACGATGTTGACCAAATCCGCAGTTGTGTTTATCCTCAGTACTACTTCTTCATTGGTGACTTTGTCTGTCCATGGTATCTTCAGGATCCTTCTGTATGACCATAGCTCAAAAGCCTGAAGTTTTGATAGAGTTTCCGCCTTCAATGTCCACGTTTCTACTCCGTACAGAAGTACTGAGTACACATAACATTTAAGAAACCTTATTTTTGTGTCTAGGGTAAGGTCGTGGCTCTTGAACACAGAACTCATAGTCAAGAAAGCACTTTTTGCCTTTCCGATGCGACATTTAATCTCTTGGGTATTTGCCCACGACTCATTAATTATAGTTCCCAAGTAGTTATATTGTGAGACACGTTCAATTCTCATTTGGTTCACATACAGATTTGCTCAAGTTATGTTTTCATTGCTGATGATCATTAGCTTGGTTTTGCTGGTGTTTATATCCAGTCCATATTTTCTACTTGTTTCCGTTATTTTGTTCATTAATTTCTTTTTTATTCGGTCTAATATTCCAGTTCCAGTCTCGCTATGTTATTACGGTCGCTACTCCATTGTGGCTTATCGATTTACATTTTTTCACCTTTTCCCTTTAATTGTAAGTAGAGCTGTCTTCTTTTGGTCTGGATATGTTTCTTCTAAGTGAGGCCTTGGTTAAGATGGAGGCCAAGGTATCTTCCATTCTTACAGCTGGGCATATCTTGTGGCGGCTGGTAAATGTTATTTGAGTTGATTTTGTTTTGTTTACTTTTGTTCTCCCTTTTGTATACCAATCACTGAGTATGTTCAGATGATGTTGCAGGTTTTGTGAGGCTTGTATGGGATCTTCATTTACAGCTAGTATTGCTACGTCGTCAGCAAAGGAAGCGATTGTAGTATTATTAGTCTCTGGTATATCGGCTGTGTAGAGTGAGAAAAGCAGCGGCCCTAGAACTTTTTTATTTTTACTTTGTAAAGCAGACCTCTGTGCCAAACTTTCTCAAACTTATACTTTCTTATACATAATCATCATCATCATCCAGCCCCGTTTTCACATCCATTGTTGGATATAGGCCTCCTCCAAACGTCTCCAGTTCTCTCTATCTCTAGCTGCTGCAATCCAGTTTGTTTCTATTCTCCTTAGGTCGTCATCCATCGGGTGGGTGGTCTGCCTCGACTTCGCTTGTCGGCTTCGCTTGTCGGCTCTTGGTCTCCACTCCAATAATCTCTTCGTCCATCTTCCGTCTTCCATTCTAGCAACATGTCCAGCCCACCTCCACTTTTGTTTATTGATTCGCAGTATAATATCGTCAACGCCAGTTCGTCGGCGTATCTCCTCATTTCTCACGCGATCTTTTAAGGTCAGACCCAGCATTGATCTCTCCATTCGCCTTTGTGTTACCCTTAGTTTTTCGGCAGTAGCTTTCGTTAAAGTTAGGGTCTCTGCTCCATAGGTCAAGACTGGTAGGATGCATTGGTTAAATGCCTTCCTTTTCAGGTGAATTGGAGTATTTGTTTTAAAAATGTCTCTCATCCTTCCATATGCCGCCCATCCCAACGTGATTCGTCTATTTAGCTCGCAGGTTTGGTTGTCTCTGGTTATTCTGATTTCATGACCCAAATATGTGTATTTATCGATTAATTCTACCTTGTTGTTATTGATCTGTATCTCTTCGCTGGGAACCATATTGGTCATCATTTTGGTTTTCTCGAAATTTATCTCCAGCCCAGTTTCTTGTAGTATGTAATTCAGTTCTTGGAGCATGTCTTTGATCTCTCCCAGATTATCTGACAGAAGCACGATATCGTCCGCAAAACGTAGATGGTTTAATCTTTCTCCATCGATGGATATTCCTTTCTGTTGCCATGTTAGTCTTTTAAATGCATACTCAAGAACGATAATGAACAGCTTTGGTGACATGGTATCACCTTGCCTGACTCCCCTTTTTATCTTTATCTTATTAGTTGCTGAATGTAGACTTATGGTTGTTGTGGCATTTTCATATATATTTTTAACTATATTACAATATCTGTGGTCGACCCTGCAATCTTGTAGTGCTCTTAAGATGGACGGTAATTCCACTGTATCAAACGCCTTTTTAAAGTCTACAAATATCAATGCCAAGGGACGGTTATACATAATACTTAGCAGTAATTCTTCTCTTCAAGACTTTTTGATATTTCATTTATCGTTCGATGGACTTGTTGGGTAGTGGAGTGATTTTCCCGAAAACCAAACTGATGTTTTGTAGTAATGTTAGGAATTCATGATCTGCGTATATCCTTTGTAGCACCAATCTTTTAAAAACTTTACTTACGATTGGGAGTAGGCTGATGGTTCGATAAAATGTTACTTCATTGGGCTCTTTTCCTGGCTTGAGGATCATAAGGATTTCAGCAAGTTTCCATATTTGTGGAAAGTATGATAAGCTTAGCATGAAGTTAAATATAACTGTTAGCAAAGTAATGGTCTTGCGAGAAAGTGGTTTTAGTACTTTTGCCGAGATTAAATCATATCTTGGGGCCTTTAGTGAGTTAAGTTTGTTTATTTCTTTCTTGACTTCTACACGAGTAAAACTTTTAATTGGGAGGGACATTTGGCATACTGCACTAATTAGTTCTTCCACTTCTTCATCAGGGTCTGCTGGCTCTGTTTTAAATACGTTTGTAAGATGTTCAGCAAAGATGTCCGCTTTTTCTTTGTTGGAACAGGTCTATTCACCATTTGGTTTACGGGTGGGACGGATAGTTGTGTATGGTTTCTTAAACTTCACAGTTGCTTTCCATAACGTCTGTTCATTCGCTGTAATGTAATGTTCGGTTTTGTTGTTTGCGGCTTTGATGGCTACTCCAAGTTGTCTACGTAGTCTATTGAATATATGTAGATCTATGTTGTTTCTAGATCTTTTCCAGGTTCTCATCTCACGACGTTTTTCAGCAATAAGTTGGCGAATGTGCAGGGGAACATTTGTGGTATGTGTTAGTTTGCGTTCAGTTCGTGGTGTAGATTGCCATGTCGCTTTTTGCACCAGTGTGATGAAGTATTGAGCTGCTGTATCTATGTCATGTGTAGATTTGATCCGCAGATTAAGATTGGTGTTTTCTTCTAGGTAGGATTGGAAATCTGCCCAGTGAGTCGAGGAGGTGGTGGGTTTTTTATAACTTTGGTACTCAGGCTCATAATAAACGGTGTATGATCCGACGAGAGATCATAGCTGGATTCTATTAGACAGTCATTTCTGGACACTCCTTTGCTTATGTAGTAGTCAAGTAGATCTGGAAGTTTTTGGGGTCACTCGACCAGTACGTAGGTATTCCGTTGGTGGGGTAATCATGGTTGTTGTCGGTCATTGCTTTTAGAAGATTACGACCTTTTGTTGTTGTGAGTCTTGAACCCCAGTGTGTGTGTTTCAAATTCCAGTCTCCCCCGGCTACGAATTTACTGCCAAGTAATTAGAAGAAGGCTTTGTATTCATCTGTGGAGATTGCGTGACGAAGTTGAGGATTTCTTTGTTCACCCTTTATTATGAGTCCGTCTTATTAATATTGATGACAAGTCCCCAATTTTCGCATTCTTCTGTCAGTTTTCGAATCATGTAATCCATACCTTCCTCATCATTTGCTACAATTACTTGATTGTCTGCGAAGAAAAGATTGTTAGGCATTAGTTCCCAATGTCTATTCCTATTTCTGTGCATTTCCTTCTCCAATTTGTTAATGCCTCCTGAATTTATATTTTAAATGGCGTTGGAGGTTAAAACTAACATCTGTCTTAAGCCTTTCATAATAGGGAAAGGATCTGAGATATCGTTACCTACTTTAATAGCTCTTTTTGCGTATTTATACATAATAGCTATAACACTGATGTGTATCTTACTTAGACGTTCATTGGTCAATATTTTAAAAAGATATTTTAAGAGTACAGTATCATAGGCCTTTTTAAACCTACGAATACTAAATGAGTGGGCACATATGTGGCTGTTCGTTTTATTTGTCACTTTCTTGTTAGGTATACATTTCATAAAACCATAATTTAAATTTTAAATCAAAATGGACTATCTACTTAGTATGTGTTACAGTAGTTTACTTATATATTTGAATCTTACATATTTTGTTTCCAGTCAATATGCCTATCGATTGCTACTACGTTCCTGGAGGAGCCCCATCAAGAAACGTTCTTCTGGCTGCCAAAGCATGCGGAGTGGAACTTAATCTCAAATACTTGGACTTGATGAGCGGAGAACAAATGTCACCTGAGTTCCTCAAAGTAAGTTGTATTTTCCTTACGTAGAACAAAAAAAAAATACATTTATAACTAGAGACCGGAATATATCCAACAGAAAACTATGAGAGCAAATACTGTACGTTAAGTTTTGGATTAGATATTGCACACTACATAAAGCGCTAAAATCGTCAACATTGCCTCGTATGAGTTAATTGTAATTCTCCCACCCCCTCCAACACCACGACAGAAAATCGTTTACTAAGTTATAAATAAGCGCGCGGGATTTATATCTCCGTTATTCGAATTCAATGTTTGTTTTCATTACGTATACCTGGTTTATTTCTTAAAGTACATATAAAGGGCACAGGCGAAAAACTCCGTCAGTCAAAAAAAGTAATTTTCAAGAAAACAACCATTTATTGTTTTTTCAACTCTGGAGGCTAAAAAAAAATAAATTATAAACGTATAAACGTTTTAATAATTACTTTATTGACAATTTTGTTAATATTTCTGCAGAAAAAAACCAGAGTAAAACCTAACCAACTATTAAAAAAACGGTCTGAAGTCAATTCTCTCCATCATCAATTAGGGGGTCGTCAGCGTATTCGTCAACTAGAAAAAAGTAAATCTGATATAGCAAACTTAACTGAAAAGTTCTACGCCGATCTGTATCGTTCCAGAAACTATCCCCCTAACTCCTCAAAGCAGAACTTGAAAAGGCAGATAACAAATGTCAACTCAGAAGTGATGCCCGAAATAAGCCACGAAGAAATACTCGTAGAAAGGGCAGTAAAAGAAATAAAAAGGAATCCTAGCAGTAATGCTGAAGGAAGGCGGAGAAGAAGCCATCGACCAATTTCACTTCTTTCACAACTTTACAAAACCTTTACAAAGATTATTACAAACAGGTTAACAATTAAATTTGACGGATATCAACCAGTAAAATAAGCCGGGTTTAGAAAAGGGAACAGCACCTGCGACCATCTATATACTTTGACAATCCTAATAGAAAATACTAACGAATAGAATCTCCCATTATGTCTCGCTTTTATAGATTATGAAAAAGCTTTTGATAGTGTAGAACTGTGGGCAACAGAAGAAGCATTAGTCAACAACCGGATCGACTCCAGGTACAGAATATTAATACATTATATTTACGAACAAGCTGAAATGATAGTGACGTTAGGTAATGGAATCGAAACAAGACCAGTAAAAATCAACCGAGGCGTAAGACAAGGAGACACAATAGCTCCAATATCTATTTACAGATAGATATCTTTAAGTCAATAGACTTGGAAAATAAGGGAATCACTATTAACGGAAGATACTGGAACCATCTTAGATACGCAGATGATGTAGTACTAATAGCTGACACGTGGAATGCACTGAATACGATGATTGGAGAGCTACACACAGAATCCCTAAAAAAAAATGAATTTCAGCAAAACTGAACTAATGTCAAACAAAGATGACAAACCTATGATAAACATCCAAAGGACAGAGATAGAACACGTAGATGAATATACATATCTGCGTCAAAATGTCAAGGTAAGCAAAGAAAATCAGACTACCGAAATAAGCAGACGTGTAAAAATGGGATGACCAGCATTTGGAAGACTCTCATATATGTACTTAAAAATAAAAATATACCTCAAAGACTGCGAACCAAAGTGTTTAATTCCTGTATCCTACCTGTACTTACATAGGGAGCTTAAACCTGGACATTCACTAAAAATAAACATGAAGAAGATCAGAAAAACTCAGAGAACTATGGAACGACAGATGCTGGGTATCTCATTCAAAGACCATAAAACCAATGAAGACATTCGTAATAGAACAAAAGTAAAAGATGCTGTCGAATAGGCAGCTAAACTGAAATGGAAATGGGCTCGACATAACGAACTTCTTAAGGATGGCCGATGGAATAAATAAATCGGGAATTGGCGGCCATATGAAGCCAAAAGACCACGAGGAAGACCGCAAATGCGCTTGAGCGGCGATATTAAAAGAACTGCAGTAAAGTGGTAACGTTTCACAAACAAGAGAGATGAATGGCGAGAATTAGGAGAGGCCTATATTCGGCAATCCGAATAGAGAGAAGGACTGAAAAATAGCTATAATTATTTTTCTTTATCACCTTTCTTAATTTTGCTCACATTTCTTGATAATTATAAACATCTTGTTCATCTTTTTTCTATTACTTGGTGTATTTTACTATATTTGTTTTGTTTAATATTTTTTCTGTTATGTTATCTTATTTTTCAATTATAATTACTATATTATCTTCTCATTTTCTTCTTTATTCTATATTCTGCATTACCTTAATTTTTCTTGTCTTAAAAATTCATCTTTAATCTATTTGATAACTGTCAAAGACTATTTTATTATTTATGTAGTTGAAGAACATAATCTTTTGAAACTTCTTTATCTCAAAATAATTACGAAATAGTACAAGTAATTCGGCCGGGTCGTTGACATCGACAAGCTTGAAGAAATCTTGTAATAATGTCGATACAAATGAGTATGTATATTTTTATAAATTGTGTGTCGACCTTGGACATTTTTTCGCTCTGGTGAAAAAGGTCACGGAATAAAAATTAATACGTTATAAGTTACACCTGAGAACAAATATAAAACGTTATTAAATTTTGCATTAAAGAAAAAAAATATCATCATAACTTGATGAATGTAGAAAAACTATCTATATGAATATCTTTAAAGTAAAATTGGAAAATATCAACGTGAGACTAGTTTTTGCGAATTGTTTCGCTTTTACTATACATACATAACATATTTATTTGTTTTAACTAATAACTAACTTGATTCTAGCTGAACCCTCTGCATACTGTCCCCACAATCAACGACAATGGCTTTGTTTTGTGCGAGAGCCGACCAATCATGACCTACCTTGCAGATCAATATGGTAAAGATGAGAACCTTTACCCAAAAGATCCTAAGAAGAGGGCTATTGTTGACCAGAGGCTCTACTTTGATATGGGAACTATGTATGGAAGATTTGCTGATTATTATGTAAGTATTGAATCTTCAAAATATTTTATTTTCAGGAAATAAATGATATTGCTCGTATCTGCGTTTGTATCCCTAAATAAATCCAACAACACCAAAAAATGTAACGACTTTTGACTGATAATCGTCTTAAGTCCCATATATTAAAGTTATTTTAAAAATAATTCAAAACAGAATTTACAAAATGGGGGAAGAGGCTATGGGCCCAGAACAATTAGGTATCAGGAACGGTATGGGAACCTGGGAATCCTTGTTTAGTTTGGAATGTTGGAGTTAGACAAGGTTGTATGCTCTCTTCATTATTATTCAACCTGTACTCATAGAAAATCTTTGCACGAGCTCTGAATGAGGCACACGAAGTTATTAAAGTCAATGAAAGAATTGTTAATATCATCCGATAAGCCGGCGATACGGCATTAATTTACCAAAAGCGAACAAGCACTACAAAGTGCTTTTATTTTACAAGGAAAAAAGTAAAGAGAGCGAAAAAGTTATCGACATATAGGGAAAAACAACTTCAACAAGGGACAAAAAGTAATATGAAGGTTAAGAGGAGACCTTTTACACAGGAACACCGCTGTATATATATATATATATATATATATATATATATATATATATATATATATATATTTGACAAAAAAGAAGCTAACTGATTAATTATGATTTCTAGTTTTGTTTTAATTTTTGTACGTTACAAACTACTTTTCCATTATCTTCTTATCGTTAATGCTTATTTTCCTTGTAGTATCCCGTGATCTTCGGTGGAGGCAGTTACGATCCCGATAAGTTGGAAAAGATCAAAGAAGCCTTCACCTTCCTCGACCAGCTCATTGACAACAACGACTTTGCCGCTGGCAGCAACCTCACTTTGGCCGACTTGGCCCTCGCCTCGACAGTTTCCACTTACGAGCTGGTAGGATTCGATTTCAGCTCCTACAAGAACGTAGCCAGATGGTTCGAGAAAGCTAAAGCTACGATTCCTGGATACGAAGAGGCCAACGCTGAGCCGCTGCAGCAGTTTAAAGCTTTGATGGAGAAGTTGGCAAAGAAGTAGATATGATTGGATGCAGTATTATTGTTAAAAAAAAAACGTTGATGCTCTAAAATTATTGATTTAAACCACTTGAAGTTGTATTTTATCTTTTTTTTAATAAAACCCGTTTTTTGTAATCTGGTTATTTTACTTAATTCATAGAGTTCATAGAAATTTACAGATATTTTAGAGAGATTACGGAAAGTCTTTCATATAATTTAACTGGAGGTTGTTATCGAATTAGAGGAATTGCGTAAAATTTGAAACTCGACGTTTCGGAACCCATTTTGAAGCCATTATCAAGAGGAGTACGGCTCCGTTCGAGTTCGGAGTCTGAATCTGCCTACTCCCCTCACTCATGACGTACCAGTATCTTGTTCTGTAAAAATACAAGAACCGTCAAACGGCACTGAAATCTGAATCTACCCACTCCTCAGTGTCGAGTGACGACCGGTCTTGCGGTCTTGCCCTGTGTAGCTGCTTTTATATTGAAGCAGCGGTCGCCATGTTGCCGGCAGTCGTTTAGCGTCATCGCGCCTGTTTAAGTTCTTGGGCCGTTTTTCAATTTCGCTAGCTTCACGAATGATTCTTGATTTTAAGGAGCGGATGGAAGCGATGGTGTTTGCTTTTTCGAAATCGATTTTGTGGCCTGTCTGAATATAATGTTGGGCTAGGGCTGAAGTAGTATCGGAATGTTTTACAGATATAGAATGTTCGTAAATAAGGTTATGAATTCATCGGTTTGTCTGTCCTATGTATGTACGTGGGCAACTGGAACAAGGCATGTCATATACACCATGGTCTTCATTGTGGATTTGGTGTTTTACGGATCTGACGAGATTGGACAACTTGGAATGAGTAGTGAAGATGGTTTTGATGTTTAGAGGGTTAAGAGTCCTACTGATCTTGTCAGTGACACCCTGAATTAAAGATACAAAGATTTTGGGTTGATCAGGAGGCAAGGCAATGTTTCTTTTTTGGATGGAATGGAGTTTAGATGTTTTTGAATGCTAGAAGATCTACAGATTGATGACAACGTAACAATGAAAGGAAAGGATAAATTAAAATACTTGGGGTTTATAATTACGAAAAAGGCAACAACAGAGGAAGAAATTACACAAAGATTAAGACAAACAAGAACAGCAATCCGACAACTTAACTCAGTATGGTGGGATAGACACCTAAATATGAAAACAAAAACCCAGATTTATAAAACATTAGTGCGAAGTATTATGACATATGGGGCTGAAAATTGGATCATAATCAAGAAAAACAGCAGTAAGATAGTAGCAACAGAGATGGAATGCCTGCTAAGATGTTGCAGAGTAACAAGAATCGATAGGAGAAGTAATGACGAAATAAAGCAAAGAACATCAATACACACAGAGATACTAACATATATAGAACAAAAAAGACTCAAGTGGTATGGACATGTAAGAAGAACTAGCAACAGCAGATGGATAAAGAGAATAACCGAATGGAGCCCCATAGGAAGGAGGAAAAGAGGACGACCCCGAAAATCCTGGAGGAACGAAGTAGACAACGTCATGAGTAAGAGAGACCTAAACGATGGAGAATGGGACAACAGAGAGAGGTGGAAACGGTTGAGCGAGGGAAGGCAGTGAATACTGTAGAATCCCTGAATATATATGAATGCTCCTATTGATTAGAAACAAGAGTGTTGATAACTGAATTGAGTAATCATGACAGGGTAATGATGTGATTGGGTATTGAGATAACGGTTTGTATGGGTGGGTTTCCGGTACACGGAACATCATTTCTGAATAAGAACATCAAGTAATAGCAAAGACGCTTCAGACTCAACTTCCATCGTAAATTGAATACTCGGATGTATTCCATTCAGGTGGGAGAAGAAGATATTTAATATGTCTTTACCATGGGACCAAATGACAAAGGTGTCATCAACGTACAGCAGGTGAGTTTGAGATTTAATAAGGACAGGACTGTGGTTTCGAAATGTTCCATTTAGATATCAGCTATTACTGGAGAGAGGGGGAATCCCATTGGGCCACCTTTGATTTGACTATAGAAATGATTTTATATTGAAAAGTATGTATTAGACACGCAGTGTTTTATTACAAGAGATAATGTGTTTTAGGGGATTTAATGTTTAGAGACCAAGATGGAAATGGTTTCATCGATAGGAATTTTGGTGAATAAAGAAACAATGTCAAAACTAACTAGTATATTTCAAGGTGAAATAGAAAAGTTTTTCAGAAGATCAATGAAATGAAAAGAGTTTTTGACAAGGACGAGGCGTTTTCGGCTAATGGTTGTAAAGATAAGGCAATATGTTTTGCCAATTTCTGAGTGGGGCAGTTGTATGCGCTGACGATGGATCTTACAGGGACATTGGGCTTATAGATTTTGGGAAGACCATATATCTTTGCAATTTGGAATGATATCTGGGTATAAGGGATTTTTTTATGTCTGGAGGTAGAGTAGATTTTTTCTAGATAGGTGGTGAAACGTTTGGGACGCGTTTGTATTCTGTGGAATTGAGAAGTTCAAACATTTTGTCGAAATAATTAAAAGAGTTGAGAATGACGGTGGCATTACCTTTGTCGGTCGGAAGAATGACACTATCAGAGTAGTGATAAAGTTCTTTGAGGGCACGTCTCTCTGAAAGACTGATATTTGACGGTGAGGATTTGGAAGTACGGGGAATTATGGCAACTTCAGCTTGGTTGGAAGGAAGATAAGAAATATCTTCTTCAGTTTGACAAATAATTTTCTCAGTTGGGATGGAAAGAGGAGTGACAGAAAAATTGAAGCCTTTTGACAGAGCTTTAGTAGCTGAATCAGATATGTGAATATGTGAGAAATTGCAGTTACAGTACGTTGATGACACACCTGAATGGAATATATTCCCGTATTCAATTCACGATGGAAGTTGAGTCTAAAGCATCTTTGCCATTCTTTGATGTTCTTATTCAAAAACACCCACCTCACAGTTTTTCCTATTCCATGTATTGGAAACCAACCCATACAAACCGTTGCGAAAAGATAAAATAATTTGGTATCTGCTATACATCCAAATGTGTTCATCCACTACTGTAGAAGAATGAAAAATAAATGTATGTCTATTCTCCGTTCATAAATTGTTGAGAGCACGAAATGTGCCCCAAACTCATAAAACGGTCGTAAACCATAGGCGTTCCTGAGGTGTTTATTCATTAAATAATAATATAATATTTTTTAATACTGTTATATATAATATTAATAATATTTTAATACTAATATATTTAGCAAAAAAACAATTAAAACTTTCACGGCTAATGTTATGTAATTATATTATATTAATAAAAATAAGAATTTAACCATTAACAATTTTGTAAATAAGAATACCTTATCTCTTTGGATATTTCAATACTAATCTTCGCGTTTAAGCGTTTTACTAGAAAACCTGGAATTCATATCCGAAGGTACTATTCGTTGCAAGATAATTAGGATGGAATTCCCCAGATTTTTAATAATATAATGGGTATGCTTTGGCCACGTGCCTCGTTTGTTCAGTTTATATTCGAAACTTAACTTAAAAGGGTTAAGTTATTACGAACGAAAACAATTTTTTTGTTTAGTACGTTTTTGATCGCATGTAATTTACGGCTCGTCGGTGTGTCCGCGTCTACGGCAGTAATTAGCGTCTCGAATATTTCTTTTGCGAATTATATGCATTATTCCATATACCTACGAACATATACGTACCTTTCGCTCGTGCTCGTTTTGTTGGATTGTTTGTGATGGCTTCATCATCAACATCATCAAGTTTTACACCGGTACTGTTGCGTACAGTCAGTAAGTCTGTCTATATACCAAAAGAATAAGTTTTCAGGGACTTTCTGCCCTGAGTAATAATGTAATCTTTCATTCTGCGTTTAAATTTTTCATAATGGATACATTTAAAACACATTGGAAATTTTGCCAGGCGACAATTGGCGCCTTTTTCCTTAATTAAATAAATGTATCTTTTACAAATGGCAAGAAACTTTTTATTTTTGAATAAAATAAATAAGTTTTATTAAAAAATACAATTTACATAAGTACAATTTAAAAAATATATTTCTTTAGTTCAAATAAATGTTTAAATCATATACTCTACGACACTGGTCGTTAATCTCTAACCATTCCAAATACCCCCGTAATAGGATTATAAGGTATTGTATTCCTTCAGATATAAGGTGGGTTAGTTGAAAACGTCTTAAACCGTCAGTTTCAGGTTGGTTTTTACTATTATATCGTATTACCTATCCTCTCTGTATTTCAGTTTTCTAATTAGGGTTAAACTTGTAGTGAGCTATCAACAAATTGTGAACCGACTGTAGACTCTAGAATGCAAAGAAGTTCCTTACAAAAAATGTTAATTTCCCTGTATAAATAATTGTTCTGTACAAAATAATTGGACAGCTATAATTTATATCCTTAATTATATCGCATGACTTGCGCCGATAATCAATTTGAAAAGAACTAGAACATAGTTTCTACATTATGCTATTTTCAAATTCATACAAAATAATGTGTAAACTTTTTATTGTACATGGACTTAACCAACCCTTCAAGATAAGATATTTTAACAAATCACTACAGGTGTTGTTTAAATATATCTCTACATATTCTAAGATTTGTCTAAACATCTATCTGTCAAGTATGATGTGAAGATAATCTGTAAATGACAATGTTTATTTCTTGTATATATAAACTTTAAAATCGACTAGAAAATAAAATTACGCGATATTTTTTGAACGATTGAATGATTATGAACTTTATTAGATCTGTGATATTTCTTAGTTTTATATGTGAATATTTAGCGTTTAAGGTAATGTAGTTATCATTTTTTATATAAAGCGTAGAATATTCGAAATATTCAAAGCCTATGTATAGAAAATCTATTTTTGTTAATGTATGTTATATATCTAGTTACTTAGAAATGCAACAAACCCAAATGTGCTAGTGGAAACAACAAAAGGATGGGTTCTGGGAAAGGAAGCAAAAACTGTTAACCTAGGAAACACATATGTTCACTTTGCTGGGATTCCCTATGCCAAACCTCCCGTAGGAGATCTAAGATTCGCTGTAAGTATGCCTTGTTTTATTTTTTATTATTCTACTCTTATAGGTAACTTCTTAAAGCTGTTTTTCGAGTCCAGTCAATTGCTTTTAACCATTTCACTACTTAAGAAACCTGCATAAATGTCACTGTAAGCAATCCTAATTCACTTTTTTTAGCCTCCTGTACCAATTGAACCATGGGAAGGAATTCTGGATGCCACGAAAGAAGGAAATGTCTGTGTACAGTTTGATATTGGTAATGAGGATTGCCTCATCATTAACATTTACGTACCTCAGGTAAAACGACTTATATAGTCTGTTAATATATCGAAAATAAATCTTAAGACCATGGACCACCTATGGACCCTTAACAATTTCTTATTTAAGCTAACATAAAACCATTTTAGCGTAGCAATTCAGACATAAAACCTTTACCAGTAATATTTTACATTCACGGAGGATTTTTCTTGTTTGGAAATGGCGGATATGTATACCAACCCCCAGATTATTTCATAGAAGAAGAGATAATATTTGTAACCTGTAACTACAGGCTAGGTATTCTTGGTAAGTAGAAAATACCACCATATTTATTTGAACAACCTTTGCATAACGAGCTATTCATTCTCTAGAAATGCTTTAACGTTTAGATCTTTCTTACATAGAAATGTTTTATTTTGAAAAAACTGATGTTCTTGATGGTACAGTTTACTGTGAGCAGTTATGATTGCGTGTATAAAACTTTTGTATTTGCGGAGTCTACATTCCTCCTAAATCAACTTATATGAAGCCTACTGTACTATTACTACTTTGCATCATTCGATCATTGGACACTTATAGTGATGACATCTTCTTCTTCTTCTTTTGGCATCATAACCCTGGATGGGTCTTTGCCTGTCTGGCTATGTCCTTCCATTCAGATCTCTCTTGTGCCCTTCTTCTCCATTGTCTTATGTTCATTGTTTTCAGGTCGTCTTCCACGTCATCCAACCATCTCGTTCTGGGCCTTCCTTTTTTTCGCCTTCCTATGGGCTTCCATTGTAACATTTTCTTTGTTGTTTTTGCATCGTTTTGTCTCTGCACAATTCCCAGCCATGACAGTCTTTGACTCTTCACAAATCTTACAATGTCATAACCTTCATTTAACTCATTAACCTCGTCGTTTCTCCTGATTCTCCATGTGCCATCTTCCTCTTGTACCGGGCCATATACTTTCCTCAATATTTTTCTCTCGAATGTCCTGAGTTGGGCTTCATCTTTTTTCGTCATTACCCAAGTTTCACATCCATAGGTTACTACGGGTCTAATCAGTGTTCTGTAGATAGTCATTTTGGTTCTTTTGTCTAATAATTTTGATGTCATCAATCTTTTATTAGCATAGTATGTACGATTCCCGTTGGAAATACGTGCATTAATTTCGCTACTTACGGAGTTCTTCTGATTGATTTCTGTGCCGAGATATGTAAAGGCATCCACTCGTTCGATAGTATAGTTGTCTATTGTGATATTATTTTCATTGTCAGTTATTCTTTTGACTGTCATATACTTCGTTTTTGCTTCGTTTATTTTGAGACCTCTTTTTCTTGCTTCAGGATCAATTTGTTTGAACACTTCCATTAGTCGTGGCTTATTCCTACTAATGATGGCTACATCGTCTGCCTATGCAGTAATTTGTACTGATTTGGTGTTTATATGGCAGGTTATATTGGTTTTTCTGATGACTGCCTCAAGAACTAGGTTGAATAGCATGGTTGATAGGGCATCTCCCTGTCTGACTTCCATGTTGATGTTAAACAAGGGAGTCAGTTCTCCATCTACTCTGACTGCGGCTTTTGAACCCTGCAATATCATTTTTATGAGGCTGATGTATTTCTTAGGTATACCTAGATTACAAAGGTCTTCCAGTATTTTGTCTCTTTTCACACTATTAAAAGCTTGTGTAAAGTCTATATACATATTATATAGGTCTATGTCGTATTCATAAGCTTTTTCTTGTATCGTTCTTAGTATGAATATGTTATCTGTAGTGGCTCTATTTGGTCTGAATCCATTTTGATAATCACCAATTATATTTTCGGAGTATTCTAATAATCTATTGTAAATTATACCAGAAAGAATTTTGTATATTACATTTAGCAATGTAATTGGCTTATAATTCTGGCATTCCCTCTTATCTCCTTTTTTATATATTGGCTGTATGAGGCCAACTGTCCATTCCTCTGGCATTTGCTCCTTCGTCCATATTAATGTTATTAGGTAATGGATTCTTTCCCAGAGTTCGGATCCTCCATGCTTTAATAATTCTGCCGAAATTCCGTCCGTTCCTGGTGCTTTATTATTTTTTAGTTTATTTATTATCTGAACTACTTCTTCATAACTCGGATTTTCGATGTGCAGTGATGATATCACATATTGTATTTTACGTTACAGTTTTTTAATCGTACCATTACTGCCATACGGTTTATCTAACTTACAATTTTACCGCACGGGATTTTAGCCGCACTGTCTTAAGGTAAGTGCTCACTTGACTGAATCGGCTGCTACAGTGCTATGTTGTTGTCTTTGTGCATTCGAATGAATCAACGTACACTCTACGAAAAGATAGCACACCATATCGCGCCGAAAACTCTGAATGGAACTTTTCAAGCACACGGGGTGAGTCTACAAGCTAACAAGCCAGCGTGTAAAAAGTGGGCGAGTGCGCTAGTAATCGAGTATACACAAAATTTTCCACTTGCTCAGTAGCCAACTAGCTGGTGTGTAAAAATGCCTAAAGACTAATGCTAATTTGTCACCTCGGGGGAACAAATATGGGTCTAACCACCTTCTGATATCCCCGGGTGCTGTGTAGAGGGTTTCGGTCCTTAAGTCCATTTTCAGGTTATGGACTCGGAAAATATTTATATCTTCGGTGTCTTGCCTTGAAAAAAGCAAGATATTTCTTACACAACAAATTCCTCGTCGAAAATGGTATATTAGGTTGTGGTCTTCCGATGGCTTGTCTTGAGAAAGACAAGATATTTTCTTACATGACAAAGGATTGTCGAAATAAAAACACCAAGTTAAAGTTGAAAATAACTCTCAGCCACAGAGTATGGAAAATAGAACAGAAGCAGAGCCCCGAGAGCACTAAGCTCTCGGAGAGCCCGCGAGGAACTGACCTGGCTGACCTGAAAATCGCCAATATTTATATGTGCCGTTCGAGCGATAAATAGGGATTTCCAGGTCAAGAGCCAATGGGAAAATTTAAGGCGGGGCGATGCGCATCGAAATGCGCACTAGTCCACAGACTATGGCATTCGATGACAAATTCACCTATGCACAAGCTACTGTGATTATACCTGGCTAATTTACAAGTTAACTGGCTCAAAAGCGAACGAGTGGCGTGTAAAGTCACCCGAAAAATAAAAATAAAAGTGGCCGGTAAAATATTCCACCATCACTGTTGTTTCCATTAGTGCTATATATTTCTATATATTGAAGTTTGTTCGTGCTTTCTCTATTCGAACTTTGATTTCTTTGAAGTAA
Organism: Diabrotica undecimpunctata; assembly: GCF_040954645.1. NCBI lineage: Eukaryota > Metazoa > Arthropoda > Insecta > Coleoptera > Chrysomelidae > Diabrotica > Diabrotica undecimpunctata. The sequence goes on from NC_092803.1 coordinate 26,172,050, forward strand.
TCGTTTGTGTGATTAATTATTGTGCCACGATAATTGTAGTTTTCATCTTGTTCCAAAGTTTTACCGTTAATTGTCAGGCTTTCATAATTCTTTTGGGTTTTTGATATCCTCATAAATTTAGTTTTCTTGATGTTAATTGATAATTCATATTCTTCTCCATACTCAACTATCTTGTTCATTAGCTTTTGGAGGTTGTCTGCTTTATTCCTGCCGTTTTTTCCTCATAATTTCTTCAGAGTATGCATTAATTAATAATGGTAACAATACACATCCCTGTCGCACTCCCCTTTTAATTTCGAACTCTTCTGATGCGTGTTCATTAATGCGTATGTGTTCCTACTGTTTATAATATAGATTTGTTATAATTCGAAGGTCATTGTATTGTAATTGTTTTGCTTTGAGGACATCCATTAGCACTTTGTGGCGAACTTTATCGAAAGCCTTGTTGTAATCTATGAAACAGACGTAAATATCTTGGTTCACATCCAAGCATCTCTGAATTAGTACGTTGAATGCAAAGAGAACTTCACGATTACCTACGCCACTACAGAATCCAAATTGGGTTTCTTCGATATCCATATCTTGGTAAATGTGTTTATGGATGATCTTTAAAACTATGTTAAGTGTGAGACATCAGGCTTATGGTGCGGTGGTCGGTGCATTCTCTAGCATTTTTCTTTTTTGGGAGACAAATAAATGTTGAGGTCAACCATTCGTTGGGTATGTCACCTGACCGATAAATTTCATTAAAGAGCTTTAAGAGGACATCCATGTACTCATTTTCTATTATTTTAAGGATAGCAATAGGCAGTTGATCTGGCCCCGGGCTTTTTCCGTTTCTGGAGTCCTTTAGTGCATACAATATTTCTATACTTGTTTCTCTGTCCTCGAAAGATATGTCTTGTAGGTTTCCTTTTTCGTCGTCGAAGAGCTCTTCCATATATTATTTCCATCGTTTTAGCTTTTCGTCAGTCTTTATCATAGTATTTCCATTTTAATCTAAAAGAATTGTGTTTTAATTAACTTTTTTTATGTTGATTAGGTCGTATTTGTTCTGAAGATCTTCTATCTCTTTACATGTTTCCTCATAGTAAGTTTGTTTTGCCTCTCTTATCATTTTTCTGATTTCATTGTTACTGATTTTGTAATTGTGACTGTCTTTGTTCTTGGCTTGTCTTCTTTGGTCCGTCCTGCCGAGTATTTCGTTGGTCATCCAGTTGTCTCTTTTTCTTATCGATTCTTTTAATATCTATTTGCATGGAACGAGGAGGCAGTTTTTTAATGTTTTCCATTGTTGGTTTATCTCGTAGGCGTTAGTATCTAATTTATCAAAGTTTTCGTATATTTTCTGTTGGAGTTTGTTTTTTATATCAGCTTCTTTCGCGTGACATTAGCGATTAGTGGGTTATGGTCTGATGTGCCATATGCTCTTGGATGTGATTTAACTAATTTGATGGTGTTACGATATCTCTCTTTAATCATTATATAATCGATTTGGTTTCTTACTACTTTTTCTGGTTTATCTGCTGGTGAGCGCCATGTATATAATCGTGTGATAGGTAATTTAAAGAACGTGTTTGTGATTATTAGACTTCGTTCTTGTCAGAATTGTATTAGACGATCTCCTCTATCGTTACGTTCCCCTAGTCCTTGATATTCCATTATTGTTCCAGCTCTTCCCTTGCCGACTTTTGCATTGAAATCTGCCATAACTACCATGATCTCCCTGTTCTTTGTTATTTTCAGTGCATCTTCAATTTGTTGGTAGAATGTTTCTACTTCATCTTCTGTTGCATCCGTCGTTGGCGCATATACTTGGATCAAATTTAGTTTTGTGTGTGATGTCCTTATTTGTAGTAGCATCACTCTTTCTGAGATTGGGACAAAACCCTCTATTGACTTGTTTACCTCTGTATCGACAATAATTGCTACTCCACGTCTATGCTTTCAATGTTTCCCTTGAAGGACGTTATTTATTTTACCAGGTTGATACATGCTTTTGACGTTCCGCGTACCTATTTTTGCTTTTGATAATTTTACTTTGTCTTGTTTCGATGTTTGACAAGGATTTCGCCGGTTAACGACTTGGGAGTCCCTGTCTGTTCCTCCCCTGCCGGATCTTAAGCTCCGATTCCCATGATCAGTTTCTTTTTTTCTTTTAGTATTCATTGCCATGATGATTGTACTAGAGATATTCAATTGGATCTTTAATGCAGTGGTTTCTCCTTGCCTTCTGCATCCTTATGCCGTTAAACATTTACTTGACTCATTCGCCTTTGGTGCCAATTTCTTAGCGCCAGGACATAAGAGTGCCCTTCCACTTATCAACTCATCCGCCCGAAGCCGGTGGTCAGTAAGTGTGGGATTGCTTATACCGACAATCGCTCTGTGGAATTTTCGCAATATCTGGCTACCCTCATGATTACACAACCTACTAATTCAGTTACTAGCGTTCTTGAAAAATATTTGGAATCTACAGCTGCTGCTAATTCAAATTCAGGAGACACAACACAATCATTTCCACAATCGTTGTTCTGGCGGAGTAGAGTTTCTAAATGTTGTATTTTGTTTTATGAGATAGGTTTTTACAAGAGATACAGCTTATGGTATTTTTCGTAACTCATTCTGAAGTATTGATAAAAGATAAAATGTATTATGTTTCGCTTTTTACAAATTTCATGCAACCATTTATTACGCTTCCTTTTTGGAAATTTATTTTGTTCCCTTTCCTCGCACAGCAAACTAACAATAATAATTTCTATCCAACTTCCATGAAATATTTAAATCTATCCACTGGGCTTGACGACCCCGAAAATCCTGGAGGAACGAAGTAGACGACCTCATGAGTAAGAGAGGCCTAAACGATGGAGAATAGGACAACAGAGAGAGATGGAAACGGTCGAGCGGGAAGGCAGTGAATACTGTAGAATCCCTGTACATATATATGTATATATATATATATATATATATATATATATATATATATATATACCGTTGGAATTTTATTGAACACGGGGATACAAACTTTTGCCCAAAGAAAATATTCTAACTACACCATAATTATGATACAATACGGGCTCTGGACTAGGATTCAAAATACAGCTAACTAATTGATGGATCTGTTTAATGCATTACTTAGTTCTTTTAGTCATTCTTTAAAACATTATAGAATATATATTAATCATATATTATATTTTGTTTATGTATGGTTTTTGACCAATGTTACTTTCTCATTTAACAACACTTTCTTTCGACAGGTTTTCTTTCGACTGAAGATAATGCATCTTATGGGAACTGGGGACTGAAAGATCAAATTCTGGCCTTGCAATGGGTAAAAGAGAACATCCAGTTCTTCGGTGGTGATAAGAATTCCATTACTATTATGGGGCAAAGTGCGGGATCTTGTAGCGTTAACTATCTCGTACAATCATCAAAAGCAAAAGGTAAAGTAATAAAGATAAATTATTGTAGCTTTCTTTATTGTTAATCTTTCTTTTGGGAAATCTACGTTCAGTATTTTTAATACTGATATAAATAATGGTAAATAAATTTTTGTTTTTTTATAGATTTGTTCCATAAAGCCATAATGCACAGCGGTACCAGCCTGACCATCTGGTCTTTTGTTACTGAGCCTAAAAAAATTGCTTTCATCATGGGGAATTTGCTAGGAATAGACACTACGGACTCCAAAGAACTGGTACAAAGGCTCAGAGAAATGAACGCTTCTACCTTGAGCTTCATGTCAACCGTAATAAACATAGTGGTAAGAAGAAATAAAAAAACTTCTGGTTGCTTTATTTTTCCCTTTGATTCCTTACAGTTGGAATTTATATATGATCCAAAGAACGGACTGATGTTTGCTCCCACTATAGAACCATACCATGAAGGAGCTGTTTTGACGGAACGAAGCTATGAAAGCCTAGCTGCAGGAAAATTCAATAAAGTGCCAGTTTTGATGGGATTTGTCTCTCAGGAAGGTGCCGATATTTACCAATGTAAGTAAAAGATTCTTTTATTATGTAGATGGGCGGTCGGTATTATAATAATAATTTTAATATTTATATTTTTGAAGAAAGTTCACTTGCCTTACGACTGTTTTTTTCGTTATTTTATGTGAATGTCTTTTATACTACGACACATTTTCAGCTCTTAATAATATAAGGCCCTACCTCTTTATCTATGACCTTTTTCGAGAAAAACTGCTACCTAAAAACTTAAACATATCAAAATCTGTAAAGAAAGCTGCAACAGATGAAGTTTGGACGCAGTGTTTCAACGGTTCTGTAGGTTTCAGTACTACAGATTTAATTCGGGTAAGTTTTTATACTTGCACTCACTTTATACTTCTTGGAAAATATTATAGTTTTATTTCAGTTCATTACTGAAGATCAGTTCGTGAGACCAATAGTGGAAACGGCACGACTGATGGCACAGCACACTGATGTTTATTTTTATAGGTTTTCTTATTTGGGAGAGGGTATGGAGGAAGATGGACCTGGAATAGGTAAATTGCATACTCTTCACTGTCTTTTTATTGAATATAACAAATAATACAGGGTATAACAAAAAGGTAGGCTCGCAAAACTAGCTCGATTATATAACTGTATACTAGAATAGGGTATTCAATCACGACAATAGCTCGATAACAAAAAATCGGGCCAAAAAAGTAGTAACTTACTGTGACACTTACGAAGGTCAACCGCACCTTTTTTTAGATTGTTTCAACAAATATTCCAAATAACCGATAATGTTTAACTTCTTTCATGTTCCTATTTAACTTTTGTATGTCTTTTAGTTTGTAATGAATATTTTTTGAATTTTCATATTTTTTACTCAAAATGAAGACATGTCAAAATTTCGATATCACTTCGTCTCCCCTATTCTGCCAAAATGAAAACTGATATGTATATGCGACGACTGTATGCAACAGCGGTCACATAGTGAAATAACTCCGCTTCTCTACACGACCTATTGTAAAACAGGAACTATGTCACAGACCATATCAAATCTATCGTATACGGCCACCTGACGGTCAACCTGGTAAAGGATTTTTAAGGTCAATGTTTGTGCAGGAATTTTCACAGGAATGTGGAGAACTTAATAGGGCTAGTATTTCTTCCAAAGAATGGTGAAAATGGCAAATTTTTGCTTTTTACAGTATGATATCTAGTGAAGTAATACAGGCAAAAAAGTTTCAAAACATTGTTTAAAACTTATGGCGCACTATAATAAATTTAATAGTAGGTTACACCAAAATTTTAGAGAGAAGGTTAACACTAAAATTTATTTCCATTGAAAATCAAGACAATTTTTATACAATTGAACTTATTCTGTGTACATCTTTGTCTGTTTTCAGGAAATTCTCATGGTTATGACCTATATTACCTGTTTCATTACGATACACCAAATCAAACAGCTACAGATATATTAACAAGAAGAAGAATGATACGTATGTGGAAAAACTTTGCTACAACTTCGTAAGTGTTTCCCTAAACTAACATTACGGTTAATTAGTATTTTTGCCATTAGGTGTGAGCCTGATTATTTAATTCGTTAACTTTATTCTACCCGTCCTAAGATTTTTTGTAACTATGGTTTGTTAATTATCTCCTGATATTTTTCTCTTTTAGTCAGTTTCGACTAGCTAGCTCTGCGGTTTGGTAAAGCGGTAATTGGTTCTAACCTCAGGTCAGCCATAAATGTTTCAAGCATTTATAAAATTAAAATTGAGTCTGGGCCTTTGAGTTGGAATTCATAGCTGAATCGATAGATGAATAGTACAATATGAATAGTCCTGTTATAAATTATAAGGAAGTTTTAAGTATTCATTACTGAATAAGTATTATGAGATGTAGTTATTTACAAATTCTAATAATTTAATTAAGTGGCTGCGCTAATTTTTTTAATCCTTTAGCTCTATGGCTGTTATGCCCTATTTCATCGTGCATAATGGCCACTTATGGTACTTCTTAGGAAATTCATTATATTTGGAAAATGGTTAGTTCTACCATAACCAATTTCAAGGAGATAAAATGTGCCTGTTCTCCGATTTAGAAAATTCTTGACCTTATAAACCTTAGCCTGTCAGTTATTTCAAACTTTCCCTAAATAAAAGGGGCATTCGAGTAACTTGAATCCTAAATCACGAGTTGTTCACATGGCAACATACGATTTGTGTACAGGAACATTATCCTGCAAAAACAACATACGTTACACATATCATAAGCTGCATCGATATTTACTGGCACTCCCAATCAATTTTTACCTTCAATGGAAAATTTACCTCTTTTGAAGCTTGACATCCAATTCTTCCCAGTTACATACAAAAGACCTCATCAGAAAGGTCATCAATCAGCTTACCCAATTAATGCATTCAAATAAAGATACTAGATGATGGACTAAATACTCCTTTCACAATTTTGTTTTACATTCTTTTTCAAATTTTATTATGAAACTTTGGTTTGTTGTGTAAATTTACACTTTAACTTCTAATAAGATATTCTTGGTTGATATAGTAACAGCAATATTTTCTTTATCCATGAAACTGCTCTAGGGTAACTAGATATCATAACATTTACGTAATTAGTTTTAAATGTACTTATTTTAATTCCTTTAAATTATTTTATATATTACTAATAAAATATTTCGTTAATAAAGTAGAAAGCGTGATTTAAATCTGCAACAATCATACCCATAGATCATCTAGACACCATATTTATACACTTTTTAAGTCATATTTAAGGACAAATAATAGGTATTTCTTTACTGTTTGTAGTAATCCTACACTGAAAGACAAAGATCTAAATCCTGACCAAACAATTTGGCCAATATATAAGGAAAATGGTACTTACTTCAACATAGGAGAGAAGTTAACACAAAGAACAAGTCTAAGAGCCTATCGAATCCATTGGTGGAATTATATATATAATAAATATGGTACTCGCCCTTTCTCCACTTACTAAAGAATTACTGAAAGTACAAAAACCAGGCAAAATTTAAAATAAGTGTTAAATTATAATAGATTTTAAAGAAATAATATTTGTTTAACTTGTCCTTATGTCTTCCTTCAATTGTACATTTTAATTCCCTGATGAAGTGTAATATTATAATCTCAATAAAAAAAGTGAACAGTAAAATACACTACAAGTAAATCAACATTTATATAAAATAAAAAAATACTAATAAAAAGAAACTAAAAAACAAAGAGAAATGCCCATAAAAAAAAGTAATGAGAATTTAATTTAAGAAGAAACTGAAATGCTAACACTTCTAAAAAGGTTGTAAGAAGAAAAGAAGACCACTATCTAAGTTCTGAGAAGATCTGGGATACATTCTTGGATATACCTAATTTTCATTACTATTTTATTAAAATAGTAATGGAAATCAATAAAATAAATTATAAGGAAAAAATTTATTTCTTACTTAACCCAAAATTTCACAATTTCTTAAAATAACAAAGAGTGAATACAAAAAATCTATCTAATCCCTCTCAGCAATAGCTGTCAGATGGAAATCTATTTCTTGTTCAGTCAATTTCCTAAACTTGGGCTCATCCTTAGTAACAACACCAACTTCAACTTCTGTTGGCTTAAAATCTACAGATAAAACACTTGAAAGACAACTTATTGCCAATTGGATGACTTCATCTTTGGACAGATCAGTTTTCTTCTTTAGCTTCTTCTCTAGGTAGCTGTTGGCTTCAGTTTGTTTGGATCCTACACTTACTGCTCTGTAGCCACAGTAATAGCCGGCAGGATCAGCTTTGTAGACACAGGGCCCCATTTCTTGATCATATCCTATCAGAAGCATGGAGCAACCTAAAAAAGTTCCATAATTCTCATTCTATATAATAAAATCAGCAATTGTGTACTTAAGTTATTTCTCGCTTTTTTTTAATGCTGCATTATGATATACAACTTACCCAAAGGTCTCATTTCAGCATTCTGGGTATAGACCTGGGAAATATCCGACACTCTCCTACACAAGGCATCGATTGGCATCTCATATCCAAATTTATATTTGAACTCAGCAGCCTCATATCTAGCTCTCTGAACCTGGGACTTGCTGTCAGCAATCATACCAGTCATCACACATCCAGTGTGTTCTGTTAACTGGAAGAGATGTGTAATTGTGTTGGGATCAATCAGCTTATCGGGGATCTTTCTCTGGGTCACACATGCTGCAGCATCTACTCCTCGGACTGCTACGGAAGTGGGACCGGCTTGGTTTATAGCCTTAAAAGCATACTCTACTTGATAGAGTCGGCCTTCAGGCGAAAAAATTGTTATGTGTCGGTCAAAACCTGCACTGCTTCCTCTGGACATGATTATTTTTTAAACTAAACACAAGTTTAACACTGAAACACAGAGGATGATTTTCTATATTTTTCTGTTGTCACGTTCTGTCAAATGGGGAAATCTGACAACTAATTGTCATCTGTCAGTATTTAATTTAGGCCTTTCAACGGATAACCATTTTAGTTACCAAAACAATCCTATTCATTATTCATTCGTTTTAAGATACTATTAATCAATAGGAGAATAAGCTAATGTGGAATTTAGAAACATTAATGTTTCGCACAATGTAAAAGGACATAAATTGTTCCAGTTTAAGAATCTTTCTTCCACCTTGGTTCTTCTGACAACACACAATACACTTCTCTTTAAATTTGATTGCATAAATTCGGAACGATGTCAACTTACATTATTGGTGCTTTTATTTTATTATTCTTGTCAATGTCATGTCAAAGCAATTTTGCAAACTCAAAACCAAAACAAATGGTGGAAATTTACACATTAATCTAATCCCTTTGTTGTTTACGTTTTAATGTGATACTTCGATAAATAATTTAAAATGGGTTCAGATAGAAAAGTAATAAGTGTAAAATTTAATCAAGATCAAGGTAAATACCTCTATTATATTAAAATACCTCATGAATATTGTAGGGATTATTATTTCTTGTGATTAAATTTTTTTTAGGCTGCTTTACATGCTGCATGGAAAGCGGTATAAGGATCTACAATGTAGAGCCACTAGTTGAAAAGGCTCATTATGGTAAATGCAAATAAAGGACAAACAAAATGTTCAAATTAATATTTTTTATGTGGTTTTAGATATAGAAACTGTGGGAAGTGTTTCTCAATGTGAAATGCTGTTTCGCACAAATCTACTAGCTGTAGTCTCAGGTGGATCACGTCCAAAATTTGCTGACAATGTCCTTTTGATCTATGACGATTTTTTGAAGAAATTTATATTAGATATCACATTTCCATCATCCATAAGAGCTGTGAGAATGAGAAGAGATAAGTAAGAAATAGTTTATTCTAACTTTATTGGTTATAATAAAGTTTTTTTTGTTTTAGATTAGTGGTAGCTCTTTTAAATCAAATACATGTGTTTTCATATCCCACTCCTACCCAGAGATTGTTTACATTAGAGACTAGGGAAAATTATAGAGGGTTGTGTGAAGTCAGTCCTTTGGCTTCTGCTGAAAAGCAATTATTGGTATTTCCAGGGCACAAAATTGGAAGTGTCCAATTAGTTGTAAGTTCATATTACTATATTTCAAATACAATGACTTATTAGACATTAACTTTTATCTAGAGAAGTTAATTTATTTGGTATCTAATAAATGATGTATTGAATATGTTTTAGGACCTATCCTGTACAGAAATGGGGGTGTCAAGTGCTCCAGTTTGGATCCAAGCCCATAAAAGTGAAGTAGGATGTTTAGCTTTGAATCAACAAGGTACAAGATTAGCAACTGCATCTTATCAGGGAACTCTCATCAGAGTTTGGGATACCACAAGCAAAAATTTGTTAGTGGAGCTGAGGCGTGGGTCAGATCCAGCCACAGTATATTGGTAAGATAAAAATAAATGGTATTTTTATTGTAAAACATTATCTTGGTATTTGAACTATGAAGTAACAATTTTTTGGTTTGTTTTTAGTATCAATTTCAGTAGGGATTCTGATTATTTGTGTTGTTCAAGTGATAAAGGAACAGTACATATATTTGCAATTAAAAATACAAATCTAAATAGGAGGATAAGGTAAGAAAAATCAAAATAAAATAAATGATATTTTTACTTTGAGTAATTAAAAAGACACTTCTAAAACATTTTGTATAGTGGAAGGTATTTTTACTTGTTAAAACATAAGAAGGTCTAAGCTGCTCTGATAGTTATTTTAATTGTAAACTATTAATTGATATTGAAATGTTTGGAAAACTAAATTATGGTACGGAAGATGAGCCACTTATTGAGGATGGAAGTAGAGTGAAATGAAATCATGGAAAATTGGTAAGAATATTGTTAAAGATTGATAAACTCGTTTTGACCAAAATACTTTAAGAAATGTGAAATCTAAATATATTAGAACCAGATACTCTCAAAGCTACAAGGTATAGCCCAATTAAAAACCTTTCCAGAGTTATAGGAAAACTACAGGTGAAAAAGATTTGTCATCATCAGCATAAACAAAAACAAGAGTTTGCACATCATATTGTGGAGAGAAGGGAGCAAATCCATAATGCATCAAATCTTTGAAGCTGCAAATTTACCTAATGTATTATGGTTGGGGGTTGATACCTGTTGTAGGTTCAGCATAATCCAAAACTGGAAGAAATCAAGGGGATTCAAACATTAAGAGCTCAATAAGAAAATAAGGAAGTAGAGATATTGTAAAAAAGACAACAGATCCTCTTCATAGAAGAAGAGGACATAGAAAACTTTTATTTCATTCAAAAACCTAACCTTCCTTAAAAAGTAGAACTAAATCTTACTAAAATCCACTAAAGAATGTACAATTGATTCTACAAGGGCTGTGTTAAAAGTTTATGTTTGAGAATTATGTTATATATCTAGTTTTAAGGTGTTATTATAAAATTATTGTTTCTTATATTTATTAAATTGTAGTTTTTTTTGTTAATGTTCTAGATTTATATTTGTGTTATTTTAATATTTACCTACTTCACAGAGAGAATAAAAAAAATGTACGAATATGCACATAACAAAGATCTTTTTTTAGCATACCTAGTGGAATCCTAGGAAAATATGGAGAATCCCAATGGGCACTGGCCAACTTCATAGTACCTCCCGAATGTGCCTGTATTTGTGCATTTGGTGCAAACAATTCTGTCATTGGTAAGTACAGTATTAACCATTTGGATGCTGCTATTTGGGAGGGTTAGATGATTACTTGCATAGGTGCAGCTGCCTCTTATAAGTGTTTTAGTCACATTGATAGTACCAGTGAGCCAGTTGGAACAGGCTCACCCTAAGTGCATTTAATTTAGAGTGGATTCCAATGTGTTGACTAAAAAAATGGTCATTAGCCTAGATCAAAGCATTTATTTTCAAATTTTTATTTTTAGCTGTGTGTATAGATGGAACCTTTCACAAATATGTATTCACAGCTGATGGGAACTGCAATAGAGAAGCTTTTGATGTGTATCTGGATGTCTGTGATGACGATGAAGAGCATTTTATTTAGTTTTCACTCATTTGATTGGGATTATTTTTAAGTTAAGAATCTGACAAACATCTAGTGTTTTTATGGTGCTAATAACTAAAAAATGTATTCTTTTAATTATATCTAATAAGTTTGTAAATAAATATGTAAAAATTGACAATTATTTGCTTTCTTAGTCATCACATCATAAGAGAGAGATTTTGTTAGATAAGTGAAATCATACTCAAGGCACATTTAGGCTTATATCTCTGACAGATCAGGCTAGTTAGAATTTTAAATGTGGACATGTTTTTTTTATGGTTAGTTTTTAAAGGATTTCAGTTTATTTATAATATTGTTATTGTTGTCCAATATTGTCCTTATATCTCTCTATCAGTATGTGTAAGATTGGTTATAAATTTAATGTGAGGTCAAATATAATTATAATTGACTTTTTGCATTATTTGCAGATATTTATAATTCAATTGTGATTGATTCATTTTAATTTAAAAAAATCTATTTCTCTCCTCCATTGACAGTTTCATACTTCAGTGGTTTTTAATATTAAATCAGCCAAAAAGGGGTGAAATGGACATTATCAGTGATATTCTGCATAAATGTTTTTAGTTGACATTAAAAGTAACAAGGAAGATATTTTGTATGGTATATTCAACTTAAATATAAATTAATGAACTAATATATACATTTACAAATATATCAAGAACTATGTAGGTTTGTTTCTATCAAAAGGATCAGTCCACACTTTCATATCTAAAAAAAGATGTTTAATAAACAAAAATATTAGTCTACAATAGAAATTGTTAGAGTAAAATACAAACAACTTACTGCCAGGCTGAATATCTTCTTGTCTTATTCCTGTTCTAGATCTCTCCTGTATCCGTTCTGAAATTGAAGATTGTTGTTCATAGTAATTCACTTAGTATATATGTAGGGTAGAAACTCACTGTATTTACTTGAATCCATCATAGGATCTATTATTATGGGGTATATAGCTAATCCAATCGTTCCAATAAGACCAGTTATTAAAGCGGCGTACCTCCAACCAACTAATCGAGGGGCCATTTTTCTGTGTTGTGTAGAATATTGTGGTGTAGTGTTCTAAAATTTTATAAAAATGAGATACAGGTTATGTTTTTATTGTCAAAATTATATAATAAAACAACTTGTTAGGCAATTAAGTAAGAGGCCAGACGTTGGTGTGAGTTACAGTGAGGTAGAAAAAGAAAAATTTCCTGAGGTAAAAAAAAACTTTTCACAAAGAGTAGATATGTTATCTTTGTTCTGTGGGAATACAATACATTTAAAAAAAAATTCGTTTATAAAAGGTACAATAATATTTATTTAATAAACATTTCTTTATAAATTTATAAACCAGTACGTATGACCGTTGATTGAAATATGACCTATTATCACAGTCACACAACAGTTTAACCACTTCTTTTTTATACTATGCTATTATATATTACCATAGTAACAAAGAATATAGAAGCGTCTATATTCTTTGATAGTAATATCACAGTTTAGATAACTCGATGCAGTTTAGCCACAATATTATTTTTTATACTATGGTAATATTACGATGATAATACGTCATTGTCAAATCTGTCTGTACGAAAAACATGGCGGTTGATGAAAAGTCTTCACTCATTGACCACAGAAAATAGACGCATATGCTTCTAAATTCGTTGCATTGACTGTCAAATATTCAAAACAAAAAGTTAACCTATCAGATTTTGCCAAGTAACAAAATCTTTTCCAATATAAAATGCCTTTTGTAATGAAATAATTCAATCAATAATGCAATAAAAAAATTTATTCTAACAATGATATTTACAACTACATTTTTAACGTCATGTCTTAAGCTCCTTTTGATTCCTGCCTAGTAAGTCTTTTTTGTAATCTTGTTCTAACTTATACTAAATGCTTATTTTGTTGTAGCAGGTCCACAGATTTCGAAGTTCACAGAAACTGGTTGGCTATAACACACAGTCTACCAGTTAAGAAATGGTACTTTGAGGACACTTCACAATGGACATTAGACTATCCACCACTTTTTGCTTGGTTCGAATATATTTTGTCATTTCCGGCTTACCTGTTTGATCCAAAAATGCTCAATGTTAACCATTTGAATTATTCTTCAGAGAAGACTGTTCTATTCCAAAGACTCTCAGTTATTGTCACTGATTTAGTATACTCATTAGGTGTTTATATGTAAGTACTATATTTCCTTATTGCATAAACTGGTTTAAACACTTATGATTATGAATGTATTAGCAAAGAATATAGACGCTTCTATATAGAATATAAGCGTCTATATTCTTTGGTATTAGGATGTATTAATAGTATGTTCATAATATTATAAATCATATCAGTATCTTAAATTGTGGTAACTGGAGTTTTCAACAGGGCTTTTTTATTATATTATGTATATAATGATTATTTTTTAATTTTTTTATAGGTGCTGTTGCTCTGTGAAAAAAAGTTGGGGTAAAGAAGTAGTTTTGCCAATTCTTTTGATCACAAATTGTGGTCTTTTGATGGTGGATCACATACACTTTCAGTACAATGGGATAATGTATGGGATATTATTAATTTCAATAGCTTACATGATTCAGGTAAGTACATTATCACAAAAAAGGCTTTTTCATGACTCTTAATATCTCCAGTTTGGAAAAAATTTAAGATTAAAATTATAAAAAGGAACCTTTTTAACAATTGCTATTTACTAATAGTTTAGGTAATCAGGGAGGGAAAAGTAACATATTTCTTTTCACTTATCGTATTATAATGATTGAGAATATAGTGAATCATCAGTGCAGCTACTCAGCACCATCAAGTTATAGTTGGATAGATTCTTGATCTTAATTATCTATTAGTACTTATGGATTTATCCAAGCAATTTGTTTGAATCAGGTTAAGTTGATGTGGAATCCTTACCTGTTTGTAATAACACGTATTATTTTACTAGGACTCTAATAAACAATTTTTTTTCTAATTTTCTCTTATAAAATATAAAATTTAAAATATTTTTTTTATTTTAGGAGAAATATCTTCAGTCTGCCTTCTGGTTCACTATTTTGCTAAATATGAAACACATCTACATATATTTAGCACCAGCTTATTTCATTTTTTTGCTAAGACACTATTGCCTGAAAGGACCATTGGTTATCCAGAATATTTTCAGTCTGAAAAATTTGAGAAATATAGGGTTGCTAGGAAGTACAGTATTGGGGATATTTGTGGTAACTTATTTACCATTTTATGATCAAATACCTCAGGTAAGTTATATTTGTCTGTTTTAGTTAATGTATAGGTTATTATCACATATTTGCAAAATTATTATCAAACAGATTTGAAGTCTAAATCATTTTTGCTAGATTTTTAACTATATATTTTTATTTCCTTGCCTTTTCCTGATCTTTTTTATGTTTAATTTTTCTTATTCCTAGATAAAATATATTTCAGTTAGTAGGATTTAATTAATAATAATTTTTACTGATAAATAACACTTAACACCATGTGTTAAGCTGACTATTTTGTAAGTTGTTTTATCCATATTTTGTTTTATCCATCTTCCTCTGTTGCGTTTATCTGCTCTTGTTCTTCATTGTCTTTTATTGTTACTCCTATCATTAAATATTACATCTTTCTTTGTACTATTCTTAATTTTGAGGAATTGTTGTTTGTCGGGGACAGTATTTCCACAGTGTAGGTCATTATTGACAGAACACACTGATCAAAGACTTCCCTTTTCAGATTAATTGTTATATTACCATCTTTTAATATATTTTAAAGAGCTTTAGCGATAGTATGTCACCCTATCTAACACTTCTTTGAATTTTTATTTCGTTACTGTTGTCCTGTAACTTCATTACATTTGTAGCATTAATGCTACAAATGTATCTAGCATTAATGCTACAAATGTATGTTTTTTTATCCAATCTCTTTGTTATTATTCTTGTGAAGAGTTGGTACATATGGATTAACTGGCTAATGGGTCAATCATTTTCTAGGTCAGTTTTATCTTACTTTTTATGTAGCAGAATTATTACAGCTTTATTGTCACTCCTTAACACATCTAAATATTTGCCTAAATTTAATTATTTCTTAAGTTTTACTCATGAAATTGCTTTTAGATTTTGTCAAGATTGTTTCCATTCAAAAGAGGTCTGTGTCATGCCTATTGGGCTCCAAATTTATGGGCCTTGTATAATACTGCTGATAAAGCTGGATTTTTTTTAGGTAAGTTAGCTATCCATGCTCTTTTACTGTTATTTTGATTAGGTACCTTTATTGAAAACATACGAGGTGTGAACTAATAAATATAAAACCAAAAACTGTCTTATCTATAATAAATATAAATTCAAAATAATTATATAAAGAGTGGGTTTTAAAGTGGCTTGCACGATTTATATAAATTATGGTTTGTGAGTGTTTTGTAATACGGCTGATCTTGCAGTATTAATTCATTGTTAGATTTTCCTTTTTTTCTGGAAATAATATAATGAATTTTGTTATTCCACAGATCACCCTGTACATTGCATTCCATTTAAAACATTTTTAAAATACTGAATATTTTCATGTCAAATTTCCTCTACCTCAATGCCATAATTTTGGAGTTCAGGTAAATTTTTATTATGTCCACTCAAGGTAGAAGTAATCCATTAAGATGGCTGTGACTGCAAGACTAAAAACTTTGATGTTTCAATAAATTATTATTGTTGATATTTATTGAAAGTCACAATTGATTGTTTATCCAATAAAAAACTAATTGATATTTTAATGATATTATGATACAGTGATATGCATAGAAGTCAAAAAGAATGTGTACTGTAAGTTGGTAAAAAAGTTTTATCAAACTGGTGCAGTACAAGATTTATTCAAATAAGAAAGCAGAAAAACTGTATCAACTGAAGACAACTTTTTAGATTTTTGTGTCATAATAGAAGACAATCCACACCTGATTACTAGACAAATACCTAGGGAACTTGATATTTCGCAGAAATCCGTATTGATTTTACTTCATAATAAATTCCATACATATAAAATAGTAGTTTCCAGACATAAGTATTGGAAAATGTTACAATCCAATTTTTTTTAAATAATGTTATATTTTGCAATTCTGGACTTGGTGCTGGTTGATGATGCTGATGTAACATTGTAATTAAGCTCTTTCGAGGGAGGGTATGCACCAACCAACCCTGGTATTTGAGATAAAGATGACCAAAAGGAGCTCCAATGATCCAATGATAGTGGTTTGGTTAGTGATGGTTTCTATAGGGACTTTGTCGGCTGACTATGTGAAAATAACTGATTTTTTGTCACAGTTCTGTTAATTTATTTTTAGGAAAACCACTGAATCAAATTTTTTTATGATATAGTTTACTTAGCTATAGAATTATTTATCCCCCTAAAAAAGTTCAAAATGTATGTAGATTCCCTGCGTGGTTCTCTTCAGAGTTGAAGGATCTGATAGTTGAGAAAAAGAAAGCTCACAAAAAATATCTTTTTATCTAAATCACTCCTGGATTATCAGACTTTTTCTCAGCTGAGGACCAACTGTAAATTGTTAAAAGCTGAGGGCTACAGAAATCATATTTATTTAACAGAATGATCACTAGGAAATAATTTGAAGGGATTTTGGTCGTTTGTGAATTCATGTGGGGAAAGCCCTCATTGCCTGCTGTGTTGTGGTATGGTGGTGTTGAATTCAGTCACGGACCAGATATTCTAAAATCAGTCTATTCCACTCAAATATGTGTTATACCCAGTGACTCACTTTCACTTGGTCTTACTAACTTGATTGTTGTTAACATAATTATATCTGATATTTATTTAAAATTATCAGAACTTAATGCGAATAAAAGTCCTGGTCCTGATGGATCGCCTCCCAGCTTTTTCAAGAATTGTTGTTTTATATTATCCAGGCCTCTCTATTTTTCACATTTTAATTTATCATTAAATAAGAGTGAATTTACAGAATGCTGGAAAAATAGTTTTATTAGTGTAATACCAAAGATATTTGAATCTTTTGTATGTGACTATCTTAAAGCTTCACTTGAAAAATAGCTAGTAGACTAACAATTTGGGTTTCAGAATAGCAAATCAACCGAATGTAATATAATAGTGTTTGTGGACTTCCTTAGGAAGGCCTTGGAGAGGGGCTGTAGGATACATGCACTATACACTGATTTCTCCAAGGCCTTTGATCGGGTCAACTATAATATTTTAATATTTAAACTTAAAAGAATGGTTGTTGATGGTCTACTTCTTGGATGGCTGAGAACATACTTCATTGACCGAGTTCAGATGGTGCGTATCAGAGATTTTTTTTCCAGTCAAATTAAGGTTCATTCAGAAGTATCCCAGGGTTCTCATTTGGGGCACCTGTTATTTAACATATTCATCAATGATATACACCACTGGTTCCAACTTAGTTCACCTCTTCTTTTTGCGGACGATCTAAAGTTCTATACAATTAAAAAGGAAAAGACAGTTAATATTTGATTTCACGTACAGGGAGCTTGCGCATCCGTTTATACGTATTTCGGCCCAATAGGCCTTATCAGAACGGTTTTCGCAAACGCTCTGAACGTGAAATAAATATTTTCTGTCTTAGGAAGCAACTCTAACATGGCTTCGTATAGACGCAATGTAGCGACATCTGATAAAATAAAATCGTAGACTAATTTTCGAAACCAAATTCAAGAATTCCGCTTTAATCTGTGCCTTCTAAGAATTGCAAGGCAAAACAGATGTTGATAAAGATCTTAAGAGAGACATGGGGAATCTAAAAATTGCATTCCACAACATATCTCCTCAACTAAGCAAAATTCTTAGCGAATTGGTTTCTAGTACTCGTACAGAGTATATCGAAATGAAAAGGAAAAGACAGTTAAGATTTGATTTCACGTACAGGGAGCAGGAAATAATAAATTAGACTTACTCACAATCAATTTAATTTAACTATCCAGACGACCGGTTTCGCTTTCTACAATATGCAAAGCATCTTCAGGTCTCGATACAAAGTTAAATAAATGATGCCGGTACTCTATTAATTGATGGTTGAAAGAACATGGTTCAAACTATCCTGTATTGTTGATTGGAGAACTTAAGTCTGCTATTGTAATTGTTTGACAGTAAACGGGGAAGTTCTTGAGGAGACAGATTTTATCCAATGAAGTAGAGATAGGTGTAATGTAATTATTTGTTTGATGAAAGTAATGTTCTATACCATTGAGTTATTTAAAAGTTATTTATATTTATTCTAGAGATATATTTATGAAATGTGTGTTATTTATTGAGATTTTATTTTAGAAGGTGACAGTTGTGAGACAATGAATGAGATTAGATGTACAAATTGTGTGGGTGTGCAATTCTATCAACTTGTAATTATCAAATTTCTTTGATAAAGTTCTGTTGTAATATGTGGCAAATGGTTGTAAAGTCCAATATTTAAAGTTAAAAAAATTAAAAATTAAGGATACTTTAAGATACACAGAAAACACACAGAAAACACTTAAAAAGGGGGGGACGAAACAGACATTAAATTTAAAAAAGGGGGAGGATTTGAAAGCACTACATCTCTTACTTGGAGACAATGAGTTTTTTATGTTATTTATTAGATTTTAGAGGTAAATTTGACAATTATCAATAATACAGAAGATTGTGTTAATCTTGTGTTGTTGAGTGGTGTGTGTTGAATGCCATGGCCCTGAACGCATTCAAGTGTCAAGCTGTTTCTTTTGGACGATCGAGAGACCCATTGAAATATAATTATAATATACAGAACATTCTTGTTGACTGGGTTACTTTTAGACTCTAAACTTTTATTTGAATCGCATTATATGTCAATCATTTCCAAGCCTTTACAATTATTTGGCTTTATAATTTGGAAATTTTCCTATTTGAAACTTTCCCTCAATAACAATATCCCAAACAATAGTATTTGGTAGAAACATGATGGCTCTCACTATGCGCTTGAGGTTAAGCAATTCCTAAATAATGTAATTCCTAATAATGGCCCTCATGATTAACCTATATGAATCCTTTAGACTATTTCTAGACAAAAGATAGCATTACTGTCTAGATAAGAAGAATTGACCGGGAATGTTGTAAAATGTATTGCAACACTTTAAAGATTGCATGACGTGTTGTACTGAAACGGATGTCAACATTTTGAGCATCTGCTGTAAAATGTGGATCTTCTTTTAACCGACACAAATATCTAGAGATTTGTCTTCAGTTGTTACAGGTTTTCGGCGCTCTGATTTGGATAAATCTTTTACGGAACCGGTTTCGATAACTTTTGGCTTTGTATAAAACTTTTACGTTTTACATGAAAATCTGAAAAAAAAATTAAATGCTACCATAAGATCCTCAAATATTACAAAATCCTCATAAATCAAAATTTATATAAATCTTGCAAGCCGTTCTGAGATAGTTTAGACCTTCAATACTTAAAAATCACTAAAGTATGAATAAATTCAATTTATAATATTGTTTGCTTTTTTTAGTCTCAAAGCTCAACAAAAACTTGGTCAAGACAGACACAGCCTCAATGACAGGTGGTCTGGTCCAAGAATTTTCACATTCTTTTCTGCCAAATGTGACACCTGTCGCCACCATTATACTAACAGCAGTATTTATGGTACCAGCAATGATCAAGCTGTTTAAAGCCGAAAAACAACCATTTCAGTTTGTTAGGTGCATGGTATTATGTGCCTTGACTTCATTTCTTTTTGGTTGGCATGTCCATGAGAAGGCAATTTTAATGGCTATAATACCTTTAAGGTAAGTGATTAAGTATAACTAGAAATATTTAATGGATAATATGAGTTTGTTTTGTTTCAGCATCCTATCCATCATCAGTCCCAGAGATGCAAAGATTTTTTTGATACTGTCGACAGTTGGCCATTACTCCTTATTCCCTTTATTATTTCCATCATCTCTTTTACTCATTAAAGTACTCCTTCTTCTTCTATACGCCTTATACTCGTTCCACAGTTTATCGAAGTTGTACCCATCCTTAACACCTTGTATATGCAGTTACAGCTTACCACTTCTAAGCATATACGAAAGTGTATATTTGCTAGGTCTTGGTGTAATATTTTTCTATGAAAATGTGATACATGTAGCTCTAGGACTAAACAGCAAGCTTCCCTTCTTACCATTGATGATCACATCAGTTTATTGTGCAATAGGTGTTATATACTGTTGGATGTATTATTACTATTACTTTTTAAGAAGTAGTAATGAAGTCGGTGCTGTGAATAAAGTAAAAAAGGTGGACTAATATAGTTTTTTGTTTGAGACAAATTTGTGTTATTTATATGAACACCTGGATGAATGAATACCTGTATTTCAAAAGTATATACTTTTTCTGTTGGTGACTTTAATATTTTGTGATTACTTTGATTTTAAGTACTCTATGTTGTCAGAGGTCAGTTATAAAAGTTTTTAATGTGAAACATCTAACGTGACGGGTTAAATATACTGTTGCTGCAGTGGCGTAACAAACTCCGTCAGGAACCCCCTGCAAAATTATAAATGGGGCCCCCTTTAAAAAATTACTAAATGCGACTTGTGTAACAAAAACTTATAATTATGTGTTCGTGTATTGATGCACTGTTTATAACAAGTAACATTTTTCATCTTTATTGGTATAGAATAAAATAGAACAAAAATTAATAAATGATTACATAATAGTATTCTATGAGATGAACAATTTTCTTCGTGTACTACTATCAGCGAATATATCTACAATTTTATTAATATCTATCTGATGAGCAACCTTATTTTCGATACTTATAAGCACTAGAGAAGAAGAGAAGATAACCGTGCTTGTGACATTGTACTTCGAAGATATGATTTTATTAATTTAAGTTTAGAAAAAGATCTCTCTGAACTAGCGGTCGTGACGGGTAAAGTTAAAAATAAGATATAGGCATGACACACTTCTGGTATGCAAGCACTAGTGCAATGAAAATCTATGAAAAAATTTTGGCTGCATCATAAATAGAGTTTGCCGATTCCAACTGTGTCCTTATTGATTTTCTAACAAATTTACTGGCTTCGGCAAAAAATTCTGGATCCGATTTGAAAAGATATCCGCTTCTAGGAACTAAGACTTTAAAATCGTCGTTTACTTTGTACATACTTAAAAACCTAGCTTGAATTTGTTGAATGACTCCATCCAGATTTCCGAAAAACACGCTTATTCTATATCTTTCTTGAGGGTTTGAGATGCGTTGATCTTGTAATAATTCATCGAAATGCTTCTTAACTCTACCAAACCTTTTGATTTTAAAAATACAGGGCAAGCCACAATTAGTAGCAAAATCTTTGGATTCTTGTAAAAAGGACGTATAGTTTTGCCTAAGATTTGATAAAAATTCTTTACAGTTATGTAAAAGTACTGTTGCGCGTGAGAGATCCATATTTTTGCACTGCAAAAGAGTGACAGCTAAATTTATAGATTCCAAAACTTTATTTTGTAAAATAGTTGGAAAGACAAATTCAAATTGTTCCATTTTACTTTTTAAATTATTAGCTGTCATTCTCTCCTCACGATCTGAGGAGTAGTTAATATTATTTTAGACAGTGTTTTTAAAATTGTTATGTAGTTCTGCTTTACACCAAGCACAGTTTGAAATCTGGATGACCACCTAGTCACCGATAACGTTTTTAGAGTAAGCGATTTTGGTTGGAAATTTTTCTGCATTGTAAGCAAATGATCCCATCTTTTAATACTTTTGCCGAAACACTTATAAATACTTTGTATGGTATCGTAATAATCGCGGACTTCTATATATTATTGCTTGCGTCCCGCAACGCCAAATTTAAAGTATGAGATGCACAATGGATGTATGCATCTTGGGGTTGGACGGCTTTAATTTTCTTTTGCACTCCGGAGTAATGGCCAATTATATTTGCTGCACCGTCATAACCCTGTCCGCGACACTTTGCAACTGATATACTGTGTTCTTTTAAGAAAGATAAAATTAAATTTGAAATATCTTCTCCAGTTTGGCTAGGTATATCACAGACACCTAAGAATGATTCATTCATTTTTATATTACTAGGAACATCAGTAATTGGATCTCTTTCAATAGAAACGTACCTAATTATCACTGATAATTGGTCTGTTTTAGAAATGTCCTGTGTTGTATCTAATAATATAGAAAAAAATAAGCTTTTTGAATATTAATTATAAGAGAATCTCTAATTGAATTTCCTAATAAAGTTAATAATTTATTTTGAATTTTTGGACTTAAATATCTTGTTTGATATTTCGGTTTTTGTATTAATTCGCCTAAGAAATTGTTGTATTTAGCCAGTAAATTAACTATTCCTAGAAAATTGCCAATATTTGCATCACTAACTATTTCCCTATTTCCTCTACATGGTATATCTATTCATAAGCGCTAAATTTAAAATTATATCTACTATCCTAATTAAAATGTTTCTCCAAAAAGATTTTTTTCTTCTAAATTCACTCTCCGTACAATACTCTAAAGATTTGTTATTTTTGATTATGCCATAAACAAGCGAGGCGTGGAGGTGGATTAAAGATTTTTCATGAACCTTAATTTTTTTTTGAAAGACCCTGCCAATCCTTCACTCCTTTAATCCATGCGGAATTATATGACTGTGCTGTTCTATCGGCAAAAAGCCAGCAAGGCTTGCAATATGAAACATTGGTTTTTCACCAGTAACGCGGTAATTCAGTTCCAGCAGGAGATTTAAAACAATAAAAGTTTTCCGAAAAAGAACGGTTATTGGCGTCTTTTGGGAATGGGCCCTTTAGGTTTAGATGGCCCCTGCTGTAGTATTTGTTTTTTTATAGCAAAATCTTCAATATTGTCATTATACAACCCCTTATCGGGACAGTGATAAACTTCATGGGAACTAAAAGCATTTTTTTAATTATTAGTCTATCTACCCAAATAAAAATGAAACGTTACCTGGAACTACAACAAGCGTAAAATCTGCTCGACGTCCAATTCTACTTCTGAGTTGTCAATTTCGTTTTGAGTAGGATTAGTAATTATTGTTTTCTGACTAAGACCAACTGAATCAATTGATGCTTCACAAGGTTCACTAGGCTGCTATTTTAATTCACCAGTTGTCACAAAAAATGAAGAAATTTTTGGTAATTTTTGTTTTTGTTCGGATTTTTGAGCACATAGCTTTCGCTTTTCTGAACTACTTTTATATTCCCTCTTAGAACTCATTCTGTCTCTTGCAGATATATTACAATAAGAACGTTATTACATGTGTAAGTGTTATAATTTCCTTATCTTACCGTTTATCTGTTGAGAGATTGTCCAATGATAACACAAGTCATCAATAATTGATAAATAAGTGCGTACCAAATTAATGCAACTAAACCGTAAAACAACACAAAATGCAAACAACCAAACAATGTTAGGATATAATACTACTGCCGAATATGGTATCGAAATACTAAACGTAAACAGAAAACGAATTTCTAGATTTAGAAAAATATTGTTCTAAAATTCGCAAAATTGCAATTCTCAAACCTTTCAAATATTTCAATAGTCACGTACAAAGCATTACAGTTTATAGTCGTCATCATGAAAGTTCGGGACACCGGAAAGGATTAAGTTTATGTTTATTTATGGGAGTAGCAGATATGAGATGATAGTTACCGAAATGCCGAATAGCCTATTTAAAAATTTGCATTCTTAAATTTAAACTTACAGGTTTTATGTTAGTTAATGTTTTTAGGTTTATGTTTTTAAGATTTTCAGGCACTGCTTAAAAAACGTTGCGTCTGCATTCGTTAAATAATATAAAATAACACATTTTTACATATATTAGACGATAAGATGGGGCCCCTGATATATTGAGGCCCTCCCGAAATCTTCATGCCCGCGGGGGCCTCTGTTACGCCTCTGTGTTGCTGTAACGACGCTTTGCTATGCGAAGGGCTGCTCGCGTCCGTAGCTCTTCCACCTTCTCTAACGTATGTAGTCTTTGAAACATGCTTTCTGTTTTATATTTTTATTTTTATTATTTAATTGAAAGTTATTAAAGTGACAATAAAATATGAGTGAAGTAACTGATGAAGCTGCTGATAATCTGATAATATTTAGACATTTTGATATTAGATCAATATGTATTTTTTGAATAAAAGTGCACTAATTTTTTCTTAAAAAAAAAAACGAATATTTTCTTTTTCATTCATCATCATCATAAGTGGCTCGACAATCCGTTGTGGATCTTGACCTGCTCACAAAGAAGTCGCCACTCCTGTAGATTCCTGGCAACTTCCCTCCATCTTCTGACCCTTAGAATCTGTATGTCTTCTTCCACATCAACAATCAGTCTTCCTCGTGATAATTCTCTGCTTCTTGTGCACTCTGGGTTTGAAAATGTTAATCTCTTCGTGAATTAGTGATCTGACATCCTAGCAATTGTCCAGCCCATCTAAGTCTCTGTACTTTAACGATTTTCACAATATCTGGATCGGTGTATAACTGATATAGTTCAAAGTTATATCTTCGACGCCATAGCCCATTTTCATTTACGGACCCAAAAATCTTTCTCGGAATTTTTCTCTCAAAAATACCAAGAAGTCTTTCTTCCTCCTTCAATATCGTTTATATTTAGAGTTTGCTGAAATGTTATACCCATCTGTTAGACTCGGTTCGCTATTCCCAGTCCGAACTGTCTAGTGAATTTAGTAATTATTTTTTTGCGAAGTTTGTTACTTTTTGACAGACTAGAAGTGGCTGAAAATTCTTCTTTTTTTAAAGAAAGAAGTCTGCAATAGTAGGATACTTGAGCTATTAATACTGAGAAGTAGGAATTGTTGTGTTGTAGGTTTCCGACAATGAATCTGTCAAAATATGCCCGAGCTAAGCGAATGGAGTATAAGAACTGAGTTTTTATCATGTAGAATTACACCGTTAGTGTCTTTAAAAATTTTTAATCGTGGTTTAAATTCTCAATGGCTATTATTTATGGATTTGTGGTATTTCCTCGTTTCATTTTTATCGAATAAACTTTGTAAAAGTTCATTTATGGATATCTTTATGAGGAAATATGTACCAGCTATTATTTATTTGTTTTTCATTATTTCATTTTTATTTCCTTTATTAAACTTCCATGCATATATTATATACAAAATAATTTCCATTTTATCCTCCATGTGTCCTGCGTTAGCACATCTTTTTTTTAAACCAATTTTCTGTGATTGAATACTACATTGTTTTATCTCATGAGCTTAATTCATTAATCCATGTTTGTAGTATGTATATGATTGCTATAATAATAGGGGAGGCAATTAAGCAAATACAGTAGGATGGTACTCAATGAAAATTTTTGTATTCGATGCGTATGAGTGTCAGGAAATTTTGTGAACAAAAATGACGATGTGAAAATAAAAATTGCAATATTGAACAAGTAAAATGTATTTTCCAATGTGCATTTCGAAGTGATAAAAAATGATAAATTTGTAATTCGGAAATAATTGACGGAAATGAGTTCAATAATACTACTAGGGGGTTTTTGGGGTCACTGAACATGAATATCATGACGGCGATGTTTTCCGGTGCACCTGGGCCTCGTCGCCTGGAGTTTTTTTGGAATTTCGGTACAAAATTAGTGCAAACTCATTACTCGGGGATTTTTTGGGTCGCTGAACACTAATATCACATATCATATCGGCGATGGTGTGCGAGGCATCTGGTGCCTAGGAGGGCTTCGACTTCTAGGTTTTGTGAAAATTTGATACAAAATCAGTGCAAACTCGTTATTCGTAGGATTTTGGAGTCACCGATCATGAATATTATAAAGGTGTTGCAAAATTCCAACAGACCAGCCCTCTCTTGAGCACAAAGTGCCTCAGACACTATCGCTGACCTATTATTGTTTAGCGACCCAAAACCCCTTAAGTAACTAGTTTACGCTGATTTTTTATCAAATTTCCACAAAACTCTAGGAGACGAGGCCTGTCCTGGATACCAAGGGCATCGGAGACCATCACCGTCATGATATTCGTGATCAGCGATCCCAAAAACTACCTGATAATGAATTTGCATTGATTTTGTTTCTAATTTCCACAAAACTCCAGTAGACGGTGCTCAGGTGCACCAGGTACCTCGGAGACCATCGCCGTCATAATATTCGTGGTCAGTGACCCCAAAACCTCCCGAGTAGTAATATTGAACTCATTTCCGTCAATATTATTTCTCAATTACAAATTTATCATTTTTCATCACTTCGAAATGCACTTTGGAAAATGGATTTTCCTTGTTCAGTAATGCAATTTTCATTTTCACATCTTCATTTTTGTTCACAAAATTCCTGACACTCATACGAATCGACTACAAAAAGTTTCATAGAGATCCATCCTACTGCAAAAATTGAATAGATTTTGCAGCTTTTATTGCTTTATTGCCTCGCCTATAATCAAATTTATTGCTTTATTGCCTCGCCTATAATCAAATTTGAATAAACCATCGAAGGTGGCTCATTTTTTCGGCAGTTTGACATTTATTACAATAGGTACAATGCATTGGTTAAATACCTTTTGTCTTCCTTCTGAACGTTTCTTCTTGTTATTACTAAAGCTACTGTGGTAAATAGAAAGAAAATAATGCTGCTGAACACAAAAATATACTTATTTTAAAAAGGAAAAATATATTTTTATAATATTACAGCCTTAAAGGAATACTGATTTAGTCAATGATATACTCACAATATCAGTGAGTAAAATATATAAGAACGTGCAAAATATGATGGTTATTAATATTTAAACCACCGTTTAAACGGAGATTTTGACGTCATGGTTCTCCAAATGATATCTGCATGAGTACGAAATTATGTTCATGATTTCAAATATAGTTTTGATTGAACTAATTCTACTAAACGCTATCTTTCGATTATTTTCAGTTTGTTCTGTATAATAGAAACATAGCTCATTGAACATCACAATCACTCAGTCGCATATCTAGAGATTAGGAAATCTTACTACCTCGAGATCCCTTTATCTTTGGGTAAGTTAAATAATTTAGTCATACTACGTCAATTTTTGTTTGTCGGTCACAAACATAAGTGATGCAGCCAAGTGTAATTTTCATTTTGCCCCCTTATTTCTTGTCCGCCCTCCAGCCTTCAATTATGTCTTAATACGACCGTATTTTTTATTAGAACTCTGTGGCCTACACTTGATACTAAAGTTTTCTTAATGTTCCAAGGAGTGATAGCCACTAAATTAACAAAATAGAAAAATAAAAAAAAATGGAGTGATATAAGTGTCTTTTTATATTTTAATTATATCTTTTCTCGTAACATGTATTTTGTAAATACATCTTAATATATAACAATGTATTTTGCCATATTTCGCACATTCTTAATGAAAAATTTTAAAGCTTAAGTTTAACAGTAGTCTTATCGTAGTTATAAATATGACATAGAATGCAGACAAAAGGAAAATGTGCTGACGATATGATGTTAATAATCATGTTGATGGTTTTAATGCACTAGAGAGGCGAAACACCAAAAAATTGCTGTAGGTAGTGCAAGATAGATTACTGCAGAGACAAATAGATCTGAGAAAAGGAAACATGATTTTGATTGTAAATTATATAAGTAAAAAAAAAGAAAGTAAAGTAAAGATAAGTAAAAAAGAAAATATTTTAACTGTACGATAACTCTCCCAATTGAAATAATAATGAGTACAAAAATAGCAAAATTTTATTGTATTTTATTATATGTATAATGTATTGCAGGTTGCATACGAAACGAGCATTTTGGGTTGCATACGCTATGGTGTAAATTTAAATTGTTTAAGACTTTCTTTTTAACATAAGAAATACTTAAATAGAATATAAAAATTGGGCTATTTATTTAAAAAAAAAATAGTCAGGTAAGTAAAAATAAATAACACATATTCCTTTTGCATTTTCTAGTTCTACATTTGATATGAATGTGTATATTTATTTGACATATGTGGTGTACCGTTTGTTAGTTGGACAATATTCGGCATATTCTTCCCATGTACATCCCGAAGACTTGCAGCATTCATGAGTTATGGATGAGCCTGATCTACGCGATCTACTTCTGCGAAATCTCAATAGCCGCTTTGCGTCTTGCCGTGATTTCCAAGGAAATTCAACTGCAAGAAAAATCATAGACCATAAGAAACACAAATAAATAAAATACTATGCAGAAATACGTATATTTGCTTACGTTCATTGTTATCATCGTATTCTTCAATTTTATTTAGACTGGGATCGCTTCTTCTAGTCAACTTGTAGATATCTTTCTCGCAAGCCCAATAGAGATGTTTTATGAGAGTGTCCCTACATCTGGAGAATTTTTCTTGATGCCAGGCGTTTTTCCAATCGGAGTGAGTCCTAAAATATTTAATGAGGGTAAAATAGTGAATAGAAATTTATAAAAGTGTATATGCTAAAAATGTTTGTATATATTGTGAAATAATTTACTACAATGAACGAATGGAAATAAACTGGTATATACCTAATTATATGCCCAATCTATAAAAAAGGGGATAAACTTATTGCGGAATAATCCTCTTATACACAGCGTAAAAAGTTTTTACTTGTATACTAAACAAACGACTCCAACAACTAACTGAAAATATTGTCGGAATATCAAACCGGTTTACGACAAGAAAGATCTACAACTGATCAGCTATTCACAGTGAAACAAATTCTAAACAAATCGTGATAATTTTTATAGCTTTAGCATAGCTTTAACATCCCCCAAAAATACATCTCGACAGTTACAAAATGAGCTCACTGAGAACTTTTCAATAGTCAAAGGATTAAAGCAAGGAGATGGGCTGGCACCGACACTATTCAACCTGACTCTCGAACATGTGATAAGACAGCTGAATATAGGAAGAGGTTTTCTCCTAAGAAATAAATCAATACAGATTGCCGCCCATGCCGATGACATTAGCATTATGTCTCACATAACATAAGGGGCGGCAGAAATATATTCACAATTAAAAGCAGAGGCAGAGATAAATATTCAAAAGACAAAAAAGCTAACACAGGCAAGAGCTAGGGTAAACATGCGTACAATTGAATTAGAGGACGATATTGAAACTGTAGGAATGTTCAGATAGTATGTTATGGATGCGAGACATGGGTGATGACAGAAGACACAAAACGAAAACTGGAAGTCTTTGAACGGTCCTAAGGAAGATATTTGGACCTATTAACGAAAACGGAGTATGTAGATCCAGGTACAACCATGAACTCTATCAACTGTTCAAAGAGGCACCGATCTTAGAATTCGTTAAACTTCAGAGACTTCGATAGGCTGGTCATGCAGTGAGAATGGAGACCAGAAGATTGACAAAAATAGTCCTAGATAGTAAAATGCAGGAGCCAAACCAAAAGGAATGCCACGGAAAAGGTGGGAGGCTGAAGTGGCAGCGGACGTGCAAAATTTGCTCTACGTGAGAGCGTGGAGATCGGCGCGGGACCGGCAAGGTTGGTGTGGTGGCATAGTTTGGAGGAGGCCAAGGCTCGTTTTGGGCTGTAGTGCCATTGGAGAGAGAGAGAGAGAGAGAGAGAGAGAGAGAAGTAAAGTCTTTTGGTGTAATATTAGATTTAAGGATTACTTGGAATTAGCAGAGATACGAACAACTAAGAGAGCGGTACGTTGAAGGGTTTAAAATGAGAAATGTTATATTGGATTTACAACATGCTGGTAGAGCCAACAATTACATACGCATCAGTGATATAGTGACCAAAGGTAAAACAACAAAAGTACCATTCTCAATCTAAGCAAGATGTAAAGACTTACTTGCATTGGAATTATAGGGGCATACTAACAGCAGCTATAGAGGCCCTACTAGAAATCTGAATTGTGAGAAACCCTGACATACAACATAATAATATCATGGCATATAAATGAAATCGGGGATACCAAATGGATGGCTGCAGACTGCAGGGATATTTCTGGTACGCAGAAGGTACTAAAATGGTGTAGAAATATTCAATAGTGTTGGAAATGTAAACATTTCTATTGCACTAGAAGAATACACCTCTGTATTCCACTCACTCTTCCATTTTGCAAGAGAAATTAACATGATTCTTTTCGAAATGAAACGGATCAATATATGCACAATTAGTTAAGCGGCTATGGCGGCTCTTAGAAGCACTAAAGTTGTTCTCTAGACTAGTGTGAGAATGCCAATACTGGTGGAACCAAATAGTGACACATTGGTATAGGTTCCAGTTCATCTTAGAATACACTTCAATGAAAGTGCTGATGAACTTGCCAGAAAAAGATCAGCTACAAAATACTTCGGTCCAGAGCCGGCTTTGCCAAAAAGCACCGTCCGCTACCGAAAAAAAGCCTGGGTCCAACATAACTTTCATTGGAAAAGGATATCCTGTCAGGCATATGGCAAAATTTGTATTGGTCAGACAAACCTTAATAGACTCTGTAGCAGATAACCTAAAACAGTCAACCGTATATTTCATGGCTGCAGATACTAGATCGCAGACAGAAAGTACTTTTTGAAGACTGCCAGGTGACTCCAAAAATATATGGTACCAATCCACTAGACCTGTACAAGCTTATACAGAGTTCTAGAATTCTGGAATTGATATCATAAATAAATTGAAGATGTACAATAAGCCAGTTGGCTGAAGTGTAACCGGTTTACAACAGACAGCTTCCGAAAAAAATGCCTATACATAGAAGCAGAAGAGGAAGAAGAAAAATAAGCATAGCAGTTAGAAAAGAAGAAGTCAGGGACAAAATATATAAATAAAAAAAAAACAGGAAAGCCGTCCGATCAGATTGCATACTAAATGAATTATTCAAATACGGAGGAGAAACAATAATTAAGAGTATAGAGGAACTTTTTCAGGGAATTTTAGACAGCTGCCGAATATCAGATCAGTGGAGTGTGAGCATTACACTACCAATATATAAAAATTAATTAATAGAAATCCTACCAACTACTGTACAATCACGTTTATCAACACATTTCTAAAACTGCTAACAAGAGTTCGGAGGTCTAGTGAATTTGTTATTCCCCGATAAAAATGTATTACTGAAGATTTTCGAAACTTAATAGTTTAGGCCCTGATCGAAAGGCGAGTAAATCCGCGTTTTATGGCTCGTCGGTAAAACGCGCCAGTATATCATTGCAACATTGCGGTTTTATATACCGACGGGCCTGACTCGCGGCTCGTCATGTAAAACCTTGTGTTATCACGGCCGGCGAGCCAAATCGGCAGTTTTTGTCAGATTTTTTCGATTTCTTTAGTTCTCGCATTTTAGTGTTTTGTTTTTGTATTACACATGTCACTAAAGACAATCATTCATTGTGTCTCTTCAGAAGATAATTTCTGTAATCAAGTGGTTCTACTAACAATTTTTAAGTTAAATGGGTGTGAGAAAGTTCTTGGTTTTTTTCTATCCAATTTTTAACCTAAACTTTAGGGCGTTTTCGCTTCTTTTTCAATATTTTGCGGTGTACTATAGCGAAATAGCACACAACTTTAGACTCCAAGTAGGTAAGACATGTTACTTCTTACTTCAATTCTCAGTCAAAAACGACTGTTTTGCTCGCTACTTCGCTAGTCTATCACACCAACGAGCCGCAAGTAAAACCAACGTTCTTGAAAACCGCTGTATAGACTCGATCAACCACTTTTAAAAAATGCTATAATTTTAAAATATCTAAGAAAATGTTAAGTAATTACAAATCACAATAGTAAAATGCACAGGAATTAGGACCTAAATGGATTTTAGTATTATACTTTTAAAAATTAAATAATTTTATTTTGCCTACATATAAATAATATAACAGTTAATATAGTGATTTTATAGCAACACTGGATAACATCCAACGGAAGAAAAAGAGGATGATGAAAAAGATATGTACTATGAGGCACTAGACCGAGACTATGATGAGTGCCCAAAAAATGACATCAAAATAATAGCAGGAGACTTTAATGCCAAAGTCGGAAGAGAGAATATATTTTCGCCTGAAAAGGGAGCCTACACGGACACTCTGATAACGGTCCGTAATGATAACGGTCTCAGAATCATAAACTTTGCGATGTCTAAAGGCCCGTTTTCACACTACGTCTACTACGTACGACAAAATGTACGTTTTGTCCAGTGTATACACACTACGTTTTTCCTTCCGTTTTCTACCTCATTTCTGATTCAGAGTCTTGAGTTGTGTGAAGTTTGTGTATTGTTTTTTTTTATTATGAAGGAAACACGGCTGCTTTCTTTTATTTTTTCAACTATAAAGATACTACGACTACGGAAAAAGGGGATGAAGAGGGAAAAGACAAGGTCAAGAGAGTGGGCTTCTAAAAAGAAGCCAGTATTCCCACGTCTCGTTACTACAAGAGGCGAACCAGATGACTGGCGCAATTATTTGCGAATGGACACCTCAGCCTATTGTCAATTGCTAGAGTTGGTAACATCATACATATTGAAATAAGACACCTCATGAGAAAATCCATTACACCCCATGAAAGACTCACAGCAACTCTCAGATATCTTACAACAGGATGCAGCGTCAAGGACTTGGAGTTCACAATCATAATATCCAAACCAGCGTTAAGCCAAATAAGTCCTGAAACATGTAATGCAATCTACTTGGTTTTAAAACATAACTACTTAAAAACTTTTATACAATTCAATAAATTCCCCAAAAAAATCGTGGGTACATTGCCGCAAATCTGACATTATTAGGCTTTTTTTGGGAAAAATGAAACGAACTGCAGTGGAACTAGTCGTCAAATAAGTCAAGATCGGACGACTTGTCTAAACATGTATTTTCACGTAACGTTTTATCCTATCAGTTCTCGCAAAACTATGCTTCTCCCATCATTTCTACGATCTGACCTTGGATTTCATTTCGATTCGACAAGACGTACGTTTTGCTGTTTACATGCCACGTTTTATTGTATAGGATTTGTCCTATCCAACAAAACGTATAATAAGACGTAGCGTGAAAACCGACCTTAAGAACATGGTAATAGCTGGGATTGGATTTCCCCATAAAGATATACGTAAGGGAAATTGGAAATCTCCTGATAATGAAACGATTAACCAAATAAATCATATAATCATCGATGCAAGACACTGCTCTAACTTATTAGATGTTAAATCTTTTACAGGAGCAAATATCGATAGTGATCACGAATAGTTAAAGTACGATTTAAAGACAGAATATCCAATTTAAAAAAGGAGATCGGGAAAAGGAGAGAAAATAATAAAATAAAAGATCCCGACATTGCAAATGTATACAGACAGCAAATAGAAGATCAAATAAGGACAGAAAACTTAGAAGAAGAAGAAGAAGAAGACATTAACCAACTATGGGCAAATAGGCGAGAAGCAAATACTAGCCGTCGAGAATTTAAACCACGATTAAAAATTTGTAGACACTAACGGTGCAATTCTACATGATAAAAACTCAGTTCTTAACAGATGGGCACAACATTTCAGCGAACATCTAAATATAAACGATATTGAAGGAGGTTACAACATAGACAATCAACAAAATCTACAACGCCAACTACACAGTGAAGACCCACCAAGAAAAGAAGTGTCAAATGCCATCCTAAAACTCAAAGGCAATAAAACCCCAGGAATCGATGAAATCTGTTCGGAAATTAATAAAAAAGGTGGTGATCAACTTTTTGCAGCAATCCATAAACTAATGGTACTTATATGGCAGAATGAATTGGTACTAGAAGAGTGGCCAAAGGGAATAATGTCCGTTGCATAAAAAGGGTGATTAACTCGAGTGTAAGAACTATAGAGGCATTACTCCGTTAGCATCTGCGTATAAAATCTTTGGCAATGTGTTGTTTGAAAGACTTAAACATTTTACAAAGAATATTGTTGGTCAATATCAATGCGGATTTACTGCTGGAAAGTCAGCTACACATCAAATTCAAGCACATAGGCAGATTCTAGAAAAGTCACTAGAATATAACATATATACACACCATTTCTTCGTCGACTTTAAATTAGCCTATGACAGTGTGAAAAGAATCAGACAATTAAATATTAGAATGAATGGAACTATTTTTAATAGATCGACGCAAATTCTGACGATATAGTTATAGTGGGCAGAAGTATGAGAGACATGGTGCAGTGGCTTGCAGACGCGGCAAGTGAATTAGGACTTGTGGTAAACGAGGAAAAAACCAAATATATGTTGGTTTCTAAAAGCCCCCGAAATATCCAACAGAGAATTCAAATTAATAACATTGAGCAAGTCAAAGAATTCACATATCTTGGGTCGCTAGTAAACGCAACAAACACAACAAGCGACGAAATGAAAAGACGCATAGCAATAGCAAACAGAACTGTTCACGGCCTCCAGAAACATTTAATAAATAAAAATATAAAACGTGCAGTAAAGCTCAATATATACAAGACCGGTTTTGATATATGGGGCTGAAACGTGGACCTTATCTCAAAATGATGGAAGACTTCTTAGTATTTTTGAGAGAAAAATTCCTAGGGCCGTAAATGAAATTGGCTATGGCGTCAAAGATACAACTTTGAACTATATCAGTTATACACCGATCCAGATATTGTGAAATTCGTTAAAGTGCAGAGACTTAGATGGGCTGGACAATTGCTAGGATGTCAGATCACGAATACACGAAGAGATTAACATTTTCAAAACCAGAGATCACAAGAAGTAGAGGACGACCACGAAGAAGATAAATTGATGATGTGGAAGAAGACCTACCGATTCTAAGGGTCAGAAGATGGAGGGAGTTGCCAGGAATCGATAGGAGTGCCGACTTCTTTGTGAGCAGGCCAAGATCCACAGCGGATTGTCGTGGAACATTTTAGAGAAAATCGAGTTATAAAATTTGTTGTTTTCTTATATAAGCGATCCATATTGTTTAAATAATAAATTTTGGTGTCTCATATCATTGATACAATAATATAATAAATAATTAAAATTGTTATGTTTTAAATTTTTATTATTTTGAAAAGTGTAATTTGATTTTATATGAAGGCACTATGGCAGAAACAAGGTATAGCAATTTTTATTAAAAGATATATGTCTTATATATTGGGCAAGTAAGTTTTCTTTCATCGTTTCTTTTGAATTTTGATAAGAAACATACGTTTGACATTGATCTTTTTTAAAAAAGAAGAAAGCAATATTAAATCCGTGATTAACAATTAAAAAAGGTTTTCTTTGCTGTTATAGTCAAACTTACAATCCCGATTCAACTGTGCTATTTTACTTCTTTCAATACAAACTTTCTCACTGTGAGCCCGTGTATAGTGGCTATCAATTGTTTGGATTGAAGAAATGTGAAATCGAACCTCATATTATTTAATATTCTCAGACACTTATTTATGTTTGTCGTGTTTTCTTTACGATAAAAACAATTTACAAAAGTCCACAATTGTTTTATGTTTTTTTGCACAATTAATGTAAAAAAAATTATAATGCAAGTGTTATTTCGATACAACTATCAAAAGTGAACCAAACTCGCCACCTTTAGTGACACTTTGTAAGAATATAAACGAAAATGAAACATCTATACTGACATAACTCAGAAGTGTCACTATTGCTGCTTTTATTAAAATGCATTATATGCATTAAAATATAACAAACATATCGATATGTGCTTCGAAGATTTGACCAGTTTTTAATTGCGTTAGATAAGAATATGTGTTCAAATTACTATAAAAACCAGGACAGAATGCTAAATATAATTACGGACTTAAAAAAACAAAAAACAAAACTAAAATTAAAGTTGAGAACGAACTATAGGTAATTGCAAATAGATGTTAATTCGGAAACTAGATAGTGAGATACCACTAGGTAGTCATTTCAGTAATGGACAAAATGATAAAGAAACTAAAAATGCAAGGATATAAACTGGGCAGAAAATAAATAATTTTGAGTGAATGTTTCAAACATTCAAGACAGTGGCGGGGACTTAATATGAAAACATCAACATTTAAGAACAAATCTGTGCTAGTAAAAAAGAAGCCCGACTGATGCAAATTCGTAATTAGAGGCTAAATATTCGAATAGGTTTCGAGATTCGAATATCGGGGAGTAGAAATCTCCAGCTACGGAAACATGCATCAGGATGTCATATGGAGGAATAAGGATATGATATTAGATGGGAAAGTAGGCATATGTAACAGACACCAGATTATAAGGGAAAAAGATGGCGAGATAGTTGGCGGTTAACATGACAAATATGAGTAGTTTTTACATCGGGCAAAAACAGGCTCAAGGGCTAATATAAAAAGCACAGCCAAACAACCATACAGTAAAGAGCACAACCGTACAAGCAACCAAATATGTTTTGTGAAAATAAAACATAAAATACAATTAACAAGGTACGTTCTGTAGTATCGTATATTATAATTACCTCTCCCTGAAGACTACATCTAGGTCATTCTCCGTTCCGCTTCCTTCGGTAGCATCAATAAAGACACATATAGCAGCTATGGTCGACACCGGAAGCAACATTAGACTCAGTTGTTCCAAGTAATGATTATTCACATAAGTCTGCTAGAAATACAAAATGTATCTTGAAAATGCAATAGATTGTAAGAAAATGTGTTTAGATCAAAAAGAAAATAATATAAAAATAAAAACAAGTCAAAAACATTTGATAATATAAAAAATATATAAATAAAGTTTCAGCTTCGGATCAAATATATGAAGAAATGATCTGAGATATGATAATTAAGAAAACAAAAAAAAATCTAATAATTTAGATGAATTAAGCGGGTAAAAATTAAATTAACTTAAAAAATAAGTTGCAACAGTGGACGAAGATAATAAAAACATCATCTTGTACTCACCTAATTTCTTGCTAAAATATTCTAACACCTTTCTACAAAAACCTTTCACTCATATATCACTCGGAAAATTTTTAAAGTCCGAGATCCCACAATATCTTTTCGATTGTCGTAGAACGAGAGTCGGTTTTAAGATAGAGATCGTTGCTCATAAACTACCTTCAACTCTTGAAAGTTTTCCCAGATCAGAAAACGGGGAAAAACTCGCGCATGTTCTCTTTTAGTCTCGTAGAATTAGGCGATAAAGTGTGGATGTTGTAAAAAAATATCTGAAATGGTTAAGAGATTCGTAGGCTTCTACAATCTATAGTATATTATACAGAGTGAATCACTACAGAGATATAGTTTTTAATTAAATATACAAAATGAAAAAAATGGACCTGCAGCCATCTCCAAAAAAAAGTTATACGCTTTTTTCGAAAAAAAAAAGCTCTCTGGTAGCTATATATACCACAAGCTGTTACGGCTTATTTTGTCATCAGAGTTGCATACTAAAATCTTTACGTATACATTAAAGCAAAGTTTTCGTATTTATTTGCTAGAAAAGGTTCTAAAAGACTTTAAATTATTTGTTTGGCCTATTTGTCATTACAATGTTTCCAGTATATTATTTATATTTTTTTTAAATGTCTTAAAAACGACCGCTTACAGAAGCTGAACTCCAGTATATAACGGACTATCTAAGTGATGAAAAGTATTGTCTTTCTGAATTTGATGGCGATGAGTATGCGGACGACAATTTCTCTGAGACAAGGTCAATTTCCAGAACTCCGTCACAGTCCTCGACTACTAGTATCGACAGCCAGCCGATATGTTCCAGTACTTCAGTACAGCCAAAGAATATAGACGCACATGCGTCTATATTCCTTGGTACAGCACTTGAAAAGGGTGCGCCAAAGTGCTCTTATAAAAAAGACATAATTCTAGCGGAAACGAAGATTTTGATGATTTGGATGAAGATCCTGACTTTGATTCATATGATGGATTTGGTTTCAAACACAACAAGTTGGCTAGGTTATTTCACAAAAACATTTTTTCTGATGAAGAAGACGAGGATGAACAACTGTTAACATTACCTCAAGCAAAAAATTCCTTAACTCCCGTCGATAAAGAAAGAGAAACAAGTTCCTGCTCCTTGAAATCAATCTTTTGTGTGGTCCAAGAAAAACGTCCCCAATCTCCTTTTCGAATCATTTGATTTTACCGAGTCTTCAAGAGTCAATGTTGACGTTAATTCGAGAAAGCCAATCGACTTCTTCAGAGTTTCCTTTACTGATAGTATCTGTCAAACAATTTCCAAAGAATCGAACCTCTACCTACCCAGAAGAATTCGCAACTTTTTATGGATATCGAAGAACTCGACGCATTCTTGGAAATACTTAGTCATGAGGTTCTACAGCCTTCCAACAATAAGGTCATACTGGTCCAACAATAAAAACTTCCATATTCAGTATGTGACTAAAGTATTTACAATAAAAAGGTTCCTGAAAGTCTTGATATTTTTGCATCTAAACAATAATGAAACTATGCCCCAACCGAAAACTGAAGAGTTTGATAGGCTCTACAAACTTGGACCACTCATGAACCATCTTTCAGAGACCTTTCAAAATGCTTTTACGACATAATACACACCTATCTATCGACGAAAGCATGTGTGCTCTCAAAGCGCGTACATCACTAAAACAGTACATGCCAATGAAACCAATAAAAAGAGGCTTTCAAATTTAGTCATTGGCATGTGCCAAAACGTGATACCTTCTAAATTTTTAACTATATTAAGGAAAAACCACTGAATCAATGTCCGATACGTTAGGAGAACGTGTTGTCGAAATATCAAAATTGTGGTTATTGTGTATAATCTTGAAAATTTTTTTACCACAATACCACTGATGCAGAAACTACTGGAAAAGAAAATTTTTGCTTGTGGCACTGTAAGCAAACAAGAAAATATTTTCCAAAATAAATATGACAACAAATTGATAAAGAGCTTTCCCAAAATCAGTCAGATTCGGTAAGTTCTGGGGAAATATCTCTGTATAAGTGGAAAGATCTTCTTCTTCTTCATGTGCCTTGTCCGTTCCGAACGTTGGCAATCAACATGGCTATTCTGATTTTGTTTACGGCAGATCTGAATAGTTCAGCAGATGACAATCCGAACCATTGCCGCAAGTTTTGGAGCCACGAGTGTCTTCTCCTCCCTGGACCCCTTCTGCTGTCTAGTTTCCCTTGAATGATCAGCTGTAGTACTCTATATTTATTATGTCTCATAACATGACCCAAGTATTCCAACTTTCTTTTCTTTATACTTATTCCTACCTCTCTCTCTCTCTCTCTTTACCTATCCGGCGTAGTACCTCTTCGTTGGTCACGTGCTCAGTCCAGGATATACGTAATATACGTCGGTAAGCCTACATTTCGAAGGCTTCTACTTTTTTCATCAATGTTGCGGTCATTGTCCACGCCTCCATTCCATATAACAAAACCGGGAATACATAACATTTCAGAAGTCGAATTTTGAGAGATAGGGTGAGGCTTTTAGAGGTGAAAATTTGCTTCATGCTAGTGAACGATGCTCTTGCCTTTTCTACTCTTATACTTATTTCCTTCGCTTGATCCCAATTTGAGTTAACTGTTGTTCCCAAGTAGATGTACGAATCCACGTGTTTAATTCTTTCATTGTCTAATATCAGTTGCTGTGGTGGTTGTTGGGTTTTGCTTACTAACATCCATTTGGTTTTTGTGATATTTAGTCTGAGTCCGTATTGTGCACTTGTTTTTTGTATCTTACTCATTAGGCAACTCAGTTCCTCCATGCTACTTGCTAGAATCACAGTGTCATCAGCATACCTTATGTTATTAATTATTTCTCCATTTATCTTTATGCCTTCTGTGCTTTCCTCCAGCGCTGTCTTAAATACTTCTTCTGAGTATATATTAAAGAGAATGGGAGACAAGATACAGCCCTGTCGTACCCCCTTCTTGATCTCAATTTTATTGGTCAATGTAGATCCTACTTTCACTTTAGCTGTTTGACCCCAATAGAGACTCGCTATTGTTCGAATGTCTCTGTAGTCGACTCCGATCTTATGGAGAACTTCAATTATCTTTTCGTGCTTTACGTTATCGAATGCTTTTGCGTAGTCTATAAAGCATATGTACACGTCTTTGTTTATATCTCTGCAGCGCTGGATGAGTACATGTAGACTAAAAAGTGCTTCTCTTGTCCCAAGAGAATTCCGAAACCCAAACTGCGAATCTCCAATGTTATTCTCGCATTTTTTGCTTATTCTGTTGTAAATAACCTTGGCGTATGCCTTCGAAATGTGGTTAATTAGACTTATCATCCGATGTTGATCACAAGACTTTGCTTTTGGTTTTTTCGGTATGGCAACAAAAGTTGACTCTAGCCAGTCTTCAGGAAACTCCCCGCTGTGATAAATATTGTTAAAGAGTCTGACGAGTGAGTCTAGAAATTGACTGTTTGTTTCGCACAGCATTTTCAATACTTCCCCGTGCATTTGCAATACTTGCCCCAGTGGAAAGATGCAGGCGTAAAATGTGTTAGTGTTGTCAACAATCTACATAATTTTCAAGAAAAAAACTAAGGTTTTGAGAACAAACAAAAGCGGAAATAGAGATCAAGTCCTCATGCAATAGCCGATTATAACAAATATTTGGGTGGAGTAGATCTATACGATCAATATCATGCTAACTACTCCATCGCATGGAAACCAAGACTTTGGTGTGTAAAAATATTTTACTACCT
The DNA here is from genome assembly GCF_040954645.1 of Diabrotica undecimpunctata. Taxonomy (NCBI): domain Eukaryota; kingdom Metazoa; phylum Arthropoda; class Insecta; order Coleoptera; family Chrysomelidae; genus Diabrotica; species Diabrotica undecimpunctata. The sequence continues at coordinate 26,213,142 of NC_092803.1, forward strand.
TTTAGGCGCCGCATAGTAAATAGCTATATTTTATATAAGGAGACTCTGAAAAAAAAATAACTCAAGTGCTAAGCCTATGGCTGCATTACAGTTCCACAGTGAACTAGCTGATAATTTGATTAGCACTTTTACTTCTTTCAGAAAAAAGTCTAGACCTCCATCAAACTCAACTTTGAATGCTGGTTCATATTTAGCCACCAAAGGAACTTATAGGCGCTGTGTTCTTTGTGCTTCATCTAAAAAGAAACAAACGCACAGCAATTTGATTTGTCAAGTTTGTAACGCTGCTCTACGCAAAGCCTACTTTGTACCCTACTATAGTAAATAGAAACTTCTTAGATAATAAATTTAAAATATTCCTGTATTTAGTTTTTTTTTATATTTTCAAAATATTTTTTAATATTTTTTTGTAATTGTTTTTACAGGTCGCTATAAATACCATTGCCCAGTAAGTATTAGTTGTTTGTCATAATGCACACTGGTAGCTATATCTACATCTACCACTCTTTCCAGCCCTTCTGACAAAGAAAACTTTTTAAACATTTTTTGTCTTGTTAATGATGCATAATGAATTACTTTTACTATTCAAAAGTATATTTTTACAAAAAAAAAAAAATTGTTCTGCCTGTTAAAGGCTTAATGTTTTGTAGTTTGAGAACGATTTTCAAAGTAGAAATCGAAACGTCAAATAAACCTATTTTTAACGTAAAATTGTGGCTTAATCTCAACAAAAATAGTACATTGCATTAAGATGCCACAAGAAATAACTTCAGAACAATATTATAATATAATCAGTTCAGTAATTTTGGGAATATTTTGATAAAATCATTGTCTGAAACTTGCTATTAAAATAAAATTATTGTTGCAAATTTCTTTACTTGAAAAAAGAAAAATTATCATGAATAATGGAAATGCATAGGTAGTCATTAATTTTGATTAAAACTTTCCATTTGTAAATACTAATCTATAAATGACTATAAACTGTGAGTGACTGTGAGTCATATCTGAATCATTATGCGATATGCCAACGATATAAGTCTGCTGATAGCTAATACAAAAATAGATTGGAAAGTGATGTTTAATGAATTAAACAGAGCAAGGTAAACTACCGTTATTTTGAACCAAACAATTTTACACGTACAGACTTATTAAAACACTCAACAAAGGTATATCTTAAGCAGATGGAACTTTTTTCGTCGATTAATGCTAATATTATCGGTTCATTTCACTCTCGCGAAGAAATTACTTCATATAAATTGAATGGTAAACAGCGATACAATTGAGTCCATAAATTTTTCCGAGAGGTGTCTCTGACGACACTCCCGACATATTTAATTTGATAGTTTATTGCTTTGTAGGGAATTGTTTTTCCTCCCTGGTCGTCCTACACTTATTGCTTTCTGTGTCACGACGCGCATACAGCGAAAGAAAACACTGGAAATTGTCTAATTGGAATGGCGGAATATTTGAGATTTTTATAGAGATAATTGATAAACTCAAGAAGACGAAAACATCGCAGTATCAACTGGATATCATATAAACGAAATCGCTCAAATAACAAAAGTTTTGCCTCACTTATTATACTGATGGATCATAACACATGAAGAACTTAATAGTCCTAACACTAGACTATTAATAGCGCTTGAAAATACTCATAAATTATTTCAGACATAATTACTACCAATAGAATTTTTACTCAAGACTGCCTGAAAAATGCTTTAACCCAGCCCAAATATTAATTCCCTCAGACAGACAACTTACACTAAAGACTCTGAATTCTACAGCTTAGAGCTGCAGTCATGCAGCGAAATGACATACATATATTTAAACGGAGTAATACCAAGATCATGGCTGAAGTCAATGTTTATTGCTCTACCAAAGAAAACAAAATCCGTATCCTGCAATGATTTCCGGACTATCAGCCAATGAGCCACATTTTAAAGTTATTTCTAAAAATCATACATCCAAGGATAAGAAAACGCGAAGAAAAAATCTTGGTTTTCGGAACGCAGTGGGTATGGTATAAAACCCAAGGTAAACAAATCATACTGGTGGATTAACGATATAGAGGAAGAAATAAAATGTAAAAGACAACTATACCAACAATATTTAAGCTCCAAATCATTACCAGACAAAATAAAATATAAAGAAAAACAAGCAGAAGAATGAAGGAAACTCTAAGAAGAAGAACGAGTCTTGGGAAAGAAACTGCCAACGAATAAATACTTATCTAAGAGGAACCAGAAGTACAGAAAGCTGGAAACTGATAAAAAAATGAGAAAAGAAAAGAATTAAGAAGTAATACAGAGCATAAAACCGGAAGACTGGGAAGAGTATTTTAAAGAACTTTTGGTAGAGAATAGAGTCGAATTTCAAGAACATAGAAATCAAAACCAAGATAGAATTTCATTAGTCGGCTCGCCAATAAGATTAACAACAGAGGAAATTAAAAATGTATGTAAACAGCTGAAGAGGAACAAAGCACCCGGACCAGGGGATATACCCGGAGAATTGTTTAAGTACCGAACGAACAAATTGTACGAATGTCTTCGACAACTATCTCAAGAATGCATAAACACAAGCAAAATTCCTACGGAATGGAAGATATCATACCTCAATACTATACATAAAAAGGTTGATAAAAATAATTGTGAAAATTACCGATTAATAGCTGTAACCGGATCTATGAGTCGAATATATGGAAAGGTTTTAAAGAACCGAATAGAGAGAGAATACTTAGATTATGAAGCAGAAGAACAAGCAGGATTTCATACGGGTCGATCCACTATTGACCACATTTTCTCCTTAACCCAGATAATAGAAAAAAATATGGAAAGGAAACAAGAGATTCATATGTTGTTCGTCGACCTACGAAAAGCCTACGACAGCGTTCCACTGAAGAAGCTGTGGCTATCAATGGAAAACCCGAATATTAAAATAGAATTAATAAAAGCCGTCAAAGTGCTATACAACCAACCAATAAGAAAAATAAAAGCAGGGACACAAATAACAACAGGATTTATAACACCAAAAGGATAAAAAGCAAGAATGTTGTCTGTCCCCCAACTTTATTTAAAATATACCTCGAAAGTGCTTTAAAAAGATGGAAACAAAAATGCAGGACAATGAGGATACCGCTCACCAACACTATGATATATACGCTCAACTTTGCAGACGATACAAGAGTATGATATATGGGGTCTAGAAGTAAATAAAAAGAAAACCGAATACCTGTGCATTAGAGTAGAACAAAAAGATCTCATATTAGACGATAACACCACGATAAAGCACTGCTGTGACTACAAATATCTAGGTATCACTATTTTACAAGATGGAACATTAGAAAAAGCCTTAAGAGAGAGAAATAAGTCAGGGAGAAAAGCCATCACAATGTTAAACAGGATTTTATGGGACCAATCCATCAGCAAAGGAAATAAAAAGATGATATATGAGACTATAGTAAAAAGTATCACTTTGTACAGCTGTGAGGTATGGATACTGAAAGAAAGAACACTGGCAACGCTGAAATGGAAATGGATTTTTGGAGAAGAGCCGCAGGAAGATCTAGAAGAGAAAGGATTACCAAAGAACGCATTAGAGAAATAATGGGAATCGAACGAAAAATCACAAATGACCTAACAACAAAACAACTTATCTGGTTCGGACACATACAAAGAATGGATGAACAACGAATACCAAAAGAAATATTAAAATGGCAACCAGAAGGAAAGAGAAAACGAGGTAGACCGAGAAAAAGTTGGAGCGAAGGAATAAATAAAGAACTGAGATAGAGGGCCATAGAAGAAGACCTATGGAACAACTGGACTAAGTGGCGATTGGAAGTCGGAAAACGGCGGAGAACGTTATAAACCGACAAGTAGTAGCAGTAGTGAGTACGAGAGAGGCTCTATTGATGTAGTATACAAGTGCTATTTTAACGAGGTAGAGATGTAAATTGCGATGCATTGGGAGATTTATACATGCTTCACTCATTACCATAAACCGTTCGATACAGTAAAACACGACAAGGGGATGGAGATCTTAACGAATATTGGAATAAACACCTATGATTTGAGAATTATTATCAATCTTTACTTGAATCAGACATCGTCTATCCGTACAGAGGCAGGAGAATCCGATAATATCAAAATCAAACGTGGGGTCCGACAGGGATGTATACTATCACCCTTGCTGCTCAACATATACTCTGAGGATATCTTCCAAGAAATAGTAGGGGATGCTGAAGTCGGAATTCGAATTAACGGAGAATATACCAATAACATCAGATACGCGGATGACACGGTGGTATTCGCTGACAGTTATGAAGCCCTCCAGAAGATAATGAATAGAATCACAGAAGTGAGTCAGAAATATGGACTTTCACTGAACATTAAGAAAACAAAGTGTATGATGATCTCTAAGAAGGAACAGCAAATTAAAAGAATCAATGTGAATCGTTAACTAATAGAAAGAGTAAAAACATACACCTACCTTGGTACGAACGTCAATAAAAATTGGGACCATTCCTTAGAAATAAAATGTAGTATAGAGAAAGCCAGAGCTGCACTTCAAAAAATGGCTAAGCTATTCAAAGGCCATGATTTATCAGTACCCGTAAAAATCAGGTTATTACGATGTTATATCTTTCCTATACTATTGTACGGAGTTGAGTCGTGGACTCTCACAGACGCTACCTGCAAGAAAATTGAGCCTTTCGAAATGTGACTTTATCGTAGAATCCTGAAGATATCCTATACCGATCACGTTACTAACCAGGATGTTTTATTAAGAATGCAAAAAGGAAAAGAGTTGTTAACGACAATAAAAACAGCCAAAATTGAATACCTCGGTCACATCATGAGGAACAGCGAAGGTTGCTGCAGTTAATTCTACAAGGAATAGTACAAGGAGAACGAGGATCAGGAAGGCGAAAAATATCCTAACTGAACAATCTACGTACGTGATTCATCACAACGACTACAAATCTTTTCAGAGCAGCAGTTTCCAAAATACAGATTGCCATGATGGTCGTTAACATCCGAAACAGATAGGCACTACAAGAAGAAGAAGAGCTGCAGTCACTTAAAAATTAAAAAAAAAAGCAAAACAAACCAGTTTTGTTACTCTGAATTTATCGTAACGTCTTGCTAAAGAAGGTGGTAGTTTGGCAGTACTTATAGTAGGAAAAAGTCTGGCATAACGCTCCAGGCTAAGATTTTCTGAATTTTTTAATTGACTCTCGATCGATCTGGAATTTTCAGAATCACAAAATATTCACGTTAAATATCTGGTATATATAAAAATGCTGAGTTATGATTGAAGTATTTTCTGAATACAATCAATTTTCTAAATTTTATTAATTTTTTAAAAAGTATCCAAGTGGCGTTATGCCCCAGAACAGTAGGGGAAGTAACAGATTAGGAATCACTCCACCCCGCTCCAATGCGCCAGATAATTGTTAATTGTGCCCCCCCCCCCATAGTACGCTGATGGGCTATAGGTGCTCTCTATCAGCAAAGTACTTGTCGTGTCAGAGTCCTGGCTACAAGAACTTTCACACGAAATCGTACCCCAAAGAAATGCAGTCCAGCGTTAGGTGCTCTATTCAAGCTATCTTCTAGTGACATCATCGCACTGTATTGCTTGTTCGGGCCTCAAGTCTTCGTCTGGGCTTCGCTAAATTCGTCGACTTGGTGCACGAGGATGTGGGCCCCTCTTGCACGTTTTTTGGTTTTTGTTAGTATTTTTTTGTGCTTGCGCCTTTTGTTAGTATTCTGTTGATTTTTTGGTGACCAAAGCCGATTTTTATATTCTTTTGTATATTTTTTTAAGGGCTGTCTGAAACATAAACATCAAATTAGTAAATTCTTGTCAAGTCTTGTTATCTATTCTGTAAAATGGACAAGGTTAACAGAGCAACATAGAGAATTTCTGAAACTACAGAGGAAATGGCAAAATATTTTCTATATTTTGTCTGAAACTGAATGGTAATTATTGCCAACGTAATACTTGTAACGGGTCTTTTAAGAATTAGGTAACAATATTGGGTAACAAACACAGCTCCAAAACGAAGCCCCTACTCTCTTTGCAATCTAGAGTCAACTGGTAAAGTTTTTATTTGGAAATAGTTCCATAATGTAGATGTCATACAGATGCTAATTGTTATGGATGTCCATTTTTATCAGACGAGAACCAAACTTTTAAGTTGTTGATTATGAAAGACTCTGATTAATCAATCTTCGTCGAAGCAGGTACAATTATTTATGTTGACGTAATAGTAGATTGCGAGTTTAGGTATTTTTATTTTTTTCGAGCACACTTAATTTTACACTTTTATTTTACAATTTGTTTTTAAAATAACTAACTTTAATTGGCCACTTTGCTATGTCGTGTATGTACGTTTAGTACGTAGTAAAAACGAAATGAAATATGCAATTTTACGTAGCTCGTGGTGTGCTATCTGACTGCGGACTAGAGAGAGAATCTGTTTGTTTATGTAGATAGCACATGATGTGAGCTTCCTACTAAGGACAAGAGAGAGAATAAATATGTTACGACCAAGAACTGGCATATTATAGGGATTTTTAACAGGTTAAATAATCTTTTTTAAGGCTTTTTAGTTTGTAACTTCAAAGCAATACAATGTTTTTTATGACCGACTAAGGAAATTTTTTAGTAAAAATAGAACGATAAACTAGACAGGTGTGTGACTTATGGCTTACAGTTTCATAAACTCAAAAGCAATAAAATATTTTACGACCGACTATTAAAACCTTTTAGTTAGAATAGAACATGTAGGTGTCGATTTAATTTGTTTATTTTGTACAGATGAATCAGCGGCACAAATAATATTTTCTTATAATAGATATGAAAGGGTTAACTCATATTGTTTTTTTAAAGATTGACTAGTGAAGAAGGGTCGAGGTAATAAAATTTGAGAGATTTATGAGGTAAAAAACGTTTGAAAGACATTTAATATATGCATTTACAAAGAAATATAGTAAAGGGAATTATAGTACAGAGGCATACTTTCTTATATTAAATAAGAAATATTAGTATTATGATATGTTACAAGCTGTAACATATCGTAATGTAATGTACTGTATCATATTTAAGAAAAAAAATTTATGTAAGAAAGTAATATGATATGTTAAAAGCTGAACACTAATGTGTTGGAACAGGATATTAAAAACTCAACATCTCATAACGCATTTTATTAATATTTTCGAAATGTTTACAAAAAATCAGAATGGATTGTATTTTTCGGTGGCATAAAGAATATCCAAAGCCTTCATAAACGCCCTGTAATCAACTTCGTCCCTCATGCCTCTCTGGAAGCTGAAACATTTGCAGATGACGTCGAATTCGTTTCTTGATATCAGCCTGTCCATTCCTCTCAAAGTAAGTGCTTTAAGGAATGCTCTCTGAGAAACTGTACCGCAATTTGTCTTGTCGAAGTCCTTAAACACACATTAGAAGTTATATAAAAGAAATAACAGCAACCGTCATTTATGGTTATCGTTAATAATAATATCGTGAAAAATGTCGTTTTTCTTCTCTTCGAAGACTCCTCGTACTGACAAAGTGATTGGTAACGTTAAAAGAGCACATATGAAAATTTAAATCGTCCCCACCCCCAAAGATATCACTGAATTTAGTTTCCGAATTAAAAAAAAATCGCAGTCTTGATTGTAGAGATTTCATTTATTTATCGTCCTTTATGACTTACAGACGAATAACACAGATTGAATTTGCGATCGAGTAGATTTACAAAACAGTCTTCATTATCACACACAACCAATATTTTCCCACCTCTCATGACCATTTTATGGGCCAATTAGTCAAGTATTGTTTATTCTGAATTTTATAAATGAGCCCCATCGATACACAACTCTTGCGGCCTGAACGTCCTTATTTTGTTTTCCCTCAGGTCGTAACTTTTAATAAGAAGCCACCCTATCGGAAAAGAGATGAGATAGAGCGAACTATTTTGGTACGGGTCAGTTATAGAATCATAAAATAATAACTTATTGTTTGTGCAAAACTGTTATTACTGAGACTTCTTCTTGATGTACCATGTCCTTTCAGAACGTTGGTTACCATCATAGCTATTTTAATCTTATTCACTGCCACCTAAATAGCATACATACCAAACTCGAAAGTTCTTCAACCATGAAGTCGTTCTTCGTCCTGGACTACGGTTGCCTGCTATTTTCCCTTACATAATATTTTGTAGCAAATTTAAGGCCTCCCATTACATGTCCGAACTACTCCAGCTTTCTCTTCTTGATGCTTTTTATAATATTAGTGGTCTTGATGAGACGTTCTAGTATTGTTGAGTTTCCAATCTTCTCCGCCCAAGAAACTTTTAAAATTATAGCACCACATTTCGAAAGCCTTGAGGCTTGGTGCTCAAGGCTCAATGTGTAGCCTCAAGGTTTTAGATCACTTTTATCTACAGTCCAAGACTCTATACCAGAAAGTAAGACCAAGAACACGTAGGTGGATCCGCAATGACAATTTTAGGTCTGTGCTGCATAATACCTTGGATATCCTTCTGAAACCTGTCCTAGCCTGCCCAATTCTGGATCTAATTTGACCGTGGCTCTTTGCGTTACAATGTAACTTATATCCAAGGTAAACAATTTGATCAACTTGATTAAGTTTGGTATTATTTACATATATAAACAGTTTTATATTCTTTTTTTTTTATTTATTACGAATATTTGGGTTTTCTCTATATATTCAGATCCAGACCTGCTTCTTTACAGCTCTCAATGACACTGTTAAGAAGTACTGTGTCGTCCGCATTTCGTAAATTATTGATGACTTCCTTTTGCAATTTTTTCTTGGTTTTTGGAAAGTTCATTTTTGAAAATTCTATTGAAGTAAACGTTGAAAAGCTGGAACCACAATATGCAGCATTGTCTTACTACTCTTTTAATATTAAGGGTCTGTGATGTCATTACGTCTACTAAAACTGATGCTGTTTGATTGCAAATTTGCAACTATTGGAACTCTGCCATCCAAACCAATGTCTCTTAGAGCTTCGATCAATATAGAGTCGTAACACGATGAAATGCCTTTCGAAAGTCTTCGAAATGACTTTGAGCAATTACGTTCATCACAAAAATCACAAAAAATGTCTCTCTTTCCAGCTGCTTCTTTCACTTTTTTATACATGTTAAATGTTTAGTACCTATTTTAGAGTTTTTCAATTTCGTATCATTGTTTGGCTCGATGTTTACTTTTTGCTTCTAGGATTTTATACCGAATTTCTTTTTGTATACTTTTATATAGTTTTCATTGTTTTTAGCTATTCGCCGTTGCCGTTCTTTCATCAAATCCAATATATATTCTGTCATCTAAGCCTTCTTTTTTACATTTGAACTACCTTTCAGCATACTTTTACAGAGTTCCTTTACTATTGTTATAATTTTATTTAAGCCTTCATCGACATTCTCACCTATATTTTCTCAAACTAAGTTTTCGTTCAGTTGGTTTTGAACCGTTTCCTTAACTTTCTCGTCTTGTAGTTAGGCTGTATCAATATGTTTGCGAGACTTCTTTCTGATCGTCTTTTTAAATTTTAATTGTGTTAAAGCTACTATGGGATTACCTGATTAGTTTTAGCTGATTTGATGCAGTTTTTAAAATTTCTGATTTTTTATTAGAATGAGTAGATGTGATTCCTAATATTTTTATTCTCTGATGATACATTTGACTTCCAGATGTAGAGTCTTCGCAGTGGTAATTTGAAGTGAGTATTCGATGTAATAAAATCGTGTTCTTGGCAGAAATGAAAAAGTCGAACTCCACGTTAATTTCTGTTCCCCACACCATAATCCCCCACAATATTTAAACAGCGTTCTTTGCCGACTTTGGCATTAACATCTATCGAGGATTATCGATGTGGTAGTTTGTCAAATGCCTTCCCAAAATCGATAGTGCTTCCCCTGTTTCGAGTCCTGTTCTGAATCCAAATTGAACTTCTCTTAGTTGTTCTTCTATGCGCGAGTGAATGATAATGAGTATTTTAAGTACATGGTTCATCAAACTAATTAGTCAATGTTCTTCATATTTCCTAGCATTGGCTTTTTTGTAAAGTGGACTGAATATTGATAGTAGCCAGTTTTTTGGTAAGTGTCTGACTTAAATTATTTATAGCCATGATCGTTAAAACTAGGAATTCCAAAAGGCCTTCAATGAAGTAGTTCTCCTTTGCTTTCGGTATCTCTATGTCCTTGACTAATAGTATCTCTATGTTCCTCCGCCTTAGGAACCAATTTCTGGACAAACCCAGGACCAGTGCCCAGTGACCAGAGTGCCCAATAAGTAGTATGCTTCTCTACTTGTGGTCTTCATCTATAATCCTAGACAATGGGCCCCCACAGAGTGCTATCAGCCGGGCCAGCTGAACTCTGGTGTTTTAGAGAGGTACACCATACAACATCATACACCAACATATTACACCATACAACTAACATAGGCTGAGTTATTACTGAGATGGAATTTGGGTATAAAACCGTCGTTTTGAAGCTATTAATTTTAAGACCCAGATTAGAATACTTCCATTCCGGAATCTCCAAGTAATGAGTTAAATCGTGAACATTTATTTTGTGGGCCATATTTTCTTGGAGCTGTTATTAAGGAGCTGTAACATAGAGCGTTGGCAAAAGTATAATGTATAAGAAATTTTATAATATTGAATTGATTTATATTTTATAAAAATTTCGTAAAAAGTCGTATTCGAAAAGTGTTAACTGACGAGTCTATAAATGTAAATGAATGTATCGAACGACAAGCTTTAAATGTAACATGACTAAAAATCAGTCTCCCTTTCCACCTCTAGCTGCTTCTTAAATTATATCTTTGGGGCATATTAACGCCTACTTTTCCAAGAGGGAAAAGTTTCAACAATGACGGCATTGTTAAGATATTACGAGACCCGGAGGTTAAATTTTTTCGCCATTCTACGTTCGTAAAAAATAATTGGAGGTATTGGTTACGTTTTCCAAAAAAGTCTGGATAAAACAATAGAAAAATAAAGAAACATTGAGAGGTTTTTAACGGGATAAAGGGTTTTTGCTTGGAAATAAAGTCAGTTTTATTTTTATTCAAAAGAATGCGTAGGATCACTGATTTTACCTAATTATTTAACTTTATTTATTTGGAAGTTCATGAGACCTTTTAAATATCTTGAGGTTATAAATAGATGCAAAGCCCACAAGGAAAATGAATTTCCTGTAGTTGGATATATACCTACCATGAATAACAAAAAAATTAATTAAAGAATCATTTATCAAAGGTATATTTATTTAAAAGAACCCTCTTATCACGGGCTCCATCACGGAACGTTTTCGGAATAACTATTCCATCATCAGTGCCTTTAATAGGCTTAGATGTATAATTAAGTGGCTTCACACATGTATACCTCCTAACGGCATTGATGATGAAATAATCATTCCGAAAACGTTCTGTGATGTAGCCTGAAAGGGTTCTTTTAAAATAAATATACCTTTCATAAAGGATTTTTTAATTAAAATATAAAACGTTCCAAATGTGGATCAATAGAGAGTTAAAGTGCGAGTAACACGTAAACGTTAACACTAACGTAAACGTAAAGAAATTACGTCTACGGCCACTATACGTTTTAACTGTGAAGTGTAAAACGTTAACGTCTAACGTGTGTTTCTAACCTTACTTTTACTCAAATTGGTTGTGGATTGTTTACAAATTTGAATGATTAGACAGTGTCCTTTTATATTTTTTTCCTGGTTTAGGTAGATTTTTTATGAAATATTTTGATTGCTTTTACAGCAGAATGGAAGATATCCTTAATATTCAAATGTTTGGGGAATCTGATTTCGAGGATAATGACATGGACGATGCTGTACTTCTACATGTATTTGGTAATAATTAATTGGGAAATTGGTTTCCGTCATTTTTTTTTCGATTTTTTTTACTATTCTTAGGTTACAATAATACAAATAAAAGATAAATATTTGGTTAAAATCACAAAACAACAAAAAGTTTTTAATTTTCGGAGATTTGACAGACATTCGGTAATACTCAGAACAATTTGGATAACGTTAAGGGAATTCGTAAACGCATGCAAGGTTACGGAGACCCGTTAACGCAAACGTGTGTAATCCTCTACTGCGCACGAGTAGCTGTCAAATTATACGTTAACGTTTTGCCCTGCACTTTAACTCCCTAATATAGAGCTTATCATTATAAAAACACACTTTTTATTCATGAAAAAGTGATTCTAGTTTTAGGTGTCCTATAATAAATGGGTTGTGCTGATCACGAATCTGTGCTTAGTTTGTTTCCAGCACGTCAGTTTTCCGCAAAAGTGTGTTTGAAATTTTACATAGAAACTGACAAAAATACTGAGAAAATATTTATTGAAACAATCGTTGTTTTTTTTTTGAATAAAAGCGTTCTCTTTCTGCTTGAAAACTGCGTTTTGTAGTTTTCTTTTTATGGATTTTTGAAAGCGTGTCCTTAAGAAGGCATTTGACCGTGTCAAATTAAAGGACGCTATCCACTTATTGTATGCAAGAAAATATCTTCCAAAACAACACAGTAAAAGTAGAAGAAGAACTAACTGACCCTGTTGAAGCTGGCAATGGGATAAGACAGGGAGATTCCCTGAGTCCTCTATTGTTCAACTTGATTATGGAGGAAATAATAGAAAAGTAAGAACTAAAATAATCTGCTATTCTGCCGACGCAATACTACTCTTTTAAAGTGAATATGATTTACAACGTATGCTGCACCAATTTAATATAACCGATAGAAAATGTAACATGTTAATTTCCCCAAAAAAGACAAAATGCATGGTTATACCAGCAAATTTACTACGATGTAAATGGAAGCTGGAAGGTCAGATAATAGAACTAGTGATCGAATTTAAATATCTAGGCTATATCAGATTATCTAGCTACGGAAAGCTCGAAACAGAAGTGGAAGATCAAGTGAATAGAGCAAACAGAGCCGCAGGGTGCCTGAATGAAACAGTATGGAGAAATAAAAATATCGGGAAAGAAATGAAAGGCAGTATTTACAAACTCATCAGACCAATAATGACATAGTCAGCAGAAACCCGACCCGACACAGAGAGGACAAAAAGAATGTTAGAAACAGCAGAGATGAAAAAACTTGATGGTAAGACATTATGGGAGAGAGCGAGAAGGGCAGATATAGATGCAAGGTGGAGAACATCAAGAACTGGGTAAGAAATAGAAGATTAGAATGGAATGATCATATAAGCCGAAGACAACAAATAGAGTAGTAAAGACGGCAAGAGACGGTTCGCCAATAGAAAGACGCTTAGTTGGAAGACCACGAAACCGATGGAACGACAACTTACTGAAGGCACTTTGACAAACAGACAGTCATGTCTACATAAAAAGAAGAAGAAGAAGTTGAGAATATAGAATGTGATACAGCGAAAAATATAGTACCTATTGTTTTTCGCATGTGAAAAATTGAACAATAATTTTCAAACGGATTATAGTAAATACTGCCGTAGGGAGAACAGCAAAGGAAATGATGCATATATAGTTCTTATTATCTACTAGATGTAGCTCTAATATTTTAAAGAAATCAAAACATGTTCTCACGAACTTAAATTTATACTTACGGATAGAACAGATGACAAATTCATCTGTAGGTCCGGTTTCCTGGCCAACTTCTGTAAAGCTACGGATACCTTGATCCGTTCGTCAAAGTTGAGGAAATTTTTCTCGCAATCTCTGGTAGGTACATGCTGTATAGGTACAATCAGGGGTGCCCTCTCCAGGCATTGTTGAGTGAAAGATTCTTCGACAACTTCGCAGAATCTCTTGTAATCAACGCAGCCTTTTCGCATAGGTGATGCAAACCTACAAAGTTGTATGAAATATCGTTCGCATTATCATTCGTTCACTGACTTACACCTCTAATAGTGTATCAATTTCATTATCTGTCAGTTCCAACCGACACATCGACAAACCTCTCTTGAAATCATCTTCGCTGATAACCAAGGAGTTAAGTCTATCGAAATCCTTTAGGAATTCCATAATTCTGATGCGTTCTCTAACGACTTTTCCTTTTATCTTTGCCATGATGAGCACGATATCTTGTTCTTGTCTCGTTGCCGTTTTCTTGGGTCGAGGAGCATTCACTTTGTTCATATCTTCGACAAATTGCTTGTACTAAAAGAAACTTATACTAAAAACATAAGAAACCAAGATCATCTACTTACCAATGGTTCAACTGGCCTTGATTCCACATCTTTTAAAAACCAAAAATAGTTGAATCCTATGTCGTTGTTGTATCTTTCTTCTAAGGCCAACAACTCTTCGTCTGATAGTAGGATTCCATTCGAATGGAATGCTTGTCTCATCTGGGATCTACTCACGTGGCCATTATTGTGCCTAAACAATAGTACCAAAGGCAATATAAGTTGTATTAGGCTATTAGGCATCTATAGTATATTCCATGATTATACATCTGTTTTGGATTATCGCGACAACGAATATTTTACTGCGCAACATAAGAAGTACGAAAGTAAATTGCTCCGATAATTATTCCAATAAAAAGGATCTGCTGTCAGTTTGACATAATTTAGTACTGATTCTAATTTTAATGAATGTGTTTATGTATTGAAGCCAAAAATGCCGAGACATGTTTTAGACTTTTTTTTTCTAATTTTTCTGCGATTAATCTTTTTTTGATATATTTTTTTATATAATTCCTTTTTTTTTGTTTTTTTCATTTCTGTGTGTTTTTTTTCTCCTCTTATTTTTTTATTCTTTTTTAATATTTTTTTTTCTTTGTTTTCCATGACATTTACAATTTTTAATTTTATTACCTAAGCCTACTTATAATTTCAATTTACAGGACGTTTATATTCCTAGATACATTTTAATGTCTGCTTATATTTTGGAAAAATAATTGTATTTAAATTGACAGGTAAAGGATAATTTAGTTCAATTAGTTTTCATACAATATTTTGATACTTTGTCTCCAACATACTGTCCACACTCCAATATAAGCTGCTGTAGATCTCCCATTTTACCACAGGAGCAATATGGGTTATCCGTGATACCTATGCTGAGTTTTTATGCAAGAGTGAGTGCGTGATTTTATCTTACTCTGTTTATTGTTTTTATAAAAAACCTATTCTACTCATGAAAGGGGTGGGAATGAAGATTATATTAAGATAGAAAAAACAAACAACGCGACTACCAAAAGGGCACCACACCTTAACTTCGTTATTAATGAACGTATAGCGACATACAAGATAGCACATAAAATATCAATCAATATATAATTTGCTTATTCTGTCTGTCTGTGTCCGTAACGAAAACTCCAGCGCCGGCATTACATCATATCTCCGTTGTTATTGGTTCGATTGGAACGTGTGATGCATTAAATGAAAGGGGAGGGGAGGCCACGGGTCGAATTGGGCTGTAGCGCAATAGGATGAATGGAATATAAACAGATACGAAAAAATCTACTACTTCACATTTTAACTTACTTATCAAAATCTCTAAAAACTGGCTTTAATAAAATTCTTCTATGTATGATTTTCTGCTTCACTTTATCAACAGCTTCCTCGCACAAATCTCTGCTTCTGGTATTCACCGATTGCCAGTCCTTACCTCCCAGCCTCGGCAAATTCCTTACGGTTTCTGGTGGGGGATCCACCACAAGCGATGGCATTTTTTCCAAACCCTAAAATGTAATTACCAACGAAATAGTTTCGTTAAGTTAAATAGTTTGCTTTCGAAGAGATAAAATAATTACTATTTTAATGGGAATAAGCCACAATTGAAGTTTAAAAGAGTTTATTGGCGTTTCAATTGTGGCTTATTCCTATTAAAATAGTAATTATTTTAAGATGCCACGAGAAAATAGCTTCAGAACAATATATAGAGATAAAAGAGACAAAAAATTACATTTATTCAGAGAAACATAAGAATAAAAAGGAAAAGAAAGAACAGGATAAATGAAGAAAATAATAAAAATTGGTCGTTTCTTCTTCTTTTTGTGTAAACGTGAATCTCTTTGTTTTTCAATGTGCCACCAGTAAGCTGGTTCCATCGTTTTTGTGAAATTCCCACTGATCGTCTTCCTATTGGGCAACCGTTGTCATTCTGCTTACACAATAGTTCCATTTTATTCTTCTCTTTCTTACCCAGTCGTTGATGGTGTTCACTTTGCATTTCCGCCGTACATTAGTACTTCTAGCTCTGTTCCATAGTCTGACAATCAATTTTTCTAAATTTCATCTCTGCTATTTCTAGCCCGCTTTTTGTTCTCTCTGTGTCGAGTCGTGTTTCTGCTGCGTATGTTATTATTGGTTTGATAACTGTTTTGTTAATTCTGCCTTCCATTTCTTTTCCCATATTTTTGTTCCTTCATTTTTTTTCGTTTAGTCATTTTGCGGCTTTTTTTGTTCTATTCACTTGATCTTCCATTTCTGCTTCTAACTTTCCGTAGCTACACAGTGTGATGCCAAGATATTTTACCTCTTTATAAACTTTTCTGACGGTTCATTCAATTGGTGAAACATACGTTGTAAATCATCTTCACATACCTTCGCTTGATTTCTTCCGTAATGGCGTTCTCCTTGGTCATTAGGGAGCCTAAGTATGTGAATTTGTCCACCACTTCAAAGGTAGAGTTATCAACCGTGACTTGGTGGTCGATGTTTCTGGCTCTATTGTTGGGTGTTGATGCCATTATCTTAGTTTTCTCCTCATTTACTTGCAGGCCCATATTTTCTGAGGCGTTTGACAATGTGGTATACATTTCTTCTAGCTTGCGTGTTGTGCGGGCAACTAGGTCAACATCATCTGCATATGCCAAAATTTGGGATGATTTATTAAAAACGTCTCCTCTGTTGTCTATTTGGGCATTCCTGACCGCCTTTTCCAGAGCTTTGTTGAAAAGGAAATACGCCAGCGCATCTCCCTGTCGCAGCTCAACACGCGTTTCAAATGCCTGTGATTGTTCGCCTGTATTTCGACTTTGCAAACAACTTTACGTATTGTAGCCTTAATCAATCTTATCATTTTATCGGGGATATGGAATTCATCCATAGCTTCATACAATTTATTTCTTAGGACACTATCATAGGCCGATTTAAAATCTACGAAAAGATGGTATGTGTCGATATTGAATTCATTGGTTTTTTTCAGTATTCCCCTATAGTTACTACATTCCAATTGATCACCCTTTTTGTGTAGCAGGCAAACGATCCCAATACACCACTCTTCTGGGATTTGTTCCTCATTCTAGGCTCTCAGTATGATTTTGAGAATACCGACTTAGGGACATTAAAAATAAGAAGATGGCAACAGATGGTGATCATGATGATACGTTTTAAATTATCTTTACTTTCAGAGACTAGTATTGCTTCGTCTGCCTAGCAGATTATTTTAAGTTCGTCTTCTTCTGTGTTTTTATGGCTTCACTACGAGGCGATTCGACAGCACTATTTCTTGGGGCAGCACTATTTCTTGGGACAGCACTATTTCTTATTGAGATTGGGGTTTTGAATTTCATTGAAATAAAAATTGAATATAAATCCATGTTAGGAATAAATTTATGGGCCATCCAAAGAAAATATGGTTTAAATCCTCCACTGCTCCGCATTCAAATGCCGGACTGTCTATTATTTTGATTTTAAAAAGATGTTGTTTAGTTAAGCAATGACCTGTTCTCATTCTTATTATTGTGGTGAAATGTCTTCTGTTTTTAAATGTTAGGGTTGAGAACTATATCTTAAAAGAAAAAGAGGTTTGCATTCTCTTATACTGTTAGTTTTCTTCCGCATTATGGCACCAAAATTGAATTTAAATTTAGCAATAATTTTTTCCTTTATAGTGTTTAGAATATCTTGGGAGTCTAGTAACATAGCTAACGGAATGTTCAAGTTTGTGTCTATTTTGGCTAGTAAATCAGCTTCTACATTACCAGGAATGTCAGAATGTCCTGGAATCCATGAAATTAAAATTCCAGTAGTTGGCTGTACCTATACCATCGTTTAAAAAACTTATACAGAAGTGAAACACTTCACATTTGTATTTAGGTATAAAACATATAATTAAAACTTTTTTAAAAAGTGTCGTCAAAATTTATACAGGAGCATACCGTGACGTTTTCGATCTAGATCAGATTATGGTTTGGTATAACTGGTAGAGTTGGTCTGTGTCGTTTTAACTGACAAGAACCACGTGTTCAAGTCGAGCAAAGAAACATGTTGCTCTTTAAGTATTAAATTTTTATTTAATTTAAATTTGTACATTCATACAACGTAGAATAGGTTAAAAAAAGAATAATAACCGACAGCCAGAGGAACAAGAATCGCAATCAAGTAGATGCAAAAGAAAAGTACAGAAAGGAAAAGTGATAAAAGATTATATCAACCTTAAATATTTTTATAGTGGATAAGATCTTCATGGATAAGAGACTAGTACTAAAATAGTGCCTACCTTAACTGTGAAGACGTGATCTATATCATCCTCAAAAGTTTTCCAACAAACCCTACTGGGATCACAAGGATCTCGATATTGGTGCGTCACTGCTTCAACATCTGGCAAAGATAGAAAAAATCTTTGCTGTCCTGCTAGTACTAAAGCGTCTAGACCTCTGTGGAATTGGGATAAAGTTATCCTGCCGCAGTTAAGCGGATCGAAGTCCTAAAAGTATTGATGTTGATAGTATTTGTAAAAAAAACTAGTTAAAAATGTTCTAAAATATTTGGTTAAAAGATGAAAGCATACTTTAAAAAATTCACAGACTCTTAGCCTGTTCATTAAAACGTGGTCCTGCAAATTGGCCATGATAGTGAAAATATGTGCCTGTTTCTTGGGATCATTCAGGGCTGGATGGAATATATTTTGCATACCGAATATTTTTTGGGCCATTATTTTACCTGGGAAAATAAAAATACATTATATCAAAACAGTTTAGAAGATAAAGGGGTTATATTATAACAATTTTTGTTTGCAAATTTTTATGTTACCAGCAAAGTTCGATTCAATAGGAATCTTTTTAAAAAGGTGAGAATTTCTAATTTTTAACAACTTTTGCATGTTCGACGATTAAATCTATGTCTAAAAGTTAACAAAAAACCGGCAGTCAAATTTTCATTAGCAGTAAAAATTTTCATGA
Source organism: Diabrotica undecimpunctata (assembly GCF_040954645.1). Classification (NCBI taxonomy): domain Eukaryota; kingdom Metazoa; phylum Arthropoda; class Insecta; order Coleoptera; family Chrysomelidae; genus Diabrotica; species Diabrotica undecimpunctata. The sequence goes on from NC_092803.1 coordinate 26,232,318, forward strand.
CCGGAAGTAAACCAAGACATGTTTTTAGACATAATTGTTCACGCTGATCACGAATCCGTTGTCAAAATAAGTGTAAATATCGTTGTTAGCGAGTTATATAGTTTTTACTAATTTTCTCAAAACTGAAAGTGAGTATTTTTCATTTTGATAATTTTTGCCGTTATAACTTTAAATGCTGAATCGGAATCCGTCGCAGATTTTCTCTATCTATTACAATTTTTTACGATCTATCTATTACAATACGATCTAAATTTTATTTTCGTATTATTATTTAGATTCAATTAATAATTAAATAAATCGCTCGCAGAGTCTGTAAGAAAATTTGTCCTATTATCAGATCGACTAATGCTATTTCAATTAGCTGCATTCTCAGTGAATATAAATATAATACAAGAATACGCACCGACTACAGACAAAGAAAATACCGTGATTGAAATATTTTACAAACTTGTATCACAAGCCTTAGCTATGACAAAAAAACACGAACTTACTCTTATAACGTGGGACTTCAATGCAAAAGTGGGATCAGAAAGTACTCTCAATATTACTGGAAAGTTCAGTCTAGGACAACGAAATGAAAGAGGAGAACGGTTAGTGCATTTGTAATTATGAATACATGGTTGTGTCTACAAAAACTTAGACTACATATTTGGAAGCCAAACAAAACTAAAAGAGTTAACTAGCGAAAGCAGAATTCGCAGGCAAAATATATTACAAGATTGTGTTGGTAGAATTTTAAGTGATTTAAAGAGCGCTGTACCGAATACATTGGCGGCTTTTGGGGGTAGGCAGCATAGGCCGGGCCTACCCAATAATTTTAAGAGCTTTAAAATTGAAGAACATATATTCAAAAATTATGTTAATGCATGTAAATAACTCTTAAATGTACTAAATCACTCAATGCATTGCGTCCGTTAAAACAACTATGTTGGTATATTCCTACAGAAAACATCGAATCGTATTCACGCATTTTAAATATCATTAATAGGACCGATCGGAACTGGCCGACGCAGCTCACATAAGATCCCCGTACAAAAAGCGTTTGTTTGAAGTTAAGCAACTTGCCGGACAACGATTTATATTGTCGTGTTTATGCTTGCTGTTTAGGCACCAGACGATCGGGCCTACGTCGACCATCGTTGTCACTTGTAACGTAATTATCGAATTGTAATATAAATTATCTTTTAAATTATGATAAAAATATATATATATATATATATATATATATATATATATATATATATATATAACATAATCTATAACTGTAACATATTTTTAAACAAACAATACAATTGCAAACAAGTGCTAGGTTGCCCAAATAAATTAAAAAAAAAAAATCGTAAAATTCGAAAAAAAAAAGATTCCCACTCTCACACACAAAAAAAATGTATTACACACACTGGCGGCTACAGAATTTTTTTTGAGAAGGTCATGGATCTTGAGGGTGATTACTTTTCTTTGATGCAAGGTCACTTTTAGTCCTACCACCAATAGGATAGGGTGGGGGATTTAGGGAAAAGTGGGTTTCCAAATATTTTTAAGGGGGGTGGGGTCATGACCCCGTGACCCCTCCCTCTCTGATTACACATAGCTTTATGTAATTTGCTGGCTTGGCCTACCCAAAATTTTACCACACCAGCCGCCACTGACCGAATAGGAAAATTACTATTATTATTGTAATAGAATTATTTAAAGATGGCCAAAGAATCTACCAATAAATAACATCTAACCAAGATGACCCACTGATTCTAATCTCAGAAGTTCAGAAGACCATTGATCAAGCGAAACGAAGGAAGGCGAAAAGTTCTATACCTCTTTGCGAAATAGCTACAGAATTGTTACAACTATTAGATGAGAATGTTGCGATTATCACTTCCTTTTTTAATAACATAATATACAGCAGCGGTAAGTTACCAGACAACTGGAATCAATATTTATAATTATTCCCAAGAAAAGGAATGCCAGACAGACTTATCAGTTTAATGAGTCACACGCTCAAATTTTTTATGCAAATACTACGTTGTCGCATGTATAAACTTTGTGAGGGTATAACTGGTGATGAGCAGTTTGGTTTCCGAAACGGTAACGGGACGTTCTTTTTTCGAATATTCTTACAAAAGAGCATTAAATTTAGAAAAAATATTTACGTATGTTTTATACATTTTGAAATAGAAATAAAGAAATTTTGAAATAGATAGAAATAGAATTAAAGAAAGTATCACAATGCATCCAAACCATTCACGGAGATTGCGTAGCCACGAGATTTTACGTCTTCCTACGCTTCTTCTGCCTTTGATTTTACCCTGCATTATATTCCTTAGTAGTTCTTATTTTCACCTCTCATGATGTGCCCCAAGTACCTATTCCAATTTCCTGATTTTTATGGAATTTAAAACTTCGCATTGTTTTCCTAGTTGTTCGAGAACTTGTTCGTTTGTTTTGCGATGCATCCATTATATTTTCAAAATACGTCGGTAACACCACATTTCGAATGCTTCTAGGTTTTTAATGTTGGATTTTTAAGTGTCCAAGCTTTAACCCCATACAAAAGGGTAGAGAAAATATAACATCGAAGCATTTTTATTCGGAGCGATATATTGATATCGCGGTTACAAAAAAGTTTTCTCATTCTATTAAAAGTTGACCGTGCAATTTCAATGTGGCATCTTATTTCTTTTGTCTGATCAGTATCTTCTGTGATCCACGCTCTAAGGTATTTGTAAGAAGATATTTGTTCAATTTTTGTATTATCTAGTACTACGTTAACTTTGATGTTTTGTGCTTTTGTAAATACCATGTACTTGGTTTTCTTCAAATTTATTTTTAGTCCATAATCGTTGCAATATATATTTAGTTGTTCAGCAAGGTGTTGCAGTTCTTCTAGTGTTCCTGCCAGAAGGACGGTGTCGTCAGCATATCTTATGTTATTAAGTGGCTCACCGTTTATTATAAGGCCCTCACTGACCTCGATAAGCGCTAATTCTGAGATGGCTTCACTGTATAAATTGAATAACAAGGGTGATAAAATACACCCTTGGCGGACTCCACGGCGAATCTGGATATCCTCGGTCAGTTCATTTTTAACTTGTTCAACATAACCTGTTATGCTACAGAATGTTAAAGACGAAAGTTTTGGCCGGTTTAGTCATTGTTTTACAATCAATGGAGAACAATTTGAATATTTACTGTCAATTTTCGTTTGTTTATTTTTGATAATATATCACAGTAATTGCATAATAGTAAGGTAGTTGTATACCAATATGTAATTTCATTTCTTGTGTTTATTACGTTTATCCTTCATTTATTATTTTGTAGGTAACTTGGAATTTTTGCATTTTTGCCACCCTGTACCTGTACCAATTTGAAGCAACGTGTTATACATGGTAAATCTACCAATTAAAGAAAAAATGGGGTTCCATTAAAAAAAAATGGTGACGACGTCATCATACGAAGGTGGTTTACCCTGTACCTATATTAGATTATAATTTAAAAAATAGTAAATTAAAATAAAAAATTGACCTGTTTAGAGAATTTCTAATAATTTTGTTTATTTAACTAATAATGAATTTATGCGTTACTTTATGGACGCACTGTATATATTTATATATAACGCTATTCGTGTTAAAACAATAAAACTTAATTTTCTTATCATTTATTAAGAACAATGAAATATCGATACCATTTGAATAATGTTCAAAAAATGTGCTGACGATTTTAGTAAATATCGCTGTAATTACTGGAATAAAACCAGTATTCAAGCTCAAGGTCAGACGCTAATGCCAGTAAACTGATTTGGACTATGAGAAAAAATATAGACTGTAACTTTGTGTTTCGATACAGCCTGTTGATTGCCATTTCTTGACCTTCAATCACACATCACACCCAACTAAGGTATAATTGATTATACTAGCACACTAGTAACGACGCTAGAAAAGACAATGACCTAAGTAAAAATAGTTAACAAAAAAGATAACAGATGTACTACACAACACGATCTTGCAAAACAGACCTTTTTAATACTACAGATTATAACATCAACAGAAAATATAGGTACTATATTTAAAAGTATCGCACATCTCGATACAGTTGTAAATAGGGAACCGAAATAAAGTAAAGACAAAAAAGTGCTTGTCGGGACGAAATGAAATTGTGCTGGGCAAGAAAAACGGGATAATTAGAATAAACAAGTTAGTACATTCGAAGAGAAAGTAGTGATTCAACTCAAATACATTTATTATTAGCTAATAGCTATTTGAGTACCTAAGATATCAATGCCTAGTGCCATCTCTCATGGAATTTTCAGTCTAAAATTCGAAATAACTGCTTTAAAGAGTTGTTTTGAGCTGCAACCATACCATTCTCTTAGTTTTTTTAGCCATATTTTCACACTCATTCTGTCCTTTATTTTATTTTAGATTATAAACCACAAGATGCCATTTTTTGTTAACTTTCGTTCATTGGTTTATCGTCTTTTTCTTCATTATTCTTAACACTTTAACTTTCCTAACGTGATCCATCCATGATATCTTCAGATGTCAAATCTCTAGCACAAAGAACCTTTATTATTTTTTTAAAGTTGATTGAGAACCTTTTTCAATTTTAACTTTTCAGCACTTTAGTCGTTTTTTTCTGTTATTATGCTTCTGTATATGTACTTCGATATGAAGACCACAGGGAAAGAACTTAAGTCCAATTTTTGACATTTCTCGTTTTTATTACCACTTTGTAACTTCAATTACATAGTTTCTAAGAGTAAGACAATATAGAGTAATAACTTGATAAGTCTAAAGATATAAGGGTTTAAAAAAAGGCTGTACTGGGAAAGAACTTGACATGTCCATTCAAAACAAGGGAAAACGTTGATAAGTCCAGGTAATCTCAGTAGTTGGCAACAACGGCATGCGACATAGAAAACTTAAATTATATTGTAAAATGTTTTTATAATAATGTTTCATTTGATACTTTTTGCATTAAGGTACTAGTACACATTAGAAGACTAAAAAATGCATATTTTCAAAAAAAAAATTTCTTAGCTCCTTTAAACAATTTTTTTTTTCTTTTTAGTTCCCATGAATAGCCCGTTTTCTAGAAGGCGCCTAAATTAAAATCTCAAGGTGTCCCATGGAGGACACTAATTCTCAGAATTGATAAATCTTAAAATTCAACACGGTTGCTTAAAATATGTCCCTTTGCAAGATAATTAACCACATTTAAAGAAAATTTTGAAAAAAATCGATTTTTTTTTACCAATTTGTTATATGTCAAAATTAATTCTTCGACTTTTTTTTTTCAAAAAAGTGGTTAATTGTCTTGTAAGGGCGCTTTCTTTAAGTAATCCTGTTGGAATTTTTTGTTTCAGATGTGCCAATCCTGATTATCCGCATTGGACACTTTTTTGGGACGTTAACTGAGGCGCCCCCTAGAAAAGCCTCTAGAGCCCTCCTTTTAGTTCATGTGAAAAATTTTTTTTTGTTTAATACAAATATACGGTTATATTTAAAAATATTTTATGTTCGTATCTAATAAAGGAGATAAAAAATTTGTTTTTGAAAATATGCATTTTTTTAGCTTTCTAATCCGTACTAGTTCCTTAAAAACATATTTGCTCTATTTTTGTGTTTTATTAAAAAAAATAGGCAGCCAATGTTTTTATAGGAAGGAAAAGAACTTTGTCCTTCTTCACAAAGGAAAAACTTGTTTAGTCCATGTAGACGAGTATAAAACAATATCATTAATATGCGATATAATTTATAAAAAAAATTAAAACGTAAACCAACAACCAATATAGCAAATTTTTTTCTTTTTATTACTGATTACTTGTAAGATGTATTTTACACAACCACAGAGTTGTAAACTTTAAAAATGTTCTGAACGAAACCAAAAATGTGACTTCATCATCAAGTTATTTTTCTGTAGTCTTTATATTCTTTCGACCTACCGGCCGATCTTAGTACTATTGTTCTTACTAATTTTTATGTAGTTGCCTTTTTTATTTTTAGCGAGAGTCCATGTTCCCATTGTAACTTAATATTTGATTCATAATTATTTCTAAATTATGGGCTATTATTACGGCGTACCTAATAGCGTACCATTAGCATACCTATGTAATTTTGTTAATTAAAAACCTTAATATTGTTAATAGGCCAGTCGTCAGAAATTTGACCCCTGAAAGTCATACGAACAAGCTGAATTTTGCTGAGAATTTCAATTTTGGGACCCCAAAAAAGATGCAAAAAAGTTTGCCACTTCTACCCCCGGGCTTCGGGGGGAGAACAAAAAACATCGAGATAATTTTGACCAAAAACGTTTGGTATATTTTGATCAGAGTGCCCTATCGACAAAAGTCAAAATTCGTTTTAAAGCTGAAGAGTGCAGATTTTGTATACAATTTTTGCATTTTGCCGAAAATGAAGTCAGTTTCTATAAAGCTGTTAAAAATAAATCAACGTTGCGTGATTTTTGTCATTTTTTATGATTTTACGATACTTAAAAAAAATAAAAAATGATCACTATCACTGGGAACGCTTTTCGAAAGAAATGGAACATGATTTTTACGGTCTGCAAGAGGAAATATGGCGCTCGTAAGAGGTCAAAGAACGGAGGTAAAGGAACTAATAGAACCGAAACACATAGAAAAGTATACGTGAATTGACTACCTAAAAAAACTCTATGCAGAGGAAGAACAAACGAGAACCGGATTCAACAGAAACTACCACAAATGAAGATCTTAATATAAATGTACAGGAAGTTCGGAAAATACTTGATAACCTGAAGAACAGAAAAGCTGCAGGTAAAGACGGGATACCAAACGAATTACTGAAATATTGTGGAGAAGCAATGACAGAACAATTAACAACATTAATTAAGAAAATTATAAAACACAATAAAATCCCGGAAGAATGGAGAACGAGCAAACTAATTCTACTATTCAAAAAATGAGATAAAATCAGCCAGAAAACTACAGAGGTATAAACTTGTTAAATATTATGCTAAAACTTATAACTAAAATTTTACAAGTACTAATAAATCAGAGGATAAGTTTAGCAGATGAACAACAGGTTTTTCGTAGTGGAAGATGGTGTACAGATGCAATATTCGTTATAAAGCAAATTACTGAGAAATCATTAGAGTATAAAAGACCAGCATTTCTGTGTCTGATTGAACTAAAGAAAGCGTTTGACAGAGTAAGACTCAAATATGTAATTTATCTTCTGTATAATAGAGAAGTTCCCTAAATATTATAAAAACTATCGAAAACATCTACCAAAACAACAAAATGGAAGTAAGAATAGATGGACAACTTACAGAACCTGTAGAAATATGCAGCATAATAAGACAAGGGGATTCATTGAGCCTCATGCTCTTTAATTTGATCATGGATGAAATCATCAAAAGCGTTAACAAAAGAAAAGGATACAGAATGAGAAACAAAGAAATAAAAATACTCTGTTACGCAGACGACGCAGTATTGATAGCCCAAGATAAAGATAGTCTACAAAGACTGGTCCACAAATTTAACATAAGAGCAAAAGAATTTAATATGACAATCTATCTCAGAAAACTAAAATAATAGTAGTAGGCAAAGAACCAACCAGATGTAAAATAGAAATGGATGGCATCAGTATTAAACAAGTAATGGAAATAAATCACCTGGGAATTACACTGTCTAGCTATGGACACCTGGACAAAAAAGTGAGAGATCAAGTACAAAAAGCAAATAGACTGGTAGGATGTCTTAATAACACTATATGGCGAAACAGACACATTAACACTGAGAAGAAGCCAAGAATTTATAGAGCCAGTGTAAGACCAATAATGACATATGCCTCAGAAACAAGACCCGACATAGCCACAACGCAAAAGACTACTGGAAACGGCAGAGATGAGAGTACTGAGAAGAATTACAGGAACATTCGCTGAGAGACCGAAAGAGAAGTGAAGACATTAGAAGAAAATGTAACGTATAGTGTATAAATGAATGGACATAAAATAAAAAAAAAAAAAATGGGTCTCCACACGGTGGAGACCCGTGTCGTCAAAACAACAAGAGATAAGTCACCAATCGGCAGAATAAGTATCGGACGACCGCGCAAAAGATGGAGCGACAACATTCCATAAAGGTATTAATCCGCCAATGAACATGTAGAATTGCTTATAACGAGGAAGAAGAAAAAGAAGAAAATTCGCATTCTTAGCAAAATTCAGCTTGTTCGTATGATTTTTACAGATTTAGTAGCATTTTTGTCTCTGACGACTAGAGTATGATTCACTTGTATATCTATTGTTTCTGATTCCGAGTAAGAGTTTAAATATAGAGGTGACAACATGCGTCCTTGTCTGAATCGTTTATAATCTTATACATCGTTTGTTAAGGTTTTTGTTTTTGAGTATTTTCATTAGTTTATGCTCTTTAATTTGTTTCAGCCCATAAAGCAGACGTAAACGTCAATTATATACAAATTTTTTCTTAAAAAAAATATGTCATAATGTAAGTAGAGTAAACAACGGCATACTACCTATTCTCTTTTCAGCTTTGCCAATGATCAGGTGAATTTTGATATAACGGAGTATTAGTAGTAGGTGTGTTTTGTGTAAAACTTAGTGAGGTTGCTGGTTAAATGATTAGACTACTAACAAAAAATGCAATATTTACATTGTGAATATATTAGCAATTAATTTAAATATCATGAAAATACCTGGCTTAACTCATTGATGTTATCTATATAAAGAAAAAACATCCACCTTTTAAATATGATGTACTAATTGTAGCAAGTAGTAGAAGAGTAGCATTTACGCGTCGTGACGCAAGGAACGCATACGTCCTGGTCAAACTAGAGGAAATGCTTACATCGAGATGTCTCGAATCAAAGTCTCTGTTCCCTTGGTATGGGAAAAGTACAAATTCTCTGACCACTCTTCTTAGGTAGTCCGTAGGTTAGTGGGACAACTGCATCGCCATAAATCAACACTATGGACAGTGGAAGTGTGACGTCACAACTGTCAATTACTTTCCAAACAAAAGTTGAAATGCCCAATCTCAAGACTTTTTAAATTCTATAAAGTTAACATTTTGCTTCCTCTGCTGCTTTTTTTTTAAGTATAGTGTTTTTTACGATAATACCATCATAATTCAGTGTTCTATTTCTATGAAATATAGTTTAAAAATTTAAATTAAAGACATTCTATTGATACATGCATTTTATTGCTATTTTTATAAAACAACATGCTTTATTATTTACACAACCCTGTACAATTGTTGTAGTAACTATTAGAATACTTAGATATTGCAAAAAGCGGAAAGATTCTGTAAAAAAAATAACGAAAAATACAAATTATCCACACTAAACAAGGTTTGTTTGGAAAGTGAAACTGACAGATGTCAATAAAATCTACGTCATCACTTCCACGGTCCATTGTATTGCGTTTTTATATGACGATCAGTTAAATAAATGGTTAACAGAAATTTGATATTTTGTAACGTTTTCTGTGTTTTCGAGGCAGTTAACAAATAACAACGACAAGTGAATTTCTTTGGACTTAAAAACAGATTACCATGTGTTAGCGGCAGTTTAATAATAAGAATTTACTGAATATAAGAAAAATAATATACTGTAATATTTTAAAGTAAATAAGTAAGTAGCTATAATATATGTATATATATATATATATATATATATATATATATATATATATATATATATATATATATATATATATATAAAGATGATTTTACAATACAGTAATAAAAATATTAAATGTAAAATATGTAAATAAATATTTAATACTTTCCCAACAAGGGAGAAACAGTAGAGACTTAATAATGGAAAATCGAGCATTAGTAAAAGCCGGTCACAAATACAAATATCTTGGGTAATTAATTTTAGAAAGGAAGGGGAATGACGAGGACATTAGAAATAGGAGAGTACTAGGAATAGTTGTAATTAGACGACTGCACCCGGTAATTTGGAATAGGAACACCAAAATGGGAGTTAAAAGACGACCTTACAAGAGGATTATAGAGAGTATTGCGGTATACGGATCGGAGGTGTGAGAGATTACAAAAAAAAAAAGGAAATAGATTAAAAACACTCGAAAAACACAGTCGAACTTTCGAATTATATACAGACTCACTAATGAAGAAATAAGAACGAAATATGTTCGACCACTTAAGGGCGAATGCCAGAAGATAAATGGCCTTTGAAAATATGGAAGTGGGAGTCAGCTCATCGAAGGAAAAGAGGGAGACCAAGACATAATTGTAACAAAGAAGTGGAAGATGACATGAGAACCAGAAACTTCCAAAATGATGATTGGACAGATAGGAAAAGGTGGATGCTATCGAATGGTGTAGAACCACTTGCATGTATATATATATATATATATATATATATATATATATATATATATATATATATATATATATATATATCCTATGTATGCATCACCAGCAGATGCAGGGGGTTGTGATATCGTTTTATGAACCCGAGCGAGATCTGCTGTATATGTTGATACATTGGTATTATATTTGTTTTGTTATATAACAACTCATTGGGGGAGTTGTGTATACAGTATTTACTTCAAACTATATATATTAAACCTTATCTCTAGCTTGGAAGAACATTAGAGATTAAAGAGAAGAATAAGTACTAACATTTTAAAATTAGCTTACCTATTTCTGGTCTGGGCAGTTTTGGCAGTTCTGCATTAATGACTCTTCCAGGAAATAGGCTCATTACGTCCTAATAAACAAAAAACTTTAAATACCTATTTATCACCATCGTTTACCTAATTTATCATTATCGGTAACTATACATATACAGTAACTGACTTACTCCACATAGATCCAAAATTCCGTGGGCATTCAGGTATTGTACAATTTGATCTATGGCAGATATGAACGCTATGTAGTTGAGGGTGTAGCTGTCTTTGATATATTTTTTCACCAACAGGTTGAAGTCATCAGCAGATAAAAGTATTTCCAGATACGCAAGGATTCTGGCGAAGTGGGCCACGGTCACTGTCCCGTTGTTTTTCGACACCTAAAAGAACTTGTTACTGTACATAACTAAAAGAATTGTAGTCACTATGGTTTAGTGCAGATTTTACATTTTTCAATTTTATTTTAACACGTTTTTTCATATCGAAAGTAAAGCAAATAAGGTATAAAGAATTCTTACTAATTCATAGTCTTGAAAATATGGTCTCAAAATGATCTTCTTCATGTTGACCAACGAAGCAATTTTTGTAAGCAAAACGTTAAGCCGTCTTTCCTCGCTTATACTGAGACGATTGGTATGAAGAGGATCTTCCCATTCCAATCCGGTTACTAACGGGGCATTTTTGCTGAATTCAGGCACTTCAAAATTACTTTTATGAAAAATTCATCCTTATATACAGGATGGTCCACCCTATACGCCTCGGTCTCTGTACGGAAAACTACTTTATCAAAAGTTTTTTCTTCACAGAATTATACAGGGCCATTAACGCTACAATTTAAAAATAATGTGAATTATACAGGGTGCTCCAAAAGAGGGTGGTATATCAAAGTTATATTTTTTTTATGGAACACCCTAGATTTGATGACATTTTTGAATTGTCCGTAAAATATAAGCTATACTTTTATAAGTATTCCCTTTATAAGGAAATTTATAAGTATTTATAAGAATTGAAGACACATTTTGTCTTGGGGCTTAATATTTGTCATATTTAAACGGATGTTTATTATGGCAAACTTTTTTACAGGGTATTCAAAATATTAGATTGTTCTATTAGCAAATTCGAGCTGTATACACCCTATATTTTATTAGTCTGTCGTGTGAAAAATTTACTTAAAACCTTAAAGCCTTAAATTTTTAGAAAAATTAAAATAAATCAAAACACCTTGTATTTAGATACAGGGAACCCTCATAAAATAATAGCTCATTTTTTACGAAAAATTAAAAAATGTCATCAAATATAGGGTGTTGTTTAAGAAAAAATATAATTTTAATATACCACTCTTTTTTGGAGCAACCTGTATAATTCACATTATTTTTAAATTGTAGTGTTAATGACCCTGTATAATTTTGTAAAGAAAAAAGCTTTGGATATTAAGTCATTTTCCGTACAGACACCGTGGTGTATAGGAAGGGCCACCCTGTAAATTTGGTTTTCATGCAGTTGGAAGTCTTTCGGCATCATCTCGTGTATTTAAATTGTTTGGATGTTTTTCAATTTCTATAATTTCAAGTTTGGTCCTAAAAGTTTATTTTATGTCCTTTGCTTATAACATGTTTTTGTTTTTCCAATTTTCCAATGTAGTTTTTGTTTTTGCGGATGGTAATAAGAGAGATTTTCTTTTCGGTGTTAAATATAGCTTCTGTTTTCTGAATTTCTGTGCCTTTTCGATTGTAGAAGTGAAAAATACATTTTTCCTTAACTTTGTTTTAACTTTGTGTATTTCTTCATTCTTATGGCACTCTGTCAGTTTTTCAGATCTTGTGATTAAGATTTTAACCGAATGTAATTGTGCAGGATGATGGTGATTTAAATTAGCATGTAAATATCTATCAGTATTTTTGGGTTTTTGGTATACTGTATATCCTATCCTTCCGTCCTCCTTTATAACGAATACATACATATAAAATGGAAGTTGTTGGTTCTTCACCCGTTCCATGATAAACTGAATTTTGGGGTCGATATTGTTGAAGTGTTGCAGAAATATGTATAGTTTTTGTTCTCCATGTAATCGGGGAAGGAATATAAATTGAAAAACATCCAAAAAATTATGCCTAAAGACTTTAAACTGCATGGAAACTGCATATGCATGTATATATATATATATATATATATATATATATATATATATATATATATATATATAATATTTTGAAGATGTAAGCAGTGATTTTTACTTACCAAACTAATTTTTATTTGGTAAGTTAACAAAAATTGTTTTTTCTTTTTAGTTCAACCTTGTAAGTATTTTGTCTTTTTTAGCTCTTGATAATAATTGTAAACACAATTGAAAGCTCGAGAATAAAAAAATAGTTAACCAATAGCCCTATTATTGACTCCAACCCATCCAAAACAGTTATATATTATATATATATATATATATATATATATATATATATATATATATATATATATATATATATATATATATATATATATATATACATATAGACATACGAAAACGTTTTTTATGGTAATATCATTATGCTGTTGTTTGTAATATCAGAAAGCGGTGTTCCCGGTGTAAAAAAATAACAATGTGTCCAAAGGAAAGCATCAATTAAATTCAAATGCCTTCTAGTACAGCAACTCGGGCAAAAAATAGGACCTTACATCGCAATTCTGTCGGACTGCATGGATTTAGCTGAAAATTTGAATATAAGCTTGTCTTATCCTCCTTTGCAAAAGTTATATATCGGCGAAGTGTGCTTTTTTTAAGGGGTTCAGACTCACCCTTAGTGGAAAAACAGGAAAACACTTATTAGAACGTTTTTGTGCATTAAAATCTGATTGAATTAAACAAAATAAATATATTCAATGATAATTTATACTTTAATACAAATTTTCAACCCTTAGAAACCACCGCTTATGACGGAAATACCGCTTAAAAAAATATTTTTTTACGATGTAAAATGCTCAAATTATGAATTAAAATCAATAACAATTCATTCATCGCTTGTGAAATGATGTTTCATTCGTTTTAAGTTTTTAATCTTTAGAAAGCACCCCTTTATGCAAAAAATACTGAAAAGTCTATTTATAGTTTAGAATGTTTCAATTTAGAACTCAAAATTCATTCCTCGCTTATGAAACGATATTTATTTAGTTTAAACTCTTCAACCCCTAAAAATCACCCCTAAAGACGACAACTTTAAAAATAGTTTTATACACAATAAAATTTTAAACTTATTTATTTAAATCAATAAAAATTTGTTTCCAGGCTTATGAAGTTTTTTTAACCCTTAGAAACTACCCCCTATGCTAATAATAGTACGAAGCACTCAACATTATTTGTTGGTAATCAAGATATATTCATCTACAACACTATTATGCGTACTTTAGATATGTGAGAGCTCCAAAATTATCTCTCAAAAATATTAATAGTTTTTCTTCAAAAGGTCAGTTAATTTTCAAGCTTTAATGTATATATATATATATATATATATATATATATATATATATATATATATATATATATAGCCATTTGAAAGAAGGGCTACAAGGCTAGGCTCATTAGAAAGCCAAACTATCTTTTGCTTTTGAAAAATTAAGGTTTGAAGCACTCAAAACCGGGAGTGTTTACATTTTTAATCGGTGATATCTCCATTGTTTTCTACAGAACAGAAGTTTGTATTATATAGAAAACGAGAATATTAATTGAAAAAGACCTATAATTTTGTACTGTATCATCTTTTACATATATAATATAGTTTTTAAGTTAATTTGAAAAAAAAAGAACAATTTTTTAAAAAATTTCAAAATAGACCATACAATTTTTTCAAAAATAATGCATTTTAAACTAGTCCTAGATCTAATGAAGAACACTAAAATAAAATGTATTGTAGAAGGAAAATGATTAATTTTGATTCTGGTGGATATTAGGTTAATTAGGTATACTGCCCTTTTTTCCTTAAAATATTCGAAGAGTCCATCTTTAACGAGCTGTAACTTACTTAGTTTACATGCAAATGATTTTTTGTAGTGCTCACTTTAAAGGTCATTTTATGGAACATAAAAAACTTTAGTATCATTATTTACGAAAAAGCAACCCTTTTCTTACAATTTAACGTTGAATTCATTGATCCAAATATTCGCAAAAAAAAGTCTCCTTTCAGCGATCAAATCAAATTTTGTATTATATCTAGAATATCTTGTATTCTTTTACAAGCAATTTTTGTTGTGCATACTCATTCGATCAAAGGCATATTTTTTGAGTTATTCATGAAAAAACGTTAAAAAACATGACTTTTTTAATAAAATGCGCTGTTTTCAACCATAAATAGCTCAAACAGTAGTAATGACTTTCTGAAAAAATTCTATTGAACAAAAGTTGCTTAGAATTTCAAGTGAATCGGTTCAGTCCGACAAAATTGAGAAGCGAATGGCCCGAGTAACTGGAGTATTCCCGAGATCGAAATGTATACTTATATCATACGGAAACTACCAATAGTATATACAGGGTGTTTCAAAAAGGTATGTCATAAATTAAATCACGCATTCCGGGGATAAAAATAAATTGATTGAATCCAACTTCTCTTAGTACAAACGTGTACACATAAAAAGTTACAGACATTTGAAGTTACAAAATAAAAATAGTTTTTTTGCATTATCTCCTAAACTACTTGACATTTTGTAATAAAAATGGACACGTTACTTTCTTGTTCTGAAAACATTTTTCATAAAAAAGAAACAACGAAATCTAAGCGCACAGAAAAATTTTAAGGGGGGTATGCAGCCCTAAATCCCCCCAAACTTTTGAATACGTTCAAATCAAATGAATTTTGTGGCATCATTAGTTTAACACATTATTTTATCACTTTTTTCAAACAACAGTTTTTATTGAGTTACGGCCCTTTTCATTAACCTTTAAAAAATTAGGTGCAGCTAAATAAATGGCTTAAATGAATTAACAAGTACAAAAAATGTCTATAACCTCTATAAATATGATATTACAATAAATGTTCAAGATGACCCCCATTTTCTTCAATACACATTCGGTATCGTTTTCATAAGGAAAACTGAATGCGCTGAAAAATCATATTTTTCTGACGAAATTGATTTGCAGCTTCAATTATTCTAACCCTCAATAATTGTTGTTCGTCCTCTATTGTTACAGAATACACTTTCTCTTTCATAAACGCCCAAAAGCAAAAGTCTATGGGGTTAAGACCTGGACTTCTGGGTGGCCAAGAAATAGGTGCGTCACGACCCCTTCCAATCCACGGACCAGGATACTGCCTGCAAAGGTATTCCCGGACTTCATTACTGTAATGCGGTAGAGCGCCATCTTGTCGAAACCACATATTTTGCCTTATTACAATATTCACTTCTTCCAAATACTCTTGTAAATCGTTTGCCAAGAACTGCAAATAATTATCACCATTTAAATTGTTGGTAAGAAATACTGGGCCTATTAGATTATCCACAATTCCTGCCCAAACATTAACTTTGAAAGTCCTTTGGTGATGAGTCGTTTTTTTGGGCTTAAGGATTTTCGTCGGCCCAAATGTGCTCGTTATGATGGTTTGTTATTCCAATTCTACTGAAGGTAGCCTCGTCGGTAAACAAAATATTTCTAAAAAAATTAACATTTCGAGTGTTTTCCATTAACAACCAATCGCAAAATCCAATCCTTTTAGGATAATCTTCAACCAATAACTCTTGAACCGTTGTTAAGTGATAGGGTTTAAGCAGCTGATCCTTCAAACGCCTCCAAACCCTTACGTGAGGAACATTTAGTTGAGCAGCTATTACCCTTGTACTTGTTCCAGGGACTTCTTCAATGATTTCTAAAATGTTGCATCCATTATTGGACGACCACTATTGCCAGCAACTTGCGGTTGGAATGTACCCGTTTCCCGTAAACGACGATCAATGGTCAGAAATAATCGTCTATCGGGTGTATTTCAATTGGGGTATTTTACTGCATAACGCTTTGTGGCTGCTGCACTATTTCCTTGACATTCACTTACGATATTCCCGATAGTTTATTGAAATCATAATTTAATCTGATCCAACTTACCCAAAGTTAAATGCATATCTGCCATTTCCTGAAATGTGTAGGCCATTGTAATATCAAAATTTTTAATATTAATCTTGTTCACACAATAAATGATGGCTTCAAATTATTGACTATTATTGATGCCAACTAGGAAAAAACTAGTTTTTCGAAAAAGTGATAAGAGGCAAAAAAGTTTTAAAAATAATGGGTTAAACTAATGATGCCACAAAATTCATTTGATTTGAACGTACTCAAAAGTTTGGGGGAATTTAGGGCTGCACACCCCCTTCAAAATTTTTCTGTGCGCTTAGATTTTGTTGTTTCTTTTGTATGAAAATGCTTTCAGAACAAGAAAGTAACTTGTCCATTTTTATTACAAAATGTCAAGTAGTTTAGGAGATAATGCAAAAAAACAATTTTTATTTTGTAATTTCAAAGAGCTGTAACTTTTTTTGTGTACACTTTTGTACTGAGATAAGTTTGATTCAATCAATTTATTTTTCTGCCCGGAATGCGTGATTTAATTTATGACATACCTTTTTAAAACACCCTGTATATCTCTATACATTATATTATTTTAATTTATACGAAATAAATAGATACCAACTAACTTCTTTGTTTGCCAGAAGTCTAAAGGCGATCTGAAAATATAGAAATAGAAGAGAATACGTACCACTGTCGTGAATAACTTCACACAATTGAGTGTAATATATTCGTCCATCAGGCACTCTAAAATAGTCTGCAAGTTCAGCGACTTCTTGTTCTGATAAACCAATCGTAGCCCTCAGCTGCCTGTTAATGACAGATATAAATTGAGATTCTGGAAAAATAAATAAAAGAATTAAGTACAGATACTAAAATATTCAAAAATTTAGTTTAGACCTGAAATGAGGCAGTTTTTGTGCGGATCCAGTGGCAAAAAATAATCAAAAAGGTTTATTCCCATACGAAAAACTGCTGCCCTTATTTTGTTACATGTTCTCCATACATCTCCTAATTTAATTTCCTAAAATAAAAGATTTATGCAGGATTTACTACATTTTATAACTGCTATAAGTATATTTAAACACAAGATCTTACCCTGTAATGAGGCATTTTTCGTTAATTTCGAATAGAAAATTTAAACACAAGCTTTTTAGAAACGCTCGAAAATATACTTTTTTGACAATCAGTTGACAGTTTACTATGGAGCAGCAAAACACATTTTGCCTACATAATATAATAAATATAATGGGTATAAATTTTATTTCCATATATACTGGAAAAAGTCGTCTTATTTTAATAAAGATTTAAATAGGTTTCAAACGCTGTATCCGCCTCTGTTCTTAAAGTGGCTTTGCGTCTGAAATTGCTAAATTTACGTCTGGGTCTCAGTCAGGAATGTATGAACTAAGTATATAGATACACCAATTCAGATAATAAGTATATATATATATATATATATATATATATATATATATATATATAACTATATATAAGTATATAGATTTAGTATAGATGATTAGATATAGATTTAGTATACACCACTTTGTAGTTTATTTTAAAAGCTAAAAATGTTGTGAGATAACTAAGTAACATTTCATTTCAGTTTGAACTATCAAGTGTTCCTGATGAAAATTGAATAACTCGAAACGCGTGTAGAACAATGGTGGAGTTCAAATTGAAAAGAAATACAATCGTCTACGTTCACTTTAACGTCTTTTTTCCACGTGAAGAGTGCAAAAGATAGTGTTTTTAAGGATAGATATGTTGTCGGAATAAAGGGTATTCCTAACATCGTTCAATAGCATTCAGTAATCTTGAATTTGCGGTTCACCTAACTCGCTATCGAAGAGAAGTCTCCTGAATTCTTGTTGCTTTATATATATATATATATATATATATATATATATATATATATATATATATATATATATCTTCTTCTTCTAGCGCATATATGTTTCGGACGTTAGCGACCATTATGGCAATCTGTATTTTGCAAACTGCTGCTCTGAAAAGATTTGTGGTTGTTGTGTTGAACCACGTACGTAGATTTGTCAGTCAGGAAATCCTTCGCCTTCCTGGTCTGCGTTTTCCTTCTACTTTTCCTTGTAGAATTAATTACAGCAACCCATATATTTCGCTATTCCTCATGATGTGAACGAGGTATTCGATTTTGGTTGTGTTCATTGTGGTTAACAACTCTTTTCCTTTTTACATTCTTAATAAAACGTCCTGATTAGTAACGTGGCCGGTATAGGATATCATCAGGATTCGACGATAAAGCCAATTTCGAAAACCTCAATTTTCTTGCAGGTACCGTCTGTGAGAGTCCACAACTCATCTCCGTATAACAGTACATATAAAGTAACCACCGGTAACAGATATCGGTGTTGGTCACCAGTCTGAAAGGGTACTAATAGTCTAATTTTATTTACAATATGTTCACCAAAGACATTAAATGTATCACGATGGGATTTGCTTTTCAAATTTCTGATAACATAGTAAGCTTCGTGTGCTGACTCTCCAATGCGATTTAATTTCTTTTTTCTCCGTTCACTGAGTAATTGCCTTTTGTCGTGATTGGTAAATTATGTGTTTGCTCAATTGCAGAGCTTTGTAGATTGTGCGTTTGTTCGGTGGTCTCCCCTGTTCCTTCAATGTCAGTATTGTTGGTTTCAAATTCTTCAGCCAAAAAATCGTCCATCGCATTTTACTATCATCACCCGAATCTGTCATAACCTGAAAACAAAATTATGTCGTTTAAATTTTTACTTTTAACAATATAATTTTTATTTAACTAACGCTTCCAATGTCGTGAATTTTTATGCATTTCTCCTTTTGCAGACATCAACAACCCGTGAAGGATGGAATGTAGTTGCACAAGATTTTAATAAGTTATGGAATTTTTCCAAATGTGTCTGTGTAATGGACGGTAAACACGTGGCATTATAGACTCCTCGAAAGAGTGGCAGTGAGTTTTTTAATTATAATGGCTTCTTCAGCATTGTTCTTTTTGGCATGAGAGTAGGCTCACGAGTAAGTATATCAAATAGAGGATTTTTTGACAATGCAAACCTTAAAAAATTATTAATGCAATGCAAATTTAATTTACCTGAAAAAAGCAGTCTGATGAGGTGAAAAAAAAAACAGCACCGCATGTATACTTGGGTGACGATGAATTCCCGTTATCACCGACCCTATTAAAATCCAACCCAGGAGCACAAGACAAAGAGTCACCACAAAGAATATTTAACTATCGCCTTAGCAGAGCAAGGAGAGTGTCAGAAAACATCTTTGGGATTCCATGTGCCAAATTTAGAATATTCATAAAACTGTTGTTATGGCCTGTATTTATTTGCACAATTTTCTCAGGAAGAGTTTGGCATCTAAGAATTCTTACAATCCTCCATATACATCCTTTAAAAATATTGCGCGAAACTAATCGATAGCAGCAAGAGATGTCAGGAATGAATTCACAACTTTTTTGTTTCTCCAGCAGAAATAGTTCCTTGGCAAAATAATTATTAATTACTTCTCATTTATATTATCTGATGTCCTTAAAATTATACATATGTATTTATAAATATGTTACCGATCAAATAATGTATCATATTGATGTACGACTTACGTCAATTCCTCCTTCCTGACATGACCGGATTTTATTTTTATCCCGAAGAAACAACAGCAAAGTAATTTCTTATTTTTCGTTTTGCCTCTTCTATATTTTCAAAGTTTATACTGCTACACATATTGGACCAGGCATCATGTTTAGCTTCTCTATATTTATAATGTTTGTCTGTTGCATTCCAAAGACGTGTATGTTGTTTATAATTGTCTATTATATTAATGCAGACTTCTAAAGTCTATTTAAATACCATTGTAAAAGCCAAATTCAGAAAACAAAACAAACAGTTCAAACTTGTCAACAACTAACGACTACGACTAACTACAAGCCGTCCACACTGATGTTAACATTTGTCGCTGTTGCAAAATGTTGGAAGATTTCCTTTTATCTTTACCACCGAAACTGGAAAAACACAAGATACTCCAACTGCGATATAAACATAGTACAACACAGTGTAACATACTACAACAACAGCCAACTTTTATGTTGTTATTGCAGTAAGTTGCGATGTTACTTTAGTGGAGACAAAGCTAAGTACTAGTTCACTTTTCGCGATGGATTGGGAACTAGAGAGGTATTTAGTGCAAAATGTGCCGATACAATGCTTTTTGGATGTAAACAAGGATGAGTACGTTTACTTTGAGGATTTTGAGAAAGTATTAGGTATAATGAGACATAACCAACATATTATGAGATAAAGCATAGGAAACCTATACCATAACCAAAGAACGCACATAAAAATAGATAATATAACATTGGAGAACATCAAAATTAAATAAGCCGAGAGGCAAGGATATCTCATATTCTTTATACTTTTAATTCGTTGCCGGAAACTACCATGTAAGAAGTACTAGAAATACATCTTGAGTCATTGTAAATGGGATAAATCAATGATATAGCTGTCAATAAAATCATTGAGTGTTTCCAAAGAAAACCTGGCTATTTACTAGCAATAATGATTTTTGTTTAGAATTAAGACCAAAGATTAAAAGTGCCCATATAACATCTATCACACTGAAGAAATCCATTAGCAAAATAAATCCGAATGTTATATATTCATTATCATCTTATATTGTATGAATGCATTCAGCTTTACTAAATCTATGATGAAAAAATTTCTTATATATGCAGCTGTATAGCAGATTACTGAAAAAATGCTACATAGATAGAGTTACCAGTCGATAAGTCTTGGCGAAAACTATGAAAGGGAATTGATTATAAAAATACGAAAATTCCAATATTTTAAGCACGTGAGGGGAGTAACAGGATACCAGATGCTACAAATTATTGTTCAGAATAAAATAATGAGAAAACGTAAATACAGTGTGGAAGTTTGACTAACGATCTGATTATTCTAGTTTTGTTTACATAAAGTGAACGCAATATTTATTTCAATAGAAGATTTAATGTCAACTTTGATCAAAAATACTATTGTCCATAATAACAAATATATATGCATAATATACCCTTTTCATGGATACTCTTTTGTGGTTAAGTACAAAATGTTAAAGAATTGAAATTAGATTCATCGCACACTTCTCTTATATATTTAGTTATTTTTTACATTTATGCAGGCAGTTATCTAAAATTGTCAAAAAAATATCTAATTATTTATAATTTTTTAACTATAAAAATATTCAACCTTGAGTAGGTCTACGAACTCTACGACACTGTCTTCCTATAGATCATTGATCCTGTTGCCGAACTTGAGAAAGTTGTGCGTCATATATAACATACGAAAAAAGGCTAGAGATACGTTTATTATCCTCCTTTATTCATACGGTTACAAGCTAACCCAACTTATTCATAACGTATGTCTGCCTTGTGATTCTAACAACCCGGCTTTTCATTCGGACGCATTAAAAAGTAGATCTGTTTTGAAATCTTGTGCCGCAATTGGCTGGAGAGACCGGTAGTGACGTAGTGGGGCAAGAAGTAACGATTTACTACGCGATACCGCTTGCCGGCGTCACTTCATCGTTCTCTTCTCTTCTTGTGATAGCGAAGGTAGGACGTGGTATTAGTTGTTACTTTGTTAGTAGCTCTTAGGCTAAGTATTTATATTAGTTTTTTAATTTATCGGCTCACAGGCAGTTCTAATGGAGAACGGTGAAGATTTTTCTAAAGATGTCTCAGCAGAGCATCAAAATGGATCAGGTGACGCTCCAGCAGATAGTGGAAGTGCAGAAACGCCCGGTCGTGATGACGATAGGTAAGTGTTATTCTTTTTTATATTCTAAATATACATGAATTTTAGTTATTTCGTAGCTATTTGTCGTATATTTTGTTTTATTAAATTTCCGATGTAATGATTATATTTATAATAAAATTTGGCACCTCGTTTTTCTCGTATTAATCTGTAAACATCTTACTAATAACAATTACTTTGTAATATTAAATCGTTAAATTTGTATGTTTAGATCGTAAGAAATTTGAATAACATTGTATTAATTTGATTTAGTAGATATTTTGTGATAATTTGGCATTTTTTTATGAAGATCAGGCCCAACTAGCTTTTGAAGAAAATGGCGGATGACGCTCATTGATTTTTTGGCGCGTTATTCAAATCCAGTTGTACTAAGTTGAAGAGTTTCCTAAAGAACGAGTAACTTTTTATATAAGTAAAATTACAGCTTGTTTAAAATTTGCATTTCAGGAATCTTAATTCTAAAAAAATTTTTCATTAACTTGTTCAAATTCATTAATTTTGGGTCAATCTAATTAGATTCAAAAAAATTCGGGCCGGTGATAGGATGCCAGGATTTAGGATATTTTTCATATCCCATTTAAACTTGGTTCCTTTTCTCCAGGTGGCTGAGTCAGCTAAGTGGAAGATGGGAAGATGTGGAGGACATTGGAGCACTTTGGACCCATGGTATTTATCCTTGGGCACTTTCTTCTGCCAACACTTAGTAAAACAGAACCAATAATTTTAATTTGACAAATTCAGTCACGAACCATTTCATAAAATAAATGATCAATTTTAAAGTTAATGATAAATTTGCTGTAGTTTTGTTTCACACTATTTTTTTTTATTTTATTGTTTTAAATGATAACTTTCAGATCACTTAGAGATTGCTGTTCCATTTGATTGATACTTTTGCAGATCCAATTTTTTTCAATTTGTTTTTTACTTACAGTAAAGTCATTTGTAAAAATTTTGATTAATTCAGAAATTAAATATATGCTAAAAAAGATAGGAATTGATCATGCCATTCTTCATTTTAAAACACGTTTTTTATTTTCAGAAAATTATTTGTTGGTGGCATGAGTTGGGAAACGACTGATAGTAAGTTTTACTTGTTTTTATAATGTAGAATTTTAGTCAATTACGTTATATTAGCTGTTAGCTATCTTCTCAATGGTGTGATTAACATAATGCTGTTACTGGGATGATTGTCTGGATTCGACTCCAACTGTGGACATATAAATACGTCCATGACTCACAACTTGAAAATCAAAACCATAACTCGTTTCCCCTAAGTAGACTTTTTGTTTTCAGTCCTTTTCCACTGGTTGTCCTGAGGTAGACCTAAATAGTTTTTTTCTTTAATAACCAACTTAACATGTTTAGAAAATTATTTTTTATTCTTAGTTATGTCTAGTTATACTGAATTCTTTAAAAGGGGGTTTATTTCTGTCTGTGTTATAACCAAACCACTTTGGTGTGCAATTCTGTCCTGTGCATCTAGATCTTTTTTATGTTGACATTGTGAAATTTTTCGTTCAATTTGGATCCAATAGGTCCCAAAATAGGTTTCTTTTTAGGAATCCATTTTTTGAATTCTATTTTTTATATTTGCTATTCTTTGGTTACTACAAACTTTCCTGTTCCCACAAACGTCAACTCATGGAACAAAATATTTTGGTTTGGCAGAGTTGGGATATTTTTTTTATATGTATATGTTGTATGTTTCAAACATAAAGAAAAAGCTTATAAAAAGTACATTTTGATTATATTATAAGATGTAATCAAAATGTACTTTTTAAAGCTTTCTATCGTTATATTTGAAGCATACAACATTACATTATAAAAACTTTCCAACACTGCCAAACTGAAATATTATTTCCATGGTTGACATTTGCAGCTATAAACTTTTACTTTGGTTAATGTTAACCCAATAAACACATCTGACTGTACTAAATAAACTAGTTTCAAAACACACTGAAACCCTTAGATGTTACTGATTCAAGCTATACTTGAAAAACAAAACTTGGACGATTTTCACATTTGGTCCCATTGAAGATAGCTATAATTGAGCTGTCAATTAAAGTTCATAGAACGAAATGTTGGTTCTTGACTGTGTTGCCATGTTTTTTTAATAAATCGGGAAATAGCATGTGATTTATAATTAATAAAAATCCAATAGAACGTTAACAAACTAACAGTAAAAAAGAAATTCTTTCAAAAAATAATAAGAATAGGTACTTTCCTGATTACAAATCTATTAGCTTATTATCAAAGGCAAATGCCAAAAAAATGTAATAATAACTGCAATTTATTTGAGAAGAAACGAGTATTTATTCTTTCGTGTTGTATATAAAAAAATTGCATAATTCATATAATAATATAATAAAAATGTATTTTTGAAAGCTTCTCTATTTGTAATTGAAGCCTACAACATATACATTATAAAGACATGACAACACAGTCAAATGTCAAACATTTGTTTTGTGAATTTAATTCACAGCTCCTTTGTAGCTATCTTCAATGGGATCAAATGTGAAAATCGTCCCAAAACTTTTATAGAGAACTGTTTCAAAACATGTCTGTGTTAATGTTAACCTAATAAACACATCTAAATAGACTAGTTTTAAAACGCGCTGAAACCCTTAGATATTACTGATTCAAGCTATGCTTGAAAAACAAAACTTTTAGAACTGTTTAAAAACACGTCCACATTAAAAGTTGGTGTTAGTTGCTGGTTTTTCTATTTGATACGAATTTGTGTTTTGTTTTGTCCCGCTTTGTTAAAAACTGCTATAAGATGATAACTTTGTACAGGTTCTTAAACCATTTACTTGTAAAGAACAATACTCATCCTTTATTTGTTTGATACCAAAAGTGTTAGAATATATTTTACAAAAGGGGAATATAATCATGCTACAGGCTAATATTCTTATATTTTCTATACTGAAAGTTTGAGACAATGACAAAACAATCTTATTCAGTAGCTTATAAATTCACAAATCCAATGTACTATTACAACACATTGGTGGCTGTTTTTCATCTGATGTTATTATATGAAATGAAAAAGTTTAGAAAACTACTGCACTTTTTTACTTTCAATACTTCCATTTTTGTTTTAAGTCATCAGTTTTATTCTATAAAGTTTAGATGAGAGTGTGATAAACACCAGGTATGTTCATTTTCTGTCCCCACAGTACTTTGTCTATATGGTTAATTCTAGCTCCCTAGTTTACATTCATTGACCATTATCATTCAATTTGTTTGAATAACTTACAGTGGTTTGATTGTTATGGGGGACAGTAAAGTGGATGATTTTAATATTGCCTAAATCGAGTTTCTGGAAAAGGCTGTTTCAAAAGCAAAATACTAGTCAATTGTTTTTATTGTACTTCACATGATGCTGACAATAGTCAGTTCTGCTACTGATTACAGTTGAGGACACTTACCACTTCTGATGCTTCTGATATTTAAACAAAATAATTCACTTATCAATATCTGTATTACATGATCTTTCAACTTTTAGGGGAATTGAGAGAACATTTTGGCCAATATGGTGAAATTGAAAGTATAAATGTAAAGACAGATCCCAACACTGGTAGATCAAGGGGATTTGCATTCATAGTATTTACCACAACAGAAGCCATTGACAAAGTTGTAGCTGCAGGTGACCATGTCATTAATGGCAAAAAAGTTGACCCTAAAAAAGCCAAAGCAAGGCATGGAAAAATATTTGTAGGTGGTCTCACCTCTGACTTGAGTGATGATGATATCAAGAACTATTTCTCACAATTTGGATCGGTAAGTTTTGTTTATTTGTCATTAACAGTTTGATACCCCGACGCCACGCTCAGTTAGATTTTAATGTCTAAAATAGAGTGCCAGTATATATTACAATAGGGGAATATTATATCCCGCTAGGAAACAGGCAAACATTTTGTTATGATTTTGCCTGTGCCGAAAGTTGAGGAAACAGTATTTATTGTTTGTATATTCATATTTTCTACTTAGCTATATCTTATTACATTCAGTAAAAGTTTATTCTTATAAAATCAAAATTATACAAAAAAAAGGAATACAAATCACTAAATTTGTAATGTTTCTCTTATTTTGTTTTGAGCCAATTTTTAAATATTTTTCTCTTTTAGATCATTGATATTGAAATGCCATTTGACAAGCAAAAGAACCAAAGGAAAGGATTCTGCTTCATCACATTTGAATCTGAACAAGTAGTAAATGAGTTACTCAAGCAACCCAAACAAACCATTAAAGACAAAGAGGTAAATGAAAATATTATTTATTGTATCTTTTGAACTCCCCGATGCCACGCTCGTTCAGGTACAAATACCTCTTCAGAGTGCCAGTATATTACTAAAAGGGGAAGATAGAATAGCCCGCTAGGAAACAGGCAAGATTTTTTAGTAATTTTAGTCTGTGCCGAGAGTTGAGGATACATTTCTTTTATTTTCAAAGATTTTGTCTGAAATTCTTATGATTGTGAATAAAGAAACAATATCTTCTATCTATAGTATATAGTATTCGTTATATCTATTTTGTGTTGTTTTCATATCAGCTTTAACATTTTAATTTTTCATACTAGTCACTACATCTTCAAGCGCTTAATGCCTGTTTTTCTTCTTCAGCCTTAAGTAATCCAACTTTGGACATAGGTCTCCCCCAAATCAATCCAGTGTCTTTATTTTGCGCCACTTGTTTCCAGTTGTGTCCTCCGATCTTCTTAATGTCATCAGTCCATCTCATTTGTGGTCTTCCTCTGCTTCTCTTTCCTAACCATGCCCTCCACTATAGTATTTTGTGGTTCCATCTCTTATCCTTCAGTAGGGGCTTTGTGTCCTGCTAAGCTCCATTTAATTTGGCGGCATTAATTAATTAACTTACGCCTGTAGTATGAAACATATCTTAAATTATTTTACTGCTGTCTCCAGTGTTATTACTTCTTAAATTGACCTCTGGACTGTGTCTAATTAAAATGGCTGTTTCTATTTTTTTGATAGCCATTCAGAATAACCTGATGCAGACTTCTTGGATTGTTGACATTTTATCTAGATCAAGAAATTTTTCTCTGTGGTTCTCTTTCCATACACTTTGCCCTAATGAACAAGTTGCAACAAGTCATCTCTTCTTTAAAGTCTCCTTCCAAATCTTTATTTTGTTGACTTGAGTTTTAAACCTTTTATTTGTTCATGTTTTGTATATTATTTATTTCTTAATTTTAATTATAAGTTTGTGAATTTCTCTAAAAGTTACACAGAGTGGATATAAACTGGTCATTTATCACAATTTATTGGACAACTATCTCTGAAAATAAAAACTACTGGTTATCAATGTTGCTCTTACAGTCTGGTTTTTGTAAAACCAGTAGAATAATTTAACATGATGACTGACACTGTCAGTTCTGCTACTGACTACTATTGAAGACACTTACCACTCCTGACTTAGAGTAAATGAAAAATTGTAATATTTGATAATTTGAGTTTTCCTTGACTTTTTTTTTCTTCATTTACTAGGTTGATGTAAAAAAAGCCACACCCAAACCAGACCAAATGGGCGGTCCCATGATGAGCATGCGCGGTATGCGAGGCAGCAGAGGCGGTCCTATGAGGGGCGGTCGCGGTGGCCGAGGCGGCTATGGAAACCAGAACTGGAACCAAGCCTATGGTGGCTATGGTTATGGCCAAGGGTATGGCTATGACGGCTACAGCCAAGGTTATGACTACTACGGCAGTGGCTATGGGGGTTATGGAGGTTATGATTACTCAAACTATGGCGGCGGTAACTACGGTAAATACACCCACAGGACACATTAATAAACTTTTTACTCCCAACCGAGATGTTGTTAATATCTCGAGTGGTGCCTTGTAAGCTCGGTGTATATGTCAAGTGATAACTGTGTCAGGGTTGGCTGTAGGAAGCTTGTTACCAACTATACAAAAACGTTATTTTTGGCCAAATACATTTTATAAATTGTAAACCTGGTGACAGGTTGTATTTACAATACATTGTTAAATTTTAAGTTTTGACGAAACCATCTGTTGGTATTTTTCCACTTCCTACAGCTAACCCACTCTTAGTTCTACACACAGGAAGGTCATATATAACAAGTGTGATATTCACACTAGAGACTATGTGGTCTTGAAATATTTTTTTTATTATTTAAGGACATATTTACACTAAGTCGACAGTTGTTCTGTTCCTATACATAAATTATATGTTGACCTTTATACATATATTTAATAGTATGGAAGAAGATACATTGTGAAAATATCTAGAGCTTGAAATAAAGCATTTGTTGAAATTCTACATTCCCTCAATAATTAATTTTTTCTCTTTTTCTTCCTGTACCCACCCCCCACACACATCAATATCATTTTTAAATCTTCATTGTTTAGGACATTATTGATCTCTAATAAATTTACTTTTTGCAGCTTTTACTGATAATATAATTAACAAGTACAAGGGTGAAATTTCATCTCCAATCCAACTTTTTCAGATTCTTTTTGCTGTATTTTGATGAAATGATTCTGCGTAGATTCTAAATATAAGCTGATACAATGATTTTCTGGTTATTCTGTTTTTATTGACTACTCTAATCAAATAATGGCATTTGATTACGAAATTTAGTTCACAAGAATATTTGAAAATGATATCTGATGTGTAAAATTTAGCTTGGAAGAGCTTGTAAATTTTGAAACATGCCAAGCTATTAGGAACAGACAATAATTGAGTATGTATACCTTTTTTTGTCAAGTTTTCAGGGGTATTTCACAAAAATTTTACACTTTCCTTTTTTCTTTACATTTGTCTTTTCCATGAAGTTTATATTTATACATTTCGTAAAAATGTATGTTGATCTATTTAAAATAACAGAAACATTCTCTTTCTTACTTTGAAGTAATTTTGTTATTCATCAATTGTGTTACATGATACTGGGAATGTAAATACCTTCGCTTCAGTTTTTGCTTAGTTTCTACTCTCATGTTTGTTTTTAAATATTTTTTTATATAGTCAATGAGTCTTTCTACATACCACCCTATGCAGAAAGTCCAATTTATAGCATACTATTCTAAACTTCCATGAGGATAAATAGCGCTAATATTGCTACTCACTATTGTCTGTTCTGGCATATAAAAAATATCGAAAAGATGCAATCCTGCTTATAAACTAAAATCGGTTGTTTTAAGCGTTTTTTGATATGCTTTGATTGAACAATTCTAATAAAATCTGTTCTATACCAAAAAGCAGACCAGGGATATGGTTATGAAGGAGGATATGGTGGTGGTGGTGGAACCGGACGCAATGTTAACACTCGTGGAAAAGGTACTTGTGGTGGTGTTCTAGAATTTTAAACTCTTTCCTCTCTTAAATTATTAGTTTCCTGTAAAAGCTTGTATTGGTGGATGTCTCACAACAATGTAAACATAAGTTCCAGTTCCTAGTTTTCATTTTGGGACATTTTTTATTGTTAAAAGTACCTCTTGTCCCAATACATTTAATACCAAATTAAAACTCAGTAACTTTATTGTTAGTCTTTCAAAGAC
Organism: Diabrotica undecimpunctata; assembly: GCF_040954645.1. Classification (NCBI taxonomy): domain Eukaryota; kingdom Metazoa; phylum Arthropoda; class Insecta; order Coleoptera; family Chrysomelidae; genus Diabrotica; species Diabrotica undecimpunctata. The sequence continues at coordinate 26,262,389 of NC_092803.1, forward strand.
AAATGTTATCTGAATGAGACTCTGCCACTCCAAGTAATAATTTTAAGAGTTAACTTTTTAGTTGTCATTTTTTTTGTGTTTTTTCATTTGGTAAGGTCGAATCGTAACCTGCGTTCTTAAAACTTTGGAACATTTCCACAATACAAGAAAACAGCACTGTTTTTTACTAAACTGTTTGCGTCCGAATTGTTTGATTTGATTGCAGCTTGCTCCAAAAAGTGAAACAAAAAAAAAGTTAAAAAAAAAGTACGCGATAGAAAAAGTAACCCCATTGAAGAGTGGCCAAAACAACGCAGGTGGCGAAAACGAACGAAATGTTTTTGAGTTGACAAAAGAGCAATTAGTGAGTAGGATTGCTATAATATTAAAATTTTTATACTGCTCTTCCTTTTCAGGTGGAGCCGGCGGATACCAATCTGGTGGTGCGGCTGGTGGTGGCGGCGGAGGCGGTGGCGCTAAACAAAGAGGAGCTGGCCAACGCAACCAAAGGTTCCAACCCTATCAGAAGTGAGGCTGGTTAATATCATAAGAGAATAGTTCGTGATTCAACATTTTCCGGTAAGTTTTATTTATTTATCAATAATTATCATTTTTTCCTTTTTTTTTATATTCCTTTTATACCCAAAATATCAATTAAAAGTATTAGGTTTTTACAGTTCTTGCAACACTTTACAGGAGGAGGCAAATTGAGTACTAAAAATGTTTTGTTAAATTTATTAATGTTTCCTATTTGCGAGTGTTTGACTGCATTTATATTTTTGAATTTTGTTTCAGTAATAAGTCATCTCATCCTCAACTGAATTTTCCAATCATTCCATTTCATCGCGGCGCTTGGAAAATATACCCGACAACGTACAAAATTTTTATGTTACAAGTCCAACATAAAAGTCAACTATCCAGTCGAGATTTTTTTTATTTTCTTTTTGATAAATCGGTTAGGAAATGTTAAAACAATTTAGGATGGTCTTCAAAAATATGAATTTATATATAAATCATAAATTGAGTTTTGAGTTAGTCAAAGATATTTTCTCTTTTTTTGTATTATGTTTTTCTTTTTATTTAACTCTAGTATGATGTAAACGTAGTTTTTAAGTTTATATGTATAACTTGTATGAGTGAAAGGAGGCGTTGTGTACTTCCATTGTATGACAAAATTTAATAAAACGATAAATTTTGTGTAACTTTCTCGATTTTTTTTATACATATTGTCCCAGATTTTGTACAGAAAATACTTAATAAAGAACAAACACATTTTTCCTAGTTTTATTATCCTGGGGGCCAGTGAAGAAAAAATCTTGGCAGATTTTTACAGTATTTTAAAGGTATATGAGGTGTAGATGATTCAGTGAGCCATACTTTTTTGGGTGGTTATGAGGAGAAAAATAGAATATATAATATGAGGCAACGAAGTCTAGTCCATACAAAAACTGCTATCTGATTCTGTAGGCAGCTGCACAGGAGTTTGGTTAATAATACTCTAATTTTGCTAATTTCGAGTATTACATTCAATATGTAAAGTCAACATTTATAAATACTATGAAAATGAGGGTTTTTGCGAAATGCATTTTAATTTATTAAAAACCCGTAAAATTTAAGGAACTTCTAGATCTTACTTTTCTCTAAAATGTATAAGAAACTTTCTGTCCTAAAAAAAAAAGTTTTTACAAAGTCCATGATTTTCACATAAATTAATTTGAATACAATAGATTGAAATATAAAGTAAGGACACCTTTATTGTCAGTTTGAGCTGGCAAATTAGTATGGGAAAGTTCTAGCTTATCCTGCAAGAAAAAATACCAGTGGTAAATATTTGGTAAAATTTAGTAACAGTAAAAATTTTATGCTTGTTTAATATAAATGTATGATGGCAAGGTAAATGTACAGCCTTAAGGAAACAAAATCGAATACGTTGATCTCACAAAAATTTAAAAAACTGGAATTGTTTCTAATAAAAAATATTAAAGGAATCTTATGCATCCTCTTGTGATTGTGTCAAAGAATATTGTGTAGACGCATAATATGCATCTATATTCTTTGGTAGTGGGTTGTTATATTTCTAAAGTCCTGTTTCAATGACTTCTTGTACCTCTTCTACCTCAGTACTTGTTTCTAGGTGTGGGTGGAGGCACTGGTTTCGTTGGTTGTTGGAATCCTGGTGGTTGGGCGGTCTACGAAGGATTTATTAGAAGAGAAATGGCTTGGAGAAATGTTCTCGTTTTTTTTTTGTTATATTTGACAATATTTGTTGAGTTTATAATAATTATATAGTTGTGAGTTATGAACCAATTTGACAGCGTTATCCAGATTTTTACATTACGCGATATTTGGATAACATGCACAAATAGATGGATCTGTAGGTACAAAAAGAACAGAGGAACTGCTCCATAACAGGAATATTGACTGGGCTTGCACCAGTAAGAGAATTTCTGAATAAAATAGGCATTTACGATGGAGACCTTACTTGCAGACTCTGCAATAAGGAACCAGAATCTGTAAAACATATATTAAGTGATTGCAAAACAAAAACTATGTGGACAACTAAGAGGAGACCCTGGTATATTTAGAACCTAAAAAGCAAAAGACCTGTACAAACTTCTACAGGGCACATAGATTCTAGACTGGGTGCAGGAAACAACAATGGGCAGCAAACACAATGAGCTTCAGGTAATTCCAGTTTTCAGTTTACTATTATATGTATACCTATGTACCTATATAATAATTTGTACTAAAAAGAATAACATTCAATCACTTATAATGTATACCACCAATAATGTAGGAAAAATACCGGGATACATAAAAACAGAAAATTATTGCCTAGGTGAAATATTCGAAATTGACGTATTGAACCCACAAAAACCTAAATTACGACAAATTCTATAAAATTCACTATAAATATGGCTTGCAGCGTTTAAAATTTTATTTGTATCAAAGCATAATGTTGGTTGCATATAACGTAGATCTTTAAATATTAAGAAAAATAATTATTTATATCTTTAAATATATGTTTGATTTAAGGTATATTTTACATGTCAATATTCAACAAAATATGTTATTATATTTTAAATTTTACAAAAATAAACAAAAAACATACTCAAAATTGATGGGGTGCTGACTAGGTCTATGTATGTCACCAGCCATGTACACGAATAATGAAATATCAAGCTTTCTTAATAAAACTATTATTCAATAATGCTTTGAGTATAAAGTAAATTGGTTCTATCTAATTTTAAATTTTAGTATATTGTTTGTAGTTTATATACCAATTTTAGTCACAAAATTCGAAAGTGGCGGTTAAATGAAATTTCCTGAAGTACTGCGCGGGAAAACGGAAGTGCTCCAAGTTCTAGATTACGATAGGACCTTGATGGCGCTGACATTCATGCGGATAAAGTATGAATTAACAGCACCAACTCTAACTTTACTTACTTGCCAATTTATGAAGTTTACACCCGTGTGCTTTGCTTCTTTGGCATAGTCTGAAAACAGTTTAAATTTTATTAAAAACTAAGCCGAAACTCTTTCTTACACATAAAACTTTCAAACTGTTCCCATCATAAGCATTAGATAGATCTGCGAAGGTAAGCAAATATAATTTTTACTAACGCCTTGTAGTCTGTTCCACGCCGGTTTTTATTTCGACATGGACAGGAATGTCCAATCGTGACCCATGAATACATCGAAAATAGTTTTTGCTTTTAAGAAACACAGTTTTAGCTTTGGAATACGACGTTTTCTGTAATATTTATTACTTCGCATTCACTCACCCACGGAATTTTCTAGACATTTTTTCTTGTGTACCTGAGAATAAAACCAACATTTTTCCTACCTTGGAATTCTCTTTGTTTTGTGTATTTTCCATTTATAATCCTTACTAACATCAAGAGTCTGTTAGGTAATGCAAGTAAGCTAATAATTTATTCTAACATTTGTGCTGTGATGTTTTTGTACCATCTGCATTTTTTTCATTACAGTTTGCAGGTTATTTGTCCAGCAATTATTTCGGTTAAAGCAAATCGTTAGGAATGGTAATGGAGGCTCCCCCATCACCCCAAAGTGTAGGAAGAGAGTTTGTGAGGCAGTACTACACACTGTTAAACAAAGCACCCACCCATCTTCACAGGTAAGTTAAAAGTGTTGTCTTAATACTTTTAACCTTAAGGCTCTATTGCATTAATGTAACCTTAGGAATTTTGTTAATATTTGTAATAAACTTGTGTCTAATGAAGTCATACATTTTTGTAAAGTTTTGTAGACAACAATGATGTTATAAGTAAATATATACACCTACCTAAATATTTCTCTACACATTTTTTATTGGTGCCTTCCTTGAAGGTCATATTTGCATACATGTGTGTATTGATTACACTTTTATCATACTCTCATACTCATAATACACTGAATATTTTTTACAATAGTTATCCATATTTTTACCAAAAAGGATATTCTTTATTGCAAATGTTTTTGTGTGGATTAAGGCTACATATGTTTCATTAAAGAAATTGTAAATAACTTACTGACTTGTAGCCAAAATACTAGAGAAGCAAGCCAACATTTGTAAACATAAAAAATAAAAGGGTAGACTCTTTTTATAAATTAACAATTGGTTTATCAAAAATGGTGTATAAAAATACACTCTGAATAATGAATATTGAAGAGAAGTCACAACAGTAATTAAAAAACAAGTTAAGATTTATGCTAAAGTTTAAATAGTTTCAAAATCTGTAAACTAATTTTCAAAACCAAATTCTTAGCCAAATTACTTAAGTGTCTTTTCCTTATAAATAGTTTGTGAAAATTCATTATGTCTTTAGGGGATTGAATACAATAAAACATTGAATTTGTATCAAAATATTGAGTCTTGTGGATATACTAAACTAAATGTTCTTTTAACATATTCAGGGAAATATTGTAGAAAAAAATATATAATATAAAGCAGTAAATGTGTCAGCTGTGTGTGTATGTACAGAATAAACCAAAAAGTAAATATGTCATGCAAAAAGGTCTTATAAGAAATATCTTCAAATTTTACTATTTGAGAATTTTTTAAAGTATTTTCTGGTGTAGTTTAAGGCCTCAAATTAAATATTTCCTTTTTACAATAATATTTTCTGTTTGTAGCTAGCTTTCTAATTTGTTCTTTCTTTTTACTGTTTTTGCTAATTTTGTTCCCCAAACTTCTGACTCTAGGTAACAAAAATATAACATTGAATATTTCTTAAATAGATATTTTTGGTCTAATATTTAATATAAATGTATAAGAAAGACATTCACATTTATTTTTAATTATCTATCATTTATTTTTGTGTTTTTCTTGTTGATGATATTTAATTTTGGACATTATCTAATTAACAAATTGATAAAATACTTTTTGTTATGAAACTATTGCTCCACAGATACTAAGATAACATCAAGTACCATTTAATATTTAGTTAGATAAAAGCATAATTAATATGATAAGATTATTGATACATCATTTTAAGGCAACATGATTTCCTAGAAATTTGGTTTATCTTATGATGATACAACTTTATCCCTTTATTAAATCTTTTGTATTTATTGGAATTGACAATTATGATATCTATGTAAATATTACATTCTGGGATTACCAGAAGAGTGCATTTTTTTAAACAAGTTTTTAAAGAATCTTATCTTCCTTGGTTTTATAACCTATTAAAACTCACTCTTCATAATTCTTCTCTTCCATTTTTGTAGTCTTTTCTTTTTCTTTTGTATTCTTCTTTGCTGATAAACATGTTTTCTCTCTGCTATTGTTCTTAAACAACTTCTATATTCAACTATACTTATTTTTACAGTTTCATGTGATTCTATCTTTCTGTGCTAGTTTAAAATGAAAAATTTTATATATAAATACATACATACATACATAATTGTTCATGTTCTACCATTAAGTATCAAGGGGAATGCACTAGAGACATACATACTAATATTGTTGTGTAATAGCCACTGATATATGAATGGAAATGTTTTTCATCTCATCTTGTCTTGCAAGCTATATCACTTTACCAAAAGCTTAATAAATGTATATTTTTTGTGACATAAATTGGGAACTTCTAAAATATGGTGGAGTTGAATTAAGAGAAAAACTATGTAATTTAATAAAAAAACATTGGGATGAAAAAAATATGTCTGAAGAATGGTACAAAGAACAAATTATCAGCCTGTCAATCTTGAATCATCTTAACTTTGACATAGACAATGAATATCTTGAGGATAGAATCAATGAGGATTTATTTAGGTTATTAGCATATCTATCATTTAAGACATATCTTCCTGCTTTTCTTTTCATCATCATAAGTGGCTCTACAATCTGTTGTGGATCTTGGCCTGCTCACAAAGAAGTCGCTATTCCTGTCGATTCCTGGCAACTTCCCTCCATCTTCTAACCCTTAGAATCTGTAGGTCTTCTTCCACATCATCAATCCATCTCATTCGTGGTCGTCCTCTGCTTCTTGTGCCCTCTGATCTTGAAAATGTTAATCTCTTCGTGTATTCGTGATCTGACATCCTAGCAATGTATCCAGCCCATCTGTTTTTCTTTTACATATTCAATTTCGGAATTTTCCACTAAACACAAAATTTTATTCCATTCTTTTTTCGAGTTCTGCTCTTTTACACTATTTCATACTGCTCCAATTATGTAGAATGCATCTTTACAATCAATCTTTTTATATAATTTCTAATCAGGCTTTCTTCTCCCTCCTCTTCTTTTTCCAAAAGTATCTAATGTAACAATTTTCTTCTATAATACCATTTGAAAGTCTTAATAACGCCTTGATCCATAGGCTGTAATAATGAAGTCACATTAAGTAAAAGAAACATGACTTTTATTAAATCATCGTTTTCATTTAAGATGTCACATAATGGATGAGTTGGGGCATTATCAAGGAGTAATGTTTGCTCTCTTTTACCATTTTTTATTTGATGGGCTTTAACAGAGGGTATACAAATTTCTATAAACTCTTCCATGAAAATTGTACTATGTATCCAAGCACTCTATTGCTAAGTGTAAGTAATAGGCATCACAGACATATGTTTAAAACAACGTGGTTTCTTGCTTTTACCAGTGACAAGCATGGACAATTGGTGGCTGCCAGTAGAATTAGCACAAGCTAGGTCCAGGTGTTGCCAAGAGTTGTATGTTGTAAAGCTTTCCAATTGAGTCCTGCTTCATTTGCATTGTGAACATTTTTGAGGGCATAATTTTCTTACTTCAGTAATTTCCTTGTTTGATTTTGCATGAATATGTTGCTAATGAATCCGCAGACAGTTTTTCTCCTTGTATTTGAAGCTCATGAATGCCACGTCTTGACTTAAATTTCACTTTTTCACACAGAATCAAACCAGAAGTAGGTTCTCCCTGGGATCTTTTTTAAATAAGCTGCTTGTATACAGCATCATATATATATATATATATATATATATATATATATATATATATATATATATAAATCCGTGTTTGAGACAAGTCTTATTGGTTTTATGACTTGCGGATCCATCAGAAGAATCAAGGTGGGACAAAGTTACTTGTGCTCCTCTTTTATTTTTTTTATATCTGTAACAGTAGACTTACCAACTTTTGTATTCATTAGATATTGCAAATTCATTTTCCTCTAACCATTTATTAATATCGTATTTATCGTTTATAGAAAGAACAACATGATTATGTTTAGTCATTCATTTTCAATCGGGTGTTTACGGTCACGAGACAATTTATTGTCTAGTGGCTACTCAGAAGTAAAGTAACTAACATATTAATACAACTAACAAGTAATGAAAAGTGCGCGAGTGCGGGAGGAGGTAAGTACGCGCGAGTCGGGATTTCAGATAAGCGGTCGTTTAGATAATCTTTGCTCTACTACAATAGACGACATTGTTCTAATAACAAATAATAGAAAAGCAATGGAACGGATATTAAACGAATATGCAGCAGAACGGAAAGTAATGGGATCCATAATAAATCAAGGAAAAACAAAAATAATCAGATTTAATAAAGAATTTAAAGAACGAGATTAGATTAAAACATATATTTGAAGAAGTTGAAAAGTATTTGAGAATATTAAGAATAAATAATGAAAAAAGAGAAGTAGAAATTAAAGGAAGGATAATTAAAAAATAAATTCTTGAGCAAAAAATCGAAAATGAAGGTATACAAAACAATAAATCGACCAACCTTCATCTTGATCAAGTAACTTCTTCATTTATAATTTTCAGTTTTCTGTAAATCAAACTAGGCAGTGGGACTTACCAAAATAAACAAACTGTAAATATCAGAATGAATATAGACATTAAAATATTGTTTGGTTAAGCTAAATTATGCATCTTGTGTGGATTTCCTAGAATAGATATTTTGGATGTTCAATGAGTACTTCAAATGTTTGTGGAAATGCTTTTTAGAGGTTGAAGGATACTGATGCATAGTAGCAAGATTGTCAATGAAAACAAGAGCATAATTATGGTTCTTTCAGCAATATTTCACAATAGTTGCCTTAGTTCCGTCAGCTTGGAACATGACAGCTCAGCGATACTTAGAAGAAATTCTGGAACCTCATATCATATCCTACCTTCAGACTGTTCAACATCTAATTTTTCAACAGATAACGCAAAGTCACACATTGTGACAGTTACCCTGGACTTATTTGAACATCCTGGAGTCAATCTTTCGCCCTTGTCCCTCGAGATCTCCAGATTTATCGCCAACTGAGCACATATGGAACATGATGGGTCAATACTTAATTTAGAGCACCCTCCTAAAAACTTTCGGAGCATTCGGGAGGAGTTAATTAGGACATGGAACGGTATACCCCAAGAGGATATGGACCATTTTGTCAGAATCGAGCCCAAGTGCATCCAAGAGTGTGTTATTAAGCACATTATTAAACATTATTAATTGATTTACCCCTGTTTTATTCATTTTGCTACCCTGTAAATTGTACAAAAGATTTTCAAAATGTGTTAATTTATAATGGGTGTTCTGATTTCTATGTCACTCAGTATATTATAGAAGGAATATGCCATCAAAATGTTGAGTCATTTCTCATATTATACTCATAAGTTTGAATGCTCCATTTAATTTATAGCCATTTCTTTTTGTTAAAAAACTTATTTATACCCTAACAAATTATCGAGAAAGTGACTCATTCAAATAAGTAATAATAATAAAAATCTTAGTGTGAAATTTTATATTTTGTTGAGATCTTGATTACAAACAAACCAATTACTGATGATATTTGAATAGAAGTTTATTTTTAAATTTATTTGTGAATTTGTAATAAATTACTATTTATTGCCAGTAAAACAAAATATTACAAGAACATCCTTTAAAAACCTCTACTTTTTCTTAACTACTTCAATATCTACCAACTATTATACTCAATTCCTTACCTTAAGTTTTTTCAAATCTTCTATAATATTCTCTATGTCTCATTTTCTAGGTTTTCCTTAACTGGCTTCTATTTCTTCTATTTCTTTTTATTTTATTTCTGGGGCAATATTATTAAATTGTTTTCATTAATGGCCATCATCAAAGCGATACAGTATTCCCAACTAGTGTTGCCCAAAAGTGAGTGAGGTGTGGTTTAAGCGAGTATAGTAGTTCGGGTATATGCTTAAAGACTTATGAGACGCAAAAAAATATGTAATAAAAATTTGAAAAACTGGACTTATGCGCATTACAAATAATACCATAAACCACGTGCTCAGAGGTCATAATTACAATGTAAAAATAAAATATTTTGTACATTCTTTTCCAGCAGACGACTTCTTCGCTCAGAAATTAATTGTCCATATTTTGAGAATAGTCGCCCTATAATCATAAAAATAATATTCTTGCATTGCGACGCCGACAGTAATATCATATCAATATTTTTTTAAACATGTCACCCTAGCTAATAAAAAATATTGTTACAGACACCCACTAAATTCAATTTTTTACCATTATAATTTAGTCAGGAGGAATCTAAATAAACAAATCTTATCGGCCTAAGACTATAAATTGTTTCTGCTGAGTGTGCGATGAGATCATTCAGTTAAACAAAATTTGCTGAAAGGGCGCGCCTAATATTCAAAAGTACCGAGACAAATTAATAACAGATAATGTCGTGTAAACATAATACCGAAGTATTTAGAATAACGAAGTATAAAATATAATTCTCGGTTTGTTATTAGATACTTAGGGTATTGGATAGTAACGAACATTAAATAACTATAAAAGTTTACTTTTTCGACATCACTTAACTTTATTCCCAATTGAGCTTTCCTTTGAATCTAATGTAATAATTGTTTTTCATCTAATCCTTGTTGTTCCCGGAGTGACAAGTTTACAATTTGACATGAGGGACAAAGATTCAAATAGTTCTAGTCCGAGTAGTGAGCGTTGGAGTTATAGATCTAAAAGCCCTAAAAGCAAATTTGATGAGTTTTTCGAAATAATTCATGCATCCCAAATTGTGCCTACATAGAAAGGTTGAAATGAGATTGATCAACAGAAATACGTCAGATTTAAGGAAGCGTCGAATATCTTTTCACAAACAGGAATTACAAATATTTCTTCCCGAAAAACCAAAATTCGGTGGAGATATCACAAGCTTTTTAATAACCTCTAGAAAAAGTGGACATGTAAAAAAATATACTTATTACCTTATTACCAATTACATATTATGTACCTACTACTTTATTTTGATAAATTAATGTATTTATTAAGTAGGATCTCATTACTTTAAAATAACTTCTTTTGATTACCATTGCTTTTTTAACTATTCTTTATTTTTCAAGTTAGTTTTTTATATAAAAGTAAAGATAAGATTGGTAAAAACATTTATTTTGCTTTAATAAGTGGATTATAGTTTGTTATCTTATCACCTAAAAATCTGTGCCCTTGATACATGTATGTGGATTTTTTGCCCATCATGTCCATCAATCCCTTTCTAGGCAGATAATGTTCTTTAAAATACAGGCATGCTTATGTCATTAATTTGCTTTTTTTTTGTTTTAACCATGTTTTAGCACGTTTAAGCTTAGTAAATGCAAACATTTATTAAGAAACAGATTGACTTCCGTGGGGCCTGGTAGATAGCTGAGTTAGTTAGAGCATAGGCACGGATCGCTTAGATCGTCGCTTCAAACCACCCCACCAGGTGTCAGTTTTTTAAGACATTTATTAATTTGGTTAGTCTTTATTATGGCTACGTTAATTCAAGCTTGTATTATTCATATGTTATTCAATGTACTTACTCTGTTACGTTGTTCTAAGATCTAAAGTAACGTTTAATAAATAGCAATAGGATAATGGGTAACTGCAATACTTGCAAGACCAAGACCGGGAGTGCAATACCAAGACCAAGACCAGGTGTATTGGCGCAAGACCAAGACTGTCTAAGTCTCGTCTTGCTCTTGCATTTGGGCAACACTATTCCCAACCCTGGAGAGTGGGATGATTATTGTGTCAATGCCATACGATAACATATAGTAAATTTGAAAAAAAATGTAGTAGATGAAAAAAAAAATCGTCAAATTCAATTTTATTGCATTACATAACGCATATTGCATAATTAAAAGTTCAATTTAAAATCAACAGATTATTGAAAATATGATTACTGACTCGTGATTGGTTTAGATAAAGTTTATGCATATTTTTTTTTAATCACGATTTGAGCTGTTAATGTAGCAGAACAGACTTTGCATTTAGCTTTATAAATCAATATTAGTAGGATCTCGAGTTAACCATTATCCAAAGTCAACTTCATTTGACCAAGACTCCCGAAATTTTTTGATTTTTGAATATTGAGGTGAATTTTCTTTTTTGATATTTTCATCATCTGATGGCTCATTCTTATTTTGATCAATTAAACACGAGATCTTCTATCAATTATAATTTATTATCTTTAGTTGAATCTTAAAATACATATTTTCCGTATTATAAGTATTCAAATATACTATTAACCCTGCTCCGGCCGCGCCTAGTCTGACAGACCGTACACTTGGGAATTTTCATATAATTCAAACCTTTTCTAAATTACTCGCCACTGATTATAGTATATTCTTAAAACATTAGTACCTACACCCTTGAATAATGATAACTAAATCAGATGACTGGGCTTCGTGAAATGGGTGGGTTGGGTCTGTCAGCCTAGGCGTAACGTGAGATGTAACTCAGTATTGTATTGGTATTTACAAAGGGAGGTATTTGTTTTCAGGTTATTCTCAGTTATAGTGAATAAAAATGAAATACAAAAATGAATGCGAATGTTTGCGAACAGCGATTGTTTGATACAATAGATCATGATCTACAGTTTGAAGATGCTGAGTCATAGGATGAACAAGATAAAATTGTTTTACTTAGGCTTTATTGTTTTTCTTAGTGCGAAATAATTATCTTAGATTTGAGATTTTTGTATTCTTCGACCGCCTCATCTTAAAACGTTTAGCGCATAGTTTATTTTTGATTCTCGGTAACGCAAAGAAATCACACAGTGTCAAGACAGGACTATATGCAGGATGACCCAGCAAATCGGATGTTTTTCGCCTTCAAATAATCGGATGTGATACGAGCCGTGCGAGAGCTGGCACTGTCCTGATGCAAGAGGATGCGACGACTCCAGTTGCTTTTTGAGGAGTTCATAAATCACTTCTGGTTATATACCATTCAGCATTGACGGTTCTATCAGTGACGAATATTTAGAACTTACCAAGACAAAAAACGTGAAACGAGAAATGCAGACGTTATGAAAGAAGCGAAAATATTGGATCTATACTAAATTCATTCTCAAGTTACTGACGGAATAAACAGAAGTCACCGCGTGATATTCGAATCTGAACGTGATTATTATAAGATGTTCATATTATTATCATGATTAATATCTTATAAGATAGTTCTATAACGTGTGGTCAATGATAAGACGTTCGTCACATTCAGATTGGAATATCACGCGGTGAGTTCTGTTTATTTCATCAATAACTTGAGAATGAATTTAGTATAGATTTCACAAATGTGGTAAATCATTTACCATACATTGGAGGAATGACACCAAACTTGATTTGTTTGCTAAGTATATAGAGTTTTATATAGAGGCCGCAAAACAAATGAAACAAAGATTTCCTTTTAACGACAGAGATCGCCAAGCATTGAAATGTCTGAGGATGGTAAACTATGGGGCAATTGTTGACCCCAAAATAAAAAAGAATATTCCTTCTATTGCTGACAGGGCTGTTTTTTAAACATTTTGTTTTAATTAACCGTTTTAAACATGTTTTAGGTATTTTTGTAGCTTTAAAATAGTTTTTGTTTTAAACATATTTATAAAACACTTAAAAAAACGTTTTTTTTTTATATTTTTTTATTAATATAATAAATAAACATGAGAAAAATTCTCATAGAACGTGAGAAAAATACATTATACAAAATTTTTAATATACATACATATTTATTTATTAATAATAGAAATACAACAAAAATTTCAAAACTTAAAACATTTTGCATGCAAGAGTTAATAAATTTATCAAACTGTTTCAGTCTAATAGAAATCTTAATCTGATATCTGATCACTCACGTCATGAGTGATGGAATTAAGCTCTTTAAAAATTGATACCAACTTAGCAGCTTTGACATTGCCTAGCCAATTACGTAGTTTGGAATGGACTTGCTCTTGACAAGTTTATTTCCACTATAGTAATGAACAAGAAAATTTACAAAAAATAAGCTTGGGTCAAAGCCATTTTCATTCGCTCCTTGACTTTATTTATTTAACTTACCAAAAATTCGCCATTTTCGCCATTCGCCACGTTTAGTCTTCGAATGCTTCCATAAGTTCTAGCCATATCTCTGTAACCTCTCCCATAGTGCAAGTATTTCTTTGGACTTTGTCCAAAGCAACTAAAATATACTTTAATTTTGTTAAATAGTCTTGGACATTTGTCTTTAAATTTGTATCATTTACAAGCTTATCTTTATCAATACTTATTCTGTTGTTTGAGCAAACGTCAAATAAAATTGGCCAGTTTTTCAAGTAACTTCCTAAGCAGTCCGATAAAATTGACCCAACGAACATCGTGAGGCAAGACAAATTGAATATGTTTCTTCATATGCAGCACTAGCTCAGCCATAAGTTTACATTTAGCAGTCATTGATTTTTTGTTATTATTTTTACCAACATTAGAATATGACCAAATGGGACCTTTCTTCCTTCCCGTTAACAAAACATGTGTTTTGTATAAAATTAAAAAGTACATGTTTTTTTTTTCAATCCCGATTAAGTCTTAATTTTTCCCGAAAATTTGTCTGCTTCTCCAGATAATGTAATTGAACTTGATAGGGAATGGCAGAATTTAAGTCATACGGACTTGCCCTTTAACAACGAAATCTCACAAATTGACCAATTGTGTAAATAGGTTTTTTTTTTTAAAAAATATTGGAGATGGTTCACAAACATTTCCAATATTATGCGACATTGAAAAAAAATAGTCTTAGTAAGCCTCACAAACAAAAGCGCTGCCGTTGAAAGACTTTTCAGCCGAAGTAAAGAAATGTTTTGCTGCAACTGAGGTGCATATGAAAAAATCAAATAAAAGCATTAACGACTTTAATAAAAAAAAAATGATTCTGAATACATTGAGACCGCGAAATTGAAAATGTTAATCAGTAATTTTTCCATTGTAATACAATGAATAATTTTGATTAACCCTTAACTGGTATGGTGATTTAAAATTACACTTAAAGTATGGCGGGGTCAGATTTGACCCTGTGCCTTTTTTTGCATGCAGCAAATAGAAAACAGAAAAATTTTCATTCAGATCGAATATAAATCCTTTTTATTATAAATAATAATGTTTACATATACTTTTTAATAATATCTGGCCTACTTCTGGCTAAACTTATAAAAATTAACATGGCTTTTCTTATCTGTAAAAAAAAATAGAGAAAAAATTAAAAATAATTTTAAACGGAATTGTTTTAATCAAAACAAACCTAAACCTAGGGAAAAATACTTAAAAACATGAAAAAACATAATAAACAAAAATTCTGACAACTACATTTTGCGCAGTATTTTATTGTTCGGAGCAATTTGTACACATGTTGGACGTTTTGCAATGGTCTTTGCAAATATGCCTGCTACACTCGTCACATACAATTGGATGTTTGTTGTCACTGTAAGGGCATAAGAAGCATCTGGCACGCTTAGGTTGTCGACGTTGAGGGTTATCTATGCTTCGTGGGGCCTCATCTGGGATATTGCTGATTCGCCTTATGGTTACCTTCAATTCCCGAGGAATGTTTTTCATTTGACTTCTTCGAACTAAGTGTTCGTTGATCATTTCTCTCCCTAAATCAATAAGGAAACGGTTACGAACCATCTCATTATTTGGATTAGCAGCATTATAAATTATGCCTGCATTTGCGGCGGAGATGTCCATCATTCGGTACCACAAAGTTAGAGGCCAACGCCGAGTACGTCTTCCTACTTTGTAATTGGCACAAATTTGGTCCAGTACATCAACGCCAACTTTCGTTAGGTTATAAAAGGAGATGATGTCTGGTAATTTCTTTGCTCCTTCTTCGACCATGTTATTATGGTGCATTGTAGACATCATGCAAACTGAGCGATTTCTTTTTGGAACGTATGACGCAATTGTTATATCCTTAGTAAATCCAAAAAGCGAGGAAAGTGGTTCACGTTGCTTACTAGCTAGGAACTCTTTAGGTAACTCCCTTTTATTCCGTCTAATAGTACCTACGTATGTCAAGTTTTGGCGTTGCAATTCTTCAACCAGCTCTAGTGACGTGAACCAATTGTCCCCTGTAATATTACGGTTCGAATTTGCTATTGGTTCAATCAAAGTTAGCACAGTTTGGGTTGGAATAGATAGCTTCTTTGGATTTGCCCTATTTTCATCTTTGCCCGTATATACAAAAGCATTGATCAAATAATGTGTACGAGCGTCACACAAACACAATATTTTTAGTCCGTATTTCACAGGCTTGCTTTTTATAAACATACGGAACCTACACTTTCCCCGAAATCCAACCAACATTTCGTCCACGGTTACGTATTCCCCACAAGAATAGTTTATCTTACAGTTTCCAATAAATCTGTAAAATAAATTTGAAATTGCAGCAAGTTTATCTCCGTCTTCAATACGTTGTCGTATAGTGGCTGGATTGTCAAATCTTAAGGCTGTTAGCAGGAAACTGAATCTCTTTAGAGTCATTGTTGCACGAAAAATGTCACGACCTGTTCCATCTGTTGCAAAAAGCGAATTTATGTCCTCGTGACTCGACTTGAACACTCCAGCTAGATAGAGAAGACCGAGAAATGCTCGCATTTCTACTTCATCGACATGATTAATAAACTGACATGACAAGGCCTGATCGCCATAGGTTGCCTGCAGTTCAGTTATTTTCTCATTCGTTCTTGCGATAACTTCATTTATAATGTATCCATCGAGAAAAAAACTGAGCGCCTGCAAGGGTGTAGTTGGCTTATTGGTCCGACATGGTCCCGAAAGGCCAGGAATATGCGACACTATGTTGGTGACGCGAGTACGGCTAGACGCAGGTGGCGTTTTCGCCCACTTTTTTCTATTTTTTCCGTAGAAATAGCCACTTTCATCCCCAACAATTTCACTTTCAACAGATAAGCTAACTTCTTCGACAGAGTGCCTATCACTGCCATCAACAGCTTCATCTTCACTCTCACTATCAGCATTGTAGTCACTATCCGTATCGTGATCACTAACAATCGTCTCTGCATCGGAAAGGTCGTTGTCGGTATCCCATAAAGTTTCAGCAATATGTTCAATTTCCTTTTGTGTCAAAGGCGCCCTTTTGTCACGCACGTTCGACATATTATACTTCGATCACAACTCTAAATTGAAAGAACAAACAAAATTGTATTTTTTTCTGGAAAAATAACAGTATTGTGCTTCTTACCCGAAAACGAGAAATTATCCTTTAACGGTATGGCAGGGTCAAATCTGACCCAATTCACAATATTCACGTGGAGCCACTAATTGCTTGCGGGCGACTGATAGCGGAACTGAAGCAGTTGCACGCCTTGAAAGAATACCTCAAATGGTATGTTGCCATATCGCCTAGTTTTTCCGAAAATTACAAAAGAATTTCCAATAGGGTCAAATTTGACCCTGCCATACCAGTTAAGGGTTAAATCCTTTTATTTTGACTTTATTTACTTTATAATTCCCAGAAATTCCTTAAAGGCAATTTGCTGTAAATTTAACAGTAGTTGTATATCATTAAAGTTTCATTTTTGCTGCTTTTTGGTTGGCAACACTAACACTGCTATTGATACAAAAATGGAGAACTCGTACTCGATCGAGTCAAGTGCGGAAATCCCAGACCCAGAGTGGAATCCCCGGGCTGTCGTTATGCAAACTCAGAGTAGTCAACATTCATAGTGGTGATACTTCACTGATTCGGTATTGTGAATTAATGAATCCATGATAACGAATTGTTGAATAATATTTTCCTAATTATACCAAATGAATTAATATGGTCGCTTATGCCAGAAATATTTGAAAAATCAAATTGTGCTATCAGTTGCGTGCGTTTTTAGTACATCTTTATCCTAACTTTGATAATCTTTACATGGAAGCGTTCCCCTGACCACCTTTTGGGAATCACTGGTCTAAACGATTCATCACTATTGGTCTTATCTTATAAGTTTTGGTCTTTGGGTTATGGCATGGCTTCTCTTTATTTGTTAAAAAACATATTTCATTTAAATTCTTTTGATAGATTCCTTCATTTATTCGGTTCAATTATTAATCTCAATTATTTAATAGTTTATTTCTTCCAAACACCGTTTCCGTCCGTGTTTTTGTATAAATCCAATTGTTTTGTTGTCCTATATTATTTGTTTTGATTCTTAATTACATATTGTATCTGTGTTCGACATTTTTGTATTATTTTACGATTTTTTGATGTGATATCATTCATAACGAGTATAGTGGTTCACTTACTTCTTTCTCATTCTCGCTCTTTTTTTTATCTATTGTTGTTTGGTAGTCTATTTTTCATCTTTACTATTTCTGATCCAAATATTGTTCATAACGAGTAGCATGGTTCACTTATAAGGTCTTTCAGGTAGAAGTCCTTTTTGTCTGGAATTGAATTTGTGATCTCTTAACTATTTAAAAATAAATGAATTCTAATAAAAACATGAGCTATTTTAATTTCATACGACCTGGTCGGATTTTCACCTATTTTTTATAGTATAAAGTACAACTTATGATTATGTCGAGTATTTCCAATAAACACTTATGTTTATCTAAGCTTGAACATTCCTTAGTCAGCGCGAAGCATTCATTTTATCTTTCACACCGAAAGATGTTGTCATAATAAAATTTTACGACTTTCTCTGCGTCTTCGTTTTCGAACAAAATTACTGTGTAAAGATGTAAAATGTTTAGAAATGTGTAGCTGTTTACATTGCAGTTAAACCTTTGAAGAACTAAACAAATTCTCCGAGAGAAAATACGATAATATACATTTAATACATATTCTCAATAATACGATTTTGATTTGAAATTCAGCAAAATATGCGGCGAAGGTTCGTTCGGAAAAATATTCCCATGATGTTTTTTCATGAAAAGTTTATATGAAAAGTTTCCTAGTTTATTTAAACAATTTTTTAAACAAATTGTATAAATAAATTTTTTTGGCCTGAACAGATAAAAAATATTATTCTTGGATTTACCAAGTGCCTCAATTCAAGTTCAAACTGAGTTTGTATCAGTTGCCAATAAGTATTTTGGGCTTATTTGATTTTAAATCGTTGTTCGGACGGGCTGCCGTGTAAATACAGAGACAAGATTTGCTACAAATTGTTCCTAGTTTGAATTCTCATTGTACAAATGAGCGCCCATTCTGCTATAATATGATCTTCATTAACAACTAAAAAACAACGTTTTAAAATCAAATAAGCCCAAAATACTTCTATCAGAAACTGATAGAACAAGGTTTGAACTTAAATTTAGGCACTTGATGAATTTAAAAATATTTTTTACTTGCGTTTTGAGCTTGAAAATGGTAATTTTTCGTTTTTTTTTTCTATTTTAAATTGTTTATAAATCGAAAACGATTAACTTTAAAAGAAAATTACAACAAACCTTTTTTGTTCAGTTCAGAATGGTCCAATAAACCTAAAAAAAATTGTCCGGACCAAAAACAAAAATTATACAATTTGTTTAAAAAAATTGTTTAAATAAATTAGGACCACTTTGATACCTTGGTTTATTGTTACCTTCCTTAATTACCCCGCTTCACCGTACTTTCCAAGGCACCAGTTGCTTGAGCTACTCGCTCTATTAGAGATCAAGGAGTTGTGTAATATCCCAAATCTTTTTCTCGTTTCATAAATAAATAAAGATAATTTGCGTCCCTTGGCTATGTACCACTTTCCTATTGTTACTTTCTTCCTTACTTACTTCCTTTGTTTACTTTTACTGTAAAACCTCACCACTTTTTTTTACTTATCAAAAAAAATGCGGAGACATATTCATATAGGGAAGGACATACAAATCCAAAGATTTCTATTTGTTTGGAACCAAAATTCAGATTCTTACCTAAATCTGCGCCCTCTACAATTTACAAAGCAGACAGACGATGAATGGACTGACATGGGGAATCTAAAATTGCATTCTACATTATATCGATTCATCCAAGCAAGAAATCCATGTCTCTCTATTCATCGTCTGCTTGATTTTTAAATTGTAGAAGGCACAGATTTACGTAAGAATCTGAATTTTGGTTGCGAACAAGTAGAAATTTTCGGATGTTTTACTTTTTGTTTTATTCTTAAATGTCGCCATATGCGTCTTTAGGAATTTATTTTATTATTACTTCCTTTAACGGAAAAGATTTGATTTCACGTTCAGGGCTTCTTACTCAGTAACTCTGATGCATCCTGCAAGGACTAAATACCTATAAGCGAATTGTAGACGCACTATACGTGAAATCAAATCTTAACTGTCTTTTCTACATATTTAAAAGTTGTTAATTGTTGCTTTATATACCCAACTCTAAAAGATTCAAATAGTTGTCTGTCCAATAAAAAGAGTAGTTTCAGAACAGTGTGTTCGTCTATTCATTGCTTATAATAATTCAAATAGATAAAAATTTGTCTTTTATAAAGTACTTATTGTATTCCAGATTCTATAACCATCAATCATCGTTTGTTCATGGCGGATTGGACCCACCAAACCGTGAAACCAGCCCTGTCATCGGTCAAAAGCAAATCCATCAGAAAATTCAACAGTTGAACTTCCGGGACTGTCATGCTAAGATCACCCAGGTCGACTCTCAGGTGAATATCTTGTCCACCATACAAAAACTATTCTTTATATCAATATAAATATGAATATATTTTTGTTAATATATTCTTTCCTAATAATACTCTACGTTTTATTTTGACTATAAAGCTATTAAATTTGCAAGAATTTTCGTTTTTCAATTTTTTTTTTCATCAAAAATTGATCTGTCTTAATTTTTTATTTCTCCATTTTTACCAATTTCTCTTCCGAGTCACACAAAATCTTATGATTACATGTGTTTTATTTAGGCTACTCTTGGCAATGGTGTGGTTGTTCAAGTGACTGGAGAGCTGTCCAATGCAGGCCAGCCTATGCGCCGTTTCACCCAGACGTTTGTGTTGGCGGCTCAGTCTCCCAAGAAGTTCTACGTTCATAATGACATTTTCCGTTACCAAGATGAGATCATTTCCGACGAGGAATGTGATGATGGCGTTCATTCTGAACCTGAGGAAGAAGTTTCCACTGGGTGAGTGATTATGCTATATTTAGTGGCAAACCAGAGAAATATTATCAACCAAGGTTTTTTTTGTACTATAATAGTCTCTTTTTCTGTAGGCAAGGGATTGTTGAACACCAACCAACAATAACTCAGGCTGCTATTGCTCCATACTATAATCCAAATGCAGGTCAGTTGCAGCCTAGTATTCCGGCTGTACCAATTCACCACAACCAGCAACCTCCACCACATGTAATGAATCCACCGGTACCAACTGTCAATGGAGCTATTCATCCAGATGAAATTAATGTTATGCAAGGTAATATACTTTTTATCTATATACATTTTGTCAGAAACGCTTGGAAACGTATGTAACCTTTATTTGTTTTTGATAGGACAAGTCCCAACTCATGTTCCTGCTCCCCAAACTCAAGGAATCGGAACTCCTCTTCCGGCTATGCAACAAGGACTCGGCCAAGCACCAATCCCACAACAACCACCGATCGAAGAACCTCAACCACCCATGGAGGATTTGGTTGAAGAACCTTTGGACAACAGCTACCCAGAACAACCAGAAATTGAACAGGAACAAGATATTGGTATCATTGAAGCGGGTAAGTATTTATTTACAATGTTTTAGATAAAAGTAACTAGATTTAGCCTTTTAGGTTATGAAAACGATTATAAAGACGCTTTCCCAGCTTCCAATGAACCCAAGACCTATGCGAACCTATTAAAATCAGGTCCTGGTCTACCTTACTCTTCACCGCCATCTCAGACATCAGCTATGCCGATGTCTCAGAATTTGATTCGTCCCGCGTCTCCACCAGCCTCGGGAGGATACCAGAACTCAGGATTACGCACTAATCAGAACAATACAAATAATCGCAATGTTTCTGGCGGAGGGCCAAGGCCAGGCCAGCAGCAAAGGATGCCCAACAGGCAAGATTCAGGAAGAAACAGCATGGGAGGAGGAAGAACCATGGGAAATGATGATATGATATTTGGTAAGGCCATTATTTCCTTTTAAAAAGCAACAAAATATGTTTCCTTGTTTTCTAGTTTAAAACTTTTTTAATGGTTGTAATCTGGCTTAAATTTCTATATCTGGACTCTTTATTTATAGACCAATCAAGTTACTAAAAATTAATAATTTTTTTAAGTCAACAATCAATACGCCAAACTAATTATTTTGCTCATAACTTAAAAAATTGTCTATTTAGAGATATGACGTTAACAGACAACTCTTTCAGAAAAAAAAGATACACAAAATGAGATGCTAAATTAATATCGGGTGATAAACAAAATCGGTATTTTTGAATATTGTTAAAACTTTTATTATTTATTTAAATTTGTGTAAATGCAACTGAACTTAAGGTTGGTTGAATTGTGTGCAAAAGGTGGGCCAGATCGGTTGCATAGTTTTTACGAAATTTAATGTGTTTATTTAATTACAATCTATAAGTTCCTCACCCAATGCCAATATATATCTATTAGTTCCTCACTCATAAATAGCTTGAAAGACTCGAGTAAACTGTCAACATTTCGTGATTTTCAAATCTGGTCTGAGTTACTATGTTAATAGAGATGCGTCTAGTTATTTCCGGTAGTAATTTGCACCACGTGACACCGCCTCTTGAAGTAAATTGGGCATTTCTTACCTTTCTAATATTCACCATGCCCAGAGTCATACTGAAAGTAAAGTTATTTTGTTAGCTTATATTATACGCCACACAAATAATATTCTCATCTCTTCACCACTTTCGATTTCATTTTGAACTTCCAGTAAATCATCGATTTCGGAAGTTTCCGAATCAGTATCGCTGATGGAGTCGACATTCGATTCTTTCGGCCATTATAGGGCTATTTCTTTATCACAATCTTTAGTCAGATCAAGTAGCCTCTTCGGCATTGTAATTACACAACATAAAATGAAACTTTTCTTTATTCACACGTACGTAGTTTTCACCTGACGTCTTGATGGCAACTGACATACTGACAAGATGGAGAGTAACGATCCGTAATTCAATGACTAGCAAGCAAACGACTCGTGAGGCCTGACCTTGGAACACAGGTTGTGTGCCTAAAGGCGGCTACAGACACACATGCAAGCTTGTCCAGCACGCTTGTTCAATCTTTTTGTACAAGCACGCTTGAGTGTCTGTACAGAAATTTGGTGCAAGCTTTGTGATTGTACAAGAGGCTTGAGGATTGAAAGGATCTTAATTATGCATGCTTGAATTAAGCGCGCTTGCGCAAGCAAAACGGTACATATGTACCCAAGATTTTCAAGCTTGAACAAGTTGGCGTCCGTTGTGTTGCTTTGTGAGGTAGCATTTGAGTCATTTTCGTCATAACTAGTGATCTCAAAAAGGTTAACCATGAATCATTGGAAGGGTTTATTCAAGCATACCAAAATCAGCCATGTCTTTGGCACATTAAATCCAAAGATTATCATAACAAAGCAAAGAGGGATGCAGCATACAAAATATTATTAGAAAAATATGGGTTAATGACGTTAATGACGACAAGGATGAAGTTTTTAAAAAAATAAACTCCTTCCGGACGAATTATAGAAGGCAAAAGAAAAAAGTTGAAGATGAAGAATTCACTAATAGTTGAATACTTCAGGTCTTCATAACTCCTTCTAGTCACAAGAAATCTTTCATGTGGTATTATGGCTTCTCTCATGATCGTATCCTGCTTTTGAATCAAAGGTGACACAAGAGGTTTAAATTCGTCTGTTCATCCATTCTAAGATAATTGTACCAGTCACGTGGATATATTTTCAGCTCACTTAATAAGCTAATGTGAGAATAGGTTTTCCTTTTTATCAACCATTGTTTATACCACAACGCACGCTTTTTTATTCGGGATTTTCTTTTTTTTTTTTTTTTCACAATAACAAAAGCGGTCAAAGCCAGCGTATCGTCGTCCGAGCTAGACATATTTTATTAAACTAGATCTATTTTTATCAAGCATGCTTGTACGTGTGGAGCCAAATGCAAATTGTGCATACTTGTACAAACAGATTGAACAAGTATGCTGCACAAATTTGCAGTTATGTCTGTAGCCACCTTAACAGTCCAAATGTAATACGAAACTTAAACCATATACTATTATACAGTGTGGGATAAAAACATCTTAAGGTTGTTATTTTTTAGTACTACTTAATTTGGCTAACAAAATTTACATAAAATATTGCGATTAATAATGCGTACAAAAACAGATACATCAGTAGCGCACCTAGAATTTGCCTCTGGGGGGGGGGTTTTGGTTGGACACCAAAATTTTTTTTATGAGGTTACCTCCATTTTGAGTCCTTAAAATGTGTAAGGAACAGTGTCGAAATAGGGTCCTGGGGGGTTTTAACCCCCAAAACCCCCCCCCCTCGGTGCGCCGCTGAGATACATTAAAAAAAGATAAAACATACGGGGACCAAATATAATTAATAACGAAATTTCGCTTTGACGGATACAACTACATCCCGCACTGGTCGGGAAAGGTTAACGATATTCAAAAACATTACAATATTTTTTTGTGTACTAACCGATTTTAATTTAGCATATCTCATTTTGTGTATCTTTTTTCCTGAAAGAGTTGTCTGTTGATCTCAAATCTCTAAATACATAGACACATTTTTGACTTAAAACGCGCAAAATAATAGTTCTTTTTTTTGTTTATTTAAGAATAGTTCCACTAAAAAAAATTAATGAATCTCTAGATGAGTCTTTTTGTAATATCTCATACTACACATTTCAACTGTCAAATCCGTCTGTACAGTTGGTCTGTAACTGTGTGTAAAATCTAACTTATTCTATTAATCCTAAAACCACTTTTACATTGCGAAGGCAATGAAGGGTTTTTTTATGTTTACCTTTGTATTATTTTTTCTCGATTGTACTACGTCTTTATTAGAAAATGTATGTTTCTAGTTATATCCTACAAAATAAAATGCTATATATTTGACAATTATTATAAATGGTTGTGACAAACACTTTTAATAATATGATTTTTAGGAAATGTATATAAACCCTTGAATAATTTTCAATAAAATGTTTTCTGTTTCTTACTCATTTTGCGTCTCACAGTTATAAACCGTTGCAAATATATAAAACAATGATAACAATTGTCTTTTAGATGAAAGACGAAGATCCCAAAGCCAAAACTTTAACGATGTCAATCAATTGTTCTTGGGTAATTTGCCCCACAATGCCACCGAGGACGAGCTGCGAAACATCTTCAGTGATTATGGCAACATCATTGACCTGAGAGTCCACAGTAAACCCCCCAAATCTGGTGGACCACCTGGTGCTCGTGCACCACCCAATTACGGATTCATCACATATGAGACCCAGCAAGCTGTTGAGAATTGTTTGAGAGCAAAAGTAAGTTAAATGTATTGGCTATTTTAAATGTATCAGTTAATCTATTCAATCAGTCAATTTTTTGTAAATGTTGAAATCAGTCTTTTTCTCTGTTTAATCGAGTTCACGCCAGTAGCATTTTAGTACACATCTGACGGGAGGAGATTCTTTTCTTACGTTGGTTTTAACCACCAATTTATAAATGAATACCAAAAGATAGTTTGCTTTCTCCATAGATGTTTAAATTTTCGACGGATATTTTTGTCACTCACACCCCAGATAGATTTTTGCTGTCAAATGCCGCTGAAGGTATGTTCCATTGTAATGTTTCAACTTTTCTATTCCATGTAATATTTCAAATAGACACAACACCAAAAACGGAAGTTTTGATTAAAAGTAATGGCGGATACAGCTAAGTTAAAAATCTGAAATTACGAAGCTGTAGGTTTTGGATGACGCTGAGTTGCAATTTAATGTTCTGATTGTGGCACTTCCGGTTATACCGGAATAGCTTCAGAGCAATATTAGGTATTTTGTATTAATTTAATTAGATAACTTACAAACTGAAATAATAAAACGCAAAAAATAAAATAAAGTAAGACTCTCTGCATCATATCTTTCTTTGTCGCAGTCGCAACAGGTTTGGAAAATACCTGATATTTAATGTAACCGCAAATGCCAAAAACAACCAATTTAGGAGAGTGAGCTGGCCAACGAAAGGGACACTGATTACCCTTAGTGGGGAAAGTTATGATGAAGTGCTCCATCTTGCTGATACCAAGCTGAAACCTCTCCATTTCTTAAAGTATGTAACGCCGGTCGTATGGCTTTTTCTAAAGGGTGGCAATATCTTCCACCATCTAAATTTTCATTATACAATTTTAATGCCAATATTTATCGTCTTTTATTGCACAACAAACATTAAAACTCCAACTATCTTTGAAATAACGTTCTTTACTAACATGTGGATTTTAATTAGACCAAAAATTGGAATTATGTCAATTCAATAATCCGTTTTTGCTAAACTTGGCTTCATCAGACAATATACCATTTTTTTATGAAGTTTTCATCCTCTTGGATCTTCATTAAAAAACCATTTACAGAATTGTACCCTTCTAGGAAGATTACATAATTGTTGATCACGCATAAAAGTGTTGCACCAAATGATATAAAAATTGTTCTCGTCGACAAATTAATATGTCTTCCACAATCTCTAATGAAGGCATTTGGAGAGGACGTAAAAAATAACCCAAAACATTAATTTCGTTTATGTCATTGCCCACAGTGGTTTATTGTTATTAATTTTTGTCTAAAAATACTTTAAAAATACATCAGAAAATGTAATAAAATACAGGGTTTTCTGTTTAAAGTAAGCAACTGTAAATTGTGAATGTTGGCAGCCAAATTTAAAACACCCTGTATGAAATATCACTAAGTTGGACATATGGAGTTAACAGGCAAGCGTTTGTTGTTCATTGGTTACAATTTCACGTCATTAGCATCGTTATTTATGGAGATATCATTATTCAATGTGTTCAACTTGTTATAATAGACATTTGTTAATGACTTGCACTTTTTCTTCCTTTTTCTAGTTTAAATTTCAATATATATTTTTTTGCAAATTTCGATGATAGATAACAGATTTCATACATAACAATTCCCTTTTATCTCTTAATTTCCTTATTATTATATATAACTTCTGCGTATTTCGTAATAGCTGCTATTTTTCCAGTTTCACCTATCTAACAACTTAAACCCATTATGAAATCACTGCAAAATTTTTGATTTTTCCTTTTTATGTAAGAATTTATCACTTATTACATAGATTAAAAAAAAAATAGGTTTTTAAATATTTGCAAAGCTAATGACATGCATTTTATTATTAAAATTATGTTTATGAAAAGTGCCAGCGACATTTCTATTGTAGTAAATTGTATTGCATCAAGTGAAGCGACTGGCAAGACAGCAAAAATAATAATTGTACTGTATTGCTGCAGTGTAAAGTGCCTTTTACACAAATATCTATGAAAGTCTTTTTTAAACTAGTAACTATTTTTTAGCCCATATACTACCCAAAAGATGATAAAACCGGCATCGTTCTGAACGTTGAAGAAAAAAAGATGAAGGGTCCGTCTTACGGAGGCGGTCGTCCCTTGGGAGGCGACAACAGGGACAATAGAGACAACAGAGACAACCGAGACAACAGGAGCGGCCGAGGCGACAACGGCAGTCAACGAAGAGGTATGGGCGGCGGCCCCGGGGGAGTGAACAGGAACAGCAGTGGTGGCCCTGGCGGTCCACAAGGTCCCAACAACAGAACGAACACATACAACAACAGAAGTTCGGGTGGAGGGCCACCCAACCGGGGTGGACAGAATGCCTACAACCGCCGCTAGTAGTCTGCCCACCTCCCCCGTCGTGACTGAGTGACTGACATTGCCGCGAGTTGCTCTAGTTTGTGTGCAAGAGGAGTATACTGGCGTGAAATAGTGAGAAAAATATCGGAGCCGTGTTACTTTTGAAATAAAAAATATAAACGTTAGTGCCAATTGTGAACGATTCGCTGAAAAGTTTATTTACTTTGAGCCTCGCCCGCGACCATTCTAAAGAAGCCAATCTCTCTTACTAGTAGTTATTGTATTTATTTTGTAGTCTGTCCCAAACTGCTGGCAAAGTTCAAACTTTTCTATCTTTCTAACAAAAGTTTTAGAAGTACATAACCTACAAGTATATCAAAAATAAAATAAATACATCTACTAATATACAAAAAATTCAAATAAAATTGACGAACGTGGACAAAAATCCATTATTACTTAAGTACTTTAATTAATAAAGCAATCAATGTAAACTTGAAAATAATTTTTTTCTTTCATTTAAACTCCAAAAGAGACAATAGGATAGTTATATCCTTCATGGAATGTTCAATTTTATAAATACACATTTGATTAAGCTTAAATGAAATGAATAGGAAATCAGACAATGAGAATACTCTGAAGATAATGTATGTGGTAAAATTTGTCAGTTGTTTGGGATTAACAATTGTTTCTCACTTTGTACTTATTGGCTGTGTTTCTATATGATAATTTAAGGGTTGGTTCGGAGGTTCCTTAACGTTTAGAATGGCAGATTGACGCGTACCAGTCTTTAGGACTCGTATATGTTACATTCGTTTTCAAATCCTTGTCATAACTCGAGTTTTACTTGTTTCTTTTTCTGTATTGAAAGAGAAAGAGAGAGAGAGAGAGGAAAATTCTTTTGCGGTGTTTTATTTACTTATTGTTTTTTTAAAGAATGAGAAATGTTTGTTCAGCTAACGGAGTTGTTCCTAAATCGATAGGTGTGATTAATCTACCATGTATGGGTATTTTTTATATTTAATTAAATATTTCTTAATTGTGAAAGTGATACTAGCTGAAAATTTCACCAATAAGAAATTAAACCTTCTTTAACTGTGCCTACCTTTTATTTTATTTTCCTTATCCTAACTATTAAGATTGTTTGGTTTTAATAATAAAAAGATACAATCGAATCCTGAGTTCATATGCAGTGGTAGTAACTTTTTGACAATTTTTAATGATCAGATCTTATTTGTACTCTTTTAAATTTGTACATAGATTCAATATAAATGTTGTTTATTGTTGACTCACGGGTATAAAGTTAGTCAAATATGAAATATAAAGACAAGAATAATTTGCCAAATACTTCTACAACATTAGGCTTACTTAAATATTGTTTTAAGCAAATGCTCACATCATCCTTACACTGCAAATTTATGGCATACATTGACGCCAATGAAGAAGACTATGGCGAAGATTGTTTCGAATTACCACAGACACTTCAACAATTCATATGGGTGGTGATTTAGATGTTATCTATTTAACCGGCTTAGTATTATTCCACCGGTTAGTTATCGACTGGCTATTTTTTAATGTGTGCTTAAACCCAAGACTGTCATATTACTTGTTTCTACTTGACTAATAGACACTGAGTACTTCTTCTGGTGAAATCAACCAACTACAGATTTTATACACCGGAATGTATGATCCAAAGTTAAAAGTTTATATGAAATAATCATGTACTGTATTCTAGAATCTTCTTTGAGTTCCTTCTATCGAAGTTTGGCAACATTGTTGCCAATTTTTTTGGTCTTGCACAGCACATCGTTTGTGCTCAAGTCTGTCCAATCTCATATTCTTAAGCCAGGAACACTCTCATATATATCCTGGTTGGCGTCTTTCTTTTAATGATTTGTTAGCTGACATTCCCTGTCCATTTGTTGCAAAAGTTTTTAAGTTGTGGTAAAGGTGCCTATCTTCTAGTGATGTTGGCAACCACATTGACCCATCTTATTCTATTCACAGTAGCTCGAAATTGATCAGTTGATATTAGACCAGTGCATTTCCTAAGATTGGCCAGCCAGGATATACGTCTCCGTCCAGAGTCTCTCTTGCGCTCAATCTTTCCTTGTAGAATCAACTCTAGAAATCTGTATTTATTATTACACATAATGTGGCCGAAGTAAGCCGATTTTCCGTTTTTTTATGGTGGTAATAATTTCTTTGTCTTTTCGTTGCCCCTGGAGAATGGTTATTTTAGTAGTGATGTTTATATGAGACCCCTAATATACGTCGGTAGCACCACATTTCAAATGCTTCTAACCAATCTTCTGTAAGACTCCAGCTTTATACTCTGCAGAGGATGACACTAAAGACGTAACCTCTAAGAATTCCTATGCGTATATTGATACTGAAGGTGAGTTGCAGATCTTTCCAAGACTGTTAAAAGAGCTTCTGCAGGCCAGATAGCATATTTCCTCCACTCTTTCTAACGGTGTATCTTTTATTGTAATGTGGGCGTTTATATTGGTGTTCTTACTAATGCTCATTATTTTTGTATAATTAAGTTAATTGTTTGCAACATGATTTTACATTATTCATCATTCGTTCGAGCCCCTAATTAATTATGCAACCAATATTTCACTGCATCATAGGATATTATAGTGAAATTTTGAAAGAGTTGAGAATTTTTTTGATGATAGGTTTTTTTAATCCCCTCTGATTATATTAGCCATTTCTGTTCGTGTAGGATTCATTCTTAAACAAAATTATCTAATTTAGTTGTTTTATTCATACAAGTTGTATGGCATGTATTGGTTTACTTGGGCCAAACAGTATGAGATGTATGAACTACTCTTACATTTTGAATTATCAACTACTATTACACACTCAACACTATATTTGAACAGATATAGAACATGCTATAAATAATAATGTGTGTATTTTGAGACAACTAGGTGAATATTAGGTAAAACATCTATTTCGATGACTACTCTATCTTCAATAAGAGTGGAATAATTTCATAGTGATGAAATTTTCAACAGTATACAAAATTTAAACCAAAAATTATTAATCTAATAGTAGGGATAATGTAGTCAATTTTTATAATATAGTAGACTAGTAAAACGCTAAAGGCCTTTTTGTGTAATCGTCTTGGATTAATCAGGGTAAGTTGTAGAAGAAAGAATTTTTCTCGATCTGTTTATCGCTTATGATAAGGAACAAAAACGACACGAACGACTTCTGAGGTCTGGCAAAAGGGGCTCGTGGTCGTCGAAGTAAATATACTTACAGCAAGTTGGCCCTTTAGGTTGCAACTACATTTGTATTACCTTATTTGTATGTTCGCTATAGGACATGAGATCGTGGCAAAAATTGAGTTTTGAAACGAGTTCTTTCTGTAAAAATCACATCTTTGTGTCTTTCACAGCATCAAATTACGTCAATAATACATGAATAAAATGCATTGTAATACTTTCAGTACAAATATTTCGATGACTTTATCATTTGGATAAACTACAAAAAACTACCAACTTGAGGCACTTTAAGACACATTGATCTACTTACTTAGTTGTTTTTAAATTACTTGCTCATTTCAGAACTCGACGTTTAGATACTTTTGCAAACGTGTCTTGGCCTATAAAATTAGTATTTATGGAAATGACTAGAATTTTCAAACAATACATGCTTGAATAACGTTGTAATACTTTGTAATACTTGCCTTTCATTTTGAACCCTTGAATTTCTTACGTTTCGTTGTCTTTATACATATTGATTTGAGGTGGTTTTTGAAATGACTTAAATTTTGAACATTTGGAATGGATAACTTCATTTTTTATTGGTTTATATACTAAATTAATTGTTATTTTGAAAATCAACATTTTAGTTGTAAAATAAGACAATAAATAATGCGGAGTAACACTATTTTGTTAGGTTCTATGGCTTTATCGTTGATATTTGTCTCTATTTGCATTGTTTTTAATTATATGACCAATTTCTTTCATTTCTGTCATTTCTTTATTTATTTGAGTGTATCTGGTTTAAAGGTAGTCGCAAGATCTATGGGGCACAAATTTTAATCGAATTCAACAGCATTTAATTTTTTTTATAGATACATACCATGTATTTTTTCAAGTATACTTTATGACTAACGTTCTTACTTACATCTGATTAAAGATTTTTACTGTTTTTTTCACCTATAAGATCGTCTTTTGCTTCACAAAATAAGAAAAATATCTTTTTAAAGTTTGGGACACATATTATATTGGTTAGTTGTTAGGTGTTAAGTTTCTTTGTATCATTCTGGAATATTTATAGTTAGTTCCCCTTCCTTGACATGTCTACTCATATATTGACGGTTTTAGTTTTTTTCTTCTATTTTAAAAGAATTTAGATCACAGTATTACTTTTCTTGATTTTGTAGTTGGAATTGCTCTCTTTATATGCATCATTTGGCTTTATTAAGTTATTCTTAACTTCTCAATTTGTATTTCTCTTAGTTACTGAATATTTTTGTGTATTCTCTCATTTTAAGCCTCTTATTTTTTGTTCAATGTTTGCGGCATTGATTTTCTGACTTCAATTTACTTATCAAAACAAATATGTCACATTTTTATACAAATATATCCCAAATAGTATGACTTAAAGTAAAAATATTGTAATTCCTTTACAAATTTATAAAGTTTTTAAGAATATTTTACACAAATTATAAGCACAGTGATATAGAAAAAAAAATTATAAAACAGCAATATTATATGCAATGTACTTTTCCACATAATTCAAAATTTAAGTTTTTATTTCTGCTCGTTCAAAATTTGACACAACACCGTTTTTATAACAGTATTTCGTCGATAATGAAGTCAAAAATGAAGAGACTGAAAAACATTTGACTAGACTCCTTATCTTTTTAAATAAAAAAGAACAGCAAGATAGACATCGATCTTGCAACAAGTATTTTCTACATTTATACTGATTTTCTGAGTTGTTTCTGTTTGACTTCAGGTTAATATCTTCTAGTATTACTATTATTTATTGCTTATCATGGAGAAAAAAAATTGGGCATGCAATGAAGGACAATACAGTTTTTTGAAACCTTTCAGGTCTTCCTCTTTGTTAGTACAAATAACTCAATATTTTATTTATGAAAACAGTATAGCTTTGTTTAAGTTTCAAGTAATACGGTACAATGTGTTCAAGTAAACTTTTCTGTCTCCTGGAACAAAGATCATACAACCAGGAACGATTCGTTCTCTTCATTTATTAAACGCAATAAAAAAAAAGGTTTGTATATATGTAAGCGAGAAGATGATGAATTCAGTAGTTTAGAGAAGTAATTTGGTACATTGTGGGAATATATTAAACATTACTTCTGGTTGTCAAGAATCATGCATTTTCAATCCCATCTCTGCCCTTCGTTGCTTCTCCTCGATGGCATGATGTGAATCTGTTTTACTTTCAACTTATTTAAGACTTAATTTTACATGTTTGTCAGTTTAGTTATTTTTTGTTTGGTTCGCTAAAGAAATCAAAAAGCTGACTTTAGGGATTTTAGTGATATTAATGTTTGTGAGCGAAAACTGAAGTTGGAGATTTGAATAAATTTTGACAAGCTGTTTTTTTGAAAATTGTGTTTTTATTTTTACCTTACGATCTAACCCTCTACTGCGAACAAATAAAAAAATTGATGCGGAACATAATTTAATAATTTTCAGATATGAAAAAGGTACCTTTCGCCTCATAAAAAACTCTTATAACCAAAAATCGTATTTTTTTAGTTGTGTACGTTGATCTTGTCATATATGTCATTCTAATTTCCAGGGCACTGTTGCCAGTTCAACGAAAATATATGAAACCAGCTAAAAGCAGGGCTGCGCGACAGACCGCCAGTTTTGAGTATACTAAAAACTAAAACATTATCGAGCATTCTCTATCAGTCAGTCACATTTATTTAAACATACATCATAAAAAATTCTCCTATTACTATTGTAATTTTCCATAATCTCAATTAAGTACCCACACATTGATTTGCGTTTTATTATAATTTATGAAAATATTTCAATTCAAAAATAATGATAGATAATCAATCTAAACATAACTTTAAATTATTATAATAAAACATTACAGTGAGATATTGGATTGTAACTGTCACGTTTTGAAAAGCGTTTTTTCGTCCCGGATATTTTATAGTTTATAATACGTAGGATAAAGTATAATGTTAGTTTTTCACATTTATTGTTCTTGTAATAAATAATAATTTAATCTTGCTACTTTGCCTTTTGGTAAACTTAGTGACACAAAATACAGTTCGTGTTCGGTAGGTAATTGAAGTATAAAATTACAGTTGACGCATTCCAATGTACCCTTCAAACATTTTGGATATAAGCTTAACCCTATCTTTGGTTATTAAATTTATTAGATACAGTTTTCTGTTGTTAATGATAAAAATAATACATATCTAAAAACTTTATACATTTTTGAACGTTATTTTTTATATTTAGATTTTGTACAATTCCGTTATCTGTGATGGCAACAACGAATTGATTCACGGACTATTGTATCCAGTCTGAACACAGGTTTACATTGGGAAAAAAAAGTGTACCAGTTTTATATGACGGGAAGTGTACGAAGTAGAAGAAATACAACTGATTACTAGTTAGGTTTTCTCAGGACATCGCATTCTCGTATTTGACCAGTTTTTTCGTTAATACACTGCGCGTCACGAAAAAGAGACCACCTAAAATTTTTGCCATTTTTTAATTTTTACGAATCATGCCACAAAGTGATTGGCATTAGATGTTTGTGTAATGTTTAAGAATATGTTCTAAAGCAGTATGCAATCATTTTTTAAATAACAAATGTCAAAAAACAACTTCTTCCAAAATAATGATTTTATTGAAAATTAAAAAAAAATTCTTTATAAAATTACAATTAAATCGTGATTATTAATACTGTGTATTACCACCTCTATTGTGAATTACATTCCTCATTCGATTTGGCATTGAATTGATCAAATTCTGGATGTCGTTTTGAGGAAAAGCTTCCCATTCTTCCATGAGCGCAAACCGAAGCTGCTCACGATTTATTGGAGCAGGTATTCTGTTTCTTACTCTTTGTTTGAGTTGGTCCCAAACATGTTCAATCGGGTTCAAACCTGGACTTTGAGCCGACCAGTTCATTTTTGGCACACCGACAGTTTCCAGATATTGCGTTACTATCCTGGCTACATGCGGGCGCGCGTTGTCTTGCATAAAAATAAAGTTTTCGCCGAAAAACCTAGCAAAAGGCATTACATGCTCATCTAGAATTTCGCTAATGTATCGGTGTGCATTCAACGCTCCTCTATCAATAAATACGAGATCAGTACGGCCCTTGAAAGAAATGCCTGCCCAAAACATTACCGAACCTCCTCCGAAAGCAACACGTACTGGTCGGAACACAAGCAGCATATCGTTCCCCACGTCTTCTGTATGTTTTGATGCAACCATCTGAGCCATAAAGAACCTTACTGGACTCATCAATAAACAAAACATTTTTCCAATCTTCTATCGTCCAATGCTCGTGGTCTCTACCCTACTTACTACTCCAGAATATGATCCAAGAATTTTTATTGTAATAACATTGAAACAAAAAAACGCATTTTGGTTACATTTATTTAAACAAATTAATTAATCACATTTTGAAGTAAAAACACTTTCAATTTTGGTGCCAGCAAAATTTCTGTTGCAAACAAATTTCTATTAACTTGTCTAATAATAAAACATTGCGTTAACATTTTGTTCTATTTTTTACCTTAACGTTACTGTAATTCGTTCTTCAGGTGAAATGCTTTTTTTCATAAGGGCTTTCGCTGAATTTTAGGACGTAAAATATTGGCCAATTCATCGAACGAAAGCCACTGCCACTGAGATCCTAAAGAAATTAAAAAACTTCTTTACATATTCTCTAAGTTGGGGACACAAAGTATAAAATATTCTATTTTGCTCTCTAGATTTTAATGTGGTGTCTACCGACTTTTTCCGCCATTTTCTACGCCACTGCCTTCGTAATAGCGGCACAAGAAGCAGTGTTGCTTCGTTGGAATCCATGTTGCAACTGTGAACAGTGTCATTTTGTTGCAGTTGTTTCAGACCCGCCATAGACGGGCAGCTGGATGCAGTCTGTGCCGAACTTTGCAGCTTCAAGCTCTCATCACCGACTGCTTCAAGCTGTCCGTGTATGGAGGTTCTAGTGATCACGCGTATGACTCATTTAATTTTTCATTTGCTGGAGTATTATGTAGTACAATGTCATCGTGTATTGTTAGTGATCGAAGTACTATTCTTGTTTTATTTGTACAAAGGAGTTTTATAAAGACACTAACACACATTAATAACATTAAACAACAACACAAAATATAATAATTTTAATTATTGCACAATATTGACAGTGTAAAATACAAAAGTATAAATTTAATAAACTCGTTGTTAAAAATATTTAAAAAAACATATACGAGGTACTGAGCTCTTAATACATTAATCGCTATTTTACAGTTAATTGAAGATGTTTCTCATTATTGGAGTACTTTTCTTTTTGCAATGGTTATTTTACAAACATAATTTTATCGAAATTTCAGCGGTATTATTATAGCAGTATTATTATAGAAATTTTAGCGACAACAGCTGCATTTTTATTTCTAAAAATGATAACGAGCTGCTACCTTGCTTCGGAGGGTACGTACAGCTGCGGTCACTCAATAGTTTAGACGTTCATTTTTACATTGTAATACTGTAAATGCGCAGTGTCGTACGGACTTGCTAAATAAGTGCTTGTCAAAAATTTAGGACGCGCGTATAGGACTTCATCAGCCGCCATGTTTTTCGTATCGTACTGTTTTGATCAATGACGTATATAATATACGTGATACGTCACTAGTTTATAAATTTATAAAGAAATATTTATTAAATAAAAATTTTTATTTAATAAAGAAACAAAGGCTTTGGAAAATTTATAAAATAATATGTATTGTTTTTAAATGATTTAGAGAGCGTATATCACTCTTACATACTCCATAAAGACATCGCTTTATTGTTGCTTTTTCATACAGACATCATAATAATAGATAAAAAAACTTGATTTGTTAATTGAGGCACGTTTTTCTTTTTTTTTTTTCAATAACTAGACTTTCTTTATTTTTTTATCTTAATTATGTGCTCACATGCATTTTATTGATATTTATATTATAGTTCGTCCCAAACCCTTCTTTCAGTGGGTCATAGTAGATCGAATTCTCTCTAACACATTAAGCTAGAAGTGACAGAAAAAAACGCGAGTCTGTGATTATTATACATAGAACTTAGAAAATTATTTGTCGTAAAGCTAATTCTACTTACGGATGTATAATTGGTTGGAGTTTAGAATACGCTAAATAAATATCCAATCAATGATGCGCATAAATATAATATGACGCAGAAGGTCTCGATCTTGACAGTACTTTCACAACGTCAACTGATGAAATAATTGTCATTCCAGGTTAGTATTATCAGACATTTTACAGTGAAAATTTAATTTTGTGTTTATTGTCATAAAAATATTTTAAATATGCCGAGATATATCGAGAAAGAACAAAGATTAATATTAAAATTATTAAATTATTTTGAATTAGAAATACTGCAACTGTCAAATTTAACTAAAATGACATGCAATAATTCTCGACATTCTTAAAATCCTATATTATGTCAAAATTAGTGACGCACTGAAAGAAAGGTTTGGGACAGACTGTACTAACCTAACATGTGTGTTTGCAAAAAACTAGGTACGAAAAAAATGGCTGACACTATTTTGCTATGTAAAGTCCTATTGAAAAAAAGAGGATACAGTAGGCGGTAGAGTAGATTAGCGCGAAGCTTCATACTATGTAATTTAAATAATATTTATTATTTATTTATTTTTTTGTGGGATTTTTAAGTAACAAATTATAATGTAAAAATAATATTTTGTAAAAATGATTTAAACTTGTTACGAATTAAAATCCCTTAAATAATAAAATTGTTTATAACAAATTCCCGTTACTTCGACAAAAAAGCAATTTTGAAATTCGAATTTAGCGGCTCAAAATACATAAGAATACACTCTAAAACTCCGTAGACTTTATGTTCATGTACATCGCCAGGGGCCAGTGCTGTTTCGTGGACGAAACGGGATGTATAACGGAAAAATATAATATGTATAATGGGATTTAATATGTATAACGGGATATTGAATTCCCTAGATTTTTCGAATATTTGTCTTACATTTAAAAAGTGTTCTCGTTAGCTTTTTCATTTCTGTATGTACACCACTTTGGACAAAGGCTTCGTCTATTCTCAATGATTTTAAATGTTTCGTCTGATATCCGTGTTTCTGCTTCGAAGCATTATTTATCTTTGGGCGGTTCATTGGTGTTACACAATATTTAATAGTTTTCTATAATTCTTGGGATGTATCGTTATGAATAGAGGACATACTTTATCCACTTCTCAGAGAAGATCTTTCTTATTCCTTATCTATATTCTTTATATCCCTCCGTTTGCTGGGCGCTTTAAGTTTGAGCTTTATTTTAGTAACGAGATTAGATCATACTATTTGGATTGACGATTTCCAGGACGTACTCGATTTGGTTTCTAGACTTATCTCCAGGACTTTCCAACTAGAGCGTACGACTCTAACCGAAACCACTTAAATAAGGAACTTAAATATATGAAAAACCTCAACAGAGAGAAAGAATTCAAAGCATTTTATAAAAAAGTTAACATCAATAGGAAAGAATTCAAGGAAACCACAAGACAGTGCAGTAGTCAGAATGGCGACCTATTAACAACAAAGAAAGATGTATTAAATAGATGGGTGAAATACTTTAACCAGGCACTTAATATAGAGGAAGAAAAAAAAAACCTGGAAGACGAAAGAGATGAGGTAAGGGGAACAGACGAGAGGGAAGATTAACCCCCAATGATTCTTGAAGTTAAAGATGCAGTTAAAAAACTAGCCAGAAACAAATCACCCATAATATAGGTGAACTATATAAAAAAGGTGGCCACGATACCATAATGGCATGACAGCAACTTATAAAAGAAATATGGACACAGCAATCCGTCCGCATTGATGGGAATATTGGAATGCTTTGCACCTTAAACAAAAAAGGAGATATCTTTGAATTCTCTAACCACAGAGAAATTACTCTTTTAAATACAGGGTATAAAATATTTTTCACAGTACTATGTCACTGTATAGCACCATATGCAGAACTGATAGTAGAAAAATACCAGGCTGGTTTCAGAGGTGGTAAATCGACAATTCATCAGATTGCAACCCTGAAACAAATTTTAGAAAAAACACTGGAGTATGTCATTGATACTCATCACATATTGATAGACTACAAAGCAGCCTATGACTATGTAAATAGAAGAGACATATTTAAAGCAATGAAAGAGCTAGAAATACCAAATCAGTTGATAAATTTAACAAAACTAACTCTTAAAACAGTTGAATGTAGAGTACGAATGAAGGGGGAACTGTCTGAATGTCTGAAACTTTTAAAAGAAATAACGGGCTGCGCCAGGGAGACCCTCCCTCCTGTATACAGTTCAATCTGGCTCTGTGAAAAGTAATACGTATGTCACAAATCACAACCATCGGTTCAATATATAATCATCATCATCATCTTTTTCTCTACAACCCTGTGTGGGTCTTGGCCTGTTCAAGAATTAGTCTCCATTTCCCCCTAGCTTTCCAATTTCTGACCCTTAGATTCCTCAAGTCATCTTTGACTTGAGTTTTAAATCTAGATCTTGGCCTGCCTCTCTTCCTGGTTTCTACTGGCTCTTGATATAATATCTGTTTTTGGGGGTCTCCAGTGTCCATTCTTTCAAGGTGTCCTAGCCACCTTAGTCTATTAATTTTAATAGACCGGACGATGTTGCATTTTTCGTAGCATTGATACAATTCAAAATTGTAGCGCCTGCGCCATATCCCGCTTTCTTGTACTCCTCCTTATATGTGCCTATCAATATATAATAAATCAATGCAAATCCTTGCCTATGCTGATAATATCAACATTGTTAAGAGAACGTAAAACGCTGTAGGAGTTGGGAAAAAATTGGTTTAATAATAAACACCAACAAAACGTAGTATATTAAAATAAACACACAACCACAAATTCTACGACCACTTGTTATAGAAAACGACGTCATCGAAGCTATGACGAATTTGTATACCTGGGAACACTGAAAATAATACTACCGCAGAGATAAACCGCAAAATTTGCACAGCCAACAGATTCTATTTTGGCAATATCTTCCTTAAGTCTACAATTATATCGAGAAATACAAAAATAAAACTCGACAAAACAATAATACGCCCAGTCCTACCATATGGTTCAGAGACCTGGACTCTAACAAAATGTAATTAAAACATGTTAGGATGTTTCGAAAGAAAAGTACTAAGGCAAATCTATGGAGTAGTGAATGACAATGGAGTGTGGAGAAGACGAATACAAACTTCGAACTTTATAGAATATACCAGGAACCTGATATCGTAAAACATATTAAGATAGGACGTCTGAGGTGGATAGGGCATGTAATGCGGAAGGAACGAAATGACACAACTGGAAAAACGCTCCTTGATAGACCCATTGGTCAGAGAAGAAGAGTAAGACCCAGAACAAAGTTCCTAAGGACCCACGCAGAGTTGTAAAGCCAGAATGATGATGATGAGTCGGCGTACATGATGTTTGAATCGAGTGTTCTTGGCACAATAATTCATTGTGATAGAAAACTCAATTAAGTGGTCTCCTCTTTCGTTTTTCTGAGCCACGCCTAATTTTTCCAGTAGGTACATTATAGGTGGTTATTCTGTGTAGCGCTGTCGACTTTTGCCTGTTAAAATCACCGCATATTAAAATTAGCCCCTTATTTGGGATGATCTTGATTGTTGTTTGCAATTTTTCATAGAATTCTTCGATTTTTATGTCGCCTGATGTGCTCGTTGGCGCATAAACTTCCTACCTTCTAATTTAAGGAGAACTATCGTATTGTGCACAGCTTTAAATTCGACGACTGACTTGGCTACACCTGTATAATTCTGAGTTTCAATGTCAGAGAGAACAAACAATTATGCATGGTGTAATAATTTATATCAATTGAATCTCTTTTTCAAAATTCTTAATTTTTTTGTTCGTAAAATCTTGTCTTTACTTTTCAACACCTTATTTTTAGTCTGCATTGCTTGGTTTACAAACTTTACTTTAAAAACATTTTTAGGTATTACGACAATGTGTAAGGTAAGTATCCTGTATATATGTTGGCTTCCATGTTTTAAAATTCCTTTATTTTAATGTTGTTTTGTTTTTTGTATCTCGTTTGGAATTCTATATTTTCCGTCTATCCTATGTTTATTTTTCAGTTACATCTATACATTATTAATTTTATAGATTTCTAATTCCACATTATTTGCTAAAGATATTTTTGTTTTGCCACTTGGAAACGTTTTTTCAAGCTTCAGCGAAAGTCAGACACTTATTACCATTGGTTAAGTTAGGTTATATTCCTGTTGAGTTTGTCCATAGACATATAATACAAATAGACTGCTGCTGAAATACAGTCGCTTTCCCCCAGTGCGACAGAGAAAACTGACGCAAAGCAGTCCATGCATGTCTTTCTAGAGGGTCGGGTTTATCGACCGCATGGCATTTTAGGTCACGTGGTCAATAAACCTGGCAAATTAGAAAGAGGTGCAGGGACGTCCTTGCGTCGGTATACTCCGTATACCGACATTAGTTACATTATATACTAAATTCCCAATTACATGCATTATTTTTTCAATATAGAAAAATTCTCCATATTTACAATCATGATTTAATATATATATATATATATATATATATATATATATATATATATATATATATATATATATATATATATATATATATATATATATAGATGCACAATCATTCTGATATTTTTTTACAATCTTCTAAAATCTCCAATTAAAGTGATTCTTCTGAGATATCAGATAGAGGGGAAACCCTGTTAATCTTCATCTTAAATCATAACTCTGTAGTCTCCAATTTCCTCACAGCAGGTACCGGAAGTGTTTGGTATATGTTCTGGAGTCGTTCCTGGGTCTCTTGCGTTTGATCTGTCGTTGGCAGTGAATCTTCGTAGCTGATGACGTTTTCGTCCAAGGAATCATGCTCTGATTGGCTGGAAAGAAATAATATATCAGTATTTATTTTCGTGTATTCCTTTTCGTTTCCTGACGACTGGACTATTACCTTCAGTACAAAAAGAACAGTCATTTTTTTCAAATTGGTTTTATATTAATGGAAAAATATAATTTAATCGTTTCTTCGATGAATTGATTGTTCTAGTTTTTATTGTTAACTAATAAAATTTGTTAATACAATTTTGGTTGCCATTATTCAATACAAAACACTTATCTAATAATACTCACCTGATGTCGTCCATATTCTTAAACCATTCATTTTCGTAAGCCTTTAACCAGATTGGATTGCTACCTTCCAAACTATGCTTGTTAGTGTTAGGTACTCGTCCACTGAGAATACCACCCAGTCCACGTCCATCAATATCGTTGTCTGCACTAACTAAAAATATAATGAAATCTCTTAAAAAACCTTATTTTATTAAAATGGGAACAAAAGGTAGGGAGCAAAATATTTTAGATATTTTTTTTTTTCAAATAATTTTATTGTTGTTACATTTTTATCTATATTTCTTTTTTGGGTTCAAAGAAATAGTAATTCGCATTATAAGGTGCTGTTTCTAAGTATCTCTAGCCTCTATTACTCAATCCCAATCTTTACCTCTACGAAGTGTCGGAGCAACATAGGTGAACCCCGAAAACCTGGGTATCTGTACCAGATATTCTGTAACAAACTCTCAGTGGAAGCCAGGGTCAAGGCTAACGAGGAAGGAAGAAATCGTCGTCCGAAAAGGGGCTTCTATGGACTGGTCTTTATATGAAAAGGGAAACTACTATGAAATGGATAATATTGTTTCGGAATAGGACGGATTATCAAAACAAACGATGACAAAGGATGGAAAGGTATAGTCAGACAGGATGTGGACAAAAGGGGGTGAGACAATGGGAAATACTAGCACAAAACGAAAGTTGTAACGGGATTGACGATAATTATTTCTTTTTGCAATTTCACTGTACTTACCATAAGCAGTTGCTGTGGCTGCTTTTAATTTCCTATGGTACATTTGTCTCTGGTTAATACATAAAGCCAAACATAGCATTAAGAGAAGCACCAGGAACAAACAGGAGACAGATAGCCAGAATGTAGTACCCGCACTCTGCAGCTGTGACTTTAGAGCTAAAGTACCACCAGGTTGAGTATCCAGGACGTTGAAATCTTTGAAGAGATGGTCAAGTTTTTCTGTGTTTTGATCTACTAATTTCAAGACTTCGTCTACTTCGAGTATTGAGTTGTCTTTTTTGTCTACTAGATGGAGGTATAGGTCCGTTCTGGTTTTGTCGATGGTGCCATCTTGGTTGGCGTGAACTCTGAATTCGTCTATGTTGACTATAGCTCCAGTAACGTTACCTAACATTCTAAAAGAGATAATATTTATAGTATGTTTATAACATTTGAGTTATCTATTTAAAATGATAACATTTTTGTTATCGATTTAATGGATTACTTTTATGAGAACTTTTGCATTCCAAAAGCTTTTATAAACGTGCCAATGATGTTATTTCAATAATACTTACTCTCTGAACATTTCTATCCTGTTCCTTATTTCTGGAGGATGTTGACGGAGGACAAAACGTACTCTCTGATCTTCTCTGAGTAGATAAATGAAAACGCGAGCGGTATCAATGAGACCTCCAGTATCATTTGCAAGAACCTTACATAAAAATCATAATATATTCATTTGGTACTAAAGATATTCTAGGAGGAAAATTTATGGTGAAGAGAAATAAAGTGAAAGAAAAATATATTTGTCTTACCATGAAATCGAAATATCCTTTCATCCCCCTTTGAGGGTCGAAGTTCAATTGTACGGCTCCAGTTTCTTTTTCTACCAAAAACGGAGGTCTTTCCAAATTGTCCAGTCCTTCAGTTAAAGTCATTTGAGTCTTTCCCACCAAGTAGTAAGTAATTAGGGCATTTTTACCTTCGTCTAAATCTTCTGCTAGTACATACCTAAAATATATAATAGATAAGTGTATATAATACACAATAATATAGTTAAAAAGATTAACAAAATATTTTAAACAACATCTTTAGCATAGTAGCCAGAAATCTAGGTTAAATTAAATCGAAGAAATAACTTATCGATTGCAGATAAATAGGTCATTTGGTTTTGTAGACCTTTCGTACTGCCACTGCTTTTGTGTATACCCTATTGAAATGTTGTCTATCCTGATCCACAAACAGTATGCAAATCTGGTTGGCTATCTTGACATTTTGAAGTAGTAATAAAATTGCTGTATTCTGTGTTGCATGTGAAAATATTCTCTCTCATTTATTATAACTATTTAATGGTACTCTGCACGCTTCTTCAAAATACCCTACATCCTAAGTATATATTTTTTGTGTATAGCCTTAGATAAGCCACCTGCTGTCGAGCTTCACTTGTGTCTAGGCGTTCAGTCAACAGGTGGTTAAACCTGTTCTGGCTGAGGCTCATACTTGCTCACTGCACCTTTTTCTGTTCTTGCTGAGTTTCATCGCGGGTTTCTTGACATGCAATATGTTGCAAAAAACAATATAAAAACGGATATTCTTAGGAGATTAATGCAAACATAACATCTAGAACCTATTAGAAATAAAAAATATGAGGGATGGTTGAAGAGAAAGACCTAAAATTAAAGAGACATGTCAGAAACAACTCGTATGATATGAACATGTTAACACTACAAAAATGGAAACTATCAAAAATGAAAATAGAAT
This sequence comes from Diabrotica undecimpunctata, assembly GCF_040954645.1. NCBI lineage: Eukaryota > Metazoa > Arthropoda > Insecta > Coleoptera > Chrysomelidae > Diabrotica > Diabrotica undecimpunctata. The sequence goes on from NC_092803.1 coordinate 26,306,810, forward strand.
CTGCTAGCAAAAATTTGTATCAAGGAATAGATAAACCGATGACTCAAAGAGATTTAAGAGAGTATTACTAAAGATATCGCTATTTATACTTACATAAATTTAGTTCCAAAGCTTGTGGCAGTACTGACACCTCCAGTAAACACTCTATGTATAAATTTGGGTGCATTGTCATTGACATCCAATACACGGACGATCACTTTGAGTTGGGTGTCATCATCTGAGTCGAAGAAGCTCTGATTTTTCGGGGTTCTAGTGCAATCCTCTGTGGCCTTTATTAGAAGGATATAAATGTCCTGGTATTCTCTATCTAAAGGGGCAGTAATCTAAAAAGAATATGAATAAATACATGTTTTTACAAAACTTTGTTATTTGTTGCTGTTTTTCTAGCTTACCATTAGTGTATGATCTATGGGATTGACATGGAAAAGGTTGTTCTCGTTTCCTCCGATTATGTAATAGCAAACTGGCCCAGAAGGACCTTCGTACTCGAACTCGTCTCTGTCTATTGTATCTGGTAATTTCTTAATTTCCATCTCTGGTCCAACATTTTCTACAAAAGCAAAGAAATTTCTAGTAGTAACGAATAGTGGAAAGAGGTATCATAACCATAAATCATAAGGAAAATATACAGGTTGACAATTTGGAAACTTTCTATAGTTAATATCCTCATTCCCGTAAATAATATGAAAAATCCGAAAGACAGGCCAATTCTGTTTTCAAGGGAAGACTTTCTGTGAATAGTTTTAATAGCGCTCAAGATTTAACCCCATAGCAGGGGTAAATGTTATCCTTGCAATTTTAAATAGGAAAAATAATTAATTAACACACGTTTTAAAGGTCGTTTAGGTGTATCATGATTTAATATTTTTTGTTCAGTAGTTGTCAAAAAATTGCATTCGAAAGTGCGAAAGAAAGAAAAATAACTAGAACTTGCCTTCACTAAAATTAATACTTTTTAAAATTATGTAAATAAAACTTATTTTGTTGAGACGTATTTTGTTAAAATTATCAACACATTATAAAATATTCTATTGTTGTCGAGCGTTACTTAAAAAATTTTAACAACATATTGTTATTTCAGTTTTAGTTGTTAGGCTATTAAGTGACTCAGTATACTTGTGTATGTGTATACTCAGTAAAAAATTTTAAAACTGGTGTAGATAATCTCCTCAAAAAAAAATTATATTTTTTAAGAAGAGGTAAAAAGTGTACACGAAGGCTGGCACTTCGTTTTAATATAAGACAGACATGTCGTGGTGAAAGTTACAGATACTTTAAACATTGGGTGGGACAATTCTCCGAAACGGGTTAGTTGGTAAATAACAGAAGCAATAACTGGCGAGTACTAAATAACAAAACTTAAATTGAGGTTTTGGGATCATTTATGGTAGAGCCATCTCCATACAAACAGTAGCATAATAAAGAAATTTCGTGAGATCCTGTAAAAAATTACTGAAAATACCTAATTTTTCTGTATCTGTATCTGTAGAGTAGGGAGGTCGAGTTAAGTCCCACAGCAATTAGGCCACACAATTGACCCATTGCGCATCCTCTCAGGGTCCTTAAGTTCATTGTCTATCCTGCCATTTCTACGAAGGTGGACAAGTAACCAGGAGACATCTCCCTTATATGGGCAGGTGTGGGTCAAAGCTCGCCGAACGTGTACTCTACTATTTACAATAATTCCGGGCATTCACATAGGACATGCTATACCGTTTCATCTTCTCGTTTACACTTCATGCACGAGCCCCAGCATGTGGAGTTGTTTGCTTAGTTGACAATGACCAGTCAAAAAGCCAACTGTCAAGCGAAGGTTTTTCTTGGTCATTCTGGTCATCCTGCTCAAGGTTACTTAGTGCAACCTTGGCAAGTCTACATTTATCCTTCTTCCCATCTTTTCACGGTTTGCGTGTGGGAGTGACATTTAACAATTTCTGCGATTGTTGTAGTTGAACAAACAAAAAGATCCCCAGATCCTAAGAGTCTTAGGCCTGCCACCTAACCTTTTTGGGTTATTTCTTTTGCGCCTGTAGAGTAACCAGTTCTGTCTGAACTACGCTGGCATTTTTACCCATACCCCACTTTATTCTTAGGTTCAGTGATCTGGAGCAGGGGTAGCGCAACCAGCTATCCCCGCCAGAAACGGGTTCTCAATTGTTCCATTCCTACATCAAGGTTTGCACCCGCCGAGCGCAGCTACATAATTGTCACCAGCTCTTCACCACCCCTTTGACGTATATGTCTAGAGGAGTGATACCAATGAGAAACTCAATTGCAGCATTTCGTGTTATTTTTATGGCACCTGTTAGATTTAGGAAAGCCATCTGCTGAATATGGTTTAGTTTGTTGAACGGTGTTGCTGTAGCACTTTTGGTACCCAAGTGATAGCACCGTAAGTTAGCATTAGCCTAAGACAGCAGTGTAGATCCAGGCGATTACGCTGGGCGAAAGGTCCCATGCCTAAGTTTTATAAATATAGATCAGTAAAGAGCTCTATGATTATGATTTTGATAAAAGAATACAGTTTTGTGAAACCACGTCTGAACAAATCAAAGCAATCGCTATTATTATGCTAAATATTTGTTTCATTTCAATAAAAATAAAATGATCCTCAAAAAGTTACTCTATGGATTAGTATACTCGGAAATTTGACTGTTGGACCTTTATTTATTGAAGAAAACTTGACAATCAGTATGAACCTTACTTACTCCTCTTATAACTATCGCGCTAAAAATTCTAGGAACTAAAGAAGTATTTTAACATTTCCAGCAGACCGGTGTTCTATCTCATTAATCTCTTCCCGTCTGAAGCTGCTTCCACGAGAGATTTGCGAATAAATATATTGGCAAAAGGGGAACAATTGAATGGCTCCGGGACCAGCAAAGTTAAATCCGTTAGACTTTATTTTTTGGGGATATCTTAAATCTGTTGTTTATAAAATACAACCCGACGACATTTATGAAATTAAAAGACGAACTAGAGTAACTACCGACTCGCATAAATCACGATAATATAGAAAGATCTCAACACAGATCCTTTCGATACCCTGACACAACTAAATACTTCCTTTAGAGGCAGTGCGAGTTGTATGGACTACTTTGATAATAATAATAAATGTTTTATAGATTTACCTGTGAAATTTACATAGTATTCATCCACCATAAACTGAGGTTGATAGTTGTTCATATCGCTCACGTAAACAGTAAGGTCCAACTCAGAACTCAATGGCGTTGGAACACCCAAGTCATAAGCTTCGATTCGAATCTACAAATTCAAATTTAAAATCATTTTAAGGAAACATAGCATTATTTGATGCTTCTACATTTGACTTTAAACACATTCAAGAGAAGCTATTATTTATGTCAGAATCCATGCAAAATCTTTCTTTATTTTAGTATTAAAGTAATGGAGTTGTTTTTATGGGGAAATAATTCATGTATATCAAAAATAACCTACGTCATATATCTTCTGTTTCTTTCTATCCAATGGCAACCGAAGTTCCAGTATGCCAGATATTGGTTGTAATTCAAAAAATTTCCAGTGTCCCGCTGGATCCGTTTTCAATCTATAACGAACTGCCCCATTCGGTCCCACATCTTCGTCTGATGCTAGAATTTGAATTAAAGCACTGCCTACTGTTGCATTCTGTAACAAATAACACATATTTTTTCTCTATTTTTGCAAATCTTATTCTAGTGTCTTTATTAATTTACCTCTGGCACTTTCAACGTAGAGTTGGGTGGAGGACTGATGAAAATTGGCGGGTGATCGTTATAGTCTGCTACACATATTCTCAGTGTGTCTTCTACCAGTAGACTAGGTATTCCAAGATCCTGGGCTCTCAATACCAGAGTATAGTTCCCGTGTCTTCCTCTTAAAGAGGTTGTCGTTCGTATGTCAACAGACCATTCGTTTATTGGTTGTAGTTCAAAAAGGTTGTCTTCGTTACCGTCTGCTATGTCGATGATGACCTGAAAATCGGTAGTTTTTAGTTAGTATGTTCTTTTATATTTTGGGTATTAAATTATATAAACATATTTCTCTACCTGCCCATTGGAAGTTTCTGGATCATCAGCGTCTGATGCATGAATTGTTGTCACAGGTTGACCTGGTTCGTGAAATTCTGTTATATTGATGCAGTACGGAGGAACGTGAAGTACAGGAACATTGTCATTTACATCTTCAATTGTTATACTACAAAGTAGAAGCATTGATAGATTATTTTGTAAAAATAGAAAATGTAAAACAATAGTCTAAAGTAATAAACAGTTCTTGTTCGTAATAACAGAACATTACTTTTCCCTAATCAATCTAGATATACAATGAAAAAAAGCCATGTAGCTATAAACATTTTATTTATATGTATCTTAAATAACCAAAAATATTCTTACTTAATATGTTTAAAAGCGTTTCTGCTCTCTCCACTATTGAATCCATACTGATAATTATCCCAGCCTTCTATGATTAACAAAAAATTAGGTTTCTCTTCTCTATCGAGCTTATCAGACACTTTCAATATACCGGTGTCTCCGTCTAGGGTGAATTTTCCTTGGGAGGACAATCTGTCCAATAGGTAAGTTATCTTTCCATATTCCCCGGAGTCTGCATCAACAGCTTTGACCCTAGCGATTTCTGTTCCTACGTGGATGTCTTCAGGGATGATTAGAGCTGATGGTTCAGGTAGAAAAGAAGGGTTATTGTCGTTCTCGTCGAGGATCTGAATGAAGATTTCCACTCTGCTTGATCGCGGTGGATAGCCGCTGTCCGTTGCTTTTACCTAAACGAAAATATTTCTTTCTTAGTGTAATCTTCTAATAAACGGCATAATGATTTGTACAGTAAATGAAAATAAAAAATATCGCTGCATGCTATTTTTAATTTGTTGTCATATTTGGAATATAATATAAAAATGACTGGTATCTGATCGGCCTATGGTGGAGCAGTACGGCAAGAGATAAGGGCTTGCGGCTAGGTGATACTCCTCCATAGATCCCTACCGGAAGGGCGTGGAACGCCTAAATACCGGGTATATATATATATATATATATATATATATATATATATATATATATATATATAAATGACAAAACACTTTCATTTATTTTTTAAAATTATGTTATTTAACAATACATAAAACAGGGAAATAATTAAGTACTTTTAGTATTTTGGCGAGTACATGTCTGCTATTCTTGGTCCATTCGCTTTGTTTTTTTTATTTCTTTTATATTGGAATGCTTTTGTCCTAAAGTTAGGCTCTTGGTTCTAATGTACCGTACTTTTAGACGGGAATATTCGCATTCTTAGTCTGTTATTGGCAAATTGTTGATAGAGCAATCTTTGGTAGGGACATAAATATCTGTTCAGATATACTGGCAGCAATAACCGCCCGGCAGTGCACGGTGTTGGCTAAGGCAGGGGGTTAAAAGTCTTTGGTGATTGGTGTGTTTGTGGTTTTCCCGATGAATGTGTGGGAGAAAGAATGGTAATGGGGTGATAGCAGGGCATCAGGAGAGATGTTTTGCCTTAACCAACCCTTCTATTCTGATGTCTGGAGTGACGGTGGAGAGGTTTTAGTTGGATGCCGACCGTCTCGGAGTGGTGACGCGACGAAGTGTCAAAGGTCTAACTCATTCGAGCATCTCGTTCTGGCACAACTTCGTTAGGATATTAGGAACCCAAAACTACTTGGCTGAATCACAGGTGTCTGTATGCAGATTTTGCTTCTTCTCTTTAAAGATGTAAAAAGGAGTGCACAGTGTCGGCACCTAACTAGTTCTTGACAGCAAGAGGGCTCTAACGACTGTTAAAATGACGAATAAGGTCAATTTAATATGGGTGACCCAATACTCAGGTTTAAAGGGGCTGAGCTTATTAGACAGTACAGTACAGATAGTATTAGTCAGTGTATTTTAGGAAGCTATTCTGGAATCGTAGTGAGGATATGAGACAGACTAGGGATTTGTAAGAGTATCATAGAGCAAACTATGGCAGATTTAAATGGTGCTTACATGTACTTGGAATAATAAATAATCAGGTGTCGGTTATTACAAATCTTAGTATTAGTTATACCTCTCTACCAAAACAGAGGATCGACTAAGCTGGATATTATGATGCACTGGTGATTGGGCTATAACTATGATATAGTCCGTACAATAGGACTGATATAATGTACCTCATTTAGGTGGTACCTTAATATGTCATATAATTATAATATATAATCTACTTTTTACTTACTGTCAGATTAATCCACTGATGTATTTCATGATCAATTTTGTTAGCCACTACAATATTACCATCATCTTGATTTAAATGGACGAGACTTGTTAGCTCCATTGGTCCTTCCAAAGAGTAAGTTATAGTCTTATTTTTGTCGATATCATCGGCGGTAACACTTCCAATAGCTGTCCCATGCTTGCTGTTTTCAGCAATACTAAATTTGTAGAAGGAATTTCTAAACTTTGGTGAATTGTCATTCACATCTAGGATGTCGATTACAATTTTTGCTAAAACAAATTTATTAATAATAATTAATGCATGTATATGATGTCGTAGTCTTACCATGTGCCACTTGTTGTCCTGTTTCTGAATTGATATCTTCTACAGTTAGTCCCAACTGAAATTGCTCAACAATTTCCCGATCCAATGTTTTACCTATGGACAATACTCCTGTTCTTGGTTCTAGATGAAAGGCTCCAGAACAGTCGTACTCTTGTGTTTTTACCAAAACCCTTCTTTCGTTCATTGCTTGGCAGGCAGAGTCGTCTATTTTGAACACCAGCGTTGCTGTTGAATCAGGATCATTAGCAGATAGGTTAGCAATAATTTTTCCTACCTAAAAATATAGAAATATAACAATTACAAGTATTCAAGATAACTCTTGATTTCCTTACTGGTGTGTTCTCAAATACAGCTATATTTCCTGGGTCATCAAACACTGGCGCCTTATTATTAACATCTATAATGTTAATAACTACGTCAGTCAATGCTTGCAATTGACCATCCCCTGGTGCTCCATCTATAGCAAGAACTTTTAAAGGGTAAACCATCTTTCTCGGTTGTGTCAGATCTGGGTCCAACGAAGCTCCTCTAGCTACCCTGACGATTCCAGTTTCGGTTTCTATGGTAAATTTATCGGCGGCACCGTGCTGAATTCTGTATACGATTTGGTTGTTGGGGAAAGATCCGTCGAAGTCGTGGGCTTTTACCTAAAAAGTTTATTTAGATTTAGGAAATCATCTACGACATTATTGTTGATAGTTTTGATGCATTTTATTCTTAATTACGTAATTTGTAGATTTTTTTTTTGGCTTTGAACTATGGATTTTTTTGAAAATCATACTCAATTTATTTTCCAATTTTTTTCTTAATTTTTATTTTTTCTTTTCATTTCCTCTTTTACTCATATTATGTTTGAGCAACATTTATTAGGCGTTTTTATTATTTTTTCTTTTCTTATTCTCTCATTTTTTATTTCATGATAGCCTTTTCTCCACTTTTGTAGTGATTTTATGTTTGATCTAGTTATTCCTACTTACCTGAAGCAATGAAGTCCCACTCGGAGAATTTTCTGCGACTGATTTATTGTAAAAACTGTTCTCAAACACCGGAGTATTATCGTTGACATCTTCTACGTAGATCAATAATGGCACGTCACTGAACAAACTGGGGGTTCCCCAATCTCGGGCACGCACTGTTAAAAATACTGAGTACACGCTACTGGAAAAGGAGTTCTGTAAACTCTCAAAGTCCATGGGGAATTTAGGGCTAATTAATCCTGTAGAATCAATGGTAAAATTTTCGGCTAAATCACCGAGAAGTTCGTATTCTACTTCGCTGTTTTTTGTACCTAAAAAACAAGGAAGAATATGTATTTTCGGGGAGTAGGATATATTTTTTTTATGACTTAAAACATGAATAATAAAATTTGGTAAAGGATATAAACTCTTCTATTTCTGATTTTTGCTTAGCGCTTACTTCTTAGGAAGCTGTTGTACAAGCGCTAATGCCGTCGCGTTGATAACGCGGAAAACAGGTCGCATAATTTCCAAGTTATACGTGACTGTAGTTGCGTCGCGTTGAGATCACTCTACCTGCGTTGTCAACGCTAGGTATAACTTACTGCGCGCTATGTGCAACGCGTGAACTGTTTGCTACTAACGCGACCGTCCGCGCTAGCAATGCTTGCCGTCAGGATAACGCGAACTCGCTGACGGCAATGTCGTTCGTATAATTTACTTCAAGGTAGTGTCATAGTCCAGTTGAGCTGACGCTAACGCAGCTTGTTATGCAACGGCATTAGCGCTCATATAACAGGGCCCTTAAGACTCTGTTTTACGAGCGCTAATGCCGTCGCGTTAGCAACACCGCGTTAGCGTCGGTCCAACCGGACAATGGCACTACCATGAAGTAAATCGCGTACATACAAATCAGTCGCGTTAGTAGCACTGACAACGCGGACAAAGTATGACGCAACTACAGTCAAGTATAACTGGGAAATTATGCGCTCTGTACAGCTTCTTTAGGCTGGTGATAGCTTTTCACCTTTACCAAGAAGATATATCTTCCGCATTAGTGATACTGTAGCTCTAAGTAGTTATATTAATTCTAGCCTACTAAAAAACAAAAAAAGGAAAACCAAGAAATTTTTTACCATTTAAATCAGCATCTCTTGCTTCAACCTTCAACGGTTGTTCAAAATCCAACTTGTTCTCGAACAACCTGGCCTCATATTTGCTCTGGACGAACATGGGAGCGTTATCGTTGATGTCTTCGATGTTGATAACTAGTTGGACTGAATTTCGGTTGCCATAACCCAAATCATCTCTTGCTTCGACTGTCAGAAAATGTCTGGAGATTTGTTCTCTATCCCAGTTGGGTCCTCCGGCTATTTTTACTGTTATAACTCCAGACGTTGGGTGTAAGTTTAACCTGTAAAAGTATTGGGTAAATATGAATGATATAATTTAGTTTTTTCCGATAAAGTATTGAAACGAGAACACTAATATATTTAATTTTTTCATCTCCAATAGTTATTTTAATGTTAAAATTGGAAACTAATATATTTTCTAAACATCTTTTTCTATTTTTGGAAGTTTTATAAAGATTTATTTAGATGATAAAGTTATAAAAAGGAACTGAAAAGGTACTGCCTAGAAGTTTTTATTGTTGCGGTCCTTTTGTCTATCAAGACATAACCAATTTGGTTGGTGGTTGTTCCACCAGGCATAATCAATGTTACTTTGTATTATGTCGCTGTGTGGGAAAAAGTCTAGCTTATGATCATGCTTTTTTCTACTGGTAAAGTTCATAAGTCATTCTCCATTCTCATTGATGTTTTGATGTAGGGAATGTTTACCAATGGTTCCTAAGAAAATTTCCTCTCCGCCTATTTGAGCATTCGTACCTTCTAGTACATCTTGATATCATTTCTCGCTGAGCTGTCGTATACTTCCTCTAGCTGTTCGTAGATATCGTCTTTAACAACTAACTGAAAATATTGTTGGGAAATATCAAATCGGTTTCCGACAAGAAAGATCTACAATTCACCAGCTATTTACAGTCAAACAAATTCAAAACAAATCGTGGAAATACGACATCGATATCCGCAACATAAATTTTAAATTAGACTTAATTAATAGACACAAGTTATATTAAATATTGCATAGCTTTAACATCCTTCAAAAATACATGCTGCTAGTAAAAGCAACAATGGATTCGTCTGCAGAAACTGTCAGAGTACAAAATGAGCTCACTGAGAAATTTTCAACAGTCAAAGTATTAAAGCAAGGAGGCAAGTTAACACCGACACTATTCAACTTGACTCTCGAATATGTGATAAGATAGCTGAATATAGGAAGAGGTAATTTCATAACAAATAAATCAATACAGATTTCCGCCTATGCCGATGACATCAGCATTATGTATCGAAGAACAGAAGAGGCGGAAGAAATATATTCATAATTAAAAACTAAGGCAAAAGAGACCGGACTAGAATACATACTCAAAAGACAAAAAACAACCATGAACTTCAGAGTCTTCGATAGGCTGATGATATAGGGAGAATAGAGACAGAAATAATGCCGAAAAGAGCCGTAGATAGTAAAATGCAGGGCGACGGACCAAAAGGAAGGCCACGAAAAAGGTGGGAAGATGAAGTGGCAGCGGTCGCGTAAAATTTGCTAGACGTGAGAACCTGGAGATAAGCGCCGACGAGGTTGGAAGCATAATTTGGAGGAGGCCAAGTTTCAATTAGAGCTATAGCGCCATTGGTGAGATTATAGTTTTTCTAAAATTTACCCAATTATTGATGCCTCAATCTAATTTTATTATTAAAATTAGTTTTAATACAAATGAAATATTAGACACAGTGATAACCTTGGAAATACTTAAAACAATAGATAAAGCAGGATAAATTCAAGTTAACGCACATGAAGAGCTTTGACGATTGTCATCTGGAGCATGTAAAAAATAGATAAAAGCAGTAAAATAAGACGGAAAATATCAACAATGGTATTTAAAATTGTTTACTTACATATAATCAATACTTCCTGCTAAGTTAGTATATCGAATCCCTCTACTTCCAAACTTTCCTGAATCATCATCAAGGGCTTGTACCCAAGCAACCGTAGTTCCTACATCGCAGTTCTCTGGCACCGAAACTTCATACAACGATTTGGAAAACTCTGGAAAATTATCGTTCCTATCCAAGATATTCACCATTACGGATGCTTCGCTAAATTTCGGCTTGCTTTTAACGATTTCTTTAGCTACAAGTGTGAGGTTGATTCTTTTGATTCGTTCGAAGTCAAGGGTTGTGCTGTTCTTGACCCTTATCATAAATGTGGCTTCGTTCACCGCCTTGCTAGGGGTAATATCAAATGCATCTCCACCACCTTTTACGTACAGGAAAAAACTTCCATTTATGCCCTAAAAATCATAAACAATAAAACATAACAAAAAATATAAAATAACTTAAAACTGTAGAATAACTTGTTTTTTTGCTGTATATCTGTGCGTAAAGTGAGTTAAGTCCAAAAATGGTCGAATTAGCCAATGCACTAACTGCATGTTAGAATTTGATATCTATATGTGTGTATAATATGTCAAGCCCAATTCCATTTCTAAACTGAGATATTCATTTTTGCACAAGTGAAAAATAATCAATACTAATTCCTGAACTTGAATATATCACTTTTTACACTAAACATTATTTAAGAAATAGGAAGATTCAGTGTGTTAAGTCCCACAATCTTGCGACTTAACTCCATGACCATTAGTGCGACCATGACTTAACACACCGCGCACCAATAAGTTATTACGTTGACTCTCTGTACGCCGTTAAATAGCTGATTTGTCTACATATTTAACTAATCAGTGGCATATTGACTAGGTCATTTCAAACATGTTTGTACTTGAATGAACAACATAACATTAAAAGTTTAACCTGTGATTATTATGTTGGTTTAGTTTTAGTTGAAGGAATTTAGTTAAAAGTTTAACCATGCCATCGAGAGCACATAGCATACTTGAGACAGAAGAAAGTCCAAGCCGTGGTAAGTTTTATTTAAGTTTTTAATATTGCTGAAGACTTTAGGCCGTATTACTAATGGTCTATTCAACTTTTAATTACAAAAACATGTATTTCATAATTTCTATGGTAAGAATTGGCCGCTTCACTTTTACACAAAAAAAAAATTATAAAGCTCTATCTGTTATCTTTTTAATAAATCGTTTATAATACGACTGTTTTTCTTAACACTAACGTATTGTAGTGAGCTACAGTTAATAGCTATTGTTTAACTAGTAAAGCAATAGAAGATCTGGATAAAAAGTATGATAGCTTTAATTTACACAAAAAAATCAAAGAAATGACAGGTTCTAGAAAACGTACAAGAACGAATATCCTTAAAAATGATAAAGGGGATATTATTACTGATATGAAGGAGAGATTATGTCACTGGACCAATTACATCCAACAACTATTTAATGATGAAAGAGAAGAACTGTCATTAGAAATCACCGAGGATACCGGACCACCAATATTAAGAGAAGAAGCCATCTATGCCATCAAAAACACAAAAGAGGGTAAAGCTACTGGACCAGATGATGTGCCAATCGAATTATTAAAACTCATCTATGAAGATGTTATTGATGTAATGGTTGAACTCTTTAATCTAATATATCAGACTGCCACAATCCCCAGACAATGGCTGCAATCGACCTTTGTAGCAATTCCCAAAAAGCCAAGTGCAACAACTTGCTCAGATCACAGAACAATAGCTTTAATGAGTCACACACTTAAAACATTTTTGAAAATAATTCACAGCAGAATTGTTAAAACTCTTGAATATGAAATTAGTGACACACAATTTGGCTTTAGAAATGGTATGAGTACAAGAGATGCTTTGTTCGGCTTGAATATGCTGGCTCAGAGATGCATGGACATGAATCAGGACATGTACTTATGTTTTGTAGACTTTGAAAAAGCATTTGATAAGGTTCCACATAAAAAGCTTGTAGATATATTAAAAAGCAAAAATATAAATGTCGTGATATGAAAATGATATCTAATTTATATTGGAATCAAACTGCCAAGGTGAGAGTTGCCAAGCAGTACACCCAAAATATCAGAATACAGAGAGGAGTCAGCCAGGGTTGCGTGCTGTCCCCACTACTTTTCAATGTCTACAGTGAAGCGGTATTTCAAAAAGCGCTCTCAGACTCAATAGAAGGTATATCTATCAATGGAGAAGTTTTGAATAACTTATGTTTTGTAGACGATACAGTAATAATGACGGATAACAACAATGATTTACAGAACGTAATGCAACGACTTAATGAACGCTGTCATGAGTATGGACTGAAGATACATTTAAAGAAAACTAAATGCATGATCATGACTAAATCTGCACATGCAAATATCCAACTGACTATTGAAGATACTGCAATTGAGAGTGTTAATAACTATAAATACTTAGGAACATGGATAACATCAGATGTAGACCAAACCAAAGAAATTAAGACACGCATGGAAATAGCACGTGCATCATTCATTAAACTTAAAAAGTTTATTGTCGGGATATAAGGTTAGAACTATGCCTGAGAATGCTTCGATGTTACGTGTTCTCTACTCTTCTTTATGGCTTGGAAGCGTGGACACTAAAACAAGTCCATCTGAATAAGTTGGCCGCCTTTGAATTTTGGTGTTACAGAAGAATCCTACGAATATCATGGATCCAAAGAATGTCAAACGTGGAAGTAAAGCAAAAAGGACATGTACTCATGTACCTTTAGGACTTAGGACATGTGATGAGAGGGCAAATACCGCAAATATACGCATTATTACAACTTATTATGTAAGGCAAAATCCGAGGAAAGCGAAATATGGGAAGACGAAGAATATCCTGGCTTAAGAACTTAAGGGAATGGTTTGAATGCAGTAGTGCAGAACTTTTTAGAGCGGCAGTCAACAGAGTCCGCATAGCCATGATGATTTCCAACCTTCGATAGAAGATGGAACTTCAAGAAGAAGAAAAAGTAAAGTAATAGTAAAAAGGGGGAATGCAACTTTCCTCCAGAGTAAAACATGCTTTTTTTGTCGGGTAAAGTTTGAAAAATTGTATATTGTTTCCAAACAAAACAAATTTTCTTTATTCAAAGATTTTATTATATGTATTATACATAATTTTATTATGATCTGTTTAATATTTCCTTCCGTTACAATTAGCAACAGGAAATAATGGTACCTTTTCTCCTATTGATGTATAACAGAGTGTGATCTTTTCGGTATAAGATGACCAAAAAATGTTTTCAGTTTTAAGTCCTGCTCCAAGTATTCCACCTCATCTAATGGATCTGATTAATTCAGATGACTCAGACAGAGATGCCAACTAGAATTCAGTCGAAGACCTGCTTGATTTTGAGTCATCAGGTGATGAATACGAAGCTGTACATAAAATAAGAAAGTCAATGGTCAGTGTAAGACACAGATTTGGTACCAGTAAGTACTAATTATGTTGGAATAGATAGACAAACAGAACCAACCATTTTACCTTTAGAAGCTGAAGACACGGATAATTTTGTAAATGAAATTAATCAAGGTACTTGTGAAAAATCTGCTAAAACACCCAGTACTTGTATTACAGCAATATCTGCACAAATTCCTCTTACAAAGGCTGGAACTGGGAGAAAGAGAGGATTAAAAGGCGAAAACAGGAGAGTAAGAGAATAACGAAAGATTTTGAGGATTTTGTGTATGAAAAAGTGTATTGAAAAGGTTTCGGACAATGTCTGTAAAAAGGTCTTCGCAGATTATTGGAAGATGAATGACTATAGCAGGAGGTGTAGTTAGATAGCGTCCTTGTTAGAGTTAGATAAACCTAAAAGAAGAACAGAAAGGACAGAAAACAGTGACAAATTTAGACAAACTAGTGTCAAGTATCACATTGAAGTTATTGTTTGCAAGAACTGTTTTTTAAAAGTATTCGGAGAAAGTCGGAGATTGCTAGAAACTATGATTCAAAAGAAAAGAAAATCATCGTCTTCGGACATAATCCAACCGGACGAAAGAGGAAAGTTTAGAAAAACCTTTATAAATGAAGAAGAAAGGAATAAAATAAGTGTTTTCATAAACTCTTTTACTTCTTCTAAATCATCTAAATTTAATATCAACATTCTTTAATGGTTATGTTTTCGTTTGGTATTTTCGTTATTTTGTGCATTTCTTAATTTCTATTAATTTGCTGTAATATATTATGCTCAAGTGTTAGAGGATTTCTGATGAAATCGAGACATACCCTGTTTGTATTAGTTGGCTTTGTTAGTTTGTTTCTCAAATTTAATTTATTTTCTGGAGCAGAGTAAATTATGATTTAAGTTTATGTAAGTTGGAGTAAGTTCTTACATATTTAATATTTTTTCGAAATAGTTGTTTTATTAGAAATTTGCTTTTTCTACACCCTATTTCCCCAATTTTAAATGGCTTTTGTTGGCTTTTAGCATAATCTTGTTAAACATTAGTGACTACAGAAAACTGTTACGTTCATTGGAGTTTTATGAAGTGGATATAAACAAATTTAATTTAATATTTACCTGGTCATAATCGTAGACTTCTGGTAGAGCGTTTCCCAAAAAGGTAACGGGTGTGTTGATCTGAGCATTTTCCGCAATTTCGCATTCGTAGTAATTGCTTTTGAACGTTGGAGTTTCATCGTTGACATCAGTAACCATTACGGTAACTTCTGTAGTGGCAGTTGGAGTAGGAACTATTTTGCTGCCTATTTCTTTTGCCTAAAAATGAAGTAAAGGAAAATAACATCAAAGTCCACAAAACGAATGTTCTAAAAAGGGCCAAAAAGACAAAAATTAGACGTACGAGTAGTTAATAGTTAGAGGTAGTATTAAAAATTAGGGTGATTAAAATTGATTCTTTAGTTTTGTGCATTTTTATCATGTTTTTCCATAAAACGGATTAAAGTTTACCTATTAAAGCAAAGTACAGCCACTTAATTTACACGAAATTTGAAGGAGTGTAGAACTGCTAGTATATTTACAAATAGGATTTTTTAAACTAAATTGAGGCTATGAGAGCAAGAGTGGGCTAACCAACATTTTGTTGATAATTGAGTTATAGATTGCAATCACTTCTACTGACCTAAAGTTTTAAAGCAAAACCGGTCTAACCAACATTTTCGTATATTATAACATAAATCTTGCCAGTAAGGTGATTTTGCATTATAGAAAATAACAAAAATTTGAAAACACCTAACAAAACAACCTAACCTAACCTAACCTAACCTAACCTAACCTAACCTAACCTAACCTAACCAAACCTAACCTAACCTAACCTAACCTAACCCACGAAGTTGTGGAATATACCAAATTTGTAGACAATGAGTACCTTTTGGCATCATCTTTTAATTTTATAAAATTTCAAAAAAACACATATATTCTTGGTTCATGTAAATCCATTATTCAATATTTGGGGTTAGCCCACTCTTGCTCTCGTAGCCTCAATTCATCTTGCATTTCTTTGTTTACGTTGTTGTAACATTTACGCCATGCTATTTTTTTCAGTTATTTTTTTATTATTTTCTCATATATATTAAATACTTACTGTTATTTGGAGAATGTAGGTTCCTGCTCCACCAGGTAAGGCTTCTCTGTCGATGACACTAGTTGTAAATACAACTCCTGTATCTCTCTCTACTGAAAAAACATCATTAATACTATTCAAACTATTCGATAGAAGGGAATACTCGATGGGGTTGTTGACTCCTCGATCGCCATCTACAGCGACAACTAAAAAAAGTAAATATTTAGTTTGAAAATATTAATGAAATGATAAATGTTTTGCTCGCTTTCTCTTGTTGCTAAGTAGATACATATAATAACTTAAGTAAATTACTCCGTAACTTGCATAATCTTACTTTTAATCGTGTTCAATTATATTGAGCTTTATATGTCTTTGGCAAAGGATGTGCCCCGGTATGTTCGCGAGTTTTACAAAGAAACGTACGAGCAAGAATATTATATTTTTATTAATGATGTTAAGTAAGAAGAAGACGGTTTTGATGGAATCTATATTATTGTTTCCTACATTATTTCCGCAAACTTTTAATAATTTAAATTAAAACTTAAGCATTTTGGAACTCCACCTGCTATAAATGTTACCATAGATACACTAACGTCTATACAATAAAGCATTTCTTAGAATTTTCCGTCACTTGATTTCAATTTCAATTACGTTGAGACTCTTTCAACGTAAGACTAACAAACCATCAAACCTAACTTGACGAACAAAGATGTTTTCTTTTATTTAATTTATTTTCTAAACAAAGTTTAACTGTGTTACCCCTTAAGACTGACGTCCCGATCGGACTGTTTTCTTCGATTTTGGTAAAAGGAGTGATCCGAACAAACTCTGGTGGTTGGTCTTCTACATCTTCCACTTTGATTAGCAGTGCAGCTGTGGCTGTGTTGACTCTTCCTTCCTTTGCCCTATCCACTGCTAAAATTTTCAATTGATGAACAGTTTGTTTCTCGTAATCTAAAGAACCTAAAACAGTAAACAACAAGAATATCAATTAGAATAATAACTTCATGAATAAAGTGAAAACTTAAATCTTTAAAAATGAAAACTGTATGTGGTCAATTATTGATGACTAATAGACTAAAGGTTAAGATACAGTTGATTTACTGTCAGCTATTTAAGATTGGAGGTCTTATTGACAGATTCTTTCCTTTTTTCATATGTTCGAGTGTCACTCGTTTCAAGTATTAGTTATTTAGTAAAAAAGAAAACATTTTTTTCTCCCGATACCTTTTTTTCTGTTTTTGCAACAAACAAGTCAATTAACAAAGAGATATAAAGTTAATGTTGTGAAAATTCTCTTCTGGTAAAAATGTTCAGAACAAATGAGCCCTTTCGAAGAGCCCTTGAGAATATAAAAATCAAACTAAAGTTAAGAAATCAATGTCAAAACTTGAGTTTCCAGTGGGTGGTCCCAGAAGTAAACCCAAGTAAACCCAGAAGTAAACCTAACCCAAAAAAGAAAACACAAAATTTTTAGGAAAAGTCTATGTATTTTCCAACTGTTTATAATAAGAACTGCCTTGCTCCTTAAAATAGCCATTGGCTGCCGACATCACTTCTTCACCGTTAAAAAATCTTTAACCACTGAGCCATTTTTTCAAGTTTTTGAACACAAACCAATCCAAGGGTGATAAACCTGGAGAATAGGCTGCATGGGGTAGCAATTCAAACTTATATTCATGAATTTTGGCCATTCCAATAACGGATCTGTGTTCTAATTTAAATTGTGATCTGTTAAAGCTTATAAATGAGGAAAACATTGGAATACTGGTCAAGCTTTTCAATGATGTTTATTCGACTGGTGATATCCCTGAAGATTGGTTAAAGTCCGAATTCATAACACTACCAAAAAAACAACGTCCGAAAAACTGTAGCGATTATAGAATGATAAGCCTTATGAGCCACACTTTAAAAATATTTCTACGCATCATCCACAGTAGAATCAGAGATAAATGTGAAGAAGACCAGGATGAAACACAATTTGGCTTCAGAAATGGACTGGGAACTCGGGACGCCCTCTTTGCACTAAATGTATTACTGCAGAAATGTCGAAATTAAAGGAAAGACGTCTTTGCTGTATTTATTGACTATGAAAAGGCCTTTGATCGAGTACAGCATCACAAATTAATTACAATATTAAAAGATAAAGGAGTTGATAGTCAAGACATACGATTCATAGAAAAGTTATACTGGCGTCAAACAGCGACAGCTCGCATAAACGGAAAATCAACAGAAATATGTAAAATACAAAGAGGTGTCAGACAGAGTTGTGTACTATCCCCACTGTTATTTAATTTATATTCAGATAGAATATTTAAAGAAGCGCTGCATAATTTGGAATGGGGCGTGAAAGTTAATGGAATTCTGATAAATACAATCAGATATGCAGACGATACAGTTATTTTAAGTGATGACATGAATGGATTACAATGCCTTTTAAATGCCGTTGATACAGTGGGAAGACAGTTTGGCCTAAACATAAACTGTTCAAAAACAAAACACATTGTGTTTAGCCGTTTGGCACATCAAGATGCACGATTATGTTGATGGTCATATAATTCAAAGAGTGTCCAGTTTTAATTATCTTGGTTGCCATATTACTGAACAACTAGATCCAGATCAAGAGATAAAACGTAGAATCGAGATAGCCCGCACGACATTTTTAAAAATGAAGTCATTCTTCTGTAATGATAACTTGCAACTTCAACTTCGAAAGCGCATGGTTAAATGCTACATTTGGTCAGTTCTCTTATAAGGTGTCGAAGCATGGACATTAAAAATATCCACCTTTAATCGTCTGGAGGCCTTTGAGATGTGGCTGCACAGACGTATGCTGAAAATTCCGTGGACGGCTATGCTGACAAATGTGGCAGTCCTTGAGAGAGCAAATGCTGCTCGCGAGCTGCTTGATAACATCAAATGTAGAAAGATGGCCTATTTTGGACACGTAGTAAGGGGAGACCGATATAATATTCTTTAACTTATTATGATGGGTAAAATCGAAGGACGCAGAGGAATTGGTAGAAAGCAGGCCTCTTGGTTGAAGAATATCAGGGAGTAGACAGGAATGAGGAAAGCTAAACAACTCTTTAGAATAGCTCAAGACAGAGACAGTTTCGCCATGTTAATCGCCAACGTCAAGGGGACTTGATAGGGCACGTTAAGAAGAAGAAGTTCTAATTTAGTGATATCTTTCAATCAACTATCGCCATCTCTAGGTCAGGCTCGGTACTTTTGGGACACAGATATAGTTGAGAAAGTATTGAAGACTTACAAGAAGTAATGCAAGCTATAACAAGTAATGATGACAGACAGGGACTAAACATAAATATAACGAAAACAAAAGATTTGGTAGCCACACGCAATGTAAAGCACCAGGGTTGCATCTCTGTAATATATGGTATATAATGTTATGGTAAGAGTAGATAATTGGTAATTGTATACAACTATCGGTAATTAAATTACCAGAGCCGACGGTAAATGTAGGAAATTATTTTCAGTTATCTACTTTTACCGGTAATTGTATATAATTACCAAGGAACAGCGGTAAAAGTATAAAATGATAAAATAAAAACAATTACTTTCAACAGCTATTCAAGAGGTGTGATTTTTATTGAACTGAATTAAAAACAAGAGACATTTTGTTAAACCTGAATTGGGTTTTTTTGCCTGAATTAATACTACTACTTTACTTACTTACTATTTATTGTGACACAAACTCTCATGCCACTTGGAATTACACAATTTTCCATTTCTTTACATTTCCACTTATCTCATCGACGTATCTGTTTAACATTTAATTTTGCAAGCACATTGCTGATAGCCTTGCCCACTAGACAAAGACGTTTTTCTAACATACTCACGCAATGAAATGTTTAGTTTTGGAACCACGTCTAGAGAAATGAATGATTCTTTGCAGATGGTAAATTGATTTCTGTTATAGAACTGTGGCAGTCGCTCTTCTTACCCAATTCGTATGATTAATTTTGAAAACCCATAATAACAACCAAAACATTTCTAGAATTACTTCGTGCCCTTCCAACATCTGGCTTCTTCTTCTTAAAGTGCCCTCTCCTCAATGGAGGTTGGCTACTACAATTTTAAACTCTTCTCTATCTTCAGCTGTTCTTATTAGCTGTTCAAAATTTAGCCCTGTCCATTGTCGGATGTTTCTGAGCCACGATAGTCTTTTCCTTCCTAGGCCTCTCTTTCCCTCGATTTTTCCTTTCACTATAAGTTGGGCATATTGGTACTTATTATTTCTCAGTATGTGGCCTAGGTATGATTTTTTTCTAACTTTTACTGTGTTAAAAAGTTCTCTTTCCTTGCCTATTCTATGCAGCACTTCTTCGTTTGAGGTATGCGATGTCCATGAAATTTTGAGTATTCTCCGGTAGATCCACATTTCAAAGGCCTCCAATTTATTTACGGTTGATGTTTTAAGGGTCCACGTTTCAACTGGATATAGAAGAGTCGACCAGACGTAGCATTTTGATAAACGTAGTCGAATTTCGAGTTTTATTCGAGAATCACAAAGCAGTTTTTTTATTTTTTCGAAAGATTTTCTGGCCTGTTCTATTCTCGATCTTATTTCTAGATCAGGATTTAGGCTGCTATTGATCCAACATCCCAGGTACTTAAATCTATTGACCTGTTCTAAAATGTGCCCATTTATTGTGCAAGGTTGAGGTACGTTTTGGTTTTTTCGGATTGACATCACTTTGGTTTTTTTAATGTTTATTTTCATACCAAATTGCTCACAGGTCGAGTTGGTCTTGTCGATGAGTCGTTGTAGACCTAAGTCGGAATCCGCAATTAACACTGTATCATCGGCGTATCTGATACTGTTGATATTTACGCCGTTCACATTGACTCCATCCTTGGAATCCTCCAATGCTTCTTTAAATAGAAACTCGGAGTAAAGATTAAATAGCAGAGGCGACAGAACACATCCCTGTCTAACTCCCCTCCTAATTTCTACTTCTGCGGATGTGGAACCTTCGATCCTAACTCTGGCGTTTTGGTTCCAGTACAAGTTTTTTTTACAACATCTGGCAGTTTTAATTTTACCCTACCACCGACATTACCGGGGGGTTTGATGTTTTAAGCATTTTCTTCGCTGGCTTTTCAAGACCTTCCTTTGCACGTGTCCGTTTAATTGCAACAGAATCTTGCCTCTCTGAAATTTGATTAGAAGATAGTTCTTCTATAATCGCATTAGATTCATTCACTGATTGTTGCTCAGGTTATTCTGGCCCTCATTCTATTAGAAGCTTATTTGGTTCATTCACGTCTGCTTATCCACTTTCTTCAGAATCAGAACCTGACTAGGTTTATTCTACTTGTTTCACCAACGCTTCCAAATCTTCTTTAGTCGAAATAATTTCTAGAGCATCTTCTAGTAATGATGAAGTTTTCAAATTTTTCAATGTTGACAGGAACCTCAAACATAGCTTCATACGGACTCCACTGTCAGAATGGTTCTTGGCGAATTGTACAAATCGAAGACCCTCTGACCACTCGTATATTTGGTTGCTTTTCAACCAGGAACTCAGCATATCTTCGATGTCTTGATTCGCACGTTGAATAGATCTTCGTGACTAACTGTATCTTTTCTTACCGTGTATTATCTTCAAATCTTTCCGCATGGAGCATAGTTCTTCTATAACTGTTGGAGAATTCTCGTCCATTGTCGCTTTGGATAATGACAGAAGCTCCAAACTCACAAAATATGTCAAGAAGAACTAATGCAACTTTTTCTGCACGTTTAGTTTTCAACGGCCGTAATTATACAAATTTTGTTAAGTGATCTTGATAGACAGAAATGAATTTGAATTCATTATCTGCCTGGAGTTGCATATCTATCAAATCTATTTGACATCTCAATCAATCAATCAATCAGTTTATAATGTTCTACGCCGTCTTCTGATATCCAGTCTCCATTTATCTCGGTCGTTCCAAAGGTTTTTTTCAACTCCCTTCTCCCTTAAATCTTTATCAATTCCTTCTCACCAACTTAATCTCGGTCTACCTTGCTTTCTTCTACCATGCGGTGTCCAGTTCAATACTTTCTTTGGCATTCTGTGTTTATCCATTCTTTGGACGTGTCCGTACCATCTTAGTTGATTTATTTTGATGTCCTCTGTTATATAATGATTGACACTCATAATTTCTCATATTCTTTCGTTTCTAACTCTGTCTAATCTTAATTTTCCAGCCGCTCATCTCCATTCTGTTGCTTCTAATGCTTTTAAGTTTTTTCCTTTCAGTGGCCATACCTCACTTCCTATGCAACAATGCTTTTTATAATGCTGTTATAGATTTTGTGTTTGTTTTCTTTGGAGATTGTTTTGTCCCACAGTAGACTGTTTAATTGCCTAATGGCTTGTCTTCCCTGGTTATTTATATGATTAATTTCTTCGTCTAATTTTCCATCGTTGGTAATTTACATGCCTAAATATTTGTATTTTTGACAGTGATTTATTTCTCGCTGTATTTCTTCCAAAATTAGATTTTGTTGAATTCCCCCAATACACATATATTCAGTTTTCTTGATATTTACTTCTAGCACAGACATAGATCGTATTCTTCGACAAGTTTACGGGTCATATATTCGAGGTCTTCATAGTCTTGGGCCATCACTATCTGGTCGTCTGCAAAACTTAATGTGTACAATATTACGTGTTTAGTGGATTTCCCATTTTTCTGCATTTTCTTTTCCACGTCTTCATCGCTTGCTCCGAGTAGATCTTAAACAAAGTAGGACACACGCAGCATCCTTGTTTGAGTCCTTTGCTGATAGTGAAACCCTTGAATACCTCCTCACCTTTCATTATATTACTGGTGTTGTTCTTGTAGAGGTCTTGAACAGCCTTGATTAAGGTTATACCAATATTTGTTTTCTCGAGAGCTTCTCAGAGTTTTTGTTGTGGCACAATATCATAAGCTTTTTTAGGGTCCACATAGAGGAGATATTGTATTGGTTGATTTCGTGCTACTTTTTTTCGATTAGTATTTGACATCTACTATTCGTTTATTCTGACAGTATAGATTTCACTACTAAACATGTTTTGGGAACTTTAGATTTTTTCTGACAAGTTTAATACAAATCCAAATCTATCGTTATGATTTCTACAGTTATATTGTTGTACTTCTGTTTTAATTCTTTCAATATTCTTGTTCTACCTCCATGGCCAATAGATTTATGTGCTTCGTCAATCAATTTAAAGAGTTCTTTCAAATAAACATAAAATATAATATTCTGTTCATCTTTTCTTAGGGGCCAAATTAGTTTTTCAGTTTCCCTAACTTTCATGACATCATACTTTTTCGACCACTTGTAGCCATACTGTATTTTACCACTAAATTTAGATTTACTTACATGTACATTGTTTATTAAACTTTGGTACTAAAAAACAGCAATAAAAGCAAAACCGTATTGTGCTTTTTACTATCCATCACTTCATGTACTTTTTTATTAGAACGCTCTTCCATTGTTAAATAAAAAATAATCAGTTCTAGTATAATGCAGTGTACAGTTCTGTGTAGGTACGTTAATACAAAACGTTATGTCGGTAAAGAAAATACTTCAAACATAGGTACCTAGGTAACATTATTGTTAATTAAAGATCGGCCTTCAAACGAATGAAAAAACCGTCGCAAAGTCTTCGCTATCATTGTATGTTAGATGTAGGTTCGTAAAAACTTCAATACATAATTCAGTACATATTATTATTGTATGAAGTTTTCGAAATGTATGATTTCCGAGGAAAGATCTCATGGACCGGACGCAGAATGACTAAAAGTTATTACAAATGATGGGAATGATAAACACCTTCTTAGAATTGTCAAAAGTAAGTAAAATGGGTTATTTAGAACATATTAACTAAGGAGTAAAATATAACCTACTACTTCTTATTGAGGGAGAAAAACGTTCGACAAGAATAATCTCATAGTTAAAAATATTAGAAATTGGATAGACAAGGATACACATGATAATAATCGTATGATAGACATAAACCTGCCGTAAATGGAAAGGGTTCTAAAATTGAAGAGCACATTAACAATTATTACATGTGCAATGCACGATTCTCATGATCTTCTAATACCTTTGCATTTAAAAATCTTGTAGCGTGTTTACTAAAATGACTTTGAATACTTAGTTGTGAATCATATTTAGCATTTTAGAAATTGGATGTCATCATTTAGGAAACTTTTTTCAGAATCGTTCCATTGATAGTGACTGATAGTAATATTTAATACATGTTCCTGGCATGATTTACTTTCTTACCTACTAATCGTAGCACTGCCCTCTCTCCTACTGTATTTACAGCAAACAATTCCTTTTCTCCATCTATATTCTGTAAATAATAAACTACTTGTCCATATGCTCCTTCGTCCGCGTCTGTGGCTTCTAGCGTAGTGATGGTGCCCGGTTTAAAATCTTCGGCGACAGTAATGGTTGGTTGGTAACTTTTAAACACTGGAACATTATCATTGACATCCTCAACCAGAAGAAGTAGGCCTTGGGTTACATAGTGACCGTAGCCGAGATGGCCGTCTGTGAGAGTGAGCACAAGAGAATATTCGTCTTGAGTCTGAAAAATTGTGAAAGTAGATTATAGGTTAGAACAAATGCGTATCTCTTACTTCTCGATCTAGTTCTTTGTTCAGATAAATATTGGCTTCTGATGGTGACGTATTGTCTATTCGAATAATGTCGCTTCCAGGAAATCGGCTTACTCCAAATTTGAGGTAGTCACCGTCTTCGTCGTAACCTCGTAACTGATAAATTAGAGTGCCTAAAACAACAAAAATTGCAGACGGTACAAAACACATACTTTTAGAAAATGCTTCTCATGAAATTATTATTTGGAGATTACAAGGTGGTGGAAGGATAGAAAAGAAAAAGAATGGAAAAAAGCAAAGCTGAAGAAATAAAATGAGGAAAAGAGAGAAACAAGACAAAGAATAAATAAGAAATAAAGATAACTAAAAATTTAAGTGGAAAACATTGACAAAAAAGGGATCACGACAGTTGAAACTGAAAAGTAAAACAAATTGAGGGATTAGAAAGAATCAACATTTATGAATGACAGAAAACGATATACGCTTACACATACAACTGTATAGTATACAATTAAGTAACATAGAATCGATATATGTATAGATACATTGTAAAGGAATGCTACAAACCAGTACAAAATACAAATTAGGATGAGAACAAAGAAAGAGATAAAGTATATAAAAACAATTAGAAAGGGAAACAGGTAAACGATTTACTTAAATAAAAAATTAAAAGATATTGACACCGGGGGAAACCACTGAAGACATGAAGAAAGAAAGAGAGGAACAAATAATTAAGTAAAAACGAAGGAATGACAAAGTAACTAATTATCTTACCGACAGGTGTCTCTGATCCCTCTTTCAGTCTCAATATGATTTCGGTTTGGCCATGAGTGACGAACTTAGGCGGTTTGTTTAAAGAAAGAAATAGAGAAACAAATAATAAAGTCAAAAGGAAGGAATGAGAAAGTAACTAATTATCTTACCGACAGGTGTCTCTGATCCCTCTTTCAGTCTTAATATGATTTCGGTTTGGCCATCAGTGACGAACTTAGGCGGTTTGTTGCCTTCTGCTACACTTAAACTAATAACTAGGAGAACTAACACTAAAATATTGCACTGGGTAGAACACTTAGACGGTAAATTGCCGATTTTGAATTTGATTTTTACGAAATAACCGGTAAAAGTTCTTAGAAAATTTTTGAACAATAATCGATGGATCTCCATGTTTGGTTCGTTTGGTGGTTTGTTATTTTAATTCCATAATGGCGTTATTTTGTTGTGTGGTATGGCGAGGTGGTTCATTGTGGACTATCTGTAAATAATACAATTTCATTAGATACATATTGGTACGTTTAATGTACAAAAAGAATATATATCCTTATAAAGAAGAAAAAAAAAAGATTTATTATAAACAACTTTTGAAAAAGTTCATCATAAAATTCCAAAAGAACAGCCGACGAACATTACCTACACTATCACTTATATTTAAGAAGGGCAATAGGAAAATCTCCTTTTTAAAATCTTTTAAAATAAGGAAAAGCTTTTAAAATCAATAGTCTTAGATAACTTTATGAATACCACTAGTCATACGAAATTCAAATAAAGAACTGTAGTTATAAGAAAAAGATAAACAAAAAACTTGGGAGAACTACAGTCACTCGCGTTAATTCAAATCTGCGATAATTCGAACCTCTCTATAATTCAAAGTTATCACGAGTTCCTACAAAATCTCTTTATATTTCGAACTAAATCAATACATTTTTATGCACTTGGTAATTCGAACGAAAAAAATCATTGCTTTACAACAAAAAGACGCGTTAATTCAAACTTATCGGCGTCCAACACTTAACAATTCAAAACTACAGAGAGAAAGAGATGGAAAGATTGTATGTATCAACGTACCTTTATTTTTATTACGATTAATTTGACTACATATTTGACACACACTTCTCACGAATTGGTTAGTTTAGTTATTAGTTACTGTTATTCTTTCGTTGGTATACAGATTAAAATTTTGTTAGTCATGAGCCCTAGAAAGTATAAATGTTTGACGATTGCTGAAAAAAAAGATAGAGGAAGGTGAGAAGAAACTTGATGTTGCAAAAGAAATTAAGATTCCTCTGAGTATTCTCTTAATCATAATAAAGCACAAGGAGAAAATTAATGCTGCTCTAAATGCTGGAGTACGGAAAAGAACTACTAAAGGTGAATTTCCTCGTCTGGAAGAAAGTCTGGTCATTTGGTTAAGACAGTGTAGAGGACAAAAAGTGTCTATTAACGGAAACTTGTTGAAGGAAAAGGCAAAAGTTCGCGTCCAAGCATCAAAAACGTTGTGACAAGTGAAGGGTGGCTTACAAATTTCAAAAAGAGAAATGGAGTTGTGTTTAAAAAAGTTTGTGGAGAAAGTGGAAGTGTTGATGATACAGTTTGCTTAGATTGGCACGGTAAATTGAAGACCTTGATTGAAAACTATGATGTCCGAGACATTTTTAATACTTATGAAACTGGCCTATTTTTTAAATATTTACCGGACAAGACGCTTACTTTTAAAGATAAAAAATGTCATGTCAACGTCAGGGGAAAACCCTTAGTGATAGGAAAAGCAATGAAATCGCGATGATTTGAAAGGTGTGAAATCGTTTCCTACGGATTATCATGCTAATAAAATAGCTTGGATGACGACTGAACTTTTAACAATTCACTAGGAAACTAAGTTGCTGTAGCTGGCTGTATACCATGTATCACAAAAAAATTTTTATTTCAAAAATTTTTAGTAAAAGGTATAAATAAAATACCCAAACGGGCTATATCACAAATACAAAACGTTTTCAGAATGTAAATTCCACCATTAGTGTAACAAAGTGCACATGCTATGAGCCACTAAAATATATGGGTGAAAACCCTTTAAATGTTATAAATTTACAAATATGTTACATTATATAATATTAAAAATTAGGATGTTTAAGTTACCGTTGGAATTGGTAACATGGCAACGTATGGCTCTACATCGGTTACTTGGTCCTGAGACAAAGTGTCTTCGAGGACCTGTTGATAACAACTGACAAATTTTTTTTTTATCAGATAACAAGCTAATTGGACCGCGATATAATTATCAAGATATACCTCAAGGCTCAGTTTTATCTCCAATTTTATCTTATTCAATATATACAGCTCTGACATACATAACATCCAAATAAATAACATATCATTCAAAATCGTACAGTACGCCGACGATTTCTGCATCTATACAGGCAACAAAAAATATGAAACCTGTATGCAAAGCCTTAGCAAAGTATGTGAATCCCTTTTTTCATGGTTCTTAGAGAATGGTCTCAATTTATCTATAGAAAAATCAGTAGGTAGTATCTCTCTTCACAAGACATAACATTCCTACAAATGAAAATATCATTCTGAACGATCAATGTTTTAAGCTTCAAAATCATGTCAAATATCTAGGCCTTATTTTGGATAAGAAGTTAACTTGGAGACAACACATAGAGTACATGCTTGATAGATGTAACAAAGGCAGTAATTTCCTCAGAATGACAACTAAAACGTGGTGGGGTTGCGATGTAGAAACATCCTTGTTGTTTTATCGCGCTTATATACGATCTATTCTAGATTACGGTGCTACTCTTTATGGTTCCGCCTCCAAGAACCTTTTAAGAAAAATTGACACGTTTCAAAATTCTATTATGAGGGTATGTTTGGCTGCTATGAGATCAACCTCTATATAACCCTTATATGTTGAAGCCGCTGAGCTACCCCTGGAAAATAGAAGAAACTTCTTAAGTGAAAAAAGTCTTCTTAAAATTCTATTAACTAACTCGCAGTTATTTTCAAGCGTCCGTCAACTTAACGAGTCAGATCTTACAAACAAATATTGGGAGAAAAAACCTTCCCCGCTTTTATGCATGGCATTACAGAATAATCTTATTTTTTTCAAGAAATTGCACACGGTTGACAGAAGCTTAGACTACTTCTCTTTATTATACAGAACTGAGGTTATAATACCCACTTATAGTGAGAATACCATTATGAGTAGCAATCTTCTAAGATCTCTACTGCAGGATTATAGGGAAGCCACAGTAATATACACGGACGCATCAAAAACAACAGAAGGGACTGGATGCGCATACTTTTTACCTGCTACAAACGTAGAATTCAAGAATAAACTACCATATGAATTTTCAATCTTTTCAGCGGAATCAATAGCTATACTTGAAGCTCTAAAATATCTTAAAAACACCTGCAATAGACATATTTTAATTCTGTCAGATTGTCTTTCAGTTTTGCAGAGCATAAAAAACATTGAATTGCCCTCAACATTTAACAACCTCTACATATTTGAAGTTAACGATCGATTGTATCATTTATCATCGACTGGAGTTAATATAAAATTTATTTGGGTCAAAGCACATATTGGTCTCAAACACAATGAATATGTAGATCATTTAGCTGAAATGAGTGTAACAACTGGCTCTACGTTGAAATATATGCTTAATACATCAGATGTTACTACGATTAAAAAAAAATAAGCAACTTAGATGGAAAGAGCAATGGAAACATTACTGTTCTACAAACCATTAAAGGTATACCTCTTTACAACCAATTATACCTCAAACAACCTGGTTTCAGAATTTCAAAGCTCCTCGTAAATATTTTACTACTATAAATCGAATACGCTTTGGACATGCATGCTACCCATGCCATTTGTTTAAAATAAAAGTCATCGATGATGATAGTTGCGAACATTGCGGTAAGCTAGGTGACCTCGATCACATCTTCTTTGAATGTCCTAAATTTATTCAGCATTCAAACTCCCTGTATACAAAATTAACTAAATGCAATACATACGCTCCATATAATATACAGTCCTTTAGCTTTATAAATCTGGTACTCGTTCATGAAAATTTTCATGAGCGTGTATAGGGTTAGACTTGTACCCTTTGTTTATCCTATATGTAACAATACCTTATCCGTGGTCCAGTATTGTTTATCTGTTAAAATAAATGTCTTGACGGACCCCTAGACGAGAAGCGAGTGTCCTTGTATTTTCCTTCGACGTGTTCTTCTATTAATTATTCGTCTATTTCGTTTTAGGGACATCGCTGTGCATTTGTCTGAGAGAAATAATCTGTACTTATCTGTATATACTTTCTTAAGGAATATATTATAACCTTTCGAGACTGGCTGAATGACGAAAGTCTATGCCACAAAAAAAATGTGTTTATTATCATCTCGTCGACGCAAAAAGGATTGAAATACTTTTTCGGTGTTTTAACATATACGGGGTAATTTCAATTTATCAAGAATTTAAAAATGCTACAGCATAAGCTGGGGAACGCTTGTTCACACTGTCGACTTTATTAATAAACGATTCGGCATATCACGTTTTTCCATTAAATAAAAATAAAAATTAAAAAAAATTAGAAACCTAATTTTGGGGCCCCAAAAATTACGAACCCTAGGCGCCTGCCTAGGTTGCATAGGCCTTAGTCCACCCCTGGTTGTTAAATCCTTATTTTTTTTTATTACACATGTCTATTCATGTATTGCTTTTTCAATTTATCGTATTTATGACAAAAACTAGTTTATGGTGATAAAGCAATAGCGGAAATTATATTGTAAACATGTCACTTACGAAATAACCAATCAACAAATATAAAAAAGTAAACATGCACACGCGTTATGCTTGGCGGTAAATGTCATGTTGGACTGTTGAAGTTTTAAAAATAAGTCTAGTTTTCTATATTATTATAGAAAGTCAATGGGCCTGGAGTTTACATTTTTTTGTTTCGATAAAAGAGTAGCTCGTTCAGGTTAATAAGTGAAACATTTTTAACGTTACTTATTTTTTCTGTATACTAAGCCATTTTAGGATTTGACCCTTAAAATTTTTTGATCTACATTTTCGTCATAAGTATATTATGTACTAAAACAGTCCTTTTTAGACACTATTTCAAAATAAATATTCTTTATCATTTATCTAACACAATGAGATGTAAAAATTCATTTTATAATTTCGACTCGGAGTACTTACAGAGAAGTTTAAAAATTTATTTTTTCTACATAGGACCATGGAAGTATTTTCTAGCAACTATAGGTTGGGTTGAATTAAGTAGATCTATGTATCTAGCCTAAGTTACATATTACTGGAACTTAGCATGCCGTCCGTCTTAATACTCGGGGGTGCAAAATTAACCGGACACAGATTTTTCCCAAAAACTGGCGTTTAAAAAAGTTTAAGATGTTCCTAATTGAGTATTTAATAATAAACTAAATATAAATGTCAAGTTTATTACAACTCAACAATGTTACACAGAAAAAACCATAAAGAATTCAAAAAATTTGAAAATCTGCAAAGAAACAAAAATAATTTTTTTTAATATAAACATTTTTTATGGAAAACGATATTTAGTAGTGTGTATTATCTCCACGAGCCCTAATTACGCCTCTCATTAGATCAGGCATACTTCGGATTAAGGCAGCAAAGTTTGCTTGAGGGATTTGCTCCCATTCGTCACGAACTGCTTGCTCCAAGTCATTCATGGTTTCAAACTCACCATGGTTATGTAATTCCTTGGGGGCCATGGTAATAAACGAATCCCAACTTCATCCAAGTAATCCCATGTTATTCTTGCAATATGCGGACGAGCATTATCTTGCATCAGACGAAACTTTTCTCCAACAAATGGGGCAAATGGCACTACATGATCTTCCAAACATTGCTGAATATACGGCAAAGCGTTCAAATTGCCCCCTTGAATTATAACAAGTTCTATCTGAGATAGGGAAATGCCTGCCCACATCAATATACCACCTCCATCAAATTGAACTCTTGGAGTAAAACAACATTGCTGATAACGTTCACCAGCTCTTCTCCATATCCTAGGCCACCCAGCTGATGAGTATCAGTTAAATCTTTATTCATACGTGAAAACAAGAGCACTATAATCGTCAACACCCCAATTAAGATGTTCGCGAGCGAAGTGTAAATGTTGCCTCCGATGATCTGGTGTTAATACAGGTCCTGTGACAGGTATTCTGGATCTTAATCTATATTCATTTAAGCGTCTTCGAACGGTATAAACGGAAACTGTGTTTTTATGGACATCATTTAATTGTTGAACAGGTACTGGTGCTGATAATGTACGATCGCGTAACGGTTGTAACCTAAGAAAGCTATCTTCAACTTAACTTGTGGTTCTTCGTCTACCTTGACCTGGCCTCCTGGTGTATTGTCCTTTTTCCCGAAATCTTTGTATTGCATCAAACACTGTACTTCGAGAAATTTCTAAATCATTTGCGATGTAACGAATGCTCCGCCCATCATACTGTAAAGCAACAACTTGTGCTACTTCTTCTGGTGTCATTTTTTTTTAATGCAAACTTTAAACGGAAGACAATACAAAAACCTACAGCCGAACTTATAATCAGGTACAGTACCACAATAAACTTAAATTATTACTAAGCCAATAATTCACATTATTAACAAAACGTATGTGTAAAAGTGTTGTTGTTAGCATAGAACATCTAAACAGATTCAAACAAGAAAAAAAAACGTTATCGATAACAAGGCATAAAATACAATTCAAGCAAACTAAACAAGTTTTGATCTAAACACCAACAAAAAAACAAAACATCTGGATATCCGGTTAATTTTGCACCCCAGTGTATTTCTTTTGGGACTATTTGTGTCTGTCCATTGCATTGAAATTTAAAATTAACGTACATTCTACATCTTGACGTACATTCAGGATCGTGTTTTTTGTTGGGCGCCATATCACCAAATGTAAAGGAAGTGCCTGGAAAACTACGGCTACTTATCCATTCCCATGGTGCCTTACAGAGGGACTTCGACCAGTCAATTCGAAGTGCCCTCTGCGTATATTCCATATTTGGTGGATAATTAATCTCTCTCACATGGGGAATAAATGAAACATAGTTTAGGAGGTGGACATATGATAAACACCAGAACTAATCTTAACTAAGAAGATTAACTGCAGAGTTCCTCACCGATACACAATAAAATGTCTTTCATATGGATGTCAGGTCATAAATTCATGGTAATTGGACATTATCGTTTAAGAAAACACCTATACGAAAAAGGTAAAGTAAATAAATCATGTAGCACAAAATGCGAAATGGATGAAGAGAATACCAAACACATCATATGCCATTGTAATGTGCTAAGTGATATGAGGTAGGACCTTACTGGCCAATTGAGCATTAAACCAGAAGGTATCCTAAAACTACCAATGAAGAAAATTGGTCGTCGTTGAAAACACAGCACTTATAGGAACTTAACGAAAAAATACAGGATATGGCACAATGGTCTTTTAACCAAGTGCCAGAGATTTAAATGTCTCGTCTGTACTAAAAATAAGAAGGGGAGTTGCAACATATGACAGTACCAGCAATTCCTTAAAGAACACAGAACTTATTTATAAATATACGGACCATCGAAGCTGTTCAAGGATTTGAACATCTTCTTTTGTTTGTCTGTACAACAATGCTAACAAATGTCACTTTGTGACATCTATCAAAACAACAATCAAAACAACTAAAATCAAGAAATATCTCAAAAAGTACAAAGACTAAAATTTATAAAACAATTATAAAACCAGTTGTTACATATGGTTCAGAGATATATATTTACTGAAAACGATTGGAATCTACTGGAAACTTTTGCATGAAAAAGCCTAAGAATAATATATGAACCCATAAATGACAATGTATTATGTAGCAAACGTTTTAATTTTGTGGTTTACCACTTATGCATAGAATCAAATATCATAAAAATAATTAAAAATCAATAAATTAAGCTAGGTTGCTCGTTTCTTATGCACAAAAACTGATACAGATAACGTATGGTCATAAAGTTTTGGGAAAAATTTCACCTGGTCTGATTGAGAAGAATTGAAATGTCATAGAATTGAAATTGTTCATAGAATTGAAATGTCATTAGTTATTGACATTTAATAAACAAAGCAGAATATTTTGGTTTGTGCTCTGCAAAATGTCTTATAAAATTGATATTCGTTCGAGGTGTTTATAATATGGTTGGGCGAATGTCGAAACGAGATATTGTTAATATTTATCGAGATCAAAACATAAGCAAATCGACAATTTATCGCACAATCAGAGAATGTGAAGAAGGGATACCATGTGTTAACTTGCGTAAAAGTGGCAGACTGCGGATTTTGAATCATATAAGAGAGGCAAGACTGATTGAAGCAGCTAAGAACAAAATTGGGGTCTCACAGCGAAAACTGGCCAGAAGATTTCATGTTGGAAAGACTACAGTATACAGGACCCTATCGAGTAACAATATTATCTACCGGAAAAGAAGGAAAGCTCCAAAATACACAGAGGATCAATTAGAGAGAATTTCGAGATGTTGCCGCGCGTTAAGGCGGGTGCATTTCGTCAACAAGTTTATCGTGATGGACGATGAAAAATATTTTACTTTGTTCAACTCTGAGATGAAGGGTAACGATGGGTTTTACACGAAGGATTACGAAAATGTACCCGATGAAATAAAATTCAAAAGTAAGAAAAAATTTGAGGACAAAATTTTGGTATGGTGTGCAATTTCTGAGGCTGGCTTTATCTCACAGCTCTACATTGGTGTTGTTTGATAAGGCGAAGCCTCAAACTCAAATATTTATATTCAAAGATGTCTCTCTAAATTGCTTCAGTTTGTGAACACACATCATGCAAATGATCAAATAGTCTTTTGGCCAGATTTTGCTTCATGTCATTACGCGAGGATCATAAGGGACTGGTACGAAACTAACAACATTACCTTTGACCTAAAGCAGACAATCTCCCCAACCTACCTCAGGCTCTTCAAATTGAAGAGTTCTGTGCAATATTAAGTCGAAAAGTCTATAATAACGGATGGGAAGCACAAAATCAGGAACAGTTAAGACGCCGCATATATATAAAAATTAGAGAAATTGACGCCGAGGTAGTCCAAAGGATGATGCAACGTGTCAGGGGAATTATTAGGCAAATCGAAAATAATGGTCCCTTGTCTGTCATTTGAATTTTGATTTATAATAAGGATAGTTAAGTTAAATTGTTAAATAATTTAATAAAAATATAAGATTATTGTGGTCAAAGTTATATGCTTTTGAAATTTTTCCCAAAACTTTAGGACCATACGTTACTGTGAATAAGAACATGGCATAGATTGGCATTTAATAGGGAACGCCGGTAGAATTTTTTAATAAAAACCAAGGATCATCAAGATTTATAGAGCTATAAAGAAGGGCTACCAAAAGGCATTTGATTCTGTGAAGTGGGAAGTTCTCTGGACAGTTCTTCATGAGATGGGAGTTCCAGATCATTTGGCAATATTAATTAAAAACTTATACGAAGACAACTCAGTTAAAATAAGAATTGAAAACCAGCAATCTGATACCTTCAAAACCAGCAGAGGTGTACGACAAGGGTGCATACTATCTCCAGACCTGTTCAATTTATATGGAGAATACATAATGAGGAACGCACTCGATGGATGGAGAGGCGGCATCTCCATTGCAGGAAAAAAGATCTCAAACTTAAGATTCGCAGACGATACAACACTGATAGCAACATCTGAAGAGGAGATGTCGAGACTGATAAAGAGAGTAGAAACCGAAAGCAACAAGTGTGGGCTCAAGATTAATAATCAGAAAACAAAAATCATGATTGTGGACCACGCGAATATCCTCCAAACAACAGGTGCCCTAAATCAATTCGAGAAAGTAGACGAGTTCACGTATCTAGGATCTTCCTTAAGCAATGCAGCCTCCTCCCATACGGAAATTCGCAGAAGAATAGAAGAACGCGATGAGTCGACTGTCAAAAATATGGAAGGAACGCTCTTTATCCAAAAAACTCAAAATGAGACTGGTACGGACACTCATTTTTTCAATCTTCAGTTACGGTGCCGAAACATGGACAATAAAATCAGAGGATAGGAAAAGGATTGACGCATTCGAAATGTGGTGCTGGAGACGAATGCTACGCGTCTCGTGGACGGAGCACAGATCCAATCAGTCGATTCTCGAAGAGCTAAACATTCAGACCAGACTCTCCTCTCAGTGTCTTGCAAATGTTTTAAAGTTTTTTGGCCACATTGCGAGAAGAGACAATGACAACTTAGAAAGACTAATTGTATGCGGAAACGTAGAAGGACGTAGAGGCAGAGGACGCTCACCTATCCGATGGTCAGATCAAGTACAGAAAGCCACTGGAGAGACGTTTTCCGAGTCCATGAGAGCAGCCCAAAATCGCAAGAGATGGAGAGAATTGACAGCCCGCATTGTAGGAAATCACGATCCTCAGCAATGAGGAAACGACAAGAGAGAGAGAAAGAAGGGCTATCATACTTTTTGAGTTAGGCTTAAAAAACACTGGTATTTTGGAAGACTAATAGAGAGAAACTCGGGTTAAATGCAAGAATCCCAGACCAGAATGGACCCCCGTATTTTCGTAGTACAAATTCGAACGTAAAACTCGGAAGAATGGTAGTCTGTCACCGAATTAGCATTGTCGTGAATTAATTAAAATACAGAATGAAAACAAATTATCAACTTATGAAAAATAATGTTATGATTTTGCGCAATTAATTAGAATACATCTATAAATATTCGAAGATGGTGAATATGTATCAATTGTATGGTTTTCTATTACGCCCAATAATTAAGTTTTTGGGAACAGCTACTATATAATCAATAGTATTAGACAACGACGACGACGACAACAACAACGAGTAGATTATGAGTTGTTAATCATCAGATGTTAATCAGACCAATCAACCTTAAAGTCTTGTTTCAAACGAGACATTGCAATTTTGTAATTTTTTCTTCATGTCATTTTCGAATAATGAACAACTCGTGCAATCACGAATCCAGTTATAACATTACAACTGAAATCGCAGTAATCGATAATGAGACAGGAAACAGTATGTCGCTTGTTCTTCTCAAAACTTTCAGAAAACCATTTACCCAACATTATTGTGAAAATATTTTATGTTTCTTTAATTACTTTAAAGATAATTCTTTCCTGTTCCTGTGACTTGGGAAAGTAATTTTAAACGACAAATCTTGCCGCAGCTATTTTTACATTTTCTCATATGCCCATCTTAAATTGATTTTTTAAATAAATGTACTTGTAAGTTTCCCTTTAATCGTCGTTTTTCTCTCAGCTTTGTTCTTTTGCTAAGCTCTAGGTTAAATCCGAAGCAAATTGCAGTGATTTTCATCTATAAATAGTTTTAAGTGATTTTAATCTAACGTGTAATTTATTATTAATCACGAACAACATGGGAAAGTCGTCTTTGTTGATCTGCATATAATAACAAATTAAGTGAAACCGAAGAAATGGATTAATTCGTGTTACAGTTATGCTGTGTTTTCATTTTCTGTGAAATCGCCATAGATAAATAGAAATATAGAGATTGTTGTTTTTAATGAAGTCGAAAGTGATACTATAAAATAAAGGAACAAAAAAAATGACAAGATCGTAGTGTTTGTTTTTTGTTGCTTGGTAATAAACTTTTATTTGACTCATTCATAATGAAAATAATTTATGCACATTTTCAATATGACAATTGGCCCGTAGAAAGACCTGATTTCATTAGCCCTCCAGGTTGGTGAGTTGGGAAGATATCTTTCATAAAAAAATGTTTTCAAAAGGACTAAATAGCCTCGGAACATTGACAAGAAACAAGGAATTCGAACTAAACGACAAAAATGGATTAGGAATTGCATAACTTGGAACGTACAAGGATTCGGAACAAAATTAGAAGACATTACTAAAGAAGCTCAAACAAACAAAGATGAAAAACTGCACCGTACCTAGTGGTTTAGATTATGAAGAATTAATTTTAGAGATTTCGAGAGACCAGATTTATTTCCAGGTAATTATTTATGTACAACTTTCATAGCACAGTTCTTTTTTTTTGTCTTTATAGTGGGGGGATATCTGGAATCTTCAAAGACATCTTAGTCCAGGACACCGCCTGACTGACAGTGCAGGATTTGTTGTTTGTCATCCCGGCGATAGTTCCCGAGGTACTTTAAAATATACCTACCTGTTAAACTGTATAATACTACCTGTTAAACCAGACCCTCCTCTGTCAGCCAGCGATTCGGAAGTAGAATATCTGCTGTAACGGCGGCTCAACTTCTGAAGCACTACCTTCTATCATCCACAGACTGTCAGAAAGGAGGCTCCCTATCTCGTTCCAGGTAGCGCATGTAAGACCCTCATAGCTCCTAGGATGGCATCACTCCCAGACGGACATTTCCTCCTTCACCACAGTCTGACTCACACAGTCTAACTTATACAGTCTGATACACTTTTCTACCTTCAATCCAGCATCTTTCCCTCTTACTTTTGCCGTTGATCTAGCTGTCTTTTTTCCTCTTATTTTTTCTTGCTCACTGCACAGATATAGTTGTGTACATTAGTCCAACCTGCTTTAATTTCAATCATTCTCTCAATCATTTCTCTCACTGTATCACACTCTATCATCGTATGTGTTACAGTATCCGAGTGTCCACAGTATAGGCATTCATCTGTGTCAGCCTTTCCCAATCTAGAAAAGTAGGCCATAAAACGCCCTTGTCCTGTGAGCACCTGCGTTAGGAAATAATGCAGTCGACTGAGGTCACAATCCACCCAATCTCTTCTATTCGAGATATCAGCATGTTTGTTCACTGTGCCACATCCTCCGTGTTGTTCCATTCTTCTTGCTATCTTTCAATTGACCTTTCCCTTTCCTGTCTTCTCTCGGCCATAGTACGGTAAGGTAAGAGCTCTTCTCTCATAGAGCTCTTTTCATTCCACCGCCAAAACAGGCAACGGAACACATACAGTGATGGTCCACAAGGCTGCCGTAGATACAGTTCTGTGGGCGCATGCCACTCACAACAGACTTGTTCTGTCCACTCGTGTCATGAGTCTCCTATAGGCCGTTATCTCTACCGCCCCGCTCCAGACTGGTGCCGCGTAGACGACGATCGACTGCACAAAACCGTGTAAGACCCATCTCCTTTCGGATTTGGGTCCCCCAATGTTGGACATTACCCTCCCCAAAGCAACCGCACTATTCGCAGCCTTCCGAGTCACCTCCTGCACATGCTACCCCCATGTTCCATTCTGGTGCAACGTCACTCCTAGGTACTTTACGTGTTTCTTGGGTGTTAGACGTGCCCCTGCACATTGTAATTCCATACTTTGCCTGTTCCTTTTCCCCTTCAGAATGATGGCTTTCTGCTTTTTCTGCCGAAAGTTTCAATCCCTGCTGCGTCATACATTTCTTTACCACGCCGCCTGCGTTCCAAACCCGGTATTTGAGATCTGGCTCATTTCAGGCCCCTACCAGAACAGGAAAGTCTTCCGCAAATGCGAAGGGAGTTGTACCCTCTCCGTATTCACAGTGCATAACCCCGTCATATGCCAGATTCCATAGCGTCGGGCCTAAGACAGATCCCTGGGGTACCCCGGCCGTCACGTCCACGATCGTGCCCTTTTCCACCATAATCCTTCTCTCGGACAGATATTCCGCCCCCACATTCATTAGGTAACCAGGACATTTTCTCTCCTCCATTTTCTTCATTACCTCGTTCCACTGCAGCGTTTTTATGTATTCCCCATATCGAACAACAGCAGCAGCAACACTCACGATTGCATCAAAAAATAATGTTTCCTAGTTTAGACATGACTGGAAAGACCAGACGCTAATGCTATTGAATAAATCTTTAGTAAATGAATACGATAAGAATATCCTTCTAATCAATAGTTGTCTATATCTCTCTTTCAAATGTTTTTTGTTTAAAAAACGATTTTTAAAAATAATTTTCTTTAAATTGTTTCCCGACCTGAAAATTTTGCTCTTTACACTTTGACTTGATCCTATATAACATTTTTCTACGAAGTTGTAATCGATCATTGGCTAAATGTTCGCAAAATTATAAAAAATTGTAGTGTTGCTGTACGTTATGCTCTATGTACAATTCGTCGAGTGCATCGATTCGTG
Organism: Diabrotica undecimpunctata; assembly: GCF_040954645.1. NCBI lineage: Eukaryota > Metazoa > Arthropoda > Insecta > Coleoptera > Chrysomelidae > Diabrotica > Diabrotica undecimpunctata. The sequence continues at coordinate 26,346,511 of NC_092803.1, forward strand.
TAGGATAGGACGGTCGTTGACCATTCTTCTTCTGTAGTACGGACATAGTAATATGAGTATGCTCATTTATCACGAGAAAATGAACAAAGCGTATGGGAATTTTGGCAAGTTTATATAAAATATGTGTTTGTATAAAATAGAACGTTTTCTTCAGACAGATTCATATATTTGTTATTCATATGCAATAGTTATATATATATATATTGTTATGATGTGTTTTTTGTTTGAATGATGAGCAATGAGTATTTTTAATAATATAGGGTTTTTATCGCGGTTCTCAAAGAATTAGTTTGTAAGTACTTTTTAAAATTATCTTTATTATAACTATTATGAAACACACATATATATCTAACCTAGCCAATGTAAATTTAAAATAAACTATCTTTAAATTGATGTTCTTATAAAACTAATTAAATTCTATAGACAATGTTAAATTTAAACAAACTATCTTCAAAATTGAAATTGTTATGATATTAACTAAATTATATTAACAAAATTTTGTACCTTTCTTTCACTGAATGCCTAAATGAACTGTTTTCCACTATATATATTCTAATCACCACTGAAAGTCTTCGTACTTCGGTTATCCTTGTTTTTGTGAAATTTCTTTTTCCAATTATCAGCTTCTACTAATTTAAGATATATTTTTTTTCACCAGCACTTATATACCACCAATCAAACCAGCAAACAGCATTTATATTTATTCTTCTTTTCAATATACCAATATCCAATTATTATAAGTTGATTTATATTAATCTCCAACCATAATATAATTTAATTTCTTCCAATATACTTTTATAATCTCCAATAATTATTTGTGTATAATTATAAATGTGCATTAATTATATGCATAATTTTTAATCTTCATTTAACTCATTATATTAAACAATTCGACTATTTGTACCTGATTCACTGACTCCAACTAACTTTCATATTTCTTACTAAACTTTTCTGACTGACTTCTTGAAAATTCTGAACAATTTACTTCAATATTCACTTTCATAATAAACTGGCCTGACTTCTGACTAAAAACTTAAAAACTTTTTAAAACTGCCATCTTGAATCCAAATCACGGGTATTTATATCTTTTGGACATTCTAGAACCATCTCGTAAGATATCATGTTCTATTCAGTTCTATTTAATACATGTCTGAATTTTCTGGAACAAACCATTTCGCAAACATGGCCATCTCCGGAGATCCAGAGAATTCCATTCTTTTCTATTAATAATTTTGTTTACATTTAGGCTTTTCAGATCAGAATATATAATTAAATTAGTAACTAACACTCTAATTTAATAAAATACACATTTCAAACAATATATTATATAACCCCACTTATACTCGTATTATAATTAATTTCCATCTGTCAATCTCCGAGAGTATTTTTGGTTGCCTAGGCACATGGCTCACTTAAATCTATCTACCACATTATAATTACTAAAATACAACTTTTTACAATTATTATATGCTAATTTCTTAAAATGCCCTCACATAAATATATTTTTATAAAATTCTCTAGTATATAACTTATTTAAAATAACCAAATATCTAATATTATGTAGTATATAACTTATAAATTATTTTCTATAAACCCTAATCGTATCAATACCCCAAAATAATATTTAAAATAAATAATTTACTTATTATTTTTTTAAATATTAATTTTCTCATACCTTATTAAATTTAATAAATCAATTTTTTTTTTTATTATTTAAAATGTGTCAAATACATCCCTGTTCGCTGTCTATGTCAAAGCAGAGAACAACGGATCACAGTTCGGCTATTCTATGGTCAAACTGTCATGTCAAATGGGGCAATGGATGCGATATCAGAGAATAAAATATAACCTTAATTAAAATATAATCGATATGGTGTTCTGTTTGTTTATAGACAAAATCTAGGAATTATTTCCATTCAAAATAACTTCATCAATATAAATTGGTAAGTTTTTCCACTTTATTATATTAGAAAGACATTTTTATAGCAATTATAGTATCAATTTTGTGTCTAACCCCAAATTATGATTTTTAGGGTACAAATTAATTTCCATATATACAAAATTCAACAAGTACGATGTCAAATTGATTCAAAATAATGAAATCTACCATCTACCATTTAACAAATCAAGTCTATTGAACAAAATGGACACATCAGTAAGTTATTAGTGTTATTATATTTGTGTTAAAGGTATAGAAATCATTATTCAATCTCTTCATGATATTGAAAAAATGTCGTTGATATGAAATATGCCTCTTAGTCTGTTCTCTGCATCTATTAACACATAACTATTTAGTCCATTCTGATTTTCAATTGTATATGGACCTTCAAACATTGGTTGTAATTTCTTACAACGGTTTTCTTTAACATTACTTTTTCTAAGTGAACGAATTAACACTAGGTCTCCTTTTTGAAATGTGATTGGTTTTTTTATATTTCGATTTTGTCTTCTGATATATTTTTCAGCTTTCCTCCTAATTCGGTTATTCACTTTCTGCATTACTTGTTCTAACATATCCTGATTATATTCACTAATCCACTTTCTGTTTCCTATATGGCCAAACATTAAATATTCTGGTACTTCCTCTGTATTCAAATTATGTGTATTATTTAAAAAATACTCTACTTGTGGTATATGTTGCTGCCAAGTTTCGTGTTGATTTTGGCACAGTATCCTTAAATATTTTATAACTTCTTTAATATATCTTTCTGCAGGATTTGCCTGAGGATGTCTGATACTTGTAAAATGAATGTTGATTCCCTTTTTCTCACAAAATGTCCGAAATTTTTGGTTGTTAAAATATGTAGCATTATCTATTATGCAATTTCTAAATGGTCCTATTTCTTCGAAAAATTGATTAATATATAATTTTAATGTTTTAACATTTGTTCTGGAGCAGGGATATAGTTTAATAAATTTTGTATATAAATCAACTATCACTAGTATATGCTTTTTTCCTGTTGGACTGAGAACTAAATTTGAAATAAAATCCATGGAAACTGTATTTAGTTTTTCATATACAACATTAGATTTATATGTGTTCTGGTTTTTGAAATTCTTTTCTTTGTTTAGTTGACATATTGGGCATTGGGTAGTAATTTCTTTTGCTATACTTATGTCATTCTTTGCAAAATAATTGTCCCTAAATAGCATCCATAGCTTTCTTGAACCAATATGCATATAATTGTTATGTAAATTTTTCAATATTTTCTTTGCTAAAGTTCTAGTTATTACATATACTTCTATGCCATTTATTATTTTATAATATACTCCATCTTTCCTAAGGACTTTTTGTTTTTCACTCAAATTGATCTGATCTCTTATAATTTCTTCTTTAGAATATAATCCAGTACTTTCTACTAATTGATTTAATCCAATTTTTATTGTTCGCTGCCCTTTTTGTGATGTATTTTCTAACCTTGATAAAGCATCTGCCACTATATTGGATTTTCCAGAAATGTATTTGATTTCAAAGCAGTATTCACTAAGTATTAGACTCCACCGATGTATTCTACTGTTTCCATATTTGTTATTTAATATAGATGTTAAAGCTTGGTGATCTGTTTCTATTGTAAATTCATTACCCAACAAATAAAATCTTAATTTTGTGACACAGTGTATTATACTTGCTAGTTCTAATTCTGAAACTGAGTAACCCTTTTCATGTGGCTTTGTAATTCTTGAAATGAATTGTATTGGGTATTCGACCCCATCATGTATTTGTAATAATACCCCTGATAATCTCTCTATTGATGCATCTGTTCTTAGTATGAATGGCTGTGTATAGTCAGGATAGTATATTTTCAAATTTGACAGAAAAATGTTTTTAATTTCTTGGAATGCTAGTTCTCTTCTCTGATCCCATCTCCATTTTACACCTTTTCTCAGTAGTTCAAGTAATGGAATTTCTTTTATACTTAGATCTGGTATCATCCTTTTATAATAATTAATTATTCCAATAAATCCTCTTAAAGTTCTTAAATTGTGTGGTGTTTTATATTCCTGAATGACTTGTGTCCGTTCTGGATCCATTTCGATTCCCTTAGTATTAAGTTTATAACCTAGATATATGACTTCTTTTTGAAAAAATGTACATTTTTCTTGATTTATTTTTAGTCCAACTTTGTCTAATCTATTTATTATAATTTTTAGGTGTTTCTCATGATCTTCAGCCGTTTTAGAAAAAATTAATATATCATCAATGTAGTGAATTACAAAATGTTCATATTGATCCAAAATATCATGAAGACATCTACATAGAGCACTGCAAGATGATTGAAGTCCAAATGGTACTACTTTGAATTGATATACTACTCCATCTATCTGAAATCCTGTATACTGTCTACTTTTTCTTTCTAGAGGTATTAACCAGAAACTATGCTGTAAATCGATTTTAGTGAAAAATGACATTCCTGTAATTCTTCCTAATATTCCATCTATACTCATTGGTGCTTCAAATTGCTTTTCAGTAATCTTGTTAATATTCCTTGCATCCAAACATAACCTGATTTCACCTGATCTTTTTCGTACTACTACTATGGGGTTAATAAAACGTGTGTCTGCCTTCTCAATGATCCCATCTTCTAACATATTATTAATTGTTTTGTTTACTTCTTCTCTGTATTTATATGGTATTGGGTATGATTTTGTTTTAAAATCTTTTTCTTCTTTAACTTTTATACTATGGATATAATTTTGTGCAATTCTATTTTCTTTATTGACAAGTCCCCTGTGTTGCTGCAATATGGAAATGACTATTGATTTATATTCTTCAGGGCAATTTAAAACTTTCATTATATCTTCTTCTTTACAAATAAAATTATTCTTCATTATGTACTCATTATTCCTTGCTTCCAATTTTACGCACTCCGCCTCGTAGGCATCCATCTGCTTAAAATTTCCATTCCTTAAATATTCACTACAATAATTATTCTTTACATTGTTCTGGGACATTTCCCTATCATCAAAATACATTTCTTCTTCATAAACATCATTATTTTCTTTTAATAATATCCTATCAACTCTTATTCCTTCTTCTACCTCATCTTTCTGCATAAATTTAATTATTTGCCCTTCCAAAGTTACCATTTTTTCTTCAAAATCTATCTTTACTTTCTTCTTTTCCAATTCATCATTTCCCATTAATATATCAACACATAAATCCTTGACAATAAATCCTTGCATATTAATTTCTTTATTAAGAATATTAATTTTAAAATTGGCTAGTTTATCAATTTCACCCAACTTCTTATTATTTGCACCAATAATTTTAATTTTTGGAATCTTTATTATATCTGATAGTTTTAATGTATTAAAAATAAAATTCTCCGAGACTAATGTACTTTCTGAACCAGTATCTATCATAATTTTAATCATTTTATTTTTGGCCAAAGCATTTATATAAATTAAATTAATAGATTCAATAATTTTCTCTTCATCTAAAGAAATAAATTCAGAAGGTTTTTCATAATAGCAATGGCCTAACTTGTAATTCAGAAAGTTTACTGCACAAAATTTTGATTATTAGAATTGTCAGATTGTATCTGACCACTTGGATCTGATGTCCTATGTCTTTCCCTACTATGACTTCTACTCACATTTTCTTGCCTTGTACTATTTCGTTCCCTGCCTTCGCAGCTTCTATTCCTTCGAACATAATTTACCTGTCTGTTATAGTTAGGTCGCTCTGTATTTCTTCTATTATTAAAATCTTGTCTATTATTATTAGTACTGTTATTAAAATGTTGTCTATTATAATTAGTATTATTATTAAAATTTTGTCTATTATAACTAGTATTATTATTAAAGTTCTGTCTATTTGGATTACTGTTATTATTATTAAAATTTTGTAAACTATTACCATATCTATAATTATTATATGATTGTTGATTATCATTTTTATTATATTGAAAGTTATTATTGTTTTTTCTGTTGTTATTATTACTTGTCATATTGCCTCTTTGTATTCTTTGAATAAAATTAATAAAACTATCTATTGTTTGAATATTTTGTACAGTTACGGTTTGCACAACATCAGCATCAAAATGTCTAGATACATTTAAGACTGTTTCATCCTCTCTAAGTGGTGGTTCTAAATATTTTGCAACTGTTATCAATTTCAATGCATAATCTACCATATTTGATTTTAAATTTTGATTATACTTTCCAAAATATAGAATTTCTCTAAACTTGGCTTGCTCTAATTCACCCCAATAATAATTTAAAAATTTATTTTCAAATGTTTGAAAATTATCTAAATCATTTTCAATACTAGCAAACCAAGTTGCTGCATTGTCATTTAATGTCATTCTAATATAATCTTTAATATCATTAATATTATTCACCAATCTTAATTTATGTTTTAAACTATTTATGTATACTCTAGGATGCAAATTTTTTATATTACCAGAGAATTTAATCCCAGTCTCATTTGTTAAATTTAAGTAAGGTCTCCCTATGTCTCTCATTTGTGAAATATCATCTATTCTCTGTTCCACATTTCTTATTTGATTACAATTTATTTGGATATTTTGTTGTATATCGTCTAATTTTTCTTCTGTGTTTCTCCTGTCTTCGTTAATTTTTACTGCTAAGTTACATTTCTGTAACTCTATTTTCTGTTCTATATCTATCTTATTATCTTGAATAATCCTCTTTACTTCTGTCCTCTCATTGTCTATCCTTTTCTTGTAGTCATTCCGTATACTTTTTATTTCATTTGCTACTTTTTTCTCTGCAGCTTCAAGTTTTTTATCCATTTGTTTTACAATTTTATTATTATTATCTTCTATTTTCTTTTCTAATTTTCTATAATTCTCTTCCAATTTCTGTTCCATTTTTTTCATGTCTTCTTTGACTTCTTTTGAATTCTCTTCCAATTTTTTCGTATTCTCTTCCATTTTCTGTTCCATTTTTTTCATGTCTTCTTTGATTTCTTTTGAATTCTCTTCCATTGTCTTGTTCATCTGCATCATTAATGACATCAAAGCTGCCATATTGACATTTTCCTCTCTTTCTGGATTCATTTCTGCAGTATCTTGTGGAACTTGAACTAAACTCTCCTCTTGTATAGGTTGTGTTTCTACTTCCACATCTTCTTCATTCTTTTTGCTTCTTGTACCTTTCTTTCCTTGAGACATTTTGAGACTTTACTTGTTCAAATATAATTAAAAATAAATTCTATAATTTTTCCTTTCTACTGATAATTAATTTAATTATATGAGAGCACTTATCTTCCCAAACTAATTCTTTTAAATAGAGAGCCACCGCGTTGGGTGCCAAATTGTTATGATGTGTTTTTTGTTTGAATGATGAGCAATGAGTATTTTTAATAATATAGGGTTTTTATCGCGGTTCTCAAAGAATTAGTTTGTAAGTACTTTTTAAAATTATCTTTATTATAACTATTATGAAACACACATATATATCTAACCTAGCCAATGTAAATTTAAAATAAACTATCTTTAAATTGATGTTCTTATAAAACTAATTAAATTCTATAGACAATGTTAAATTTAAACAAACTATCTTCAAAATTGAAATTGTTATGATATTAACTAAATTATATTAACAAAATTTTGTACCTTTCTTTCACTGAATGCCTAAATGAACTGTTTTCCACTATATATATTCTAATCACCACTGAAAGTCTTCGTACTTCGGTTATCCTTGTTTTTGTGAAATTTCTTTTTCCAATTATCAGCTTCTACTAATTTAAGATATATTTTTTTTCACCAGCACTTATATACCACCAATCAAACCAGCAAACAGCATTTATATTTATTCTTCTTTTCAATATACCAATATCCAATTATTATAAGTTGATTTATATTAATCTCCAACCATAATATAATTTAATTTCTTCCAATATACTTTTATAATCTCCAATAATTATTTGTGTATAATTATAAATGTGCATTAATTATATGCATAATTTTTAATCTTCATTTAACTCATTATATTAAACAATTCGACTATTTGTACCTGATTCACTGACTCCAACTAACTTTCATATTTCTTACTAAACTTTTCTGACTGACTTCTTGAAAATTCTGAACAATTTACTTCAATATTCACTTTCATAATAAACTGGCCTGACTTCTGACTAAAAACTTAAAAACTTTTTAAAACTGCCATCTTGAATCCAAATCACGGGTATTTATATCTTTTGGACATTCTAGAACCATCTCGTAAGATATCATGTTCTATTCAGTTCTATTTAATACATGTCTGAATTTTCTGGAACAAACCATTTCGCAAACATGGCCATCTCCGGAGATCCAGAGAATTCCATTCTTTTCTATTAATAATTTTGTTTACATTTAGGCTTTTCAGATCAGAATATATAATTAAATTAGTAACTAACACTCTAATTTAATAAAATACACATTTCAAACAATATATTATATAACCCCACTTATACTCGTATTATAATTAATTTCCATCTGTCAATCTCCGAGAGTATTTTTGGTTGCCTAGGCACATGGCTCACTTAAATCTATCTACCACATTATAATTACTAAAATACAACTTTTTACAATTATTATATGCTAATTTCTTAAAATGCCCTCACATAAATATATTTTTATAAAATTCTCTAGTATATAACTTATTTAAAATAACCAAATATCTAATATTATGTAGTATATAACTTATAAATTATTTTCTATAAACCCTAATCGTATCAATATATATATATATATATATATATATATATATATATATATATATATATATATATATATATATATATATATATATATATATATATATATATATATATATATATATATGGATATATATATGGATATATATATGGATATATATATATATATATATATATATATATATATATATATATATATATATATATATATATATATATATATGGATATATATTGATTTATAGTATCAGCAATCGGTCTGTAGGAAATAAAACTCTATTTGTTCTGTCTCAATATTTCGTCACGATTTTGTGACTCCTTCAGGAGAAAAATTCCCATTGTACAATTTTTACTGAATAAGTTAAAATAAACAATTATTATGACATTATTATCCATATTATAAAGTGGAAAGTTGAAATTAATAGTAGAGAATTGAGAAAGAATCAGGAACATGGTAAATTGATCCATAAAATGTAATTGATGGTATGTAGTCAGTTATTGTAATACTGATATTTAGGAATGGAATAAAATTATAGGTACAGTTACTAGAGAATTACTAAGTTTGTTTTTAAAGGTTAAGATCTATGATATTATATATTGTTTAGTATGTTGCTGTAGATATTACTTAAATGATTGGTGTCTGTCTTATAATTGATAGATTCAGGAGTTTTATTAATGTGTACCATTTCAAGGAAAAGCCGATTTTTATAATTATCAACTTGTTCCAAGATTTTTGCATTATTAAAGTCAAAGTTATGTTAAATCATAAACGTTTTTAGTCTGGGCTTGGATGATAGAATATGGTTTACCTTTTTTCTTTGCCAGTGCGATAACTGGAACCCATTGAGATGGAACACAGATAGAGGTACTACTAAGCATTCTTTCTTTTTCTTTCTCTATAGTTGAGTGAAGACTATTGCCCTCGTTTTGGGTATGTCCTACTGTTAAATATTTATGGTAGATTGTTAAAATTGGTAATACATTAACAGCATATAAGTACATATTTGTTTTTATTCTGTCCACAGCACACAAACATATTTGTTTTTATTCTGTCCACAGCAGTTATCAGAATAAAATATTGATGTTTCTTTCTCAACAGAATGGTCTTTTAGATAACTAAATATAAAACTACCAATTTCATTTGAAACTCTATTAGCTATGGCTTCATGCCACACATAGCACATAGCTTCTTTATTTGTAATACTGTAAACAGTAACATTGAAAGTACTTAGCTTACACTTATAATAAAATGCTGAAGATTTTCCTAAAGGAGTTGGTAATACAGCTTGTAAATCATACACTAAAACAATGCTTTTATCTGAATTTTTTCTTGATTGTTCTACATCATTCTGTTTACATCATGTTTCGGTACTTGCTTGTTCTTTGTGTCTAATGTCAGTTTTATATTCCTCATCCATTAAATTTCTTTCTTGCGGAGAGCTATTTTAATGCTTCTGGCATAAATTACATTGATCTTTTTTGGTTTGAGTAGATCAATGTTGTGTTCGGTATTAAATACTTTTGTATAAATAGGCTGTTTAGCATAAGGTTCATTTTGTTCCTCACATTTTTCTTTATACAGTAACCAGCAATACTGGTCGATTTTTAATAACCGTGCTTTCCACGCATATCACTTTCAACCATACCTTCTCTATTTAATTTTGTTACCATCAGTCCTTACCATCATAGTATTAATAGGCAAAGTACTAAAAAACGTGTTTACACACTCTAACTTTAGCTCCTTAACAACAAAATGAAAGGCAAAATTTTTTGATCTATTACTTCCTTCCTTTTCGTATTTTGGTGTATTTGGCTGATATAATTTACAATGAAATCCCTCTTCCTGGTAATATCATTGGTTTGAGTAGACCAATGTTGTGTTCGGTATTAAATACTTTTGCATAAATAGGCTGTTTAGCATAAGGTTCATTTTGTTCCTCACATTTTTTTTTATACAGTAACCAACAATACTGGTCGATTTTTGATAACCGTGCTTTCCACGCATATCACTTTCAACCATACCTTCTCTATTTAATTTTGTTACCATCAGTCCTTACCACCATAGTATTAATAGGCAAAGTACTAACAAAAACGTGTTTACACACTCTAACTTTAGCTCCCTTAACAACAAAATGAAAGGCAAAATTTTTTGATCTATTACTTTCTTCCTTCTCGTATTTTGGTGTAATTTGGCAGATATAATTTACAATGAAATCCCTCTTCCTGGTAATATCATTCAAACAATAAAAACTGGTTAAAACTTTTTCCCTATCTTGATTATTAATGTTAGAGGGTCACTTAAAACGGCATCTGCTTCCACATGGTGCTTTACAAGTTTTCTTGTTAACAGGCTTTAACTCGCCGAACTTCTGCACAACGTCCAGGCATGCTTTCAATCACATTTTGAATAGTTTCTTGATCTAGATGTTGTTCCCATTCTTCTACTAGAACTTCCTCGACATGTTGTAGGTTTATTAGTGGCTGACGGTCCTTTAAGCGTAGCAGAGTGTATCCCAAATGTTTTTAATGGGATTTAAATCTGAACTCCTCGCTAGCCACTCCATAACCTAAATATTTTGGGTAGTCAAATAATTTTGCACTATCCTGGTCACCTGCGGTCAATTAAAGTTAGTAGATTTTTTTAATGGAGCTTAAAAAGGCATTATTTCTGTTTATTTTAGTTATGTTGGAATTTCTCTAATTAATACAGCAGTAAAAAGATACGGCCAGTTAATACAGCCTATTAATTGGCCGTATTATGAAAATTTATCGAATCTATTGGAGGACCTAACCACTTAATTAGGAGGCCACACACACATGGAATAACTGCAGCTCTCAGGAGGACCTAACCGTCTAATTGGGAGGCCACACAAGCAGCCCTTTGATGCCATCGTTGCCTTAAGTATCACCCTCACTATATTCATTGTAAAGCATTGGCAGGGTTGATTGTTTCCTATTTTTAATAAATATAATTAGTTAAAAATTGTTTTATTTGCTATCAGCTATGGGTTCATGGTTTGATTCCTAGTTTAAGATAAGACGAACTCACACTTGAGATACTGAGCTAGGCGAAGCATAGACGTTAAGCTCTCATGGTTGATTGAGGTATTATTTTTATAATAGTATTTCAATTCTCTTTGGTAGTCTTATCGTAACAACCTATATATTAAATATAGCTTAATAGCTTTACAAACTAAATATTTTTGTGTATTGTGATTGTATTTAAAAAATACCAAAACAACTGAATAGTATCTCTGTAGAGAGCTGGTGGGTAACTTATACATTTTTATGTGATCTTTTACATTATTATGGAATAATCGTATCTCGTTTTATTATAAAGTAAAAATCAATTTTGTAAAATGTGAATATTTGCTTCATTTTAAAAATCCAGTTGACTAGTATATTCCTAAATAGTTGACATCTTAAAAATTACTCAATTATTAACTATTATGATGTTTTGGAAACGCTGAGAGGTTCTGACGTCGTAAATCTTGAATGGCGTGAAATGATTTTGTATGAAAAAGTTTTTAGTATAGTATCTGAAACAATTTAAACGGAAGAAACTCGAAACAAGTAGAAATTTTTATATACTTTGTAAAGGAAAAGGTGCCACTTGTAGAAACTGAAGTAATTATTAAATTGGTTGAATAATATAATTTTGATGTTTAATTATTAGGACAATTTGTAAAAACAAAATATGCTTAGAAAAAAATATAAATATTAAATTTGTCTTTATATCATTATTGTAAAAATATATTTACTTATTTAAAAAATATAATTCAAGTTAGCTTTGCGGGACACGGAACGGGAAGGGACAGCGAAAATATCTGCGGAACAGGACAGTAGTTAAAAAAGTGCGGGACGGGACAAGAGCCCGTCCCGCGTCACGCTGTCCCGCGTGAAACCTTACTAACGATAATCCAAAAGTGGATATATATGTATATCTAAATTTACTTTACCTGCTTCAGAGTTAATTAAACATGTGGTTAATAATATTAAGATGTTTCTCCGTGATAAGACAATTTGTATGTAACTGTTAGATTTGTAGAAATTAAAGAGTTAGATTTGTAGAAATTATTTACGAAAAAATGTTACATTAATGTGGCGAAGAGACTTTCATGGAGAATACCATTATAAAATACATAAATGCACATTCTTTATTGTAACGTTCTCGACTCCAGATGGGAAGCCTCTTTTCAGAATGTAGTTTTTAATTGAGTGAATTAAATGTCTTAATATATTACAGTTTGCGTAAACACTTTTTGGTGTATGTTATACCGTTGGCTAGAAACTCTTTTTCTTTAAACGGTTGAAATGCACCGTTCGAGTAATTTGCATCAAAAGTACTAATAACACTCATTAGAATTTTTGATTAAGCGGTCATTTGCAGAAACTGGCGTAATACGTGTGTGCCATAACGAAGTCGTTCACTGTGCCATTTTGCTTGAGGTTATGCTTTAGTTCATAAATGTAGGTAATCTTCCGTGGTCGTCTAAGTAGAGCATTGTAAACATATCAAAAAGAAGAAGTGCATATAAATACAACATAAATATGTATAAATGGTATTATAAGAAATCTTTTATATTGAACTGAAATTAATACGAAAAAAAATATATCGTATTATAAGAAATAAAAAATATGAACAGCTACAACTAATGATTCTGTAGAGCTTTTTGCAATATATCAAGCTCTAGAATGAGCTATTAACAAAGGAATTTCTGATAACCAAGTAGTAGTTATGTTGCAATTGCCTTCACACAACTTTGTAAGTTTTGCTTTGAGTCGATTTTTTCGTAAAATTTTCTGAGGTTGTTCCTTTTAGCTTTTCCGATCACGATTTTATATCAGTTGAGTTGCTCGGTGTAGCTCTAGCTTTACCAGTCTCCATTCTAATTAAATTTATTAAAGTGTTTTTGTGATTAATTTATACCTATAAAGTAGACATATATATATATATATATATATATATATATATATATATATATATATATATATATATACATATATATTCAAAAAGAAAAATCAACCGATTTCTACCTGGCGAAACCGAATTCAAATTTTTACCACTGCGCTTCCTAAAACTTGCGAAGCAAACAGCTTGATGAATTACTCGGAAGCGCAGTGGTAAAAATTTGAATTCGGTCTCTTTTTGTTTTTAGATGGCGTAGTAACGTCCGTATATAGTTATTTTGATAACTATTGTCTAGGACGGGAAAGATTTTTGTTTTGGTTCAGAGTAGTGGCTATACCGCTCTGAGGAGACCTAAAAAGGTCGAAATACGTATAAGCGGCTGTCGCTGCCCTGTATCAAAACAAAAATCTAATACCGTCATTATGTTTGATATATATATTCGTATGAACTTTACACATTGCAGTTTTACATTAAAAAAATAATGATAATAACAATAATAAATAGGGATAAGGCGATATAATAAATGAGATACGCGTAAGTGATAAACAAAAATAAAGGGAAACTTAACAAAGTACAAATATGTCTCTCTAAAAAATAGGATATAACAATTATCGAAACTAGTACAAACAGGTTTCCGAATAAAAAGCCACGGACTATTCTCAGAAAAGTATGTTTGTAAGTTTCGTAGAGGACTCGATTGCATTGCATGTGCTTACTAATTTGAAATTATGAGGTAAACATCACCGTACAACTAAGAGCTTGATATTTTGGCATGTCGAGTTGGAAATTCAGATATTCATTCGGAAAGTTGGAAAAACTCGTTATTTTTCCCGGAAATTTTGATTTTAAGAAAATGCAATTTCGGAACACTTCCAAATCGAATTGGGACAGTCATTTCTTAGAATAAATTACTGAATTATATGTGCAAATTAGTTATACAATAATATATAGTTAAAACTGCAGGAATATATAAATAGATCTATATAATAAATGCCAACTTGGTTACAGCAATATCAACCCAGAACCCAATAGTTATTATTGCAATAGCTGTATAAAATAAGTCACCTTGGACTTAGTTTTGACATGTTTGGAAGATATCTGTGAAACTGACAGCTTTAGACAACCGTCCAGTTAACTGGACGTCGGTTTATTTTTTTTATCAATATTCATTCCAGTTACTATCGTCCAGTTAACTGAACACACAAAAAAAACTGATTTATTCATTAGTATTTAGAATATAACCAGAAATAAAAACAACTATTTGGAACTTGCAAAATACTTTAACCAAGAAATAATAAAACTAAAGAAATTAACGGAATTTGAAGAAAAATATAACAATCTGGCAACATCGTATAATATACTGATAGAATCTACTCAGTGGAACAGTAATACTACAAAGAAACAAACACACAAACAGATATTTCTATTTTACTCCATTTCATACGAACTTACATCCAAAAGAAATATTAACTAAATTCATAATTCTGCGACTGAGGTGAGTAAGCACATAAGTCAAATTTTCCGAATTTTTTTTTTTATAAAAATGTGTAGGTGATTTGTAATACTATCATCGGCTCTAAGCACTTTAGTCTACTATGCATTTTTACAGCTGTTATTGCGAAGTGTGCATAATAACCATACTGAGAAAATACCGACTTGAGTTTGTGAATAAACACAGTTGATAGCAGATACATTCCTAAAAGCAATTCTGTTTTGATGACAAAATAATAATACTACAAGCAATTTTACTTAGAGCGTAAAAATCACGTCAACATCTGCAAAAACCACCGGACACAAGAAAGGCTAGAGAATTACGAAAAAAAAAAAGTAATTCGGGAAGTCATATATCACAAAAAATGGTAAAATAATTCCAGAAAGACCATTTCAACCTCTGCCACTATACCCAGCAAAGTGCAAAACAAAAATCACTGAAAATCAGCTGAAAGAAATTTTTCCCGAATATTGGAGTTTGGGCAGTTACGACAAGAGAGTAGCTTATATAGCCAGTATTTTCACCAAACATGACAAAAAATCGCAGAGGCCTCATACAGACGATCCAGACAAAGAAAAATTTCTCCTCAAAACCTACAAATATTTTTTATAAATAAATGGTAGCCATATTTCTGTTTGCCGTAAATGCTTTCTTGTAACTTTCAATGAAACAGACAATTTCATAAAAGTTATCGTTGTAATAAAAAGAGTATAACCTGCGGACACAAAGACTGATTCTGCCCAATGAAAGAATATTCCACCAAACAAGTGGTCTGAAGAAAATTAGAAGAACTCGGTAAGCATATTTTGAGTTTCCTGAGTTACGAAAGCCACTACTCACGCGTTCCAAACAAATAAAAGGTTTCTACCATCACATTTGACCCTAGAAGCAATGTATTCCCTGTACAAGGAATCATACCAAAACTTTGTGTCGTATCTTTTCGCTGGCATAACGTGCAATGGCTAACTTATATAAAATGGGATAATGAGAAAATATTTTTCAAAAAATCCTTAAATACAGAGAAGCCATTTAAGGAAATTTCTTTTATTAGACGAAATGGGTTCGGAAATTTAGTTCCCCCGTTGAAATATAAGGCGGATGTGCCAATAAAAAAATAAAAACAGAAGGATCTTCTTGATTTGCTTCCCTTAATCCCTACAACTTTTCATGGGTTCTATGAAAATCTTTAAATCTTTTATCGATCGAAACAGCGTTGCTGGACTATTCAGGTATCGACGAAGATATTGATTAAATAGTTATTATGTTTAATTCTTTTTCTTTTTCATCATTCATCAATCATTCTTTTTTTTAGGTTTATTTTTTTATCAAACTTCCTTTTTTATAACAAATAAAAAATACTTTGTTTAATAATATTATTTTCATAACCATTTTCTGTAAGTGCAATAACACATAAGTCATGGACACACTTGGGTTCAAATGACATAAGTCACGAATTCCATTTTTGACATATTTTTTATTTCATGGGTGGTGGAAAATTTGGAGAATAGTCTATATTAGTATAAGACATTTATATAGATAATTATAAAAACAACAGTTGAAACCAAATAAAGTAAGTAACACGTAATTTTGGGCTATAAAACGGATTTAGAGGTATCCGGTGAATATTAAATCGCTTCTACTGCAAAAATAGGCAAAATGACTTATGTGCTTTCTCACCACGGTCAAAGAATTATTTCCACAAAAAAACAATATATGCTACGAATTACTCTTATAAATAAAATTCTCTCATACTCTGATAAAGTCACGAAACCACCTATAATCTACATAATCGCTGAAACCAACTCAAAACCTAATAAACTGAATAAAAGTACTTACCCTGGCATGTTTAAATCGTCTCCTTTAGCACTCATCGTAAAAAAAATAGATCACTACTCGAAAACGACAAAATTCATACTGATTTTCATTGATTTATAATGTACATAACATTACAGTCTGCAAGTAATTTCTAAGTGCTTGAAAAACTTGCATATTGAAAACTCAAGGCCAAAATATCGGTTATACCTAAAATATTTCCGCAAATCTTAGGCCCGGGCACGATTCAAATTCTGTAATATAGTGCTAGATTCCATCGTTTAAAGGAATAAGTATATTTAACATTAAATGGGCGTCCAATTAACTGGACGTGGGCACTCTCTTGTGCCCAGTATACTGGACGTTGGCATCGAACTTGTTAATTTTCTTTTGGGAACATTGTCTAGATGTTTGTCCTAATCTAATAGAATGTCCTCTGTCCTCTGATAGAATTCTTCTTTTTCCGTGTCTGTTTTATTCTCGGTAGGGTTATGTGCATTTATGAGACTGTAATTAAAGGATGTTCCACGTATTCTTAGGACACATATTCTTTGATCTATAGCGTCAAAACCTATTATTAGGGTATTAACTGTTAACTGCAAAGCCTACACCGAAGATGTGTTAGATTTGATGGCAGCTATATTAGTATATTGTATTCAAATTCTTCTGGAGAGTACCGGTCCCTTTCCATCGTACCTCTTATATAACTGTTATATTCATATTATATTTGTTAAGAGTATCTAAGAGACATCTCATCGCTCCTGCAGAGTAAAATGTTGTCACGTTCTATGATCCAAATCGATTATCCTTTTTTCTTTTATCAGATCTACATCAGGTCCGTCCGGTTTTTCAGCTCTCGTAACAATGCTTTTTTTGCTGGATATGGTTGTTAGCCCTATGCCCAACCCCCAGACTTGGAGGACCAGAGATTCTTCTGCCAGGACCTATCTTATTCAAAGGGTTCCAGATAAGGCTCTGGAAACTCGCATTCGCCCATCCCATCGCTGGTAGGACTTTTAGTGTCATTCACGTGTGTCAACTAAGGTGTTGCTTGGTATATAATGACAGTAGCCACTTGACAGAGCTACTGTCACCAAGACCCATCACTAACTATTTACCCTCTTTTCTCATCCGGGCAATCGGCAATGGCGGATTTCCGACAACAGGCCTTCGAACATATATTTCTTTACTAATCTCGATAGGATATCCAAGACTTGGTTTTGTATATTTCACTACATTATTGTTGTAGTAAACTAACATATCTTAAACATCTAGCAAATTTATTTTTTTACACAAACTGGTAAGACTCCTTGAGACGGTCTTCACTAATTTACTTAGAAAAATTTCAGCTTGATTCGATCGTTTTTACTATCTTGTTTGTTAGAAAATGAATATTCTATTTGGCATCTTAGCAGTTATCAAATACATATCATATTAAGAGTAAAACTAGAACATTCCAGATAGTTGGATATTTTCAAGCTACAATTTTGAATTATGAAATATTTCATTCATTTAAATTCATTGAATGAAATAAATTAAAAGACGTTATCCACTTGCTGTACGCAAGAGAGATATCTCTAGAAATAATCAAAACGATCGAAAATATCTACCAAAACAGCACAATAAAAGTAAAAGTAGAAGAAGAACTAACCGATCCTATTGAAGTTGGCAGTGGGATAAGACAGGGAGATTCCCTGAGTCCTCTATTGTTCATCCTGATTATGGATGCAATAATAAAAAAAGTAAGAACTAAAAAAGGATACCAAATGGGAGAAAAACAACTTAAAATAATCTGCTTTACTACTCTCTCAAAGTGAAGATGATTTACAACGTATGCTGCACTAATTTAATATAACCACCAGAAAATTTAACATGTTAATTTCCCCAAAAAAGACAAAATGCATGGTTACAACAGCAAATTTAGTAAGATGTAAATTGGAGCTGGAAGGTCAGATAATAGAACAAGTGATGGAGTTTAAATATCTAGGCATCACATTATCTAGCTACGGAAAGCTCGAAACCGAAGTAGAAGATCAAGTGAATAGAGCAAACAGGCTGCCTGAATGAAACAATATGGAGAAATAAAAATATCGGGAAAGAAACGAAAGGCAGAATTTACAAAACAGTCATCAGACCAATTAAGACATACGTGGCAGAAACAAGACCTGACATAGAGGGGACACAAAGGATGTTAGAAGTAGCAGTGATGAAAATACTTAGAAAAATTGATGGTAAGACACTATGGGACAGAGCTGGAAGTACAGATATACGACGTAGACGCAAGGTGGTGAACATCAAGAACTGGGTAAGAAATAGAACGACAACTTACTGGAGGCACATTGAAAAACAGACAGAGTCATGTCTATATAAGAAGAAGAAGAAGAAAAATTTTGAATTAACAGAATTATATTGTTTTTTTATTTCGTTTAATTTTTGCATTTATGGTATCGTCTTCATATAGCGAAGAATTTAAACGTAACATATAAACTGTCGCCCAGTGTTTATGGTTTTGGAGTTAGGGTCAAGAAATCGCTACGAATTTTGTGTTGAAAATTGCATGCTCAAAAACCTAGAACATATTTGCGATGTGACATAAAAATTTTCTGTCTGGAATAGTGCCTTGATCGAACATCAGTTTAAATTTGTTGGGCGGGATAAAATCGGTAGCCCGTAAACGTATATATAGCAAACCAAGCAACATTATCTTACCATCAGATACCGTCTTGTAGATAATTACTCTACTTTTTTATCTACACCTCATTAATGATTCAAGTAGTTATCACTTAAATCTTCTCATCAAAAATATCCACGAGAGTAAACTTCTTCATGCACCACATATCACTAGCGATGGCCATTTTTTACGAAAGTTTTTGTCAACAATACAAAAAAACTTAACATCTCTTTGTTGAAATGCGTTTCCATATATGCGGCCACCATATCAGTTTAATTTGGCTTGACTGGGAAAGTTCATAGCAATATAGAAGCTGTGATTATGTGGGACAAATTAAAAATATCGATTTTATGTCTTCATTGTGTGTTTTATCTGAGCAGAACGGTTGGTTATGCATACGATTTCGCGATGTGATCGATGCGATGCTATTGCAATGTCGATGTAATTTTAATTAGATTTTTTTGATAAACTGAAAATTATACAAAATGTGAAACATTTATATTATTGGGGTTTGTGTAAGCGTATAAACATATTTATATACAGAAATACCTTACAGTAAAAATATACTAATACCCCAGTCAAGGAAGAAGAAAAGCTGAAAAAATCTTATACAGATATTTGAAAGTTTCTAAAAGCTATAAATAAGGGTTAGTTGCTGAAAAATACGTAAATACGTAAATACGTACAGCTGATTTTGCTTTTTTTTTAAACAATCTTAAAAAGTAAAAAAAAAAAATTGTCTATCAAACGGTTCTTATACATATATTCTACGAGAAAATGGTTCAAATAAAAGTTATAGATTATAAAAGCTTCTTTATTTTGTTTCTAATTTAAAATACATAAATAATTGACTGAGATAATGGCAAAACATTGTTTTTTGGATAATGACATGTAATACAAGTATTCAAAATTGTGGCAGTTAATGAGTTATTAAAGTGTGCCAAATTTTAAATCCCAGAAAGCGATTATTTAAACAACTCTAATTACCCAAAAGTATCTTCAACAATATCGTCTCACGTATTTTCAACAATAGGTCTAAAAATGAACATCAGTAAGACCAAATTTAGGACAAATTTTTTTTCTCAGCGAACACCTAACCATCCAAAATCAAGTGGTAGAATTGACAGAAAAGTAGATATATCTCGGTCATGAAATCAGAATAAGCAAGGCTAATCAAACCTGTGAATTTCAACGACGAATAACACTTGCTTGGGCGGCGTATGGTTTACTAAGAGACATCTTTAAGAGCAACGTCTCGATAGCTATGAAACGGAAGACATTTGACCAATGCGTTCTTGGGTGGCACAAAGGCGCATGGATAGATCGATTCTCGGCGTGACAAAAAAAAGACAAAATGAGGAACCAAGACCTAAGGAAAAGAACAGGTATCACTGATGTCGTCGAACGTATAGCCAAGCTAAAATGGAATTGGGCAGGTCACATCATCATCATCATCATTGGTGCTACAGCCCTATAAAAGAGCCTCGACCTTCCCAAGTCTATTACGCCAGTCAGTTCTATCCATTGCCAACTGTTGCCAGTTTGCTGCGCCTATGGAAGAGACCTATGTCCAGCAGTGGACACAAGAGGTTGCATGATGATGAATTACCCAAACAGTCACTGTAGAGGTATTTTGTAAATCGCAGTCAATTCTTTGAGGCTTAATTTTTAAGCTTCAAAAAAACATTTTATTAAATTTGTTATTAAAAC
This sequence comes from Diabrotica undecimpunctata, assembly GCF_040954645.1. Classification (NCBI taxonomy): domain Eukaryota; kingdom Metazoa; phylum Arthropoda; class Insecta; order Coleoptera; family Chrysomelidae; genus Diabrotica; species Diabrotica undecimpunctata. Next base: position 26,367,771 of record NC_092803.1, read on the forward strand.
ACAGTTTGAAAAGGTGATTTTTTAACTTCTAACCATTTATAATAACTGTGACATTTTTTATGTCACACCGTAGTAAGAAAGTGCAATAAAAATCTGGTGAACAATCACTTTCCAAAAAAAAACACAGTAACTACCTTCTATGACTAATAACAAAAAATAGGCTGATATATTGCAGCGGACAGTTTTCCCCTCCACTTTTCCTTGGCGGTATTTTACGAGTATCGTCACTTCAACGGATTTTAACTTTTTACTTCTTCACTGGTATGCCATATATAAGTTGGTCTTATTATTACATATATAAAATTTACATCTTCATTTACAATATGTTAAAGTTTCACGTCTTAATATTACGAAACAATGGAAATATGGATTAAAGAAAATGCTATCTTGTTTCCTATTGGTCATAGAAGGTTCTCTTCTAAAAAAGTGTTTTTTACTATTTGCATTGAACCTATTTACAAAAGTGTGCATTGAAAAAAGGTTAAAGTTATTATAAATGTTATAAGCTAAAAAGTCAGCCCTTTTTCAAACTTTTTGTTTTTTTATAATAAATTTAATAAAACGTTGCAGTTTTTAATATACCTTAAAAATTTACCCTTAAAGAATCGATTACGATTTACAGAATTCCTCTGGAGAGACTGTTTGGGCAAGAACAGTTGTTTAACTAATCGCTCTCCGGAATAAACAAATTGAATAACTTATAAAGTGTTTGGTAAATCTGCTTGAAATTTCGCACACTTTAATAACTTATTAATTGTCACAATTTTGAGTTAGTAGTTATATTACATGTCGTTATGGAAATTAACATTTATAAATTACTCCAAAAATAAGTGTTTTTGCAACTAATTTGGTAAGTTGTTTGTGTATTTAGCAACACGCAAATTGAAGAACTTAATAGGTTGTATAGGTTATAAAAAAAAAACAAAGCAAAGTCAGCTGTAAATCTTCACGGATTTTTATCAGCTATCCCTTATATACCATTCAAATATCTGTACAAGATTTTTACGTGAAATCAATGATTTTTTCACAGATGAGCGTTTATATAAAAAAAACTAAATATATTATCGACATACACTATTTTTTTTTTATTTTTTTTCTGTAGATCACAGTAATCTTCCAATTTATACTCCAATCCTTTAACTTCTCGTTATAGATTATCTCTAGATCTCTTAGATACATCTCTAAGCATTTTTTTCGTAGTGGTCACCTTTTATACTAATACACCTCTCAATATCGTATTTTTTGCCTATCTGATCTCTATCTTTAAGAACGTTTCATAAATCTAACCTCGTTTCATGTTCCTCTGCGTTTGTTGTACTTCCTATATTTTGACTAATTGATTAGTTATTGATTCGCTTAATAACAATTTCTTTAATACAATTTATCATTTTTTGTAAATTTTTCTTCTCCTTTAGTCCGATTTACGCTATTGTTATTCTCTTAATATGTACTTGTCTTAATATGATTTTTACTGTTTTTCGTTTATATTTTTTTTGTTGATATTTTTCAGATCAACGCCTGGATCAATCCAACTTAATGGCTACGTTTACTTTGGGCTAGCTTTTCTATAAATAATTCTGCAAGATGCTTGTTTTGGTCACTTGTGTCTGTTGGCATTACAATTTCTTAGTATTTCTCCAAATTACATGTAAATTTGTTGAAGTAAAACGGACGTACATACATATATAAATATATATATATATATATATATATATATATATATATACATATATATATATATATATATATATATATATATATATATATATATATATATATATATATATATATATCGTAATTTCTTCTTTAATTGTTTTGGATAAATAATAATGGATTTTTGTTGAAACGTCAAAAAAAAACGAAAATGCCTTTAAGTACAATTATAAAAGTATTAGCTGATCACAAAATATGGTCGTAATAAAAAAAAAACATAATTAATACAAAGTATGGCGTCCACACTGGTTTATTACGGCTCTACATCTGCCGTTCATAGACAAAATAGAATGTCGATATTCTGGTGAGGTATTTTTACCCATTCTTCTATGAGACGCTCTCGGAAGAGAAACGGCGGACGGCGTGTTACCCATATGTGGAGTAGTTCTTCGTTGAAACATATCCTATACATGCTCAATAAAATTCAGGTAGGAGGATTGTGCTGGCCAAGGCAACTCATCAATACCTTTGTTAGCAAGCCAGTCTGTCACTGAACTTGTGACATGTGGAGGAGCATTATAATGCATATGGTGGAAGTATTGACCAACAGCACCAGCAGAATGATAGATTGAAGAATGGTGTCGAAGTACTGCTGAGCTGTAAAGAAGCGGTCTGGAAAAACGAGGTTCGTTCTGCCGCCGATTATTATTACACCCCAGACCATTACTATATCACCTCTGTGTGTGTATACTTCCTGAACATGTCTTAAGCTTTCTACATTTCCAGATCGTCTTCACAGTGTTACTCAACGAGAATCTAGATAAAATCCAAATCTAGATTCGTCGGAGAATAAAACTAGCCCAATTATTTGCATACTAGTTTTGATATCCTTGACACCACTTGACTCTGGAAATATGTGGACATCACAATGGCCTCCAACTATCTAGATTGGCTTAATGGGGACGACTTCTTACAATATCACGGCCTATGGTTACCTGGTGTGCCCGCTGCAAGTCGCTAACCAATTCAGGTGCTGTAATTGTTGGTTGTCTTCTAGCGGTTAACACTAAAAATCGGTCTTGAGCTACAGTTGTTCGGTGAACTTCCATTGTCACAAAAACGCCGCCATAATCTATTTATAACAGTTTGTGAGACTCTCGTTCAGCTACATTAGTTTGCCGCATGCCACTGAAGAAGGCCTACAGCGCTATTCATCTACTCCAAAGTTATATAAAAAATAATATTTTTAATGCACTATCTAAACAAGAACTTTATAGAACGAACAAATTCGAACCTACCAGAATATTTACTGCAGTATAAAAACTATGGTTTTTTCCTCCTGTTTAAAAACTTTGTCAAATATTCGTTAACACTTTTGCCGTTTTGTTTTAATCACAAAAATCTACAAGGTGAGCAACTGGAGAAATTTAATTGAAATTAAACGACCGTAGACTTTATAGAGAGCCGGCGTGGAAAGAGAACTCTTTAAATTAATTAAAAAACGCAAGATTGGTTACCTTGGGCACATATTGAGAGGAGCAAAATATGAAATACCTCAGTTAATCCTACAAGGGAAGATCGAAGGTAGGAGAAGAGCCGGCCGCAAACATTTATCCTGGTTAAGAAATATTAAAGAATGGACAGGAATACACAATACAGGCGAGCTGTGTCACGCCGCCAAGAACAGAATTCTAGTAATGAGATAGTCGCCTACGCACTTTGGTGTATGGCATGTTAAGAAGAAGAAGAAGACTTTATATTCCGATGTATATATATATATATATATATATATATATATATATATATATATATATGTATATATATATATATATATATACACAAACAAACATTCATATTTCATATTGAATAATTTGAATATATTAATTTTCTACTACAATATGTATTTTATATACATAGTATGAAATGAACTGCCGCATTCTCCTGCGGCTCATGCTCTGTTAAAAAATTCATACGAATGGAAAATAATAACCATCCCATATTCATTGTACACTATACTATCAAACTATAAAAGTTATTTATATACAGGATAAAGTAAAATCATCTGTACTATTTCCAACAATTTTTTTTTTCAAAACCTAAAAACATTGTTCACGTCTTTGCTACTTTTATAACCTTCTACGAATCGGTAATCACAAAGAACTACATGGTAACAGTTTTGGTCATTTAATGCTCACAAGCATACATAATAACTGCACAGGATAATACACAACTATTAAATTTTACGTTTCAAGCAAAAAGTAGTTCACGTCTTAGTAGTGGTTTAAGTTACAGGTTTTGCAAATACACAAAAAGTACGTGGGTAAACAAACGAGTTCTTCTGATGCTACCTTCAAAATAATTATACATGATGTAATTAAAAACAACAATTATAAAACACAATTGTTTATTTGACATTTTTTTAAATTAAATAATCTTGTTTTTGTTTAAATGACAACAAAACAAACTAAATTATTTTCATAATTTAATTTTTTTTCTCCCCCTTATACTGACAAATTAGATTTGTCTTCAAAAGTGTCTAAGGAACAGAAAGTTATTTTCTCATATATACATCAATTTTGATTTGATTTTAAAAAGTGACATATCGTTGTAATGCCTGAGTAGTCAGCAATGGACTAGCAATATGTTTAACAATCTGTGTTTCCTTCAGCAGCATTATTTACAGGTTGACACCGTCTTGACATGCTTAAAATTAAATTATCAATTTCGTTTTGAGGCAATAAGATCAATTCCTGTGTAAGAAGATTCTGAAGACCTTGTCCAGAATGTTATGCTTTCAAGAAGTATAACACCCTCATTATGAAATCAATATCTTACTGCTGCTGCAGTAAATGGTCTTGCATTAACTTGAATTTAATGTAAATCAGAACTTGCAGCAGTGGTAAATGGAAGGAAATAAGGTTCTAAGATACGATCAATATATTAATATTGATTCAAAGGTCAGGCTTGGGGTTTGAGAATAAATTTGAAAAGGGCCAAATATCTAGTTGTTGGAAATTAAGAATGTTGAGTCATACAACTATCTTGAAGTTAGAATTAGCCTAAAATGGGGTGAAATTGATCACTCTACAATTATTCATTCTAAAATAATTGTAAAATTATATATTTTTCACTAATATAATTCAACAAGATCAGTATTAAATATTTCTCCATAAAAAATATTTTTTTCATCAAGATTTTGAATAAAAAATGCAAAAAACTGGATGAACAATTTTATACCCTGAATCCGGCGATCACCCCTTTTTAAGTGAATGAAAAGAGCATAATATGTAATGCCGGCCGAGAGATGTTACATCAAAACTAACTAAAACATAATTTTGTGGTAATTGGAAATTATTAATGAAAGAACTAAAATCAAATGAATCTTTAATGTAAAAATTGTTGTTTAAATTATAAGCATTAGTTAAGATGTCAGTGAGGAGCTGTGCTATTGGTCCATTAGGAGGGCATAAAGATGAAACAATTGGTCTCATAGATAAAGTTGGTTTATGTATTTTTGGCAGAGCATAAAACCGTGAAGCAATAGAATTATAAATTTTGAGCTCTTTTGCTTTTTTATTATCAATAAATTTCTTTATGTTTAATTTAGATACTAGACAATTTGCTTTTTGTTGCAAAGTACAAACAGGACTCCTTCTAAGTGTAGTGTAATACTTAGTATCATTTAAGAGTTCTCCAGTTTTTTGTAGATAATCCTCTTTGTACATTACAACAGTTACGTTACCTTTATCGCTTTTGACAATGTAAATTTCAGGATGGTTTTTAAGAAAAAGTTTAGTTTGCACATAGTATTTATTTAAAAAATGATCTTTGACTTCTTTATGCAAAAAGTTTGTAATAACGTTTGTACATTTAGATCTAACAACATCCTTTTGACTATCATTAAGTGGTCTGATTATTGATTCAATATCAGAAAGTAAATTAGGAACTCTAATATCAGATTTGGAAGGACATAAAGAAAATTTAGGTCCTAATGCTAAAAATTTTTTAATTTCAAAAGGAAAATGAATAGATGTTAGATTTTTAAACCATTTTTCTTGAAATTTAATCTTATCAAAAGCTTCTATTTTTAATTTATTGAACTTATTAATTTGTATTTTTTGATTTTATGAAATTCTGTGTTGTATTTAATTCTTTGTCTACGATTAAATTCATTAAATGTGTGGAAATTTAAGATATTGTAAGCCTTGGTACGTAACGTTTAGCATTAGGACCTAAATTTTCTTTATGTCCTTCCAAATCTGATATTAGAGTTCCTAATTTACTTTCTGATATTGAATCAATAATCAGACCACTTAATGATAGTCAAAAGGATGTTGTTAGATCTAAATGTACAAACGTTATTACAAACTTTTTGCATAAAGAAGTCAAAGATCATTTTTTAAATAAATACTATGTGCAAACTAAACTTTTTCTTAAAAACCATCCTGATTTTTAAGAAAAGACACAAAATTATGTTTTAGTTAGTTTTGATGTAACATCTCTTTTTACTAATTTGCCTTTAGATTTAATCATAAGTAGTGTTGAAAAACATTGGAATGAGATTTCACAACACACTAATATTGACTTATTACATTTCAAAACACTTATCAACTTTGTTTTTGATTCTAATATTTTTATATTTAATGGTGTATTTTATAAACAAATTTTTGGTAGTCCTATGGGATCTAGTCTTTCACCCATTCTAAGTAGCTATGTCATGGATGATGTTATCAGTGATTGTATCAGTAATTGCACTTTTTTCATTCCTTTTATTAAGAGATATGTAGATGATTTAGTTTTGGCACTTCCTAAACACAAAATTCATGACCCAGTCAACATTTTCAACAGTCATAATCAACATATACAATTTACAGTTGAGGAAGAGGTAGATAATTCTCTACCATTCCTTGACATGAGAATTGTAAGAAATACAGACAATATGTTGAAAACCAGATGGTTCAGAAAACCCATATGTAGTAATAGATTTATAAGCTATTACTCTCACCATCCAAATAAGATGAAAATGAACCTTATAACAGGATTAAAAGAACGTGTTTTAAAACTTTCTCATCCAGATTATCTACAAGAAGATCTTCAATTATTAAAAAATATTCTAATTGAAAACTCTTATCCTCCAGATATGCTACATAGGATGCTTTTTTCTAATATTGGTAATATAAATAATTTAACACCATTTTTTGCTCAATCTCAAAACATTGTATCTAACAATCAGAACATCTATTATCATTCACTACCTTTTATACCATCATTAACACCTAAATTAATACAAACACAAAAGGTTATTGACAATATAAAAATAGCAACAAAGAACATCAAAACTATTTCATCTTTATATTCTAAAACTAAATATCCTATAGACAAATTTGAAAAAACGAATTTAGTATACAGCATTAGTTGTACTCAGTGTGAGGCTGAATATGTTGGTGAGACCGGAAGAAATCTTTCAAATCGCATTATTTCTCACAAAAGTGATTGCAGAATTAAAAAAAACCATCTTGTGCTTTGGCAGAACATGTAATCGATAAAGACCATATTATGGATTTTGATAACATTAAAATTTTATGTAGTGAAAGTAATAAATTTAAAAGGACTTTTTTGGAAATGGTTTGTATTAGCAAAAGTGATAATAGTTTAAACAAAAGATCAGAAATTCAAAATTTAAGCAAAATTTATAATTATATTCTTTCTTTATGATTTATATATAAAACTTGTAAAATGTCATATTTAATTCTCCTTATATCTGTTACATTCTTTTAGACATCTGTCAACGGTGAATAAATCTTCTTCTTTTTGTTACTAAACAAAAAAGAATGTTTAAACGAAATTTTACTTTTGGCAATATAATTGTCAAAAATAAAAATTTTATGTTGGCATTTCTGACATTGAGGCTATTTGTAATTGGTTGCTATTTGAACTTATTTATAAATTCAATTATTTTTGTATTAAAAAAATGTTTTCAAAATTTTAAAAATTTTCGGAGAAACATTTATTAGATTAAAGCATTTTTGTATTAAATATTTTGAAGATGTGAGCAGTAATTTTTACTTACTAAACTAATAATTTTTTTCTATTTAGTTCAACCTTGTAAGTATTTTGTCTTTTTTAGCTCTTGATAATAAATGTAAACACAATTGAAAGCTCGAGAATAAAAAAATAGTTAACCAATAGCCCTTTTATTGACTCCAACCCATCCAAAACAGTTATATATTTGTTCCAAACGAGTCACAAGTACTTCTTTTTTCTTATTCTTATATATATATATATATATATATATATATATATATATATATATTGAATTTCTCTGTAGAAGAATACAACCCTGTACATATATATTTATTACTTCGGTAAATTGATATTTTAGAAACGAGGAGAAATCTATTAAAAGTCAATCAACATCTCATTATTTATTTACAATATTACCTTGTATTGATCTACTTACGCGTACAATTTATTAAAAAAGTGTATTTAACGCATCTGTTGCAGAAAATCGAAAATTGTAATTTAATACGCTAATCTACTATAAATCAAATAAATCGATACTGATCGTAACTTTCTCACAAGAACCCGATCGGAATAAATTTTATTATAATATGCGAGCTGTTCAGGAACTGTTTAATAGAATAGAGAGTGGTTAAAAAATATAGCATTTCTTTGTACAGCGATAAACTAGAGTAATGATCATATTTAACAATAATGAATGTGAAGCAACTATTACAGTTGTTCATTGAAAAGGCGTTTACAAGCTGTATACTATGTTTTATTCAACAAATGCAAAATAAATCTCCGTCAACATTAAAATTAAAATATGGGTCCTACTCTTTAACCAATCTACCTTGGTGATATACTATTTTATGTGGCTTGGGGAAGCATACCTTAACAGCAGTCGCCATGCCCAGGGAAATAAGCTTTTTTTTTCGTGACACTCGTCCGGTCAGGCAAACGACAGTTGTTTTGAGTAATATGGACCTCTATAACAAGAACCTATAATATGTTTCCCGCAGCCGATTTTTTGGATTTACTTAGTTAATAACAAATTAAGATCAAAAAACGGTAACAAACTTCAAAATGGCGTTTTTTAATGTTTTTATCCTTATTTGTTGCTTAAAAAGTTGCAAAATAAATAAAAAATTTCTGTTTTTTTATAAATGTTAATAGTTTTTTTTAAATAAAATCATAACCTTTATATTAAATCAAATGTTGGGTCTTGTGATACTTAAAATATGTCAAAATTTCAAGTTGATCGGTCAAATAGTTTAAAAGTTACTTAATTTATCCCAAATTAAATTTTTTCCAACAATATGTCAGAAAATTATGTAGTTATACTAATTATACGTGTAGATTCTGAAAGAAGAAGATTTATTATATCGATAATATAAAAAAAATGAGATGGGGGGGAGGAGGATATCTGGTTCTTGTTTATGGATTTCGACGTTTCTTTTTTGTATGCACTTTTTGGGTACATTCCGTTTATGTATTATTGAAATAATTAAATTGTTGAATAAACCATCTAATTTGTTTAAACAATTTTTTTTCAGATTTTAGCAGTTACCAGCTGAAGTCCGTTTGAAGAGGTTTACTCTCCGGACGCTGGAACTCACTTAAAGCATGGGTGTATGTTACCTGAAGTAAAATTTAATTAAAATATTAAACATCAAATAATAATAATAACATTATGTACAATCTTTGGTAACTTTATATATTTTAAAGGGTTTTTACCCTAATATTTTGGTGGCTCAGGCATGTTAACCTGTATTTTTAACCTGATGATGGAACTGTTGTTCCGAAAACGTTCGTGTTTTTGATGTAGCCCTTTTAAGGGTATTTTAAATATACCCATTTACAAAGATTTAACCTCTTTTTTTTAAGTAATAATAATTATATTTCATTTTATCCTTGCCATTCGCTATTCGTTTAATTGTAATTTTGTAAAATGGCAAGAAAGTTAAACCCAAAGCACGTGGTGTTCGTGTGTATTAAGGTATATGGTGTTCGTGTGTATTAAGGTATAAAAAATGCTTATTACAAGCTTAAATTTTTTATTTTAAGAAGATCTTCTCGGAATTAAATCATTCCATCATCAGTTTAATAAAAAGTTGTTAAAAACATTGTATGGCCACATAAAAAACATTGGAAGGACATCCGTATTAAAATATAATCCTCATGGTATTTATCAAGGTAAATGCAATAGACTTAACTTGTTGATTATTAAAAACTGAAAATGGGGGCATCTTACATGACCCCCTGTAGCTGGTGAGGTTTTATCGACTTACATTACCTCTGATCTGTTCTGGAGTCTTGGGCTAACTGATAAAAAGATGGTATGAAAAATCAGTTAGTACCCATCAATGTCAAGTGGAAGTGTTAGAAGTGGAAAAGTTAAACCCCTTTTGATGTGTCTCTAATAGCAGTTGTTGTTGTATTTTTAGTTTATTGACCATTTTGAAGAATTTATTGACCATTTTGAAGAATTTATTGACCATATTGAAGAATTTATTGATCATATTCTTCAAGACTATTGGCGGCTTTATTAATATACCATATTCAAGAATTTATTAACCACTTAATCAGGAGGCCATATCCACATATTACAATTGCAGCTCCTCAGAGGACATAACATTTAATTGGGAGGGCACACAAGCAGCTCATCGATACCATAAGCAGCTCATCGATACCATTATCCTCACTAATTATTGTTAAGCTTTGGCGGGGTTAATTATTGTTTCTTATTTTTTTTTAATAAATATGTTTGGTTAAAATTTGTTTTATTTGCTATCAGCTAAGAGCTCAGGTGCAATCCCTAGTTTAAGACAAGACGAACTCACACTTGAGATACTGAGCTAGGCAAGTCAAAGACGATAAGCACCCATGGTTAAGTGAGGTATTATTTTTACAATATTACTTCAATTCTCTTCGTTATCTATTCTATTCTTATCGTTACAATCTCAATGGAAAATTTTCCATGGCAACCTTATTTATTATTATTTATTTATTTAACACTTTTTAAACAAATTATAAAAAAATTATTTTGCTTTAAAATTACTTAATTAATTTTTAATAATTTGATTTACTCTAACACCAAATTTATTTTTGTGTTTTTTTTTTCGTAAAATACTTTAAACGTAAAATGCAAATAAAGAATGAAAAATGCTGAAAAATGCCGATTTTAACGTTTTTAGAGGACATTTGTCAATAGCTTAGACATCGAATTTAAAAAACAAAAAATATGAGGTGAAAGTTGACAAATTAGGTTTAAAATGAGCACAAAGTCCAATTTGATTTTATGTGACATAAGTCAGTTTAAAATATCCATAAACAAATTGATATACCGCAGCGTTTCGGGATGCTAGACGCTAGACGAACATCTAAATTTTAACGTTCAAAACATATTGTTTATTTTTTACCTGTAATCTAAATCTTATTTTAATCGAAAGAATAAATATGATGCTACAACATTACAGTAAAAAGTTTACCACGGGAAGCTCTTTATTTCACAATTATTCAACAAATAAAAAATTTCATTTTTATTTGAAATATTTATTCTTTTTTTATATATCAAGCGGTTTCCCATGGTTAACTTTGGGTAAACTTTTTACTTTAATCTTACAGCATTATATTCGTCCGATTAAAATAAGATTAAAATTGTAGGTAAGAAATAAACAATGTGTTTCAAACATTACAGTTTAGATGTTCGTCAAGTCTATATATTCCCAACCGCAACGGTATATCAATTTGTTTAAATTTATTAAACTGAATTTTGCAATATAAAATCAAAATGAAATTGAGCTTTTTTAAACGACTTGACTAAATCTTGTATTTTTTTACATCTGATGTTCAACCTATTTAAAAATGGCCTCGAAAAACGATAAAATTGGATTTTTTTCGGCTATTTGAGTTGTTTATTTACAATTTTTTCGAAAGGAAAATCCTCATACGGATTATGGGCCCGATAAGAATGGACAACGGAGAAATGAGAAGAAGAATGAAGCATGAACTAAGAGACATAATGAAGGGAAAAGATATAGTTAGATTTATTAAAGCACAGAGGCTGAGATAGCTGGGACACATAGTGAGAAGAAAAAACGACCTATTGGTTAAGAAGATCACTAGATGGAAACCAGCAACTGAAAGAGCAAGAGACAGATGGGAGAATCAGGTCATGAGAGATATCAAAATTCTGGAAGTGAGAAACTGGAGGGAACTATGCACATATCGAAATGAGTAAAAGAAAATTGTAACGAAAGCCAAGTCATACAACAAACTATGACAGCATACAAGTGGAATGCGGAGTGATTTACCGCAATAAGTGAATCAAGGAGTTCTAAGTAAAAGCGGCAAATATCCCACCCGGAATGAAAAGCCTTGATGATGCTGATGATGATTTGCAATCGTTTAAAGTAAGCGTTTTACATAAAAATCATAAAAATAACTTTCGTCTTGATATAACTCAACGTGTTAAAAAAAGTTTTAGAATTAAGTATAGGTTTTAGTATTTAGTATAGGTAGAAGTAAAAAAAGACATACGAGAAGAAATATAATCCCACAAAACATTATGCATGAAGATGACATTGAAACGGTTGGAAAGTTTACATACCTGGGAGTAGAAATATATGCCGATGGAGCAGAGGATGGAGAAATACGAAAAAGGATAACGCAGGCAAACAAAGCTTATTTTGCCCTCTCCCATATATTTCGGTCTAAAAGTGTCCACCGAAATACAAAGATGAGAATCTATAAAACTTTAATTCGGCCAATAGCATGTTATGGCAGCGAAGCATGGGTCCTGAAAGAAACATCCAAAAACAAACTCGACACATTCGAAAGAAAAGTACTGAGGAGAATACTAGGACCTATGAGGGAAAACGGAATCTTCAGAATTCGATATAACAACGAGCTCTATCAACTGTATAAGGAAACACCCCTGTCAGACTTCATTAGAATACAAAGATTGCAATGGGCCGGACATGTGATACGAATGGGAGAGGATAGGCTACCAAAACGAGCACTGAACGCCAGAATGCAGGGAAAGAGACCAGTTGGAAAGCCAAGAAAGCGCTGGGAAGACACAGTAAGCAGCGACGCACAAGCACTTTTAGGAGTCCGTGTATGGAGAAGAGCAGCCACAGACAGACAAGGGTGGAGGCAAAAAATAAAAGAGGCCAAGGCTCATTTTGGGCTGTAGTGCCGTAGAAGAAGAAGAAGAAGTAAAAAAAGCAATTTTTTATAATTTGTTTAAAAATTGTTATTTATAAATAGGTTGCCATGGAAAATTTTCGGTAAACTTTTCAGCACATCATAATAATATAGATTAAAACAAGTTTCAGCATGTCGGTATGAAATCGACCGTATTTGACAAAAGTCACCCGCCTAGCATGTTTAGCAAGAAATAAAACCTAGTTTACATAAACCAAGAGTATTCTTAGAAATACTTGAATAGAATAATTCGTTTTTTTTCATAAAATTTATTATAAATAAATTATTTGCGAAGTTTATTGAAGAAGTACATATTAATCATAAATATTTGTGTTACAGTAAAAATTGCCTGGTTGATGGTTTATTTAACCATCTTATTATTTAAGTAATACATTTTCGTAATGTACGCAAAAAGTACATACAAATTAAAAAAAGAAACGTCGAAATTTTAAAGAGTTTTAAAGGCCGCCGATTTTGAGGACCACGTTTTTGAAGCTTTGCGAACGATTCCATTAAAATGCAATCTTTTTCGAATTTTGCACAATAAATCTTTAAAGTATGTTCTTAATAATTGTTATAACAAAGCCACTATCAATTTAAAAAAAAATGGCACTAACTTCATCCCAAATTATCCTAGGTCAACTTTTGTTTCTTTTAAATTTGTAAAAAATGCCTAAATATGAAGAAATAATTTTCTTGCAGGAAATGGTTAAAAAGTTATTCTAATTGTTTTTAGGCAAAAAAAATCGACGTTTTTGCAAAATTATTTTGCAATATTTAAAATTATTTATCTTTGTTTTTTTTTTAAATAATATTAATATATTAATATCTTTTTTTTTTAGAAGCTACCCGTATAATTACTATAATTGCATAGTTATAGTAACTTACTTATATATACTTATATTGTAAAAAAATTGGATAAACAAATTAAATACCCTTTAAGCTATGTATCGACTTGCAATTTTGATCATATTTTAAGCACCACAAGGCCCAACACTGTATGTAATATAAAGGTTAAAAGTTTATTTTTAAAAAAGTCTAACATTTATAAAAACCAAAATTTTTGGCTTATTTGGCAAGTTTCTAAACAACACATAAGGATAGAAACATTTAAAAAACGTCATTTTGAAGATTTTTATATAACATTTTCTTACTCTCAAATTTCTTGAAATGTTTAACTTTTTGCTGTTAGACGAAAAAAAAAAGAAGAAAATTTACCATTTTTTGACCTTTATTTGTTAATATTTAATTAAGTCCAAAAAACCGACTTCAGGAAACATATAGATTCTTGATATAGATGTCCATACTACTGAAAACAACTGTCGTTTTCCTGGCCTCTTCAGTGTCATAAACAGGGTCCTTTTTTGCTTATTTCTATGGCATAGAATGCGACTAAATTAACCGATGCCATTTTAATAAGTTTATTTTATTAATCACTAAACTCAGTGATAGGGTCGGGACTGCAAGGTGGATGTTTTAAGACTTTCCACTTTATATGTGCAAGCAGATCTTAAACTGTAAGAGCGACATGAGGTCGACCATTGTTAAGCAGAATAGTAACACCACTTGTGGCTTTTCAGAACTTTTATTTTTTTACTTCTTCTTCTTAGAGTGCCATATCCCTACGGAACGTCGGCGACTACCATGCTTATAATATTGTTATACTGATCTCGGTCTTGCGCTACGTGTAGCAATTGGTCCGCTGTTAAACCTGTCCACTGCCGCAAATTCCTCAACCAAGAGAGTTTCTTCCGTCCTATCCATTTCTTTCCTTCGATTTTACCGTTGAGAATTAGCCGAAGGAACTCATATCTTGGTCCTCTGATTATACGTCCAAGATATTCTAGTTTACGCCTCTTAATAATATTTAATAGAGTTCGTTGATGTCCCATTCTTCGAAGAACTTCTTCGTTTCTGGTTCTGCTAGTCCATGGAATTTTTAGTATCCTTCGATACAACCACATCTCAAACGCCTCGATCTTATTCATGATATCGGCGTTTAAAGTCCAAGTTTCACATCCATTCAAAAGTACAGACCACACGTAACATCTTGTAAACTTTTCACGGATTTCCAAATTTAATGAGTTATTGGATAATAGAGGCTTGAAGTTTTGAAATGAGTTTCTTGCCTGTTCAATTCTACATCGAATTTCGAAGGATGGATCCAGATTTTGGGTAATCCAACATCCAAGGTATTTGAATCTCTGAACTCTCTGCAGCGGTTGTTGGTTTAATATCAGTTTGGTTGCGCCGATATCCACTTTACTGGTCACCATGTATTTAGTTTTATCGATATTTATCGACAGTCCCCAATTTGTGCATTCCATGTCAACTCTATTGATTAGCTCCTGCAGATCGTCGATGTTTTCAGCTAGAATCACAGTATCGTCGGCGTACCGTATATTGTTAATTATTTCTCCTCCTATGATAATTCCTTTTTGATCTTTTAAAGCTTCCCTAAATAGATTCGCAGAATACACGTTAAAGAGGTTGGGAGACAGTACACAGCCCTGTCTTACGCCTCGTTCAATACTGATTGGCTTTGATTCTCTGTTGTTGGTATTAATAATGGCTGTTTGGTTCCAGTAAAGTTTGGCAATAAGTTTGATGTCTTTCTCATCTAGTTGGATGCTCTGCAAGGCGGTAATTAGTCTGGTATGCTGAACGCGATCAAATGCCTTTTCAAAATCAATAAGGCACATATATACGGGTTTTCTTACCTCCCAACATCGTTGAAGGAGTGTTTGCATAGTAAATAGTGCTTCTCTAGTTCCAAGGCATCTCCGGAACCCGAACTGCTCTTGACTAATTATTTCTTCGCACTTGTTGTTAATTCGATTTAGAAGAATATGCAACAGTATTTTAACGGCATGGCTCATTAAACTAATGAGTCTACAATCGCTACATTTCTTAACGTTTGGTTTCTTGGTATTTTTTTACGGTATCTAAATATTGTGTAGCGTAAATGTCCGTTAGACCAAGCTCTCTAAAATCCAGTGCATCAAATGCTATATTGAAAAATTCTAATCATCAGTAAGCGGTCTTGTAATATATTGAGCAGCAACTTTATGATAACAAAAACATAAATTATGGAACGTACAATTCTTTTACTATAAGCAGAAATTAAACTTTTGGTATAGTTCTCGAACTTTCATACTGGTTTAGCGATACGTACATGTCGAGGATAGGATAGATCAGATTCTGCTTGTCCATAATACCAATATATATGGGAAATACTATTTTCCGAAGAAGAGCACCGTTCTGTATGCTACTGTTGTAACAAACTGGTTATATCAAATGTCCTTTTTTTATTTCTATGGGACAGCCGAGACCAAAAAAATCACTGGTCAATGGAGAATTGACAGCAAAGGATACTGACGGTTAGACCATATTCTGCAAGAACACTTAGTAGCACCAAAAAAAATTCTCCTTCCTCTCCTTCATAGAAAGTGCTAGATCTTATGAGGAGTTGTTATGAAAGAGTTGGGCAAAAGACGAAGAATATTTGGTTAAAAAGTTTCCTTGTTAGTCGAAGGCGAAATTGAACATATATTTATTGGGCCAGCTGTCAGAAGACTTTCTGCGCATCAAAAGATTCTAACACCATGATAAATCTCCAGCGACAAAGATGGTTTGCATTTAAGGATGCCGTAGATAAATTTTTGAGTAACAATGAAGAATGTGATTACAAAAATATGGTCAAAAGAATGCCAAGTCTTTTTACGACTTGGGTTGTCACATAAGCCTAAAGATACATTTTCTCCAGTTCTACCTAGATTATTTTCTAGAGAATTTTGCGGCTGTCAGTAAAGAATATGGCTAGCGTTTCACAAGAAAAATAAAGAGTACAACACGATAGCAGACTACTTCCGATTTTTTCTTATTATTCTTCTGATGCTCTCATATTGCTGGAGGTTTGCGATCACTACATCGAAATGTTCTTTCTTCTGCACCACTCTTAGTAATTGTTAAACGTTAATGCCCATCGTGTAAGCTCTGATATTGCGGAGAGATGACATGGCCCCTCTGCCTACTCCTCTTCGACCCTCTATTTTTCGTTCAATTATTATTCGTAACAGGTTATATTTCTCATTATATTTCGTAAGTACGATGTCTTTCTTTTTTTAATCGTTGTTATAAGTTCTAACTATCTATTTATGGTGTTTAATAGTATTCGATTCATAATGTGTTGTGTCCATGATATTCTGAGCATTCTTCGGTAAAACCACCTCTCAAAGGCTTCTAACCGTCTGATGGTACTTAATTTGAATGTCCAGGCTTTAATTCCATATAGAAGGACTGACCAAACATAGCATTTAATAACTCTAATTCGGATGTCTAAGCTTAGTTTTCATTTTTAAATAATTTGCTTTCATTTATTGTACTTGCTCCTAGCCTGTTCTATTCGTGTTTTTATTTCGATATCTAGATCCCACTTATCATTTAGTACTACTTCTAAGTATCTGAATTTGTGAAATTGTTCTTATTGAGTCTTATTTAGGTAAATGCGACTATTTTCATCGGTTGTGCTAATCACCAATACTTTAGCTTCTGATTGCTACAGAGGGAGATTCCAGATATTATTTATAAGCCAAAATGTACGAAGGGGAAAATATAAATCTTTCAAATATTAAACATGACGTCACATATGTTTAGATGTAGAACTTATATCCTTTTCAGTAACAAAACAAATAATCCATTTGTGAAAAAGTCAATTACCACAAAATGCCATCATCTTATTAACACAAATCTACAGCGCGGTATTAAGATTAGGATATTTTCCTTCACAATGGAAAGTGACTCAAGTTATTTTAATCCATAAAATAGGCAAACCTTTAAAATCCGTAACTTCATATAGACCCATTAGTTTATTACCAATTCTTGTTAATCTTAAAAAACTAATAATAAAGAAATTGAGTTCTTTCCTAGAAGAAAACTGCTTAGTTCCTAACTACCAATTTGGTTTTCGACAAAAACACGTTACAGTTGACCTGATACAGAGTTAATATCATAAACCAGGATTAGGAGGAAAAGCGCTATTGTTCTGCAGTTTTCTTGGACATCACGCAAGGTTTTGATAAAGTGTGGCATACAGGCTTGCTGTATAAAATTAAATAACAACTAAGTACCATCTGAATACTATAGGATATTTTAATTCTACAAAACAGACAGATATTTCCAGATAAAATACGGTACGCTAGTAACAGTATTGAGACCTATGAACTCGTGTGTACCTCAAGGTAGTGTGATTGGTCCATTATTATATCTATTATACACGGACGACCTACTCACTTCTGGTCAGTGTTCCTTGGCAACATTTGCTGACGACACCCTCATCCTCTACGTAGCACACAAATTCGATCGAAGCATCTAGAAGGTTACAAGTCCACTTAAACACCATTCAGATATGATAAAGAAAATGGCTAATCAAGGTTAATGAAAGTAAATCAAACCATGTAACTTTTACAACTAAACGTCTGAAATGTCCACCTGTACAACTAAACGATCAAGATATATGGCAAAATACCTTGGTATTCATCTTGATAGACGACTAACTTGGAGAAACCACATCTGCAATAAACGAAAACAACTTATATACAAAATTAAGACAATTACTGGCTACTTGGTAGAAGATCTAAATTATCACTAGAAAATATATTACTAGTGTACAAAGTAATTCTAAAACCCATCTGGACCTATGGCATTCAACTGTGGGGGTATGCAAGAGAATCCAATATTGAAATCCTGCAGAGGTTCCAATTGAAGGTCCTTAGGCAGATTGTTAATGCACCATACTACCTCCCTAATGAAGTCATACATCGTGATCTCTCAGTGAGTATTGTGCACGAAGAAATAAAAAAGTGTAGTGATAGGCATTTAAACCGGTTAAAAATTCACCCAAATTCAAGTGCGGTCAACCTACTGGACAACAGCAGGGAAGTAAGAAGACTTTAGAGACACAAACCCTTGAACTTACTAGAAACCTAGATTTCTTAATTACATTATTTAGAATATAAGAACATTTTTTGTAAATATATATTTTAGTTAAATTTAATAAGGAAGGTACCAGCACTGGCAGGTATTCTTCGCTCATGTTAATTTCTCTGTTTGAATTATCAAATTTGATTATTGTCCAAACAGAACAGATTGCAAAAAAAATTTGAAAAAAGTTGACATGTTACGGCACAATTGAGTTCATACAGCTTTTCAATTTTTTTGCAGACCTGTAAAATCAGGGAGACAAGACCATTGACACTCAATTATTTGAAAATGTCCAAATTACGTTTAAAGCGTATCCTTCCACGAAGCAAAAATTTGATAGATAATTCTTGCATTGAAGATTTTCCAATATTAATCTGCATACATTTTAATTATATTTTTATATTGGAATAACAAGAATACACTTATACTCATAGTAACACATTATCCAACACTTTCATCATGTTATATACAAGAAAAAATAAAACTATTACGCAATAATTATAACAAATTCATCTGCAAATGTACAACAGAAGCGCAGATAATTAATATCTTAACAATAAATTAACCATAATGTTATGTCACTTTCTCTAATTGTTGTGGTTGAGAATATTTCCAACTTTTACTTCATTTTTCGAAGACGTAACACTTCTACTTTGTTATCCATCAATGGTTGTAATTATAGAATAATTTCATGACCCACTACGTCCGAATTTGATAAATTGCATGTAAGTATACATTAAATAGTGAGGGCATTGAGATAACGTGGGAGATAGAACACTTTTTTTTTCATTTTTGGAAGGTCCGAGGACACGCCTCGTTATGAGAATATATTTCATAGTCGCTTATTGTAAAAGTTCACAGTGCATGCGAGGTATTTCCTCTAATAATGACACATTTCGTAGTACCCATCGCACCGACCGAATGGTGTAGAAGGCAATGACATTGGTCTAGATTTTGACGGAAATGTATATTTGTAATGCTTTGGCCATTTTACAATTCAATATTTACAATAAATTCAAATAACTATAATGCTTAATTGTAACTACGTATTTACGATAAGAAAAATGGCGAAAAGGAGAATTACTGAAGACAAATGCTACAACATCTATATCTTTCAACGATATACTTAAAATCGATATCTAGACAGCTTAGATTGCAGTTCATCTTTGTCTCTATCGAGCCTTTTTTATTTTATTTTTGGACAAAGACCTCCACTTAACATCGCTTAACATCGTCGCACCTTCTTATCTTTTTTTTTCTGTCGTGTGTTCGGTGATCGCCAATATTTTAGTCCTGCTTGAATCGTATGACCTGCATATTTCCATTTAAATTTTGGCACATTCAGATATTTTTTGATTTATAAGATTTATATGCAGTATTTGCGTTTTCAGTGATTTTGCGTTTTTTCTGATTTCTTCAATATTCAACTTTTGTAAGCGTCTAGATTACCAAGTGCTTATGCCGGAGAGAAGAAAATCATGAAAGAAACATCGACACTGGTAAAAGAAATATTTGCTACGGAAGTACCTAAAGTCTTTAAAAAAATTAAGAAAGCAATAAATCACCCTTAAATGTACAGAATATATCCAACATATCCAAGATTTATCACCAACTTTACAGTAAAACTGCTACACTATACATGCTGCACTATTTAATAAAGGCAAACTCTAACTTACTGAGGATTAACAAACAGACTGGAAGATCTAGATAACGCTGATGATATATGCCTCTTAGTACATATAAATGGGACATGCAACTCCAAGTAAACAGACTACAAGAAGAATTAAAAGAGGTTCGAGACAGATTCTACTGGAGCAATTGTCGCCGAGATGTAGAAGATTGGTGATCCGAAGTACTTAGATGTTTCGAACATGAAGGAACCGGTTATTCTTCATCGATGATGATCACCGAAAGAGAAATAAAGCTTCCTCAAGATATTGTTTTTGGAAGATTGCCTCCCTGCGAAGGAGAATGTTCATCCCTAACGTACATCGAAAATTTAAAAGAAAAATTGAAGAAAGTCTACGAATTTTCTCGTAAAAGGTTTGAACTTTCAAAGTGATAAAGTCAAGACCAGGCTCGACATGTATCACATAGATACAACATTCGAAACAGGTGATCCAGTATATTTTACAATCCACACGTTCTACGAAACTGTGAAGGTCTTTACACTGTCCTGAAGCAAACAAACGATCTAATCTAACGCATCCAGTTTTCATCTAGAAGTAAACGCAAGGTTGTGCATATCGAGAGATTAGCTCCTTACCATGGAACTGATCAACCCTGTTGGCTTCAATCAAACTGTAACAATATATTTACATTCTTGTACATGGTGTAAAAAATTTCTAAGTATTAACAGGGCGACTCCATCTTTCGCTTTGGTTTCGTTCGTAACAGCTTTGTAAATCATCAGAAAGTCATCCAGCACAATTTGACGCTTTCACATAAGACAGGGGGATTCATTAAGCCCTAAGCTCTTTAATTTACGAGGATAGAGAATGGGAAACAAAGAAATAAAAATAATGTAACGCAGACGACGCAATATTGATAGCCCAAGATAAATATAGTCTGCAAAAACTAGTCTACAGATTTTATAAGAGCAAAAGAATTTAAGATGATAATCTCAACTCAAAAACTCAAACAATAATAATCAGCAAAGAACCAATCAGATGTAAAATTGAAATCGATGGCACCAGTATTGAACAAGTAATATAAATAAAATACCTTGGAATTACTGTCCAAATACTCTCCAACTATGGCGACCTGGACAAAGAAGTACGAGATCAAGTACAAAAAGCAAATAGACTGGTAGGATGCCTTAATAACACTATATGGCGAAACCGACATATTAACAATGAGATAAAGTCAAGAATTTATAAAGCCAGTGTAAGATCAGAATATGCATTCAAAACAAGACCCGATACAGTCACAACACAAATAAAACTGGAAATGTCAGAGATGAGACTAATGAAAAGAATTACAGGACATACTCTAAGATATAAAAAAACGAGTGAACGTAGAAGAAAATGTAACTAACAGTGTATAAACGAATAGACACTAAACATAATAGAATAACCACATAAGCAGAATGGAGAGACCCGTGTGGTCAAATTGCAAAAGATAAAGACGGTACCAATCGGTAGGTAAAAGAAGTACCGGACGACCACGCAAAAGATGGAGTGACAACCTTCCATAGAGGTATCAATCCGCCAATGAACAAGTTGAATTGTTTATAACGAGGAAAAAGAAGTAAATTTTTTAAATCTCTATGTACTCTATTGATTTTGTTTCTCTCTTTCCAGCTATTTTTTATTGTTTAATTGTTAGATTTTTTGTTGTTTATGATGTAGCTATCTTTATCTATTTGGGCTATTTATTTGCTAGTTACAGAAGTTACAATTTTTGATAGTATATATATGTTCCGAAAGGTTTCCGCGGTTAGTACAATTAAACCTGGAGCTACAGAGCTAAGATTAATACTATTACAGGAATTAACCTCACCAGTCTTCCGGGGTGAACCGCGTTGATTATAATTGTGCCGATCTTTCGACATCCTTTTCAATATCTTCTTCAGGGCTTCCGAGGTCTTGGTCTCCCGAGTCCCCAGACACTACTACACTGTAGTACGCTGAACGCGGTTTAACCCAGAAGACTGTTGAGGTTAATTCCTTTATAATAGTATTAATCTTAGCTCTAGATTTAATATATATATATATATATATATATATATATATATATATATATATATATATATATACAGTGTGACCCATTTAGATTGGAAACACCTCTATAAATTTTGAAGTTGTTAACCGATTTTAACCAAATTTTTTTTTTAATGTTATGTAATAAAAGGTCTATTGCAAGACAAAATATGAAATATTTAGTTAAATTTTCAGTGCAGTCTACGATACTTTTTCTTCGTCGGAAATAGAGAATTTGTATTAGCGATTTTTTTATTAAAAAAATTTCTACGCCACTGGATTTAGAGTGACTCCAAATAGCTATGATAAAAATTTCATTAAAATATATTTATTAATAACGAAGTTATGACAACTTATAATTTTAAAACTCACTAAGCTACGAGTCAAAAAAGAACACCCTGTATCAACAAATAACCATAAAACTAATTATTTTTTAAATAATTTTAATAATAAACCACTACTAGACAAAAAAATGTTTAAAATAGCATAAAAATTTAATGCAAGTAACGCACTTACATTATTAACTTTACATGCTACAACTTAAATCTCAGTTGCCATGACAACGACATTACTGTTTGACATTACATATTTGTGTCATACAAATTTCAGTGCTAGCATAAATTTATGCATAATATCTGCAACAATATTTACTTCAAATTTTTTTAATAATATTTTGTGTCATGGCTGCAAGATTAAGTTTGAGAGAAAAAATTGAAATTATATGTCTTTTGGGAGATAACGATAGAAGTGCCAGGGAAGTTTGTACAATATTTAATGACAGACATGTGGATCGTCCTAATATTAGCTGCGGTACGGTAAACAAAATAAATAGAATATTTAATGAATATGGTGCAGTATCAAAACTTATTTTAAAAAATAACCCGTTACAAAGAAGAAGAGGAAATGATCAAATCATTTTAGATCATTTCAGAAATAACCCTAATGCCAGTTTAAGGAATGCCCGTTTATATTTGAATGTGCCTCAAGAGGGTATTCGGCGATGTCCTAAGGTAAATAATATTAAACCTTTCAAACCAAAATTCTTACACACGTTACAAGAAGGCCACGAAGCAAAACGTTTAGAATGTTGTTTATGGGCCCAAGGGAAATATTTAAACAATATAAATTTTCTAAAAACGTGTTGTTTACCGACAAAG
This sequence comes from Diabrotica undecimpunctata, assembly GCF_040954645.1. Taxonomy (NCBI): domain Eukaryota; kingdom Metazoa; phylum Arthropoda; class Insecta; order Coleoptera; family Chrysomelidae; genus Diabrotica; species Diabrotica undecimpunctata. The sequence continues at coordinate 26,391,475 of NC_092803.1, forward strand.
CCACTTTCACTACAAATGGAGTAGTAGCATCACAGAATTGTCGCTATTGGACAGCAGATAATCACCATTGGGTAATAAACTGTAAAAGCCAGTATTCTCAAAAAATCAATGTCTGGTGTGGTATACTGAACGAGCGAGTTATTGGTCCTTTCTTTTTTGAAGAACACTTGAACTCACAGAACTTTTTAGAATTTTTAAACACCGACTTGTGGGATGCTAATGGCTAAATGAAAATTTTCCGAACCGTTGGATAGGCCGGGGTAGTCAGTTCATAGATTGGCCACCCTGATCTCCAGATCTCACAATTTTAGACTTCTTTCTCTGGGGAGTTATCAAACAAAAAGTTTACCAAACCCGTGCAAGACAAGTAAACGAACTTCGTGCAAGAATTCGACAGGCATGTGCAGAAATTACTCCCCAACAACTAAGAAATGTAATTAGAAATATTCATAAACGCTACGACAAATGTATGCAATTAGATGGTGGATTGGTAGAGGCAACTAGGATTTAAAATAAAATTATGTTTTCATGTTTCTGTTAATACAGAGTGTTTTTTTTAACGTTAATACAGAGTGTTTTTTTCTTAGTGAGTTTTAAAATTTTAAAATGTCATAAGTTTGTTATTGATAAATATATCTTAATGAAACTTTTGTCATAGCTATTTGAAGCCATTCTAAATCCAGTGAAGTAGAAATTGTTTTAATAAAAAAATCGCTAATACAAATTCTCCATTTTCGATGAAGAAAAAGTATCGTAGAATGCCCTGAAAATTTAACTAAATATTTCATATTTTGTCCCGCAATAGACCATTTATTACATAACATTAAAAAAAAATTTAGTTAAAATCGGTTAACAACTTCAAATTTTATAGAGGTGTTTCCAATCTAAATGGGTCACACTGTATATATATATATATATATATATATATATATATATATATATATATATATATATATATATATATATATATATATATATATATATATACCAGTACTAATCAACCGACCAGTACTAATCGAGTAACGACGAGAAGTAGATCCACCAGGCTTGAGAATGGCAAGTGAGACCTTGCCGAAACGTCGCCAAAACAATGGTTTTCAAGAAAACCAGCATTTTACAACGCGGAGTCAAACCCGGAAAAATAGTGACAGCATATATATATATATATATATATATATATATATATATATATATATATATATATATATATACACTTCTCCAAGAAATTAACGCACTACTTTGAAATATTAAAATATTTTATTAGCGTTAATAAAAATTTCCATTGTAATGTTATATTTTGCAAGCCCCTTGTATATGCTATTCGTACACTCTATATTTATTGACTGTGTTTTATCGCTATAGTTTTTTTTGCAATAAAACAAAAAGAAGCAAAAAATGTACTAATTCTATAAATATACTAATTTCCAATTGTTCACGAATTTTATTCGGCTACTGCTTAATTGTTGATTATTGTTAATTGTGTTTATTATGGAGCGTCAATCACGTAATTTAACCCAAGATGAATGTGCCCAAGCAGTGATACTGTCGGAAGAAGGTTGGAGTTACCGAAGAATTGGTCGTCGGTTTAATGTGTCCCACACAGCCATCTCATGGGTGTTAGAAAGATTCCTCGAAACAGGGGATCATACTCGCAGACCAGTGCAAGGACAAAACCGGGTAACTATACCTATTCAAGATCGATTTTTAAGAATTTCTGCTCTTCGACAGCGTTTTGTAACACATCGAAGTCTACAAATGCAGCTTCGAGACGTGCATGCTATACAAATTAGTACTGAAACTGTTCGCCAGCGACTTAGGGAATACAACTTAACACCTAGGATTGCCACCCGAGGTCTTCTATTAGTGCAGAGCATCGAAGGGGGATTTTGCCAGAGAACACGTTAATTGGTTAGAGGCTGACTGAGAACGAGTGCTATTTACTGATGAATCCCGATTTTGTTTGTACAATAACAACAGACGTGCTAGTGTGTTGCCACGACCCAACGAACGATATGCTCAATGTAACATCTCGCACACCACATTTTTTGGTGGAGGATCCGTTATGGTATGGGGTGGTATTTCTTTGACCGCACGTACGGACCTAGTGGTCATATAAAATGGAACTGTTACAGCTGAAATATTGGAGTTCCTGGAGAAACATGTAGTACCATTCGCTCCTTATATCGGTAAAAATTTCTTACTAATGCAAGATAATGCCAGACCTCACGCTGCACAGATCGTCAGAAATTATCTAGAAGAGGTAGAAATTAACACTATGGAATGGCCAGCATATAGTCCGGATTTAAATCCGATTGAAAATCTCTGGGATATCCTTGGTAGGTGATTAAGAGCGACACCGATCCAACCAAACAACTTACAGGAAGTGGGAGAGAGGCTGATCCAGATTTGGAGAGAACTAGACCAAAATGAAATACGGCAATTAATTTTAAGTGATTGATCATTACTTATATGATTAATGATTTTTATACATGGGGGTTGGATCTTTGGTACCAATCGAAGGCATGATGAACAGCCAAAAATACAAATCCGTGTTGGGTCAGAGTTTGGACACAGATGGACAAAAATGGCAGCCTCAAGGAGGAGCGATTCTTCAACAGGACTTTGCTCCCTATCATAAGTCGAAGCAAATGATGGAATTTTTCAAAAATAAGATGATTAATGTTTTAGATTGGTTCGGTAATTCGCCTGACCTTAACCCCATTGAAAAATTATGGGCTATTTCCAAGCTAGACTGCGCAAAATCGACAAACTACAAAAATAAAAATGATAGAAACGGTCATTCAGGTTTGGTTTTGAGATGAAAGGATATCTGGAAACTGTTAGAAACTCGTAGAATCTATGCCAAAATGGGTAAAAGCAGTAATTGCAGCGAAAGGGGGATATATTTCCTTACGTTTACTTTTATAGTTTTGTCAAAATATAATTTTTTTCTAAATAAACTGTTTTTTCGTTAAAACAGCCGATGATACTATTAGTTCGCGCAGTACTGTATATACTTTTATAAACTAATACTAGAAGAAAAAGTAAATAAAAAAATATAGCGAATGATATATAGTAGTCCCTACATTCTTCCGAGCTGTATCCATCAGGAACAGCACCTAGGACAGTTGTTACGACAAAGAAGAAACTGATAGAAGCATAGTACAGATAGAGCACGTGAATACATGAGACGTGAAAGCCTAAAAAAACGATAAATAATGATAGGATTCAAAAAGATCTCAGCAAATACCGTCTGCGTGTTTACAGAGAAAAAGCATAAGACAGAGGACATAGTAATTCACCAATTTAGTAGAAAACCATATAGACCTATAGACATATTTTAATAAATGATAATAATTAATAAATAATAAACACATATAAATCATAAAATAATTCATAAATAATATAATAAATAATAATTTTAATAATGTAGAACAATTTAATTATATAAGTACAGGTATTAAATCTTACTTCTTTAACGATTTTTGTTAAGCTAAAATTGAAATTATATTACATTGTTTAAACAATTACCTTAATACCATCCAATAAATTGTTTTTAGTCACACTAAAATTCAAATGTTCGATATTTTTTTCACTGCATAGTTCTTTTTCCGCCAAACTACCGCAAAATCGCTTTTCGCGACTCAAATCGAAACACGAGAAAATCAGAGCCGCAAACAAAAAAAACAGTACACTGAAAACACGGACGTGCTTTAAGTGTACCTGTGTGTGGACTAACTGAATGGTAAACTAAAGCCAGCTTTGACTTTGAGAACTCACCAAAACAAAGAATGGTAGAGAGGGAAAGTTGGCAAGTGTGGTAAATGTCGGAACAGTTCCGTGATTGTTTATTTAGATCAGGAAATAGCGTGAGTAAAATAACTGCAATGAAAAATAATAGAATATAAAAAAGGACCAGAAATATAATCTTTAATAGCGTGTTAAAATTATGTCATAGAATAGAAGAGATCGAAAGTGAATAAATGGATAAAAATAAGAGAATCACACACATACCCCTACATATATATATATATATATATATATATATATATATATATATATATATATATTACAAATGATTATTTCGACCAAAAAATAATTTATAAATACGTTCAAATTATCGGGTAAAGTGGTCTGTAATAAAAATCTTTCTTTTTTCTTAATTACTCAATATTTCGCCATTTATTTAACAGCTTCTTCAGGAGTAAACTAAAACAATTTAAACATTGCGCCAAAATAGAATGACCATAGCTTTTAGAGAAAAGATATCTGTTGATGATGGATATGGGGTAAGAGTTATCAATGAGAATGGATTTGAGTAAATCCAAGGATTCCAAGTTTCATTAAAACATAAATTAAAAATAATATATCAAATATTTCCGCCATACAAATTCCACCTGTCCAACTAATTATGCAATGTCCCCTGTAGAAGTTCATAATTGTCTCAAACCTTGGAATTTGGTGACACATGGCCCTTAAAAAAATTTTCGGTATCGCGTCAAGTTGTTTGCTTATATTGCAATAAATCAGAACTTTGTTGGTCTTCAGTGGAGAACCATCTAAATGAAGCCAAATGTTCGTTTAAAATTTTTTAAATATTCATATCTACGAATATGAACATTATTTTCTGCAAAGTTTGTGTGTTTTTTGTTTTTGTTTTTTGGTTTTTTCTTTTTTGGTTAAGTTAGCTTTAAATAAGGAGTAAAGTGTACAGTAGATATGATAACATCGATAACATACTACATATTGAGTTGTAAGTTATGAACTATAAACATCTATATTTCTTATAAACTCAATGTCATTTGTTATATTTTAGAGAACTGATGAAGCTTTAGAAATATAAAGCGAAACGTCTTCAATAAACTTATGAAGTAGTTGACTTCTTTTTTTATTTGCCAACCTGAATGACCGATTAAACCTCTGAATTCACTAGTTGAATACTTTAGAAATATAAATTGACGGTCGTAGTCTTTACAATATATATATATATATATATATATATATATATATATATATATATATATATATATATATATATATATATATATATATATATACTACTATAACAATATACTACTAACTAGTTAGTTAGTAGTATATTGCCTTATTGCAGTACATGAGTACATGCTGACCCTGCATAGGGATAAAAGCAAAGAGAATGATAATAACTGCCTTATTGTAGTAAAATGCATTCATTACATTACCTTATATATTTTCAAATTTTTTTGTTTCATGGTGGTGCTAAAATCGCACTAATGAGCATAATTTTGGTTAATATTATCGTTTTTATCTTCTTAGTAAATAATTGCAGTTTTTAAAGATATTTTAGACGTAATCATGTTTTACTTGATTTATTACTTGTGTATGATTCTATGAATCTCCCATGTGAATGTTTTCAAACTAAAAATGACCTATCACTTCTCCTTATTAGATTGGATCATTTTATGTTTTATAGGAAATTATTAACCAAATTTAGTATTGTTTCCATTAGTTGCCGTTAGCTTAATGTTCAGGGCACCCTTCGTAACAGTGTCGACACGTCACGGATGGAAAGCTTCCCTCTGAATAATCGACGATATTTCAGTCTGGCGGAGTCACGATAATAACAGACATGACCCGACACTACCCAAACTTTTGGTTACATTTCCTTTCTCACATACATATGTTGTGGTTGGGCTAGATTAATGAAACGCCATGAATGAAATTATTTTTTTAATAAATTACCGAAATGTAAATTAATAGTAACAATGGTATTAGAAACTAGTAAAAGTGGATGTAAATATTAAATAACAAAAAATATTTAATGGAATCCTGGTTATCGAGAATCTAGTAAATTTAAAGTAAATATTAATAAAATATTCATTCCGTCTAAGAATTTTGGAGGCGCGATATATATGTGGTTATCATTGTGAAAGTTATCAATCTTACTGTAAAATATTACTGAATCCTAGAGGAAACGTTCAATCGTTTCGAAGTCTGTTTTGAACTTACTTACGCCAAGGAGACGTTTTCTAACAATTTAAGGGGGAATGTTTCATTTACTTTGGTATATATTAGTAAAACATATTTCTAACGGCAATATATTGTGTCTAGTCATATCTTTTAGCGATATATTGTTTTGAACATGTAAAAAATACACCGTTTCTACCTGAATTTTCTACATTAGTTGAAGCATTGGTGGCATATGCCAGAATAAGTTATTTTCTTTTTAATTTCAGAGGCATCCCGTCTATTAAACAGACTAAGCTGCCTATTAATTACAAGACTAATAATTACAAGACAATTAGAAACAGAACACATTGAACACATGCACTTGTAAGAAAAATAAAAAAATGATCACTGGAAACGCTTTTCTAAAGAAATGGAACATGGTTTCTACGGTCTGTAAAAGGACTAGTGGATTCTTCAATCTTTCGGTGGATGTTTGTATGATCTTGTTTTATTATTTGAGGCTCTTCGATCACTGGCTTACTCACACACTGGCTGGGAATTGACCGATTGAGCATGGTGTAAGTGTGCATTTATGTATAAGTATTTTGTGTTTGTGCATGTGTATATGTGTTAATGTGTGTGTCGTGTTCAATAAATGAATCCACAGTTAATGCATAGCTGCTATGTCATATTCTCAGTTGATCTGCGAATGTTTTTTTGGTTATTACTAATTCAAACCAGTTCCATTGTCCTATATATTCATAGGACGTTTTCTATACAAAGATGAACTTCTTTCTGTCTATAGTCTGTCAGGCTTTTAGGCTATAGGCTTTTTACAGGAGAACTGAGACTCACAGTGTCAGTAATGTAGTTTTATCAGATGGAGCTCTAGAACATTGAAAGACCATACGAGTTTTCTTTTTTCCTCAATAAGATTCAAATTTCTTTAGCCACTTGCTGGATTTTTTAACAAAAGATTTCGCTTCACCATTAAGTTCCGGTTCAAACATATGCAAAAGTACATGGAGAGTTCTTCAAAGATTTATTTGAAAATGTATGTCTCAAAATATCTGCAATGATACTTTTTTACATAAAAATTTGTTATCGTGTCATAAGGAAAAAATAATAAAACACAAAATTGGACTGAATTCAACGATATTTATTATCTGTCTTTGGTTTAAAATCAAATAAAACATTGAAGGTTCTAAAAATTCTATATAGTATAATGTACAGTAGTTTCATACGACATGTGGGAAGTAAATTCCTTTTTAATTAAAGCTGAGATAATATTTACTAGTTAACTTGAAAAACTATAGACCTAGAAATATTTGGAGGATCAGTTAATTATACCTGAATATATTTTTATGACATGAAAAATGATAATAACCTCGGTACGTGAAGTAAATGTTATACTTTTTTTATTTTTACACAAAAAGTTTTTTAATTATTTATATATTTTTGTTATTTTATTATTTATCTTATTTATTTCGTTTCTAAATATTTATATCAATCTTCATGTCAACATAAAAAAAATTTAAAAGCAATCAATATCGTTCTTAAAATCATATAAACGACTGAATATATTCCAGTAAATAAAGGTTCAAAAGATAACACTATGGGACAATTACCTAGTGCCTCTTTTCCTAAAACTTGCCCCTTGGATGTACTTCTTCTCTTGGGTTGTTGGTTTCGCTGCGGGGCGATTTACCAGCTTGGTTTGGGTGTGGCCTTAATGTGGTCTGGCTCTAAACCATGCCAAGGTCACTATATTTTCGTAGAATAATTAAGTTTCATTTTGAAGTTAGATCTAGCTTTTGACTTTATATTATTTGACTCTTAATGCGAAAGGAAAGGTTATAATGGTTGTGGAGACGTGGAAACTCCACAGTGGAGTATTGAGATGAAGTAAGGAAATGAAGGTTAGTTGTGGTTATGTTATGTTTTTGTTATGATTTGTCTACTACAATAAACAAAATAACGCCTATTGTTAATTGCTACTGAGCTGGGTAGATTTATTAAAGGGTAGAAGCAAGAGCTTGTTACAAGCTAGAAAATAAAGAAAAGATAAATGAAAATACGTTTTAGTTTCCTATAGTTGTTAAGATTTTACAAGTCAATTTTGTTAATGGAGAGGAATTTTACGATCTGTTTAATTGTCTCTTCAGATATTTGGTAAAGTACTCTATGTATAGACAGAGTTGCTTTGGACTTCATTGAGACGAGTTGAGTGTAAAGGTCATTGTTGGGGATGACGTTAATAGGACACTCAAAAAAGATGTGATTTAGATCCCCTTTCAGTCCACATTCACAATATAGGATTTCTTTTATTTTTAATTTGTATAGGTGTGCTTTGTTAGGCAATGGCCAGTACGCATTCTGATGATAGTGGTGATATATCTTCTATTTTTGTACGGGATACCTACGTACCAGGGTTTAGTTGGATATATGTTTTGGACTTGTTTGTATTGGTAATGGTTATTTCCCGTAGTTGTGCTCTACTTATTTTTAAAATTCTTTATTATGCTTCCTTTAATAGCTGCCCAAACATCCTGGTGGTCTAAGTGCATCTTCATGGGTATATTCAGCTCTTGAATGTAGAGGCAGATGCAAGTATACAACTTCGCATGGCATATAAAACAGAAAGCGAGATAGAACATCGTGTTCTACCCGCGCTCTGATTAAGAATTATGTGCTGTGTTCTAAAATATTATTGCAAAATGAAAAGAATTGTGTATTCAATTTGACTTTAACTTGTGCTTGCGTGATTTTTTTAAAAGTAATTTGCAAATATTATTACTCCAGTAAATGAACGTGAAATATGGCGAATCTGTATAATTTTCAGTGTCACCACCGAATTATATGAAAATTTGGATTTAGATTTTACTTACCCTCCAGTTCACTTTTGGACTTGTACTGTTAATTGCTTATTATTTTTTATGGGTGAAAACTCTATACTCCTAATTGGAAAAAATCGTATAATTTTAAATTAAAGCTTTTAATGAAGTAAATGAATGTCAATTAACGTTAAACAACATAATTTAAGGTTTAATTAAAGTTTCTATTACTTTTTCTTCTTCTTCCGATTTATAAGCAATTCTGCTTGTTCATTGGCGGATTAATACATCTATGGAAGGCTGTAGAAGTGGAAATTAGAAGGAAAACCAGGACCAGGAAGGCCCAGAATTTCCTGGCTGAAAAATCGACGTGTGGTTGAACACAACAACCACAAATCTTTTCAGAGCCGCAGTTTGCAAAATACATTCTGCTTATGTGGTTATTCCATTCTTTTTTTTTTTCTATTTTGTGTCCATTCATTTATACAATTTACTGTACATTTTCTTCTAATGTCTTCACTTCTCTTTCGATCTCTCAGCGTATTTCCTATAATTCATAGTACTCTCATCTCTGCAGTTTCCTAGCCTTTGCGTTGTGGCTGTGCCGGGTCTTGTCTCCGAGGTATATGTCATTATTGGGCTTACACTGGCTTTATAAATTCTTGACTTCATCTCAGTGTTAATGTGTCTGTTTCGCTATATAGTGTTATTAAGGCATCCTGCCAGTTTATTCGCTTTTTGTACTTGATCTCTCGCTTCTTTGTCCAGGTCTATTTGTCTTTGTCTATAGTGTAATTCCCAGGTATTTTATTTCTATTACTTATTTAATACTGATGCCATCAATTTCTATTTTACATTTGGTTGGTTCTTTGCTGACTACTATTGTTTTAGTTTGCGTAACAGAGTATTTTTATTTCTTTGTTTCCCATTCTGTATACTCTTCCCTTGTTAACTCTTTTGATGATTTATCTTATTCTTATTCCGCTGCCAGAAATGCTGGTCTATTATACTATAGTGATTTCTCAGTAATTTGCTTTATAACGAAGTTTTAGCGTAGTATCTATCAAAGTGTAATCACCAATTGATTAATTATAATTAAAACAATGTGTTTAAATACTTTGTCCCCATTCATTTGCATGTAAATTTGGATTTTGGTTATACTTACCCTCTTCTGGACTTGCCGTTGGTGTCTTTTTATTTTTTAGGAGTGAAAATTACTCTTATACAAAAAAAATCATATAATTGTAAATTTAAATTGAAATTATTTAATTATACAGTTACAATACATTTAGATTTCTGTACTGTTTTAATTTTTTACTACATAATTTCTACCTTTTTAAAAACCACTTTTTGCGAAGAAGTTCAAATCGTTTTTATAACCGAGTTACAGGGTGTTTTATCGACTTAGCACATTTTTTTTGAATCCATAACTTTAGAACCATACTGTATATTTTTTTGATTTTTGGTATACATATGTCCCATTCCGAATCCAAACGACCTACTTACTAATCATAAGAAAAGTCCAAGTCCGGATTAACAAAAAAGTATATAGTAATTTTGACCTTGCAACAACACCCTCTATACTGAAATTTTCAAAATCCGTTTGCACATTTGAAAAGAACACAAAAATCTAAGATTAATGGTTCTCTTTATTAAATCCCCTTACAGGTTTCCTTAAAGTTATTAAATCAATACTCATTTTAAAAATACTTAATCCTTATTTACTACATTGGCTTCTCTTTTTGTAACTGTACGCACATCAATAAAAATTAGAATTTTGATAATTTTATTTTCTAATGTTTTAGTAAAGCACTGGAAAAACTCAGGTCGTACTACTTTACTTACTTACTATTTGTTGTAACATGGCAAACTCTCATTACACTTGGTATTATACAACTTTCCATTTTTTACATTTACACATCTGTTTTACATTTACTTTTGCAAGCACATCGCTGATATCCTTGCTCACCCGACAAAGACGTTTTTCTAACATACTCGCGCAATGAAATGTTTAGTTTTGGAATCATGTCTAGAGAAATGAATGATTCTTTGCAGATGGTAAATTGATTTCTGCTATACAACTGTGGCAGTCGCCCTTCTTTAGTACCCAATTCGTATAATTAATTTTGAAACTCATAATAACAGCCAAAACATTTCTAGAATCACTTCGTGCCCTGTTAACATCTGGTACTCTTAATTTTACCGTATCACCGACATTACCAGGAGGAAATTTCAAGTTTGGCGTTTTAAGCATTTTCTTTGCTTGCTTTTCAAGACCTCCCTTTGCACGTGCCCGTTTAATTGCAACAGAATCTCATCTCTTTGAAATTTGATTAGAAGATAGTTCGTCTAGAATCGCATTAGATTCATTCACTGATGGTTGCTCAGTTTTTTCTGGTTCTTGATCTAGTAGAAGCTCATTTGGATCACACACTTCTGCTTCTTCACATTCTTCAGAATCAGATCCTGACTAGGTTTCTTGTACTTCTTTTACCAACGCTTCCAAATCTTCAGTCGAAATAATTTCTAGAGCATCTTCTGGAGTGATGAAGTGTTTATACCAATTTGGGAAGGATCCCCAAACGTAGCTTCATACTTGATGCCACAATGGTAAGCTCGGTTTTTGGCGAATTGTACAAATCCAAGACCCTCTGACCACTTGTTTGTTTGGTTGCTTTCCATGCAGGAACTCAGCATATTTTCGATGTCTTGATTCGCACGTTGAACAGATCTTTGTGACTGACTGTGTCTTTGCTTACCATGTACTATCTTCAAACCTTTCCTCATGGAGCACAGTTCTTCTATAATTCTGTTCTCGTTCATTGTCGCTTTGAAAAAATGCTAGGAGCTCCAAAGGCGCGAAATATGTCAAGAAGTACTAAACAAAGGCATTGCGCTTGCGTGTAGATCATTATAATTTGAGTTTTCTACTTTAACCAAGATCATCTGGGAAATTACCGGTAAAATTAGGACATAACGGTTTTTTTTCGGGTAATTGTGTACAATTACCAAATTATTTACTCTTACCATAACATTTACATTTCCTTGTTTGTTTTAAGATATTTCTAACCGATTTTCGAATTATATTGGGATTGTTCATTATTTACCTGTCAGCTTCATGTATTCTCCAAATAAGTTGGTCATCATCATCATCATCATCATCAATGGCGCTACAACTCTTCGTTAGTCTTTGCCGCGTTTACTATTGCCTTCCATGTTTGTCGGTCCTGTGCCAGTAATTCCCATTGTCGCACTCCCATTTTTCTCTAGATCTTCTTCTTCTGCACTGCATCTTTCCACCTTTTTATAGGCCGCCCTACAGACCTTCTTCCCTCTGGCCTTTCCCAGAACACATTGTTTATAAGGCGATTGTCGTTACTGCGTATCACATGCCCTGCCCATCTGAGTCTATTGGCCTTTATATCTGACTAGATTTTCTTTTCCGAATAGAGACTCTAGCTCGTTATTGTATCTGCCCCTCCATTCGTTTGTCACGCTGTCTCTGCAAAGGCCATATATCATTCGAAGAATTTTACGTTCCCACACCAGCAATTTATTTATTTCTCTTTTTGTTAGCGTCCATGTTTCGCTTCCATACGCGACTGCTGGTCGTATTATGGTCCTATATATCCGGATTTTTGTATCTCGTGAAAGAAGTTTTGCCTTAATTAGATGTTGCATTGCAAAGAAAGATCTGTTTCCTGCCATTATTCTCGTTTCAATTTCTTGCTCTAATTTGTTGTCATTTGTAATTGTTGCTCCTAGATATTTAAATTCTTTAACCACTTCGAAGTTGTGATCATTTATAGTAATGTTTTGCCTTATTCGCCGTCGTTCTTGTTTTGAGACGACCATGTATTTTGTTTCGCCTTCATTTATTTTTAGACCGATGTTTAATGCAGCTTCTTCATAAGTTGGTCACTAGTATTTATTTCGAAGAAATACTTTGATTGATTTTTTAATCCGGACCTGGATTTTTCTCGTGATTAGTAAGTGGGTCGTTTGGGTTCTGAATGGGACATAATATGTGTACCAAATATCAGAAAAAATTACAGAGTGGTTCTAAAGTTATGGATTCAGAAAGAAATGAGCAAAATCGATAACTCAGTTATAGATAAATATATGTTTGTCGATAAATATAAGTAACTGGTCCTTCCAAATATCTAAGCAGGTTTTTTAGAATCTATTTTCAATTCCCTATTATTTACAACAGATATTGCGCCACGTGAGTTTACTGTTTTCCTTTTCATCGTATTTACAATACTGATTTTTAAAGTAGCAGCAATAAAAACATATTGATATAAATGGTACCCAAAATACATAATTAATTAATATATATATATATATATATATATATATATATATTTTTTGTTTTTGAAGATATTTCTGCTTAGGATAATAAGAAATCACTTATGTGATTTCCTTCTGTTTTAATTGTCACTTGAGTTGGGACAAAACTAGGATAATATGCAAGAACTTCGTTCAAGGATGGAACAAAGGACATTTTTTTACTAAAATAAAACCAGTTTTATGTAGTCGTGAACTTAAAATAAATTCGAGTGCTTTGCTTTTATATGTTAGTCATTTTATATTACATAATAGAAGCGTGGACTCTGAGTGATGCCATGTGTAACAAATTGAAGACATTTAACATATGGTGTTATTGAAGTATTGCTCTATTTTCATTAGAAATTAAACACAATTTTAGTGTAAAATTGTGGTAATTCCTAATAAAAATTGTAAATATTGTAAGTATGCTTAGACTATGAGAGATCGATGGAGTACCAAAGATATACGTGAATGCAAGGACTAGTTATGCAAGGTAATAGTTAGTTCACTACAGGTTACTGTAAGGTAAAATTGTGATTTTTATTAGAGTAAGAAGCGAAACAAAAAAAGAAAGGAACTTTATTCAGGACACACATAGAAAGAGAGTCTGCAATTAAAGGTACGAGACCTGGTATCGGCCAAGAAAGAGCCCAATAAAAGTAAAAGAAAACGGCTACTTTAATGCATCGACCTCAGCACAATTATATATTGAACAACGTTCGTAATATCATATAAATCCGAAATGTTTTTTCAAAATAAATCAAACTGAAACCTACTTACGTTTTCATTGCTGCCAACATTTAAGTTTGTTACATTTCTATACAAAAACTTTGAAATATTTATGTAGCTAGTTTTTTACCTATTTACTTTTTGATTACAACACACATACCTTACAAAAAATAACACATTTCCTATTTTGAGGCAAAAATTTAGAATGTATTTCTCATAGTATTTGTACAATGCTAAAATAAAAAGAGGAACCATCTTTTTCAATACGCCACCTTTCCTTTTTTATTGAAGTTTTTTCATGTCTTCATTTATAAAAAAAGCGTTAATGATAAAATAATCTTAATTGTTTATAGATAAGACGAAAAGCTCGGGTTCGTGAGACACATACGGGTACATCCAAGATGAACGCTGGTAAAAGCTGGATATTCATGTATTCATCAGGGAGTTAATTTCTGGCTAAGGTCAGCAATTTAGTGGGCAGGAAGGGGAGTTAACGTTTGGGAGATCTGATGAATACATTGCCAAAGGATGAGCAGGTAGTTTTAATGATATTTTGGGTTCTGAAGTTTTGGTCTCGGATGGTTTTAATTGTATGGCTCCTGCTCAGAGAGGAGAGCCTCTCATTGATGGATGTTCGATAGTTGATGTATGAGGGCAAAGGGGTAGTCGGGACGTTTGTAGTTTATCCCAATCGGAAGACAATAACAAGTTAATAAAAGCGTTTGTTATTGGCCGGCCAGAGTGAGCTCCCTTCGAGCTCTGCTACGGACAGGGAGGGATCGGTTTTCTGTCGTTTCCCGATCCTATTTCACAATTATACTTGTCTATAGTGACAATACAGTAACAGGAGCCCTCTCTGCGATTCACATCCTTTATACATTTATTAATTAAATTTATTTATAACTCATAACTATATATTTTTTACTAATAATTTCTTAAAAGGACCATTTTAGCTCAAACCCGTTGGCCTCGGACCACCCTGGGCACCACCTCCTCCGCAGAACTACAGCCACCGACGCGAACCACCAGTGAGATATAACCCAACGACGCAATGTCAATATCCAATACGAAACAAACCACGTCCGTGTCACACCTAACACAGGACAACAAAAATCAACCAAAAAAAAAGACAACCAACCGAAAAAACAACAAGACAACGATGCATGCCGATCGGGATCAAGTCAGTCTACATCTTGACCCCAGCTAGACCTTGTTGGCCGAGTGCCTTTCGACCATTTCGACGTTTATTATTATTACCCAAGAGTGAACCCTTTGTGAGAAGACTTTGCTTGAACGAAAGTCCGAACACCTTTGTAGTGAATAAGTACAAAACTTTATCGGCTACCAATTATTCCACAAAATGGTAAAGGAACCGGTGTTAAGAACTGTTGGTCCATCTTTCGCCGAGGTGAAGAAAAGTCCGATAATACAACTTATAATCACCTCACAAAAGCAACTAAAAGCTCGGAGAGAATGCTCCCTGCCCGGATAGGTATCGATCCTCGAGATAGGGAAAGACAGTGCGTCTTAAAGCTATTCCGGATCCTGCCGAACTGGCGCAGCGTTCCACGCGACCACCGACGGTTAGGAGTATATAAAAGCTCCAGGTGGACTTAGAATTATTCCTCACTCGATGGCCGAGCTGAGGTAGCACTTCGTCGCTAGAAATCTTTCGACGGAAACAATCAAAGTCCTTACGGGACATAAGTTTGTTTCCACGAGAGGTGGCGTTACTAAATGTAGGGCCAACGTACAGTCACTACTCCGCCGGTGTTCCTATACACTTCGTGTAGTATGTACTTGACCACACGTTCAAGCGTGAAGGGCCGGTATCTCTGCGAGATCCAAGGTATACACCGTGACCAGAATACCAAACATATTATACATGTAAGAGAAAAATAATTGGAAAAAAATAAGAAGCGAAGAACCTTCCTCATGAGCGGCAGTCGAGACGTATCCAGAGATACCAAATACCTCGGAGGATGCTCCGACCGTACGACATAGCGCCGAACATACGGATGAATTTCACAACACAGATTTGCCATCTGTATTATCCACTTTAATTCAAGCAGTGACGCCACTAACCCTTGTGCAGAGTAAACTAATTGAAGCCCAGGACAAACCAAAGATGGAACCTCCGCAACCAAAATGGACCCCTGCACCACCTACATACTCTCGCGATGATACTAAAAATCCTCAAGAGTTCGTAAACGAAATTATAAACCACATGAGAAATATGAATATAGACACAAAACATTGGATATACTACATCCTAGAGAAATTCTTAATAGAAAACGCAGATCAATAAGCACAGAGCCAATTCACGACTGGTCTGAACTACGAAACGTTTCTGAACAGGCTCATTGAGCACTTTGATAATACAACGAAAAGATCGTCACTAATATCCAAGCTATACGAACCTTACCAGAAATATCAGCTCACAGCCGAGTTTATTTCGACAAAGATGGCTCTTTTTCGTCGATTGCTACCCAATATCGATAAGGAAGGAACGTGCAGGGCCATTATCAATCTGATTCGCCTAGAAATCAGAAAACATTTTCGAAACAATATGCCGAGAACCGAAGAGAACTTAAGGCGAATTTGCGAAGAGTTACAAGCCGATGTACCTGATCCACCCAAAGCCGTAAAGAATCCTACCCAGAACCAAGCCAGGGGACAGTTCACACCGAGGCAACCGAGTGCATCTGAGACTAAAGACGATTGGAGAAATAGAAATCTAACTCAGAAACCGACTCCAAAACCTGGTCAACAACCTAGCAACCAGGGAAACGACGAGAGGAGCACCCACTAAGCCTCTCTCCAGATGCGGTGCCCCAACTAAATCCAATAAATGAGAAGATAGTCTCAAATCTGCCACAAATCGATGCGAACATCAATTCAAAGAAAGTCCAGGTCCTCATCGATACCGGTGAATCAATGAATTACATCAACCCTGACTTGGTCCAGTCGGCAGATGTAAGACAACAATATTTTTGGTTTTGCTCGAAACATGTCGGGCGATACAAGTAAACAAAATACAATTAACGACGGAAAATTAATAGAATGTATGAGAAAATATAATGTTTTATACGATTTTTTGCATGCAAAATACCTAGACAATAATTTAAAAAATAATATTTCGGAGAAAATCGGAGAAGAAATGGAAACACAAGGTAATAAACTTCTCTTTATTATTTTTATTTCATTGTAACAAAAAAAAAACAACATACAGTTTTTAAATTTGAAGTTTTTATAGCAATTATTGCTAATTCTTCATCCGAGGAACTTGCCATCTTTTCAACAGATTGGTCGCCGCAAGAATAATGCATTCCGTGTGTGTACGAACAGACTAAACGAATAGTTCTGTGACGGGACGGTACCGGTTCGGCGCCGGGCATGTGGCGTGATTGAATCGACCTGTACTCGAACATTTTAAACACCAGTTTAATTTAAGTTTAAAATAAATTCAATAGTTAATTGTTAGAATGTAAAGTCAGTTTAAGAACAATAAAAATGCGATGATCGATTGTTGGTTTCTTCGTGTATAAAATATTCATTCATCTAACGCCAATTGAGCTGGCAAATCGCCTGAACTAAGTCCGAAATGTGGGTGTAGGTAGGTGGACAGTTCGTCGACGACTTCATGAAGTGAATTTGTTATCCAAGATCAACCCTATGTTCACAGCTATCCACGGAACACCGTTGAGCTCTACTTGCTTTTGCAAGGGAACACAAAATTGAAATTATGCAGATTGGAATCATGTTTTGTTCTAGGATGAGTCCAGGTTTTGCTTGAGGTCACCAGACGGTCGCGAAGGTCGCTGGAGACAACAAAGGAGAACGGTTTACCCAATGCAATATTGCCGACAGAAGAATCTATCAAAGAGACTCAGTTATGGTTTGAGCTGGTATCAGTCTCGATACCCGTACCGATTTAGGTTTTATGAATGGAGGTTCTATAACAGAAGCAAGGTATATAACAACCATTTACGATGAGCATGTGGTATCTTAGCACCATTCATAGGACCTAATTTTATTTTTTTTGGACGATAACGCACATCCCCACCGTGCTAGAATCGTGAATGAATACTTAAAAGACGTCAGGATTATCCGTATGAATTGGCCAGCTTCCAGCCCCGACCTCAGTCTTATCGAATATCTATGGAAAACACTGGGAAGACGAATTCAAGTTCTTCCACCCTACTCAAACAACCTGAGCTTAGTGAAGCTCTTCAGATAATATGGGACCAATTGGACCTAATTAAGGCTTAAAATTTAATTGCCATAATACCAAGACGTGTGCAGGCTGTTAGAAGGTCCCGAGGATGACATACTAGGTATTATTAACAAATAACATAAACATTTAGTTATAACTGTTTTTTATCTACTTTTCATTTTTTCAATTCGAATTCATTTCGAATATTGTAATAATTTTTTTGCATAAATTGTATTTTTCTATATATTTAACGTTCCTCATTAAATCTATGTCCAATATTTAAGTAGCTTCTTCAAAAAGTGTCTTCTTCTTTATAAAATAGACGTGGATCGAATTTTTTGCACCCGAGTGTATACCCGCGCAGTTATAAGCGCTTCATAAAAAATTAAAAAACAATGTTTTAAAATAAAATACGTCCAAAATTCTCATAGGGAATTGATAGAACAAGAAACCCAAAGGTTTGAACTTGAATTTAGGCACTTGGTAATTGCAAAAATAATATTTTCTACTTATGTTTTTGAGCCTTGAAAATTTTAGTTTTTCGTTTTTTTTTTAAGTTTTAAATTGTTTATAATTCAAAAACGATCAACTTTGGAAAAAAATTGCAGGACACCTTTTTTGTTTACATTGATCCAAGTAACAAAAAAAAAGCCTGAATCGAAAAAGTTGATTTTTACAATTTGTATAAAAAAATATTTAAATAAAATTTGGATCACTTTTCGCATGGGCGACTTCTTGATTCTTGTTCTGGGGAATCTCACGAATGTAATGATTTAAAAAATATTTCATGGGAATATTTTTTCAAAGGAACCCGAGCTTTTCGCCATATTTAACATAACACACTAATATAAGTGTATTTAATTACTATAACAAACTTATAAATATTGCAAAAAAACTTATTTATTTATTGCAAACATGTGTGACTGGTATGTTTAAAGAGGCTATTAATTTTCTTATAACTATCCAGCTAGAAACTTAAATTAATGCAGAAGGTAATTTGGTCTTGCAAAAGGATCTTTTACATTTCCAGCAGGTCAGTGCTCCACCTTATTATTCTCTTCCTGTCCTACGGTGGTTAAATGAGATATTTTCATACAAATTATTTTTTTAATATAAAGAAATTGACATGAGTGGTTTCAGTGAAGTTAAATCCGTTATATTTACTTCTTCTTCTTAAGGTGTCTTGCATTTCTGCGTAGGCGTCCACCGTACATCGTCTTGTCAGGTGAGATGTTAAATAGTCAGGATTAAATAATTCTGTTTTTAGCAGCATTGCGAAGCATTTCATAGCTGTGGATTTCTGTCCATTGTCGAATATTGCGCAGCCATGACATTTTTTTTACGTCCCAGATCTCTCCTACCCTCTATCTTCCCTTCGAGTATCAGTTGCTGAAAAGTATATCTTTCTTCTCGTAATATGTGTCCCAAGTATGCAGTCTTCTTACTTTTTACATAACTAAAAAGTTCCCTATCCTGTAAGCCCGCTCTTCTGAGTACATCCTCATTTCTGATCCTGTCCGTGATATTCTAAGCATTCGACGCAGGCACCACATTTCAAACACTTCAAGTTTGTTAACGGACCTAGCCTTTAACGTCCATGCTTCCATTCCATACAAGAAAACAGGCCACACGTAACACTTAAGCATCTTGTATCGGAGGTTGAAGTCCAATTTGCGATCAGTCAGAAACTTAGCCTCAAAAAAGCATTTCTGGCTTGTTCAAGTCTGCTCTTTATTTCATTCTCGCGGTCCCAACCCTCGTTCAGCAAACAACCCAAGTATTTAAATTGCCTGACCTGTTCGATTTCTTCTCCAGAGACATATATCTTTGCGTTGGGGTAATCATTTCTACTTATAATCATTGTTTTTGTCTTCTTGATATTTATTTTCAAACCCCGAGCTTCACTTGCAAGAGTTAGATCATTTAAAAGGCATTGAAGATCTTCGATGTTATCTGCCACTATGGCTGTATCATCGGCATACCTGATGTTATTAATAAATATGCTGTTAACTTTAATACCCTTATTAGAGTCTGCCACTGCTTCTGCGAAGGCTTCTTCTACGTATAAATTGAACATCATTGGAGACATTGGATTATATTTACAATAGTTTAAAATAGAGAACAAACTCTCAGAAAATACAGTAATTCAAAGATATTCAAGTCTTTTAAACTATTTTCTTGTGGCATTCCTTTATTATCTACTGTATTTAATGGAAATAAATCGTCTTTTTAATTGAAAATGCGTTATATTTGACGTTTCATTTAACGCCTCGAGAATTGTTCTCAAAATACTTATTCCAGGTGGAAATCAAAAGTCAAATATAACGTATTTTCTATTAAAATTATGATTTTAATAAGGCAGTAAATACATAAAAAATATTTCAATAGAGTTAATTCTCAGAATTCGATAAGTTTCACTTTTCCTCAATATCAAATGTTCCTCTTAATATTTTAAGCAACGTATTTTAGGTATATTCAATTGAGATTCGATTATTTTACTTAGATCATTCGTATCGATTCTAGTTTTACAAATATGTTTTTATTCATACCTATCAACGAATACAGAGCGTCCCGTCTTTATTTTATTTAATATCTTAAATCTATGGTGAAATGGAGACCCCAGTAAGTTTCGAGACCTTAGTACTTTTAAAAAGACTAAATAATTTTATTTGTTAACATATTATAGGTATTTCTAGCTTAAACACTGATCAGACAGCCTTGCACATGGTTGTGTTTCAGCCATCGGTATGCGGTAGGAGGTATTTACCATCTTTTCTTTTTTGTTTTCTTTGATGACAGCAAGAATTCAAAATACGTACAATAGGATAGTAAACGGACTAAATATCAGTATATCTCTTCGTATATTCTTTGTAAATAATGGTATTCTTTTAATGCAATAATGACTTGCAAATCGCAAATGACTTTGTACTTAATGTATACAGGATGCAGCAGATAAACGGCCAATTAGAAATATCTCGAGAACTAAAGGTATGTAACTGAATCATGAAAACTGGAATAAAGGGATTTTTAAGAGTGACCTATTTAATGAAAATATTTTCATCTATTTTCTACTTCAAGCTATACCGGAAGTTGCTTATAACTTCGTTTTTTTTTTGAGAGATCCTGTATAATATATAAAGTTCAATATCCTCTAATGTAATTTGCATCAAAAATTTAAAATTTTTATGAACTTATTAACCAGATACAGCATTATGGTTTACTGTGTAAAGTTGCCTTCTTCATTATACAGGGTGCTGTCAAAATTAGCATAAAACCGGCACCCTTAATTTTCGCCTAATTACTTTTTTTCAAATGGGACACCCTGTATGTGATTCATTATTTTAGAAAAACATGTTTTTCACTATCGATCAGTATTAGTATTCCCTATACCTATCTCTTGCAGTTTTCAAATAAATTAACTTTATACAGTTTTGTCATAACAAATTTATTTATCAAGAAGCCTATGGAATATCCTGACAAAATCATTAATTTTTGTTAATGTTTAATAGTACATAACGTTTGCGGCGAGTGTAACAGAATAGTATCCAGTACTTGTCGCGTTTTTGCTGAGAGATATCTTGAGAAGCCTAGATCAATTCATAAAACTGTAAATCGTTTGTTGAACAATCCAGTTTGTTCAGTTTATAGGTAAAAGGACCCACGTCCTTTATATAATAAAGACTTACAAATGAATATCCTGGGATATTTTGCAGCTAATCCAAATTCATACTTACAGTAATGTGAGCAATTGGTACAGGTATCGACTTGAACAATTCACAGAATAAAAAAAAAACATTATTGGACCCTTTATTCGTATACACTAGCTCAACATTTCTGAGCTGCCACCGTGCTTCGGAGGACACATAAAGCCGTCGGTCCCGGCTACGAAAGTAGTCGTTAAGTCATGTTAGGGGCGCTTGCGCGACCTGAAAACCCTAACACTAGACCTTAGCCAGAAGGTTACACGAACTTACTTACTTAAGAATAAAATGCATCAAAACGATCAACAATAATGTCGTAGATGATTTCCTAAATCTAAATAAACGTTTTAGGTAAAAGCCCACGACTTCGACGGATCTTTCCCCAACAACCAAATCGTATACAGAATTCAGTACGGTGCTGCCGATAAATTTACCATAGAAACCGAAACTGGAATCGTCAGGGTAGCTAGAGGAGCTTCGTTGGACCCAGATCTGACACAACCGAGAAAGATGGTTTACCCTTTTAAAGTTCTTGCTATAGATGGAGCACCAGGGGATGGTCAATTGCAAGCATCGACTGACGTAGTTATTAACATTATAGATGTTAATATTAAGGGGCCAGTGTTTGATGACCCAGGAAATATAGCTGTATTTGAGAACACACCAGTAAGGAAATCAAGAGTTATCTTGAATACTTGTAATTGTTATATTTCTATATTTTTAGGTAGGAAAAATTATTGCTAACCTATCTGCTAATGATCCTGATTCAACAGCAACGCTGGTCTTCAAAATAGACGACTCTGCCTGCCAAGCAATGAACGAACGAAGGGTTTTGGTAAAAACACAAGAGTACGACTGTTCTGGAGCCTTTCATCTAGAACCAAGAACAGGAGTAGTGTCCATAGGTAAAACATTGGATCGGGAAATTGTTGAGCAATTTCAGTTGGGACTAACTGTAGAAGATATCAATTCAGAAACAGGACAACAAGTGGAACATGGTAAGACTACGACATCAAATACATGCATTAATTATTATTAATAAATTTGTTTTAGCAAAAATTGTAATCGACATCCTAGATGTGAATGATAATTCACCAAATTTTAGAAATTCCTTCTACAAATTTAGTATTGCTGAAAACAGCAAGCATGGGACAGCTATTGGAAGTGTTACCGCCGATGATATCGACAAAAATAAGACTATAACTTACTCTTTGGAAGGAATAATGGAGCTAACAAGTCTCGTCCATTTAAATCAAGATGTGATAGCGAAGTGATAGACAAATAGCTAATAAAGATCCGTTTCTCTGGTCACCAAGATCCCGTTGTCACCGTTAGATTATTATATTTGGAGACATGTTAAAAATAAGGTGTTCTCTGAACCTATCACTAATGAGAAAACTGAGCTACTAATGAAAATCTGATTAAAAGAGTTCATAAATGATTGGATGTTGATGAGTAACATTTTGAATATTTATTACATTAATAAGCTAGTGCCTATTTTCTTTGATAGCATCTTTTTAATTATTCAATGTTTAACTTACAATATGAAAGTTGTAAATTAACACAACAGTCTACGAAAAAAATTTTTTGTGACAAAAATGTATAAAGTTAATTTATTTGAAAACTGCAAGAGATAGATATAGGTAATACTAATACAGATCGATAGTGAAAAACATATTTTTCTAAAATAATGAATCACATACAGGGTGTCCCATTTGAAAAAAGTAGTTAGGCGAAAATTAAGGATGCCGGTTTTGTGTCGGTATAGTCGATATAAAGAAACATATAAAACTCCTATGAAGAAGAAACAAAAATAGTTACATGAAAAACCTATGTGTATCAGTGGAAGAACATACAGACAGGCAAGAATCTAAAAAACTTTTCTCCACAATAAAATATCTAGCCAAAGAATCAAAACCGCAGTGAGATCAGCAAAGACAGTAAAGGAAAAATAATATCAAACTCAGTTTGATATGATTATCGCAGGAAATTAGCGCAGTTGTGTAAAAACAATATTACAGGGCTCTGTCACAGAATAATAAACAATCAGAATGCCCACTCTGCTTGTGGGCGGAATCAGCCATGTTTTAAACGGAACCAGTGCTGTTCAGTGACATTTTATCTGGTGTGCATAGAAAAATTAACCCAGTTTAGTCTATTTACGGCAACTATAGACATAGTATGCAGTATTTTATTCGTACTTTTAGTTGAAAAATAGATTAAATTATTTCAAATGTACTAAATTATTAATCTCTAAAAATTTAAATTACAGTTCTGTCGTAACTTTCGAGTCTGTGTTTCCGTTTAAAATATGGCAATCGCGTGCTGACAAACTTCAAAGGCGGCATTTGAGAGTGGGCATTCTGATTGTTATTTATTCTGTGGCTCTGTACTCTAATAAAGATCAGAAGACCAATATAAAACAATATTGCAGTGGTCCATAAATAAACTCAGGATGAGAAAGAATGAGGAAGAACATGGAATAATGTCTGTAACACTTACAGAAATCGGGAAAGTATTAAACAAATGCTTAACGAAACGAAATCTGAAACACAGATACAAAATAGATACAAAAAATGGCCAACAGCAGATGGTAGCAACTGTCATACAGTAGCACTAGAACACATCCTTAATATTTGTCAAATTATATAAAAATTCAATCTAGAAACATACTGATGCTTTGCTGATTACCAAAAGACCTTCGATACTGTAAAAATGGGTGCTCCATAAAATCTTAATTTTCTATTAAAACACCTATATGCAAATAATAAAGCATATCAGCAGTCATGTAAACATATCAACATGCTCTATCCTTAGTATAATATATTTATAGTTTTGACTCAATATCTCCGCCATTTTCAACTTCTCGACGAAAATGGTAAGGACTGAAATTATTGTAATTGCAATTTCCTATAATTTATTTTTTGCAAATTTTTTTGTCGATATTTTCCGAATTATGGAAAAAAATAGGAAAATAGGAAGGGGGAGGGAAGCATAATCATTAAATTATCTCGTTTATTGCACACAAACAGAAATGAAGAGAATTATATTTTATAAAAGTTTGATTTCTTTGATTTTTTTGTGCTACAATTAACATTTAAGGTTCTAAGCTTAACGAACCTATACATTCATGTCGTAAAGTTAATAATAAACGGGATAATTCAAGAATTATGCTTCCCTTCCCCTTCCTATATTTTCCTTCTTCATCATTATTGGTGCTACAGCCCTATAAAAGAGCCTCGACCTTCCCAAGTCTATTACGCCAGTCAGTTCTATCCATTGCCAACTGTTGCCAGTTTGCTGCGCCTATTTGTCTACCATCCTCATCTACACCATCCCTCCATCTGAGTTTTGGTCTACCCCTTTTTCTACTTCCCACAGGTTGTGACATAAGGATTCTTCTAGGAGGGTTGTTCTGCTGTGATCTTGCCAGATGTCCTGCCCATCTTAGTCTTCCTATTTTTCTATCTCCTTTCTATTTTCCTTCTTATCTTAGAAAATACCGACCGCTCGAAAAATTTGTAAAAAAGAAATTCTAGGAAATTGCATTTGCAACAATTTTAATTATCTCCCTTGTTCTCTAAAAGTTGAAAATGGCGGAGATATTGAACAAAAACGGTTCTCCTTTAAAATCAAAATGGTAGTTAATACAACGGCGAAATTCAGTCACGATTTTAAATTTCGACTACTATTGACCTACTTAAAGGTTAGAATAATAAAATTTGGGACAGCTTGGCATGCAAGGTCAAATGTTATCCCGACTGGACTGTATTAATAAACGAGCGTAGGCGCAAAATTTCGGGCCAATGGTTTTTAAATGCATTCATTTTTTTCGAATCCTAAAAAATCTAATAAGTATTTTTGAAAAATTTAAATGCAGAATGAAAGAATACATTATTACTAAGGGCCGAAAGTCCCTAAAAACTTCTTCTTTCTTCTTCAGTGCCTTATCCGGTCCGGATGTTGGCGATCATCAAGGCTATCATGGTTTTGTTGACTGCTCTGCGAAAAACTTCTAATAATGTTTATTTTAATAAGTTACAGGGGTGAAAAAAAAAAGAGAAAATTTAGTATGATTTTTAATTGCAAATATCTCATTCAAAAAACTTTTTGTTTATTCTAAGAGACTTTCCGCCCTCGGTAATAATGTAATCTTTCATTCTGCGTTTAAATTTTTCAAAAATATTTGTTAGTTTTCTCAGGATTCGAAAAAAATGATTGAATTTAAAAAGCATTGGCCCAAAATTTTGCGCCTACGCTCTTATGAAGTTGGACCCGGTTACGCGAATGGCATATTTTATGTCAGTTACCGAAAAGCTCGGGATACAACCAGTGGCGTGTTTGTATGAAATGGTAGTTACTGTTAACGTTATTTGTTTATGTGCGATGAAATTTCGCTATAATTGTCATTTTCCCAATTACTTACCTAAAAAATTAATTGCCAATCCTGTTTTTTTTACGAATTTTTTTCTAAGAAGTTTAATAATCATCTTAGAATTAAAGGTATCTGTAAAAGTTTTGGTGAAGTGGAAAAGTACAAAAAACACTTCAAAGATTTTTATTTTATCTCCATATGAAATAATATAAACTAAAAACGTTTATCATTCTTTATTAACAAAACTTTCTAGAGCCTCCAACAATATCAGCGCATCCGCAGTACTGAGTAATTAAGACAGTCTGCTTATTATAATAATATACGTATATAGACTTATATAACAAGTCTAAACTTTTCACTAATATATTAATATTTAATTTAGAACGAGTTCCAGTGAGAATTTTTTAACAATATATAATAGCTTTTAAATGCTGCAAAGCTGTCGTGTACCCATATATGTGGAAGGAAATATATGTACATAGAATTTCCAAAATAAAACATACAACGTTGTTTATCATTTATTGATTCATCTTCTTCGAATATTGTGGTGTCGTGTTACGTATCTGAGTGCTAACAGTAGACACTCCCGCTTGATTGTATTTATGTTTAGTTTACACTCATTTCATGTCAGTTTTTCCGTTATAATGTTGGTATTGTATTAATTAGTTAATAAAGAAATATTCAAGTATTTCCGAATTATTATTTACTTAAATTACATATTAAGATGTAATAAATATGCTTGTCAATATATATTGTCACAAAATATTTGTGTAGAATCATGTGGAATTAGATTTCTCGCATTTTCTTGTTGTCTTTTTTATTTGGCATTATTTTAGCTGAAACAATATCCTGTATTCTATGAACTTATTACAGTAAAACTCCTCATTTTGGCTGTTCATTTTGGTAGTTTTTAAAAATGCAAAATTATGTTTAGGATAAATTCTTTTATAAGAAATATCTTAATAGCAAAACCATTTAAAAGAGGCTCACAGTCAATCTTCAACAATCATTTCTTGACAAAATGCAATGGAAATTTTCACTCTTCACCCGGTCATAACCTTCTTAACGCAAATCACACATTTGTTTTTGAGAATAGGTAGTTAAAAATGGTTGTAAACAATAAATAATTGGGGCTGGCATGGCTCTTTATAGGTATGTGTATAAATAATTATAATATAGGAATTTTCGGGAATTATAATAAAATTTAAAATGCTTCAGTAAGATCTAAAATTGATTTACATAGTTAAATTTACGTCTTTGAGAACAAACACTCCGTAACTTAAACTTATAGAATGAAGTAAGTGTTATTAACGACTATTAGTGACTTTTAATACTGATGAAAGTGGCAGTTACTATTTGGCAACATCAAACAATGAAAAAATCTGTTAAACAGTAAGTGATCTTTCTTTTTTTGCTGTAATATAAATGGTGAGCAGAAAAATAATTCTTCTTCTTCTTCTTAAGGTGTCGTGCATTTCTGCGTAGGCGTCCACCGTACACCGTCTTGTCAGGTGAGATGTTAAATAGTCAGGATTAAATAATTCTGTTTTTAGCAGCATTGCGAAGCATTTCATAGCTGTGGATTCCTGTCCATTGTCGATTATTGCGCAGCCATGACATTTTTTTTACGTCAAAGATCTCTCCTACCCTCTATTTTCCCTTCGAGTATAAGTTGCTGAAAAGTATATCTTTCTCCTCACAATATGAGTCCCAAGAATGCAGTCTTCTTACTTTTTACATAATTAAAAAGTTCCCTATCCTGTAAGCCCGCTCTTCTGAGTACTTTCTCATTTCTGACCCTGTCCGTCCATGATATTCTAAGCATTCGACGCAGGCACCACATTTCAAACACTTCAAGTTTGTTAATAGAACTGGCCTTTAACGTCCATGCTTTCATTCCGCACAAGAGAACAGACCACCGTAACACTTAATCATCTTGTATCGGAGGTTGAAGTTCAATTTGCGATCAGTCAGAAACTTACGAAGCCTCAAAAAAGCATTTCTGGCTTGTTTAAGTCCGCTCTTTATTTCATTCTCGGGGTCCCAACCCTCGTTCAGCAAACAACCCAAGTATTTAAATTTCCTGGCCTCTTCGATTTCTTCTCCAGAGACATATTTCTTTGCGTTGGGGTAATCATTTCTACTTGTAATCATTGTTTTTGTCTTCTGGATATTTATTTTCAAACCCCGAGCTTCACTTGCAAGAGTTAGATCATTTAAAAGGCATTGAAGATCTTCGATGTTATCTGCCACTATGGCTGTTTCATCGGCATACCTGATGTTATTAATAAATATGCCGTTAACTTTAATACCCTTATTAGAGTCTGCCACTGCTTCTGCGAAGGCTTTTTCTACGTATAAATTGAACAGCATTGGAGACAGTATACAACCTTGCCTTACTCCTTTTTTAAGGGAGAAATCTTCTGTTTCGTTGAAATTTTGAAGACGTACGTAAACGTGACGTGAAGTGAACGTACGTGGACGAGAAAAATAATTAGTTATAGGAAAAAGCAAAAAATTCGAGATGTTTCAAAGGATTACATTTAAATAAATTTCTAATACAATGATCAGCCAACAAAGCTTGGATGATGAAATATATTATAATACAATTCTTATTAACGACTAACATCCAAATAGTCAAAAACCTATCCCGAATTTCATATCTACCCTGAAAAAACAAATGCCAAGAGTTCTGTCTGATAACTCTGATAAGCAAAACCCTAAAACTATATTTAAAAATTATACATCGCAGAATACCGAAAATCCGACACCAACATAAGCATAGAAACATTTAAGCCTTGAAACCAGAAAAGTGTTGTTCAGCCTTTCGGTTTTGCTACAAAAATGAAGATATCACAAAAAGGAAATATACTTTTGCTTAATTACGCAAAAGCTGTTAAAAACACTCTGACTTAAATTCTAGATGCAAAAGAAATTGACAAAAACAACGTACAGACTACGATATGGACACCAAAAATACCTAAATTAATCCTGTAGTAAGACATAATGGTATGTCCGATCGCCGATTCTGTTCAATGACTACTCAGAATGCATCTTTCAACAAGGCCGAAACCCGAAATTGAAGACCATCGTAACTATTTACGTCAGGTCAACAAAGCACGTCACAAAATTCAAACGGGCTGCTGGAAAGCAAACGTCCTAGACCCAGACCTAGAACGAAAAACAAGGATAAACAGCAAGAGCAACTTTCCATAAGATGATATTGCTAAGCAATCACAGCCTGCGAATAACATCCAATGGAAAACAATAAATAACTGTAAACATTATTCAAGAGCAGAAAGACTGCATCCCTAGGATATATATTTTGACATCTCAATCTCAACTACACATCTTGAAGGCCTCAAGGGATCAGGCCCTAACCTAGACTGTGTTCCTGACTAAAGGACATCTGTGATTGGAGAGGACTCAATTCACATATTCTACTGTGAACAGCATTAAACCACATACAGTTCGCGGAAATTGTTGCCAACCTCCACTGAAGAAGAAGATAGTAAATTAAACATGGTTAAGTCAATGAAGTATTAGGAAACACAAACAACAATATCTATGTTATGTATTATTAGACAACACTCATAGCGAGGTTGATATTTTAGACATAAATATGACATGGAGACCAAAATCAAGACACACATATATATAATAGTGTCTTAAAGTTAGTATATAACAAAGAAATAAAACTAAATACACTGGGTGGCCAAATTATTAGGCACACTACACATATTTTTGTATTTTCTACTTTAAATTGTTTTTTGACCAAAAAAATTGGTGTTCATATCTGTATTTTATTTGGTATTTCTCCTGGTATGACTATTAAAATTTTTGATAAGCGGTAACGACTGCTTATGTATGAAATAATAATTGCTGTTACATCTCAGTTGGCCATCTGCTGTTATCGCAGTGAAGCTTAAAAATATTTGCAATTCTTTTCAAATTTTTCAAACTTTTCAAATTTTATATTGTTAGATTATCCATTTCGTGTCCAGTATATTTAACAGGTAAGCAAGTAATATTTTGTTATTTAGTTGTATTTGCTACATTTAATGACACGATTTAAAAAAAAAAATGTTCAAAATTATTTTTTAGCATGGGCAAAATTGCATACTTGTCTCCAGGACAAATTAGAGAAATAAAGACATTATTACTGCACTGTACACTTTCTAAAGGTGTATTGCAGGTGTTTCAAAGCCTGTAGTTAATCAAATAAAAATAAAAATGGATTCATACGAGGCATTGGAACCGGGCCGTGTTGGAAAATGTGGCAGGAAAAGGATCACTACTCCTCGTACAAATCGTAAAATCAGGGATATTTGTCTTGAAAATCATAAAAAAATGTGGCACATCTAACTACAATGATTAATAATGAAGGAATTAATAAACTTATGTTATGTATCTATAAATTTTGGACGACACTCTCAACAAGTTTTAAATTACTACTGGGATTTTCCTATTAATTTTTGAAGGAATTAATGTTTCCAGAAGAACAGTCCGACGACGACTGACTGAAGAAAATCTACTAGGTCGCCGGCCTATAAAGAAACCACGACTCACTCCAGCCATGAAGAGAACGACACTCCAATGGAAGTTAAAAGACTGGAGTCGAGTAAGTACAACTTTTTTAACAAATGGAGTTCGTAAACAGCGAATATTATCATTTTTATAGGTATGCTTCTCCGAAGAATCAACATTCCAGATTTTGGTGGTCAAAAGTGAGTTCGTCCGACGACGTCCTGGGAAGAAGATCCATCCAGATTGCAGTATGGAGAGGGTTGAATATCCGGTTAGTGTCATGGTGTGGTCCGTAATCTCCAAGGGTATGGGACCCTTATACATCGTGGAAGGGACAATGAGACAGCACCAGTATAAGCGAGTACTGGAGCTAGGACTGTAACTGCATTTCTAATCAAAGAAAATATTGCAGGTCTGCACTGGCCGGGAAACTCACCTATCATGAACCCCATAGAGAGCATGTGGGAGTTAACCAAAAGTGTGATCGCCAAAGATTACCACGAAGTGGCAGTTGATTGAAGCCCTTATTATAGAATCGCATCATAACCGAAACTTAAAAAATAACGCAGAAGCTTGGATCCAGAGCATGCCCCGACGCGTAGAAGCTATAACTGCAGCAAAGGTTGACATCACTAAATATTAAAATGAGTGGTTTTATGTTACAACTTTTTTTTTAATAAATGGTTTTACTGACAAAACTCATTGTTTTTGTAACCTTAATTCCACACTCTCTTATACAAAAAAGGTAAGCCTCAAAGCCAACTACCTACTTGCTAAAAAAATCTGTTAAACTAGAAAATTAAGAAATCATTTCACTGTCCCTAATAATTTGGTCACCCACTGTATATAACAAATATTACAGTCACCAAAAGTCAAAACATGTCAAATGAAAACAAAGCGCGTCGGTTTTAATTTTTATTTCCATAAAAAATCTTTTTTGCAATACAAATGTCAAAACTCCCGAATGGCGATAATAATTTTGAATATCCAGAAGAAAGTATAGATCCGTCAAATGCTATGGAATGGATAGTTACATGGAAAAATATTTCATTTGTGACTAAAAGATTTTTTTGTATTGTCCTTTTTCTTGTTGTGTTGTGCCCTTAGCAGCATCTATGCATTTCAGTTTCTGTCTTAATCAGTTATTCTAAGATTTACCTCCTCAGCCAGCTGGAAAATGCACCCAACATATTCGACATTATACCAATTTTTTCCCTGGACCTTACCTAACCTCAATCTTGCTCGTGAGTATAAGATCCACTCAAGATGTGTCCCAAAATAAGAAACCTTGCGTTGTTTCACATTTTGCATGCGTCAAAAAAATTTTTAGTTTTACTGACTAGGTCTCTGCACCCATACAATAATAATGGTCACTTGACCACACGAAGTCTAAGATTTAAAGGCACTTCTCACCGAATGAGGTATTTCTTGGATTTAACAAAAGCAGCCTTAGCCATACATTCCCTTATTTTAATTTACTTATCACAATCCTACTGGCTTGATAGAGAGGGTCTTCTACTTCTTCAGGTTCCTTCTCCTATCGGAGGTTGGTAATCATCATCGCTATTTTAATTTTATTGGCCGTGCTTCTGAATAATTCTAATGAGCTGCAACCGAACCACTCTCTCAAATTTCTTAGCCAGGATATTTTGCGTCGTTCTGGGTTTCTCTTTCCTTGCATAATTAACCTAAGTTATACGTACTTCTCGCCCCTCATTATATGATCCAGATATTAAATCTTTCTAATTTTAACAGTTTTTATGACTTCACATTGTTTCTTCATTCTTTGTAACACCTCTATATTAGTTACTTTTTCAGTCGACGATATTCTGTGGATTCTCCTGTAGCACCACATCTCAAAGGAGTTTAATTTTTTGATTTTAGACTGTTTTATTGTCCATGCTTCCATGCCGTATAGTAAAGTAGAGAAAACGTAACAACGTAGCATTATTGTGCGGATCTCTAGATTAAAGTTACGGTTGCAAAGTAAGTTCTTCAATTTTATGAACGTGTTTCTTGCCATTTCTATTCTAGATCTGATCTTTTGTTTGATCTCCATCTTGGGTTAGCCACGTTCCTAAATATTTATATGTTGTTACTCTTTCGATCTTTGTATTATTAATGATCAGGTTACCTACATCTTGTGGTTTTTTTGAGAATATCATTGATTTCTTTTTCTTGAGATTCATTTGCAGTCCGTACCTTTCACATGCATTGTATATATGTTGTATTATGAACTGTAGATCTTCCATGTCACTTGCAAATATGACCGTATCGTCCGCATATCTAATATTATGAATGCTATTTCCGTTGACCAAAATACCTTCCACAATATCCAATAAAGCTTCTTGAAATATCACTTCACTGTAGACGTTAAATAAGAGTGGTGAAAGTATGCACTCTTGTCGAACTCCTCTAAGTATACTTACTTCTTCTGTCTGTCTATCAAGACATCAGAGAGGGTCTAAGATACTTAAATTTCTCAACTCTTTTAATTTGTTGATCGTCTATGATAAGATGTGCTTATTGGAGTTGGTACCTGCTGATAATAATAAATTTAGTCTTTTGGATGTTAATCTTCAAGCCGTTTTTCTTTCTTACATGAGTAATACTTGCACTTACAAATCTTCTATCTTATCTGCTAGAATAGCTGTGTAGTCTGCGTCAAGAAGATTTTTAATTATGATCTCATTTGCTTTAATGTTATGCTGTATCTTTTCTAGAGCAATTTAAAATACTTGTTCAACGTATATGTTGACAAAACCATTGGTGACAATATATAGCCCTATCTAATACCTTTCAGTATTTTTACATGCTCCGTGGATGATTTATTGATTTTAAGTTCGGTCATCTGACTACAATAAAGGGATTTAATAGTCCGAATGTCTTTTTTTTCGATATTAGTGCTATGTAGAATGGGCATAAGAAGACTATGGTTTATAATATCGAAAGCCATTTAGAATAGTAGATAAAACAAAATTTATGCCAGGAGTTGCACAAAAAATTTGAATTAAAAAAATAGTGACTGTTATTGAAAGTTTTCTGTATTCGGTAAAGTATACAAGTTAAGAGTTTGCTATTTACTAACGTTTTTTTGAACTAAATTGTTCGTTTTGATTGCCTGGTTTCAATGACGTATAATAAATAACGTCATTGCCTGTTTCTTTTTATTATTGATATTAAATTGTTGGAAATTTTATGTACAATCACTCCTCGTATCATTACATCTAGTGCTGCCTTTTGAATGGTTTAAATTTTTAAAAACAATTAACAAGATATGTTACAAATTTCACCAACAGGTGGCCATGAAGTAGTGAATATAGAAACTAGTAATATTTCAACATCTTTAATTTTTTTTTGATTTTCTTCTTTTGATTATTTTACATCTCAAGACTGGAATTCACTCTACAGTAAGACTAGTTTCATTAACTCTAATAACCAATAACAAATCATTTAAAGATCGAGTTCAGTATCAACAAAATAGATCATTTCAATTAATCACATTGTAAACAGGAAACTTGTAAAATATTTACAAAATTATGAAGAACATACAAAAAATATGTCAAAAATGTCTTTGCAGGATTTTTTAATTCCAACATTTGTTATTGTCTTTATTTTTCTTCTCTCTTGTTCATTAACTCTTATTAAAAATGCAAATTACTCATTAGACACCAACTTATACACCAATAAACAAATGTAAAAAGAAAATTAAAAAAACTATATATATTTTTATTTAAAATGAATAAAACGTTGGCGGAATTGCTCTACAATTAAAAAAAAATTAATGTTTTAGCGATTTGTGTATTTTTTGTATGTTCTCTTCAACACAAACTATCACAAGTATTTAAAACTTAAACTTAAAATAAAAGTAAAACGTTCTCCAGTTTTTGAAATTGTAACATATTTTTTCTTAAATTATAAATGGGCTTTACAGCTTACAAAATATGGTACTAAGTGTCTCATTGTCTATCTTTTGTTCTTAATGTCAACTAACTTTTTTACGCGGTTCGTATCCATTTTTTTCCTCCATTCAAATTATGTTTCTTTCTGGAGTTGATATTCTAAAAGTTTTTTTGGAAACCTTTAAAGAAAAGTTTTGAGTCATAAGAAAAGCCAAATGAAGAAAAGCTGGAGGAAGTTTGGCTGAGTTCTTATATATTCATTTATATTCAAACTATCCGTGAAAATACCTATTAAGCATTTTTTTCTATTCAACTTTCATTTGACACCTTCGTGATTTCTTTTTATTTATGAAAGAAAAAAATATATTTTTTTCAACTCATATTAATTTGTCCATGAACTTTTTCTTACATATTTTATTCTATTAATCGATGTTATCGCCGCAAAAGAACACTTTTTTTGATATTGTATTTTTTTATTTTTCTGGTAAGTATATATTTTTTCTTTCAAACATAAGATCTAACAATTACTTTTTTATTGATTCCTTCAGTGTTTTTATATAATTTCTCATAAAATCAATAAAAAATCAAAAATCAGTTGTTTCTATTTAGGATTGATTTAAAACGAGGCAGAAAACTGGAGAACATTTTAACACAACACAGTGACACAAATTAACACCAATATGGCGTTTGAGCGTATTATCTTCCGGTGTCGTTAACAAAAATTGGAAGAAAAAAGTGATAAAGAACATTTATTGGTAAAAGTACAGTGTGTGTACAAATATTTGATAATCGCTCCATTAAACTAGTAAAGGATAATTGTACTACTAGGGTTAGCTCAATTCTCCGCATTGCTTTTTGGACAGTCTTCATTAGATTTGACTCTCGATACGACTATACATACGGGACCTCTGACTATTCGAAGTAAATCTATTATTTCATTAGTTGTCATGTGTTCGATACTTTCATCATTCACCTGAAACAAAAATGTATTTTGTCAAATTTATATATATATTGATTTATAGTATCAGCAATCGGTCTGTAGGAAATGAAACTCTATTTGTTCTTTCTCAATATTTCGTCACGATTTTGTGACTTCTTCAGGAGAAAACTGTAAATTTATTAAAATAATTAATTATAATATATAAACAAAGTGAATATTTCAATACTTACAACTATAAGAGTAAAAATTTAAATTTTTTTAACATATATAATACATGACATTTTAGTATGATTTTTATTTAGGAGTTATGGTAACCGCAATATTTTATAGAGTGAATTCCCATTGTACAATTTTTAGTGAATAAGGTAGAATAAACAATTATTATGACAGTATTATACATATTATAAAGTGGAAAGATGGAATTAATAGTAGAGAAATGGGAAAGAATCAGGACCATGGTAAATTGATCTATAAAATGTAATTGATGGTATGTAGTCAGTTATTGTAATACTTATATTTAGGAATGGAATAAAATTATAGGTAGAGTTACTAGAGAATTACTGAGTTTGTTTTTAAAGTTTAAGATCTATCACATCATATATTGTTTAGTATGTTGCAGTAGATATTACTTGAATGGTTGGTGTCTGTCTTATATTTGATAGATTCAGTAGTTTTATTAATGTATACCATTTTAAGGAAAAGTCGATTTTTATAATTATCATTTTGTTCCAAGATTTTTACATTATTAAAGTCAAAGTTATGTCCTGTCTTCAAGTGTAGGTCCACTAAGGCACAAAAGTTTTTTCGTATGTTACAGTCACTTTTGTGTTGAGTGACACGTTGTTTAAACCACTGTTGACTTTGACCAATATAAAAACTTTGACATTGATTGCAATTTATTCTGTAAATTATATTACTCATTAATGAATTTGGAGTTTTAACTTTTATTTTTGAGAATAACCTTGAATTTAGAAGTGGATTGTATTTAATTAATTTAATGTTCGGAAATGTATTGAAAAGTGGGACAATTTGGCCTGTTAAATTTTTTTATGTAAGGTATTTTTTTATATGAAATTGGTTGTGCTCTATTGTAATTATAACACTCACTTTTACAATAGAGCTTTAATAAATAATCCACAATGATTCTGATTCTTTCTCAATTCTCTACTATTAATTCCATCTTTCCAATTTATAATATGTATAATACTGTCATAATAATTGTTTAATTTACCTTATTCACTAAAAATTGTACAATAGGAATTCACTCTATAAAATATTGCGGTTACCATAACTCCTAAATAAAAATCAAACTAAAATGTCATGTATTAGATATGTTAAAAAAATTTAAATTTTTACTCTTATAGTTGTAAGTATTGAAATATTCACTTTGTTTATCAGTTTTTTCCTGAAGAAGTCACAAAATCGTGACGAAATATTGAGACAGAACAAATAGAGTTTCATTTCCTACAGACCGATTGCTGATACTATAAATCAATATTTAAAACAGTACGGTCGAAAATAATTTGAAAAATAAATAAATAAATATATATATATATATATATATATATATATATATATATATATATATATATATATATATATATATATATACAGTAAGGTCTCTGTTTATGCGGATTATTTTTATGCGATTTTAAAGTTGACTCCAAGTTGCAGTATAATAAGCAGGACGGTTTTCGGATTGAAAGATATCAAGTGAGTGTCGTTTTATATTAGAAGAGGATTTGAGCGGTAAATGCATTAGCGGTTGGTAATTCGCCTTGTGTTGTCATTTTTGGACTTCAAGGACACTGTCTTCCACGGGATGGTTCGTTGTGCTTTAAAAAGGTCCAATTCAGAAGTGTAGAAGCTTTTAGTGGTAACTTTTAATACTTTTTTGCGGTAACTTTTTTTACAAGATCACTTCTACAAACTTTTGCAATCATTTTCATAATGTTAACTAAAGTCAAAATTAAACTAAATTAATATTCTATCGTTGGAAGGTTGATCTGGTGATCTCTTTTTTACATAAATATTTTACATACTTTTGTTTAATTACATGTATGAAACCACATGTCTCTTTTGCTGTTTTAAGTCTGTGTTAAATTGTAAACTGTACTTAGTTTTAATTGATTGTTTCTACAACTTAACGATTCAATGGTTCAATGTCTCAAGCTTTTTTTATATTTTATACCTTTGACTGCTACAGTCTTTTTGAGGTAACACTGTTGTATTAACTTCTCTATGGATGTTTGGTGTTTTCATATTATTCTGTTTAGATGAACTGATGATGATGTCTAATTAGAGAGCGAAACGTCTTCGAATAAATAGATGAAGTAGTCACCTTCTTTGTCTTATTCTCCACCTTTTGACCTAAAAACACAAACACACACACACACACACATGCATTCAGTCATGCACATCTTCTGAACAACATTCTCCCAGGCATATAAAAAAGCAGAAA
The DNA here is from genome assembly GCF_040954645.1 of Diabrotica undecimpunctata. Taxonomy (NCBI): domain Eukaryota; kingdom Metazoa; phylum Arthropoda; class Insecta; order Coleoptera; family Chrysomelidae; genus Diabrotica; species Diabrotica undecimpunctata. The sequence goes on from NC_092803.1 coordinate 26,429,420, forward strand.
AACTCACCCTAATAAGACGATCGCCTGGTTTCAGGCGCCCATCTCTAGCAGCTACACTATCTGCATGAACGGCACTGACGTAGGTGACACCAGCTGCCCCTTGTAAGCTAAATCCCAATCTACTATTCCAACCTCTGTTCAGTTCTATGGCAAGGATCTAAAATAACATAAATTAGTACACAAACACAAACGAATAATTTAAAATATATCCAGTATATCCAACATAATGTTAATGTTAACATAATGTTTTGTCTTACCTCATATTCTTCCTTCATACGCACTGGTTGGACGAGTTTGGCTTCTTTTTCTTCGGGTGCGGTATTCTTCCGTCTCCTCAATGTACCGTCATCCGTTTTCGTAGCGGGTCTGACTGGTTGGGGCGGCTCTGCCATTGGCTCAGAGTTGATCTGTGGATGTGCTGATTGATAAGCGGGATGCTTATAACTGAAGTTTGAAGTGGTGGCAATAGGGATGTGTGGCATGCTGACCGGTTCTTGAACCTCAGAATCTGATGTTTTTACATCTTCGTTGCCTATAGTCAAAAAATATTTTAAATTGGTTGCAACATTACCATAAAATTAGAATATGTGTACTCGGCAAGCCAAATCCTCTTCATATCTATAATAAATAAATAACTGAACTATTCAACATGTTTAAGTGAAAAAACATGAAACATAGGTTGATTCCTATTTTACAAAAGAAAATCAACATGGTACGATCAATAGAGTATTTGTGAATTCGAGTTGCAGTTCTGGTATACGCTTTCAATAACGTAAATAATTATTATTTGTAGTTGTATATGCTGGTACTTACATAAATTATATTTCAAATTAGGCGCGTCTAAAACTTCGGCATCCAAATTGTTCAATTCATAAGCGTTGTGGGCTAAAGAAAAGTTGAAACGGGGCTTTCGACATGCCACAGGAGTTTGATTGGGGTTATATAGTTCCAATGAACTTGGTCTGTTCGGCCTATCTCCGTCTTCTGACTCCATGGAAAACAACGAGTTAAAAGCGTCTTCATCGAATGGCCTAGGAAACTTTTGTATGATGCCTTCGTGGAATTGCTCGTGGTAGATTTCGTATTCACCCATTGGTCCTCCTATATGTACATGGTAGATAAAAATATTAAAATCATATTTGGAATAAGCGTTGCAAAACTGAATAAAAGGTGTGTCAATATTATCTTTTATAAAACTTAGAATGAAGTAAAAATTTGTGGTGTAAAATGGTATATATTTATTGAAAAATTTAAATAATCCAAAAAGAATTAAAAGTTTCAAAATGTCTTCAGTCCTTTCGGAGTTCGGACCATCATCGGTAAAACCATAGAAATAAGTATTTTCACATTAAAAAGTTAATGCAAAAATTAAAATGTTGACGGTTAAATTGAACATGTGGTAAATATTTACATCTAAAGAGATAAGGATTTCATTTTTAAAGGTCCCTTAAGCTAGCGGGGACACATGAGCGGAATCCAATTTAACCTACGTAATATTTTTTCACCAATTTTTCACTAATTTATTACCACCCTAATAATTTTTCACCACCAAACCAACCTTAAGGGGAGCGATTCTGCTGGCTTAAGGTTCAAGCTAGCAGAATTAAAAAAAAAACTTTTTGTTGATGGCATATTTTTTCACCAATTTTTCACTAATTTATTACCACCCTAATAATTTTTCACCACCAAACCACCCTTAAGGGGAGCGATTCTGCTGGCTTAAGGTTTAAGCTAGCAGAATTCAAAAAAAAAACTTTTTGTTGATGCCATATTTTTTCACCCATTTTTCACTAATTTATTACCACCCTAATATTTTTTCACCACCAAACCACCCTTAATGGGAACGATTCTGCTGGCTTAAGGTTCAAGCTAGCAGAATTCAGAAAAAAAACTTTTTGTTGATGGCATATTTTTTTACTAATTTTTCACTAATTTATTACCACCCTAATAATTTTTCACCACCAAACCACCCTTAAGGGGAGCGATTCTGCTGGCTTACGGTTCAAGCTAGCAGAGTTAAAAAAAATATTTATGATATACCACAGTGTTCTGCTAGGTTTTTACGAATTTATTACAACTTTAGTAATTTTTCACCCCTTACTACCCCTTTAACAAAAATTAAATAAATTTGTTTTTTCAAAAATACTTCAATACATTTACACGGTGTGTGTGTGTGCGAGTGTGTGTGCGTGAAAAACACTTCTGTTGTAATAATTGGTATATTTAATTAAAAATTTCTACTTACCTATTACTTATTAATTACTTTCTAAAAGTACTACAAATTTCACTGAAGATGGACTCATAAGTCCGAACACGTTTTGAACTTAATCCCTTAGGATTTTTAAAATTTAATTAAATATACCAATCACAACAGTGTTTTACTTCAATGTTCGAGTTTTTTAACTATATGATATACAGCCAACTCACGGGAATGATCCCTTTTTAAGTTGTAAAATTTTTTAAAAAAATAGGCAATGTACAAAACAACAATATTGCAATGTTTAGCATATAAAAAAGTTGGTGAAGTTGGTGTTTGTGTAAATTCTAGCATTTAAAGATGTAAACTACTTTCCTTATTTGAATTTCTAGTATTTATGGGAATTATCGTCCACACTGACACATACGGATTTCAAGATTGGAGGGTTATTGGAAAACAGATCCTCTATTCAACTTAAAATCTTTTTTGCAGAACATCGGAAGAGATCTTTTTCTTATAATTTTAAGGTGCCTAATCTTCATCCATAATCCAATGGGACCGAATGTTATTCCTGAAGATCGGTTTTATAGAATAAGAACAGTTATAGACTTTTTAATAATAAAATGACTGCTCTGCGAAAAGATGCAGAGTATGTCCTATCCTAAAAATAAGAAAAAACCCAATTTATGAGTGTGTGGATTGTGCCGAGAAACCAGATCTCTCCGTGGGCGATTCTTTCAAACATTTCCATAAACAAAATAAATAAGTTATTATTTTTTTGTAATAACCTTTAATTTTTACCTATATTCAACTGACAATGAATGAAAAATCGACAAAGAATTAAAATACAAATATCTTTAAATTTTTAAAATGCTGCTAATATAAATTTATTTTACTACGCAAATAATCTATATCAGCTGTTCTGACCAACCGGTAATTTCGGTCTCATTTCAATATACCTACTTAAAATATTTATATCCTAAAATGTTTTCCAATATAAATTCTTTATGTTATACACCTAATTTTAAAATTATGTTTTGACCAATCGTTAATACTCTTCTTATGTAAATAATATTAAAATATTAAATACCTACCTAAATTATTTTTCAAATTTTCATCTACCTAATGAATATAAATCTTTTAACAATAGGTGCGCACGGTCCCGACCACCCTCCTTTACAATCAGATAAACAATGTAATAGACGTAATAACATTATTTCAATTTGAATATTTCTTACCTGGTAATTTATTCTGTGAAATATAAAAATTCCATTGTATTTACTAAAACTCAACTTGATTTCAGTTATTTTATATTCATAAAAGGGACTAACGATTCGATTTCGCTTAGCCATGTAATACGACTCGAATCAGAGTCAATTTTTTAAAACAGGTAAAATTTATAGTTTTTGGAATAAAGTGTTTTCATATTTTTAATATTTAAACATTGAAAAAATAAATATTAGTTAGTATAGAATAACATTTGAAAATGTTTTTCAATTAGGGTAGTTGAGAAAAACATGACTAGGCTGGTAAAAATATATTAAAATTCTAGCAGAGCACTCTTGTGTTTTCAAAAAGATTTTTTATTCACCTAGCGTCAATGTGTATCTTGTTGAATGTTTCCCATTAACTGAGGCTTAGGGGGTCAAAAATTATAAGGGTGGATCAAATTCAGTAAAAACCAGGCAAGCAATTTATATTTTCAGTTACAAGTAGAATACAGTAAAATTATAAAAATAGATTTTTTATCACCTTAAATTTTAACGTAGTAGAATTATTGACTCCTCATAGAGGGTAGTTTAATGGGTGAAAAATTACTAGGATGGTAATGTATTAGTACAAATCTAGCATGATACTGTAGTATCTCATATTTCCGAAAAGATTTGCTTTGCATTCAACCAGCGTAAATGTGTAGATGGTGAAGTTGGTTAACATTTAGTAAAAACTAACCAGAGAGTTTCTTATTTTATTTATAAATAGTATTTAGTAAAATTATAAAACAAAACTTTTTCACCTTTAATTTAAACGTAGCAGAACTATTGACTTCCACTAAAAGTTAGTCGAGGGATAAAAAATTACTAAGTTGGTAATAAATTCGTAAAAACTCAGCAAAACACAGTGGTATGTCATAAATATTTTTTTTTAATTACGCTGGCTCGAATATTAAGCTAGCAGGAACGTTTCCAAATAAGATTGGTTTAGAGATGGAAACTTATCAGGGTAAAAATACTTTTTTATGTCAGTTATAAGTAGAGGATAGTGAAATTGTAAAAAAAGATTTTTTTCACGTTAAATTTTAACCTAACAGAATTATTGACTTATCACAAGGGGTAGTTTAGGTGTGAAAAATTACTAGGGTGGTAATAAATTAGTAAAAATTTAGCAGAATACTGAGGTATTTCAAAAATACGTTTTTTTCTTATTTTGCTGGTTCAAATATTCAGCTAGTAGGAAAGTTGTCGAATAGGTTTATGGGAGCAAAATTATCAGGATGGTCAAAGTTTAGTATAAACTTAACAAAACACTTTTTTATTTCAGTTATAAGTAGTGGACAGTAGATTTGAAAAAAAAATTCTCCTTAAATTTTAATCTAACACAATTATTGACTTTTCACAAGGGGTAGTTAAGGGGTGAAAAATTACAAGGATGGTAATAAATTCGAAAAAACCTAGCAAAACACTGTGGTATATTATAAATATGTTTTTTTAATTCTGCTAGCTTGAACCGCAAGCCAGCAGAATCGCTCCCCTTAAGGGTGGTTTAATGGTGAAACAATATTAGGGTGGTAATAAATTAGTGAAAAATGGGTGAAAAAATATGTCATCAACAAAAAGTTTTTTTTTTAAATTCTGCTAGCTTGAACCTTAAGCCAGCAGAATCGCTCCCATTAAGGGGGGTTTGGTGGTGAAAAATTATTAGGGTGGTAATAAATTAGTGAAAAATGGGTGAAAAAATATGTCATCAACAAAAAGTTTTTTTTTTTGAATTCTGCTAGCTTGAACCTTAAGCCAGCAGAATCGCTCCCATTAAGGGGGGTTTGGTATTGAAAAATTATTATTGTGGTAATAAATTAGTGAAAAATTGGTGAAAAAATATGCCATTAACAAAAAGATTTTTTTTTGAATTCTGCTAGCTTGAACCTTAAGCCAGCAGAATCGCTCCCCTTAAGGTTGGTTTGGCGGTGAACAATTATTAGGGTGGTAATAAATTAGTGAAAAATTGGTGAAAAAATATGCCATCAACAAAAAGATTTTTTATTTTATTATTCTGCTAGCTTGAACCTTAAGCCAGCAGAATCGCTCCCATTAAGGGTGGTTTGGTGGTGAAAAATTATTAAGGTGGTAATAAATTAGTGAAAAATGGGTGAAAAAATATGCCATCAACAAAAAGTTTCTTTTTTGAATTCTGCTAGCTTGAATCTTAAGCCAGCAGAATCGCTCCCCTTAAAGTTGGTTTGGTGGTGAAAAATTATTAGGGTGGTAATAAATTAGTGAAAAATGGGTGAAAAAATATTACGTAGGTTAAATTGGATTCCGCTCATGTGTCCCCGCTAGCTTAAGGGTCCTCATTTTTAAGAGAATATACAGATCCCCGCTCGAAAAAATGGACATTGTCCATTAATTGAAAGTGACAAGACATTCAAGACAGGTGAAAGGTAGTTGTTAGTAAATACTAAATTAATAGATGCCCACTGTGGGTGTTGTTTTAAACCAGATATAAAATAGTGTAGTTGATAAATTAATGATAAGATAAAATCTTGCACTAGAGCAATGGCGTCATGTAATCAACTTAATTATTGTGTAAAATTATTAAATTAAATTACACTGATACATATGAATTGTGTATTTTTTTGTGCAACAGGGATAGTATAGAAGATAGATGGAACTGGAAACAAGATTCCAATAGTGACAATATCCAAAGTGTGGATGGTTGCCAATGTAAGCAAATTGTAATTGAGTGAAGGAAGAGTGTAATAGGATTATTGTAAGTATCTGTGTGAAATACAAGTACATTTGTATGATCAACCTATAAAGGTTCAGATATAAAAAGGGTCGTTTTCTGACTGATGTGGGAAAAGTGTAGTAATTTATCTAAAAATAAAATTCGAAGATAAGCTGGTATATTAATTATTATTGTAACTGGTACATGTGTATGCGAAAGATTGTGGCAGTGTACCTATGTGTGGAATGTGTTTGAAAAAGTCTGGGTTTTAGTGCACAAGGGCTGTATTAAAGAAGAAAACAGCTTCCAAAAAAACTGTTGAATGCAAGAATACCGGGGAAGAGATCTATTGGGAGACCGGGAAAGCGATGGGAGGATGATGTGAATAAAGTCGCAAGAAATTTCCCTGGCACTCGATCGTGGAGGAGAATGGCTAAGACCGTATCCAATGAAGAGGTTTGCTGAGGGAGATCAGGACTCGAATCATAAAGAGAAATCAGTTCGGAAGCTAATATTCAAAGATAAATACTATAACACGTACTAAAAAATACTTAACACACCTTGAGAATGAATGTAGTCGCCTTGTTGAGGAATGTATTCACCTTCTGGGAGATAATCTCTTTGCGAAGCATCAGAAGGAAACGGCTGTCGTCTCAGGCGTCTTGGTGACGATGTAGGAGACATAGAACGATTGTAGATCTCAGGATTCATACACAATTTGCGTCCCGCTAGATCGTTGAGCATGTCCACAGCCTCTTGTCTATAAAATTAACCACTATTAATCAATCTAATCTAAAACATGATTTCTTTTTGGCTCCAAGTTCATGTTATAAATATATTATTAATTTAAATACTTAATGCTTTCTTAAAGTTTCAGGGATAGTTAATGAAAAAACTTTCAAGGTTATGCTTACCTTAAATGTGCTTTTCGAGAAAAGGAAGTTCTAGGAGTAGTTTCTGTAGGAGAAAGAGTGGCAACTGGAGTTTGAGCAGAATCTCTATAAAGGCGTAACTTGACTATCTCCGGGCATTGACGAAGAAATTGGACCGCCTGCTCGTGAGACATCGGACATATTTCGACATCATTTACCTAAAAGTTTTATGATTTTTATCTGAATTTAAAAACATTACCTATTTTGTGGTTAATTATTTACCTCCTAGAAATGCGAAAGTTTAAATTTAGCGATTTTTAGTAATATTTCAAATCACTCATATTTGTTGCCAAAACTCAAAATCAAAATTTCATGTTATATTTTGAAAGATAAGCTCTAACAATGGATATTCTACAGCCACCAGTCAATGGAAGTGCTACATATTATTTATTAATCTCATCCGTCAAGTTCATACAAATTTTATTTAAAAATTTGATTTCTCGTGACGACAAAAAACGAGGCGTAGTCTATATAAGGAATTGCCTTATACCTAATATAGTTATTCTATTTTCATTTAAACACCATACAAAAATAAACGTTTAACAATAAAAGAAGCAATTGTAAAACAGACTATAAGACTGCGAATGTATGTGTAGGGGAGAGTGGGGCACATTCGGCATGCGGGCAGATTTAGCCACTGCAAATAAAATTTTAAATAAGCAGAATTTTGCGCTGAATTTTCGCTAGAAATGTAGCAACAATCCATCTTCACTTAAGTGGTTGGTATTTCTGCAATAAACAGCGTCCAAATATTTGTTTTGTTTTTAAGAGTGTTTTTTCAAGCTAAAGGTAAGTATTTAAAAAATATATATTTTATGCGATTTAGATAGTTGCTGTTCACATATTTTTGTAAAAATTTGCTCATATTAGGTTGAAAATCTCTAGTTTCAGAATATGTATTGACATAACCTATAACTTTGACCAGAAGGTCACAACAAATTTTTCATGCTTGCAAAGTCAGGTGGGGTACTTTCGGCCGGCCTAACGGGGTACATTCGGAGTGACCGATTGTGCCCCACACTAATTTAGTAGTAGTTTTAGTGATTATTTTGATATTTTTTTTGTATTGCAGATGGTAAGAAAGTAATATATATAAGTGAGCAGCGCATAAAAAATGCTCTACAAAATATCTTTTCAAGAAATATGTCAGAAAGAGAGGCAGCAAGAACGTTTCATTTAAAAAGACAAACTTTGCAATCTGGCATGAAAAAAATATTAAGAACAATGGCGGTTGAAGAGTTTTTAGAAAAGTGTGACGATGATGGATACGAGAGTGAAAATACAATAGTAGGTTAGTTGGTTGTTCTTAAATGTGTTTGTTTTGTGTTTTAAATATTTTTTGATGTACTTGTTTGTCATAGATGAATAAATATATGTTTTTTAGGCAAGTATGCTTCAAGAAATGTATTTTCTTTCTTACAAGAAAACATGCTAGTGGATTACATAAAGCAACGTTCTAATATGAATTATGGCTTAACCTACGAACAAATAAGATCAATGGTTTTTGACTACGCGAAGATTTTACCAAATTGCAAATATCCAGGGAGCTGGGATATAAATAAAAAGGCAGGAAGAGAATGGCTACTTGGCTTTATGAAAAGGCACTCTGATTTATCATTAAGAAAACTGGAAAGCACGAGTTTGGCAAAAGGTCTCGGATTTAATAAAACAAGAGTGGAGGAATTTTTCCAAAATTACAAGACAGTGTTACAAAAATATAATTAATGATCGAATCTTAAACTTGGACGAAACAGGTGAAACAACAGTCCTACCCCCTCCCAAAATTGTAGCACCAAAGGGTAAGAAGCAAATAAGTCTAGTATCGTCGGCCGAAAGAGGTGAACTTGTAACAGTTGTCGGGGTTTTAAGCGCCATAGAAAACGCATTACTACCGATTTACATATTTCTCAGGGTAAGAAATATAGAAGACTATTTATATGAGGCACCGTCTTTAAGTGTAGCATTTGGAAATAAGTCTGGGTGTGGATGACTACCGAGCTTTTTATTAAAACTCTGAGTCGACAACCATGAGTCGCACACTAGTCTAGACGCAATACTTTATGCGCGAGATCATGGAATAGTAATGCTTTCGTTTCCCCCGCATACTTCCCATAAACTCCAACCACTTGATGTGGGAGTTTATGGGCCTTTTAAGAGTAAATGCTCTGTTTCCTTAAATGAGTGGATGATAAATAATCCTGTTGAAGAAAAACTGTTGCTGTTAAAAATATCCCAAAAATTACAAAACAACCATTTTTAGAGTCATTTTCCCTTAAAAATATTACAAGCTCCTTTAAAAAACCAGGAATATGGCCTCTTAATTCACAAGCATTTAGTGACGCAGATTTTGATGCCACTAAGGTCTATAAGAATGGATCAAGACGTGAAAATATCTCAAATCAAGATGCAGATTTTGAAATAAATAATTAGCCATCTACTTCAAAAAGTGTCAGCGTAGTCCTTAATGACTCTACAAGATAATAATGAAAAGTCGGGGATGGAGGGCGACGAAACAGTTCCGAGCAAAATTCTAAGTCCTGAATATGTAAGACCTTTCCCAATAGTTGAAAAACGTCAAGATGAAAAAAGAAAAATTAAAGCAAACCAAGGAAAATCTAGAATTTATACAGAAGCCCCTGAAAAACAGCGATTGAAAGAAATAGAAAATGAAAAAAAAAAAATAAAAGAAAAAGTGAAATCAGAAAAAGAGGACAGTAATCTAAGAAAGAAGCAAAAATTCTTAACCAATAGGGATGAACAAGCAAAGAAAGCAAAAATCCAAAAAATAAAAAAAAAAAGTTTTTGATGACAGCTCTAGCAGTGAATCGGAAGTGAGTATTTTTGCATCTTTTGCATCTTTTGAATCCGGCGAGGAACTCATAAAAGACACTTTCATATTAGTAAAATTTGAACTGAAAACAACAGTGGTTTATTATGTTGGAAATGTGGTTGAAAAAATATCTGATTCTGAATATTTTGTCAAATATTTGCGGCGCAGGGGAAATTCTAATAAATTTTATTTTCCTCCAATAGAGGATAGACCTTCGAAAAATCAAGTATTCATGCCAGACTTACCAAATTCTCTAAATCTCGAAGAGATTCGACGGTGACATTTCACTACAACTTTGAAGGAATTACGGTTAAGTAAATATCTTTGTTAGTTATTAGTTAATAATGTTTTTTAGTTCATTAGTTCTGTTTTGATGTGCTAATTTTCTTACTTTTCCATATTTTGTACGTTCAAAACAATGTTTGATAACGTTTCTTTTAATAAACTGTTTAACTTGTAACAATACCGTTTCTATATACTTTAAAACATTGCGGCCCAAAGTGCCCCTTGGCCTGGCTGATTGTACCCCCACTGGGGGCACAATCAGCCAGAGTGTAATATATATTTTATTTATAAATTTAATTTATTTAGTAACAAAAAACTAAAATATATTCAACAAAATTGTTTTACTTTTTAAATGGACAAAAGTATAAATTTTACTTTTTTCTTTGCAAATTAAATATAATGAAATGATTATTTATATTTTTTTACCTAAAAACAATTATGGGGCCGAATGTGCCCCACTCTCCCCTAATAATATTCTAGAAATACTTACTGCTATGATCTTATCTCCGGCTCTAATTCTTCCATCGGTAAGAGCAGGCTCCCTGACTAATGCCCTAACGTAATGGCCCAGAGCGCTGTCGTCCTCTTTTCGGAGAGTGAATCCCAAAGATCCTTGAATTTTTTTAAGCGTAATTTCAAATTCCTGTAAATAAAAAAAGAATGTAGAAAAAGAATACTTAGAGTAGGCCAGACGTTCTAAATTAATATGGAATAAAAAAAGTAAAGCAAATGATCTTACCCCATGGTAATAGTCATCTTCAGGTGTAGAATAAGCATTGGAAGGCAGATTAAGATTATTAGGAGGTTCTCGTCTAGGCGGAGGAGGAGGAACTTCTGATATAGGACTTACACAGTTCAGTACATCTGGAGGAGGTCTACAAATTTTTAAATCTACGTGATTTGGAGCAGTTCTGAGGACTTCCAAGGCTTCCTAAAGCATAATATTGTTTTAATAAATACGTTTCTCTTGCTGTAGAAACCTGTATATATTTTTGGTTCCTACACAGTACTGTTAGGGTAGCAATTTATGCAACACAAAATGCAATTAATAACTATTGTGTTTTTGCTGCGATTGGAATAAAAATTTTATTATCTATAAAATGCATAAGTTGTAAATATGTAAATTGTGTATGTAAAATGTATAATCTAAGTTTATTATCTATAGATGTAGTGTTAGTAGGAAATAGCTTTAAATTATTAAAAGTTAGTAAAGTCCTTTTCCATCATATTGATAGCACATTATGTATGCAAATCCTCAACAGGTCAAAAAACCACAGGCGTCACCCTATAGTTGTTTTGAAATAAATAAAAAAAATTAATATTTTAAGATGCCGTCAACAATTCATTATCTTTTAAAAAATCTTCTGTAAAATAAGTGTCCACTAATCTCACTATACATTTTTTTTGCGTAAAAAACGTCGGTATATATGCCACACGATTATTGTTAATTATACACGGGTGATTAACGAGAGAATTCAATGTTTCACGAAATAAATTAATGTAAACAGTAATTTAAAGGTGATTATTGTTTTCTATACAAGTTATCGCCTGACACAAAAAGAATACCTTCTTTGAACGATTACCTGGAATTACTGATAAGGCTTCACTAACGATAGTTTAAGTAGTTTTTATGCCACATTACAGCTTATGCCAATAATATAAATTAGAAATTATTTGCATCTTCCATTTAGTTTGTAGATGTACATTGTTCATGTCTTACCTACCTACGTTTTTGGTGTCGATATTTTATTATTTGCATTTAAAAATGACGTCGACAACAGGTTTTATCCCAGTTAAGTGTAGTTTTAAAGGTGCCTTCAGTCTAAGAGAGAAAAATATAATATTAAATGTACACGATGCACTTGTACATCAACGCCTTTTAAGTAATGTTCGTGAAATCGTTAAGATGTGTTCAAATGTGACAGGAGTTGGAGAAGCAACAATTTATAGATTCCTAAAAGAAAGAAAAGGAGGAACTGATTTATCTCCCAAGAAGAGTGGAGGGAGTAAACCCTTGGAAATTGAAGAAATACATAAAAACATGATAAGAAGCAGCGTCCACTTATTTTTTTTTAACAAGGAATTTCCAACATTGGACAAAATCCAAACATTAGCAACAAGAAATTATGGGGACTATTGAGAGAGATGGGATTTCGTTGGCAAAAGAATAGAAGAAAATCCGTTTTAATTGAAAAAGATTACATTGTATGTTGGAGACGAGATTATCTAAGAACTATTAAAAAGTACCGAGAAGAAGGGAAAACAATTTTTTATTTGGACTAGACTTGGCTAAATGAAGGTCATACTGTACCATATCTATGAGTTGATACAAATGTGAAAAGTTCCCGTCAGGCATTCATCGAAGGTGTATTTACTGGAATAAACAATATTCCCGTTGGAAAAGGACGCAGACTCATAATAACCCATATTGGAAACGAATACGGTTTTGTCAATGGTGGATTATTAAGTTTTGCCTCAAAATCAACCAAAGATTACCACGAGGAAATGACTGCTGACGTTTTTGAAGAATATTTTGAGCAAATGTTGGATTTAATTCCAAAAAATTCTGTCATAGTCATGGATAATGCTAGTTACCATTCAAGACTAGCAAAAAAATTGCCAACAACGGCATGGAAAAAAGGAGAGATAATCGAATGGTTGGAGTAACACGCAATTGAGTACAAGGAGAATTCGACAAAAAAGGAATTATTACCTATTGTAAGGCAACATAAAGCAGCTTATAAAAAATATATAATTGATGAAATGGCATTAAACCGTGATGTAATTATTTTACGTTTACCCACATACCACTGTGATCTGAATCCGATAGAAAATATATGGTCTCAAGTAAAGGGTGAAGTCGGACGCAACAACAAAACTTTTAAATTAGAAGACTTACAACAATTATTAGAACATTCCTTATCAAAAGTAACTCCAGAAAATTGGAAAAATGCTGTTAGTCATGCTCACAAGGAAGAAAATAAAATGTGGAATTTGGATAATATGACTGATGCAATGCTGGAACCAGTAATAATTAACATTGGAGTTGAAGATTCTGAAGAAAGCAGTGAATCTGAAATGGAATTTGATTAAAATAATATTCATTTTTTTTACAAATCGGCCCCTGTTACGGCCACAAATTATTTTATATATAACCAATAAAATAAACATCTTACATTCTTGCAAATTCATTAGTACCTGTTAATCTCCATCACTCCGACACTGGCAACTTTATTTAGGGATTAGTAACCCTCAAAACTATTGTATTTTATTCTGCTTCAACCTTTATACCTGGTGGTCATACTCAATTTAAAATTGTTTTCCTATACACTTCTGTAAACTTGTTGACAAATATCTATTTTTCATTGAGTCACCCGTATGAACAGTTTAGGGATTTGCATACATAATGTGCTATCAATATGATGGAAATGGACTTTAGAGTTGCTACTTGTTTTAGCAAGATTGGCTTTCAGTTTGTTGCAAGTGCGATTAGTGAATGTTGCTTGTTAATCGTTGTATTTATTTTTTACTTTTATTTCCTAAATTGATTCTTAGTTTTTAAATACCTATTAGTATTAATAGGTACTTAATGTTCATATAAGTATTTTTAAATATCAATTTAAAATTTCAGGAAGGTTCAACAATTAATAATAAGGGTTAAAAAAAACAAATATATCAAACACAGATACTGCTGACGACATTGACGAAATAACTGTCAGTCATCTAAGAAAACGAACAACAAATACAATTTCGATGTCAAAATGAAAGAAATTATTTTAAATAATAAGTTTGAAATAGAATAAAATCCTACTCTTGCAATAGACTGGTCGGTAATAACAGTTGCACATAAGCTAGGTGTGTGCAGGCGAAGTATTTATAATATACTCAGAGAATATAAAAATACTCACACATTTTCAGACCCAAAAGTTAGTCGGACTCGCAACACAATAATCGATTTATATATTAGAAGAGGGAGCTGATTGTATTGCCATAAGAAAAAACGTGCATGAATTTTATTTTAGAAACGAGATCCTACTGTACCACTCAAGGAAATTGGAAAAAAAATACCGACAACTGTGTCGAAGAAAACGGATATTTAAGATTGGCTACGATCAAAAAATATAAGTTTTGACAATTCACTTGTCTCATTTGTCAAAAGCTCACTAAAAGTCAAGCTTTTGACTATTGTGAGTAAACATACAACAGAATACAATAAGTATAAATATTGTAGATGAAATCGCTAATGAAAAATCAAATAGTATTGAGTCTTCCGCCATACCACTGTGAGCTCAATCTTATTGCGTTAATTTGGGAACACTTAAAAAATATTGCAGAGAAGAATACTACTTTTAAATTAGTATTACATCTACAAAATGGCAAAAATAGAATATACAGCATTTATTAGTCAGATATATAGAATGTTTTTATTTTTGACGAACGATTTTTTCTGATCTTCGCATAGTTTTTTTGCTTCAAAACTTCGTTTTTTGCAATTAACAGCTCAGTTGACGATTGGCAACCCCGTTTCTACCGGAAGCTCTTTATTTCATTTAGTTTTAAAACATTTTTTTTAGGTTAATTTTATTAATTTAACACATTACAATAACGAATTTATATTATTATGTTGTTGGAAAACTTCATTCTAACATTTATTAATTTGATTTTATCCTTGTTATTCTTCTGATTATAAAAGATAAATTAATACATTCAAGTACATACAATTCCCTGGCGCACGCCCTTGCTAAAACATTAACACCTAGACAACAGTGGTCCAACTAAGTTATAGTAAATTCTTCCGCGTATAATGACTACTAGATGATACGGTGTGCTTTAATATTAGTGTCGCCGATAGCTTAAATTACGATGTCTGTTAATATAGTTTATGAGGTAGATATGTACGATTATACATTGTTAAAATCATGATTTGCGAGTACTCCTCGTAACATTCATAATGCTTGTTTATTTCTAGTGCATCTTTATTTTGTATTTAGTTTAGGATCAGTATTAGGGGGAATAGATGAAGATGCATGTAGTAGAATTAGGGATAATTGGCTGAAGTGGAAGAAAGCGAGTAGTGTGTTGTGTGACAGAAAAAATTTCAATGAAGTTGAAGGGAAAATTCTATAAAACAGCCATAAGACCGGCTATGATATACGGAACTGAAAATTAGTTAAAAAGAACTACGGCAGTTAAAAAGAAAAAGGAACAACGGATGCATGTGGCAGAAATGAGAATGCTTAGATGTATGAGTGGAGTGAGAAGAAATGTAATTAAGGTAGCCGACCCCGCATCGGAATAAAAGAAAAGAGAATGATGATGATGATCTATAAAAATAAATTAAATTATGTTATTTAATAAATATTGGGACGTAGTATTAAAATAAAAATTATGTTCAGATGTACTTACGTAATTCGTAAGTCCAGTAAGTGTAATACCATTAGCTTCGAGTAGGAGATCTCCGACGGTGAGTAGGCCGCATGACGAAGCAGGCTGATGAGGGAACAGTCTTTTGATTCTTATTAAGCCGGGCCAGGAACCCGTGCTGTCTACACCACCAGTCACGCTTAGACCGAGGCCACGTGATCCTTTCGACAGCTTCACCAAGAAGGTGCTCTCTTAAAAAAACAATATACATATTAATATACAGTAAAACCAAACACAGAATTAGGTTTAACATTTTTATAGTATGAAATTTATAGTGTAACCTTAAACATAGTAAATATTCAAAACTAATAGAAACTACATTTGAACTAAAATGAAACTGAGACAGAAAGACAAGTAAGTTATGACATTATTGTAATATTCTATTTCATTTTTTCCCTTCGCGTTCGAGTGTTGTACCCCCACTGGATGCGGCTACAATCCTCTCAGTCACGAAAACCCTTTTCCTAAGGAAATTCGGCTTTCCCTTTCATTGGTAGTCACTGTTCGATGCGGATTCGAATTTTATGAGAACAGTCGTGGAATTCGGAATTCTTGAGGCGACCGAAATGTGACAATTTTCAATTTGAATTTGTCTCGTGGTGTTTCCTCCTTCTAGAGAACGAATTAAAGCGAATCGCAAGGAGGTGAAGGACGAGAGGAGAGTAAGAGGGATTCTTCTTCGTAGGCATATGCTGCTCTCGTCGAGAATTAGCATTCGTTGTAAAATTAGCAAAGCGGAAAGACGATCTGGCGTTGCCTTTCTGCATAGAATTTATAGAGTTGATGTGTCAAAGGGAGATTTACATAGGAAAGGTGTGTATTTTGGAGGTTTTGGAATTTCTGTAAATGTTATTTTTTTCTTTTAGGGATGGTATCTTAAAATTACAGTATTATTATAAATTAGATTTTTGTGGAAACTCTTAATTTGCTCCCTAATGTCTCAATAAGGTATTATGTTCTTTAAAGACTAATGTATCTCCTTAACATATACTTCTATAATAGTAAGCCAAACATAAGAAAAGAGGGTTTGAAACTGTTTTCTTGTGGCATGTTTAAGTTAATTCTATGGAATTTAACCACAATCATTCTTAATGAGAATTAAATTTTACATTTGTTTTGAAGTTTCGATTTCCACTTCGGAGATCGTTTTTTAAAAAAACATTAAACGTAAAGAACATAAGAAATTATATTAACCTGCACATGTTTATCGATTTTGTCTTTGAGGCAATCAATGTGGTCAAATTGGTTGCTACAAAGCTCCAGTTGGATCCTAATAAACGAAGAAAAATGTGAATTCTATTATGTCCAAGTGACATTGTCATTACTGTTTTGAACGAACATGGAAATGTTTAAAGTACTCTAAATCTGTAAGTCGATAATTAGATCGTAGTTTTCTCCTGATGATGCTAATAAATAATTAGCGAAATATTGAGACATAAAGAAAGAAAAGAGTCTTATTTTCAAATAATAACAGACGTTTACCTGAAAATTCACTACAACTATATACACACACCAGCAAATTTAAATGAACAGTGTTATTAATGCAATCTATTTCTTTATATTTCTATTTTATAGAGTATATCTAGATAGCTTTAAATGCTCCTCGCCATGATCAAGTTTTAAATGTCAAAGCAACAAATTTGTTTATTTGTGTTATGTTTTACATTTTAAAGTCATATTATCTGTTGATAAAAAATACAAACTTGTATTTATTCTCCGTTCACAAATTGTTGAGAGCACGAAATGTGCCTCAAAGTCATAAAACGGTCGTAAAATTTGTATCATCATAGGCGTTCCTTAGGTTTTTATTCATTAAATAATAATATAATGTTTTAATACTGTTATATATAATATTAATGTTTTAATACTAATATATTTAGCAAAAAACAATTAAAACTTTCACGGCTAATGTTGGTTATTATATTATAATAATAAAAATAAGAATTTAACCATTAACAATTTTGTAAATAAGAATACGTTATCTCTTTGGATATTTCAATACTAATCTTCGCGTTTAATCACTTTACTAGAAAACCTGGAATTCATATCCGAAGGTACTATTCGTTGCAAGATAATTAGGATGGAATTCCCCAGATTTTTAATAATATAATGGGTATAAAGATGCCGGCTTTGGCCACGTGCCTCGTCTGTTCAGTTTATATTCGAAACTTAACTTGAAAGGGTGAAGTTATTACGAACGAAAACAATTTTTTTGTTTAGTACGTTTTTGATCGCATGTAATTTACGGGTCGTCGGTGTTTCCGCGTCTACGGCAGTAATTAGCGTCTGGAATATTTCTTTTGCGAATTATATCCAGTGCGTGAGTGATTTTTCGTCTACCTACGAACATATACGTACCTTTCGCTCGTGCTCGTTTTGTTGGATTGTTTGTGATGGCTTCATCATCAACACCATCAAGTTTTACACCGGTACTGTTCCGTACAGTCAGTAAGTATATCTATTCACCAAGAGAGAAGACTATTGTCCTGAATGTTCACGATGCTCTGGTTTCTCAGAATCCCACAAACACTGTTCGCAACATAGTCGAAAGTTGTGCCAACATGACTGGCGAAGGGGAGTCAACTATATATAGGTTCCTATCAGAAAGAAAAAAACACGGTATAGCTATCCCAAATACAAATGAACACTTAAAGAGAGGGAAAAAGCCTATTGAAATTGATGGGATTTGCCAAAAATGGTATTCGAAGGAAAATTCATGGATTTTTTTCAAAAAAGAAATACCAAACCTAAACAAAATTTTACAAGAAGTTAGAGACGACCCGGATTTGCCTCATATCGGACGAACTAAATTGTGGCAAGTTTTAAAAGAATTAAATTTCCGGTGGGAGAAATCAGACCGAAAATCACTTTTGATTGACCGGGAGGAGATAATATGTTGGAGAAGAAATTATCTAAGATCCATACGAAAATTCCGGGCTGAAGGAAAGCCAATCTTCTACCAGGATGAAACGTGGGTAAACTCAGGTCATACTCTAAAAAAAAATTTGGTCAGATAAAAATATATTAAGCTCCAGGCAAGCCTTTATGGAAGGATGATCTACTGGTATCTCCCCACCTTCTGGTAAAGGCAGTAGATTAATAATTTCTCACATTGGCAGTGAAAAAGGATTTGTTAAGCATGGTTTGTTGGAATTTCAGTCCAAAAGCACAAAAGACTATCACGAGGAGATGACAGCTGATGTTTTCGAAGAGTATTTTGAGCAGAAGATTGAACACATACCACCAAATTCAATTATAGTATTAGATAATGCACCTTATCATTCACGACTAGTAGAAAGACTTCCAACGACTGCGTGGAAGAAACAGGATATTCTTGACTGGCTGCGGAATAAGTATCTGTCTTACGAAGATGGAATGGTAAAAGCAGAACTTTTAAAAATTGCCCGGCAACAAAATCTAAGAAATTTTTTATTTTTGAATAAAATAAAGAAGTTTTATTAAAACAAAAATACAATTTACATAAGTACAATTTAAAAAATATTTTATTAATTTAATTAATTTATTTATTTAATTCAAATAAATGTTTCAATCATATACTCTACGACACTGGTCGGTCATCTGTAACCATTTAAAATACCTTCGTAATCGGATTATAAGGTATTGTATTCCTTCAGATACAAGGTGGGTTAGTCGAAAACATCTTAAACCGTCAGTTTCAGGTTGGTTTTTACTATTATATCGTATTACCTATCCTCTCTGTATTTCAGTTCTCTAATTAGGGTTAAACTTGTAGTGAGCTATCAACAAATTGTGAACCGATTATAATTGAAAGTTAATTTGTTTGAGTTTGTTTTAATCAGTGGTGTCCTTATTACAAAGACCAAGTAAACATGGGCGATTTAATATCGACTGATATTTCTAGGAGCGTAACAATAGTCGAACGTACAGGGAAATTGCTGCAATGTCTGGTAAATCACCATCAACCATCCACCGTTGGGTAAGTCGTTAGAGACAAACCGGAGAGTATGTAAAAAGAAAGGAGCAAGGGAGAAAACGTTTAACCACGCCTGTAGATGATCGATTTATAACGTTGCAAACATTACGAAATAGACGTCAAACGGCAATTTAAACCAAAAACCTGTTGCAAAATGTACGTACAATCACCATAAGCGAGCGCACAGTAAGAAGGAGACTTAAAGAAGCCGGTCTCAATTCAACCAGTGGGTCCAGAATAACAACATCAAAACCTTACCATGGCCCAGCTACAGTCCAGATTTAAACCCAATCGAGAATGTCTTCTTTTTCTTCTTTCTCTTTATAAGCAATTCTGCTTGCTATGGAAAAATTAATGGGAAAATCTCAGTAGTTGGCTGTATACCACAGTTAAAAAACTAATACAGAAGTAAAAAACTTCAAAATTTGTATATTGGTATAAAAACTTTTTTATTAAAACTTGTTAAAAGTGTCGTTAAAAATTAGAGATGCATAACGTTTTCGATCTAGCTCAGATCATATTCAGTGCATTATGTTGGTACTTGTAGCTAACACTAAAATTGCAGTGGAGACATCAATATATGGTTTACATATTAAAATTTAAAATAAACTCTAGGTCGATGACAATGGTTCTAAATGTTAATACTTAAAGAGTAACATGATTCCTTGCTTGACTGGAACACGTGGTTCTTGTCAGTTCAAACGACACAGACCAACTCAACATCAATTTTTTTTAGTTCTGTATTAACCTCTATGAAAGGTTGTCACTCCATTTTTTGCGCGGTCGTCCGAAACTTCTGCCGATTGGTGACATCTCTTGCTATTTTGACGACACGACATGTTTCCTCCATTCTGCTTATGTGGTTATTCACCTCTTTTTCTCTATTTTGTGTATATTCGTTAATACATACATACTGTACATACATTTTCTTCTAATGTCTTCACTTCTCTTTCGATCTCTCAGCGTATTTGCGTTGTGGCTGTGTCGGGTCTTGTTTCTGAAGCATATGTCATTATTAGCAACGTTATTAGTCTTACACTGGCTTTATATATTTTTGATTTCATCTCAGTGTTAATGTGTCTGTTTCGCCATATAGTGTAATTAACTCCGCCTGCATTTTTGTTGGGTGAATCGAGTAGCTTGACAGAACTGTTGCCGGTCCAAAGCCTGGATAAAGGAGGAGGGGGTCTACAGCCAGGTTAGCACCCAACTGATAGACTTTAAAACCATACATCTCATAGAAACAAGATTATGCCTTAGAACAGAAATGATTTCATTACGACCATTAACGTTAGAAAGAGGACAACGAATTTATGGAAAACAAGAAATCGAGAATATGTGGGGGGTTATTATAAAACGGTTGTATCGGCTTAATTTTATACCACAAAATGCTGAAGAGCTGTGGCACGGCATACAACAGGTTTGGGAAGAGCTATGTGAAAAAGACAATTTTTTCATAGTTCCTTTTACGCAGGTGGACCGAAGACTACAAGCTGTTATTACAAAATATTAATTTCATTTTTACATACCTAAATTTAGTATAGCTTTGGTCTTCCAGACGCTTGGTTCCGCTTTCTTTCGAGAGTTTCTTGTTCCCTCCATTATTTATTAATAGAAAAACTGTGCTTCTGCTTATTGTTAAAATGTTTTGCTGCCTTTGATAGTGCCTAATTATCTTTCAATTTGGTTACAATTCTTTCTTTAATATATTGTTGCTTTAATATATGATATTATTGTTAATATTCAATATAGAAGTCTGAAAGTTCTAAGACACAACATGTCCACAGGAAAAAAAAACATACTAAGTTAAGAAATAAACAAGACGACATTGTGACTGATAAGGAAGAAATAGTGAAAACAGTGGAAGACTTCTACAGACAACTCTATGAAACAAGTGAATCCGATGAAAGACGCCCCTTACCAAAGATAGAGGTAACCTTGATCTTACCAATCAAGGCTCAGAATTAATGCCGAACATAACTGTTGACGAAATTAAAAATGCACTTCGGGTGATGAAGAACAATAAATCCCCAGGTGAAGACAGGGTAATGACCGAAAGCCTAAAACTAGGAGGAAATAAGCTCTTACTAACACTTGCTAAACTGTTCAATAAATGTCTGTGCGAAGCGATAACACCGACGCAGTGGAACAACGCGGAAATCATCTTACTTCATAAGAAGGGAGATATCAGCGACCTTAGAAACTACCGCCCATTAGCTTGTTGTCACAAGTATATAAGCTATTTACAAGAGTTATTACCAACAGGCTAGGAAGTAAGTTGGATTTCTATCAGCCAAGAGGGCAAGCAGGTTTTAGAGCAGGATATGGCACGAATGATCATTTACAAGTAATTAAGAACTTAATAGAAAAGAGTGTTGAATATAACAAGCCATTAGTCATGATATTTGTTGACTACGAAAAAGCTTTCGACACAATAAGTCATCAAAAGATATTAAAAGCCTTAACAGAGTGCCGTATAGATCATCGCTATATAAACATGATAAAATACATCTATTAAAATGGGACAGCAAGTATGAAACTGGTAGATAAAAAGACCAACGTATTTAAAATAAAACGGGGAGTGCGACAGGGAGACACAATTTCGCCAAAATTGTTTACAACATTATTAGAGCATATGTTTAAGAACGCAAATCTGAGTGAAAAAGGAATTAATGTCAATGGAAAAATGCTTAGTCATTTGAGGTTTGCTGACGATATTGTCCTTTTTGCTGACAGAATCGATGATGCAGTATCGCAACTGGAGAAACTATACCTAGCCTCCCTACAAGTAGGATTAAAAATCAACCACACAAAAACACAAATCATGACAAATCTTGTGTTAAGCAAAAAGATTTCAGTAAATGGCATGCATATTGAAGAAACCACCTCATATAAGTACTTAGGACATGAGATACGCATAGGAAGAGATAATCAAACGTGCGAACTAAGCCGCCGCATAGGACTCACTTGGCTGGCATTCGGCAAGCTAAGCTATGTTCTTAAATCAGAACTGCCTATGTGTCTTAAAAGAAAAGTCTTTAATCAGTGCGTGTTGCCAGTACTTACATATGGTGCAGAGACATTAACACTAACCAAGAAAGTAAGAAATAAAATTTGTGTTACCCAAAGAGCCATGGAACGATCGATGATAGGCATTTCTCGTAGGGATCGGATCACGAACAAGGAAATAAGACCGAGAACAGGAGTGATAGATGCCATAGAAAGAATTATGACCCTTAAGTGGAACTGGGCGGGGCACATAGCTAGAATGTCGGATAACAGATGGACACAGCGAATAATACAGTGGAGACCGAGACAAGAAGCACATCGAAGTAGAGGTCGTCCACCAACAAGATGGTCTGATGACATAAAACGGATCGACAAAAATTGGATGCAAACAGCACAAAACAGAAATACATGGAAAAGACTGAGGGAGACCTATATCCAGCAGTGGATAGATCCGGGTTAAATGATGATGATAAATATATTTTTAATATATGTTAAGTCGCTTGTTTTATTCCTTAATAATAACAAAAATAATAACAACTTCCCTATTTTATGTAAAAACTATCATTTATATACTCTTTATAAAATGCAGGAATTCAAAATAATATTAAAATTTATACCTTAATAATTATTACTATTTATGAATCAACATATGTAATCAATTGTTTGTTGTTTGTTTGTTTATTTTATTATTTGTCTGTCATAATAAATATAATATAATGTCAGACCAATCAAATACACTGCTCAAAATGATCAAATCTTACTAAGAGTCTTATCAGTTTTTTTAGGAACCATTTGTACATTATTTGTATAATAACACATTTTTGTTAAAAAGTGCACTTACAGCATAATATGTGCCCTACACATTCGTACGATTTGTGAATTTGGACCATTGATTTTTCTTTATTACCTGTCTTTTCCGATTTTTTAACTCTGGCTACATAATTCAGCCCCCCATTCCCACTCTATATAGAATAGATATAGCCTTAGGGACATGTGTTCCGTCTTCAAAATGCATGAATTCCTCTTTGCGGCATCAATCGTCGAATAAAAACAAATTTAAATTTTGTGTTTCTTTTCCGCCTGATCTTTCAATCGACCTTTTTCGTCGCTTCTGTGTATCGAGGAGATCGTTCACGAGAGGGTGAAAAGGGACAGTAGTGACTTTTATTTTTTGAACAGCTCTTGCATTAAAGAAACGTGTAAGGCATTTATTTATTTTATGGCCTAAATATTTCTGGGACGTTTAGCACGTGTGGAGAGTTTGTAACGATCGCTTTGCAAACGTTACTCCGTCTTCAGCATGTATATATTACTTTTTAAAAATGATTACAGGAAAAAATAAAAGAAATTGGTTTGAGTCAGGTTTGTATTGAACAAGTTCTATTCTATCCAAAAACTTTTTACTTCATTATTGTTAGTTCCATTTCTTCTCTTCGTTTATTCATAGTATAACTTCAGCGGTTTTTTTATAACACTTTTATAGCTCTTATCATGCCTTCTCACATAATAAACATCGGTCAACCTCAAATACACATCCCATTTCACAATAAACCCTCGGCTGATATAGAAAGTTCCAGTATATTAGTATCCTGGATTTGACGTGAGCCGGAGTCTCGCAGCAGGTGAACGAGTACATTAAAGGCACCTCAAGACAATATTGATCAAACCCAAGGGTTACTCTAAACGCATTTCAACCTAACAAACTCCATCACAAACTGTTCTCTGGAAAGGGAATTAATTCTGGAGAATCCAGTGAAGGCTCCCTTGAGAAAAGGGGAAGGGTTTCAACTTCTGGTGGCGGTAAGTGTTTAATTGGACTTGTTTTTGTATACGTCGGGGAATATAAATAGAGAGGTAACAAAATGGAAATATATGAGAGTATTATCTAACTTAGTTGGTAAGAGCTAGGTGGCCCCATTTCACCAAAATTATATACACTTACACTAAGGGATGTTTTCAACAGATTAAAGAGATTTTTTTCAACCAATTTTTTTAATTTAAAGAAAAATTTACCGTGTATATTTTAGGCTGTAGTAAACTGAATTATAATTTTTGTTTGTCTTATATTACCAATTCCCATTCACTAAAAACATATAAACATTTGTTAAATTTGGTGACTTTGATTTACACATTTAATAATAAAAGTTTCATATGCGTACGTTTTGATCTTTTAAGGGATTATTATTGTTGAGTAATGTTTATTATAACCAATATTTATAAAGAAATATAGGAAAGATAAATAATTAATTGTTCAATCGTCAGTATAAAATTTATTTTACTGTCCTATAAATACTTCACTGGTACTAAGCGATATCAAAATATGCTACATTTCAGTATTGGCTTTTGAATTCTATGTGAATCTGTGCAAAAATCGTTGGAATTTTAAAAATTTTGTTTGTAAAAGTAAATAAAATAGTTTTGCTATTAGTCTACATATTTATGTTCTTTGCAGATGTGTCACAAAGCATTATCTTAACAATAATTAGAAGATATAATAAATGATCCTAAATTTATGGATGCCGAAGAGATTGATAAAATAGCGAATCTGATTCTTTAACAGATGAAGATGAAGCTGATGATGATTTACTAGGAACAGCCGAAGTAAATGATGTGAGTAGTACTTTACTTATACAGTGTGGCGCACCGAAAACGAAACAGAGGCATTTACTGGCAGATGATTCCTTTTTTGAAAAAACGCTCGGACCCGTCGATTTTGTTTTCGAGGGGGACACAAAATTGGCATAAAATCACTTTAACATTTGCAGCCCCTTAAGCGGGGGTGGCATCATCCCTAAAATCTTAAATGAAAAGGGGGGTCGAATGATCCATTATTTGAAAGGTCTTTCAACTCCCTTTATAATGATGTAAAATTCATGTATTCAATTCAGTAGTTTTGGAGATTTATTGATTTAAAGTTTAAAGTAGACTTTAATAGGTACATCAAATTAGTTTGTACTTCTTTCAGAAGAAATTTGAATAAAAGCATTTTCTTGATAAGTAAATGCATTTATTTACTACGCCCATGGTTTATTAATAATAAAAATAGCAATTGAAGTGTCCTTTGTGACAAAAAAAGTTGTTTCTTGAAGAAAGATAAGTAGAGAATGCCACGTACTTATTTTAAATAGGAAATAGTACATTAGTTTGCGACTGATTTGACCAATCTTTGTTGTTAAAATATCATTTATTGCTTTATACATAAATTAACCATGGTATATTCCACGGCAGAAAGGGTTGAAATTATTGAAATATTTTTCGGAAATAATCAGTGCGCTAATAGAACAGCACAAATTTTTAATGAGCGACATGAGAACAATAATGTGCACCGAAAATATGTTCTAGAACTTGTAGCTAAATTTCGGGAAACTGGATCAGTCGCCAATAAAAAACGTAATATTGAAAATCCTATAAGGAACGAAGCAACAGAAGTGGGGGTTTTAGGGCAAGTTATTGTAGATCCTACATTAAGTACCCGCAAATTGCAAACTTCGTGTGGTGTTAGTCGACGTACTATCCAACGGATTCTAAAGGCCCATAATTTTCATCCGTATAAAATTCACCTTGTACAAGAACTTAATGAAGACGATTAGAATTTTGTGAAGTTATGAGTGAACGAATTACAAACGATGAACAATTTTTATTTAACATTTGCTTTTCCGACGAATGTTCCTTTTTTTTAAATGGCGAAGTAAATCGTCATAATTGTCGATATTGGTCGGACTCTAATCCCAGAATTTACCATGAGGTACACACACAGCAGCCACAAAAATTAAATGTTTGGGCTGGCATTTTTGGCGATCATTTGGTTGGTCCTTTTTTCTTACCTGGAAATTTGACTGGTGAAATGTATTTGGAATTACTGCAAAATGCCATAGATCCTGCGCTAACAGATATAATTGAAAATCAGAATGATGGTCGATACGTTGAGAATATGTTGATGTTCCAACAGGATGGTGCCCCACCACATTACGCATTAAGAGTTCGGCATTATTTAGATCGGACCTTTCCAGGTCAATGGATTGGTAGAAGAGGTGCAGTTGAATGGCCCCCAAGATCGCCAGATTTATCACCTTTGGATTTCTTTTTGTGGGGTTACTTAAAAAGCAAAATCTATGCT
The DNA here is from genome assembly GCF_040954645.1 of Diabrotica undecimpunctata. Taxonomy (NCBI): domain Eukaryota; kingdom Metazoa; phylum Arthropoda; class Insecta; order Coleoptera; family Chrysomelidae; genus Diabrotica; species Diabrotica undecimpunctata. Next base: position 26,456,111 of record NC_092803.1, read on the forward strand.
ACTCAGCCAACATCCTTAGAAGATTTACGACAAAGAATTGTGAATGAGTGCCATCAAATTACTCCTCAAATATTGCAAAATGTCCGGCAACGTTTTCAGCAAAATCTTTATTATTGCATGGAAGGTAATGGTGGTCATTTTCAACATTTACTCGGCTGACAGGTCAGTTCATTCTTTATTTTTTAAAAACTTTGCTGCTATGTATTGATCTCCTCTTACGATGATCTATTTAAACTTTAAATCAATAAATCTCCAAAACTACTGAATTGAAGTACATGAATTTTACATCATTGTAAAGGGAGTTGAAAGACCTTTTAAATGATGGATCATTCGACCCCCCTTTCCATTTAAGATTTTAGGGATGGTGCCACCCCCGCTTAGGGGGCTGCAAATGTTAATATGATTTTATGCCAATTTTGTTTCCCCCTCGATAACAAAATCGACGGGTCCAAGCGTTTTTTTTTTAAAGGAATCATCTGCCAGTAAATGCATCTGTTTCGTTTTCGGTGCGCCACCCTGTATGTTGGATTGCATTGTTAAACCTGCAAGAAGGGTATTATTTGATAATTTATTTACCAGCAGAGATTTATTAATTCAAAAAACTTATACAGAAGTAAAACACTTCACATTTGTATTTAGGTATAAAACATATACCTAAATACAAATGTGAAGTTTTTTACTTCTGTATAAGTTTTTTAAACGATGGTATACAGCCAACTACTGGAATTTTCCCATTAATTTTTATTTATTAATTCATTTACAAAAATGTGGATACCGAACAACAGGAACCTTGCGAGAAAATAGATTATCGAAGTATCCTATACAAGATACAAAAACTCTGGTAAAGAAGCTCGCGGTTCATATGATTTTCGGTTTGATGTAAACGGAGAAGTACTTGTTCTAAAATAGAACGATATAAAGTGTGTTTCTGTAGCATCTAATTTTCATAATATAGAACCTCTCGCACAAGCTAGTAGATAGGATTGCAAGCTCAAAGGAAAACGTTTCATTTCTCAAGGACAAGTGTTAAAAAATTATATAATACCTACATGGAGGAGTGGATCAACTTGACTCATTTAATCCCAGTTGTTGCTGTTTACGTGTTTTAAAGATATGTGTTCACACGTCGATCTAAATTCATAGCAAAGTACTTTACTAGTAAGTCATTGGCTTGTTGAAGCTGTATACCATTCATTGTGACCGGTGACAAAGCCCGTTTCATTGTGAAGGTTACGTGTTTGGTTTTAGCTTAATTTGCTTTCATTTTCCATTTGTTTAGCTGAAGTTTGATCTTGTTGAGATAATTTTGTAGGTTTTTCGTAGCAGTGTCTGCATTTTGATGTGATGTATGCAAATATAATATTACAGTATCATCCGTGAATGTACATACTGTCATTGAGTCTTTTACTTGAAAATATTTGGTGTATGGTAGGTAAATCACAAGTCCAAGAACACTGCCAGTTTTTTTAATTCTCTTGTAGCTTTATTGAATTTGTTCTTACTACTATGGGTTCTATTTTGTTGTCATTTTTTCTGCGATTTTTTTGCGCAATGTTCTTTGTGAGTTTATGGACTTGTTAAGACTCGTTATAAAACGAACCACACAAGAAATGCATGCAAAGGAGAACTAGACAAATTATTGTCCTATTCCTATTGCGAAACAATAGGACATAGGGTGGATGAAATATGCAGAAAATAAAAAAAATTAAAAATGATAAGATTCAAAAATGGAAAAGAATTTTTTTAATAACGAGCTAAGCGGAATATATAAATACTTCCGTGTAGGAATCAAGACGGTGATTTAACTAGTGAACCAAAAAAAAAATCAAACCAATGTAGAGACAACAAGAAAATTACCAGCCACTTAATTTGCAGCATAGTGGGAAATGGACTGAAGAGATAGAATCTCTGTAATAGCGTAATAGCTAAGAAGCTAAGTGTGTTATTAGTTTTGGGGGGAGCTAACCAAACCGCAGAAAAAAAGCACCTCAGATGTTATCAGCTATACATTGGAACGACTCTTAATTAAACCGCGGAAAGAAAGCACCTGAGATTTGACAAGCTATACATTGGAACGACTCTTGATCCGCATTTTTGACTTGCAAATTAGTGTTATCTGTGATATCTAAGGGAAGTTTTTCTAGGGTGTCGAAGTACTCATCAGGAAGTTCGTTACCAGCCAAGTGTAGAAGCTTGACTGGAGGAAATGGATTTTTTTCTTGGTGCGCTTGGTAAGTATGAGCCCTAGACGATGACAAAGAGTTTTAAGGGTCTCTTTAGCTCTATCCCAGCTTTTGCTGAGAGAACATATTCTGTCCTCTATAGTGGAAAGATTAGCAAGAGGGTGGACTAATACTGACGGATAGTGCGGTTGTTTCCACATACATTTCCTTAGGATTTTTTTTCAGTAACAAAGATGGAATTTGTTTAGTGACGCGCAGAGACACGCCCTCTATTCGATGACTGGTCTGATAAATGTTTTGTACCAAATTTGTAATTTCCAAATTTTCCGTATAATACAAAGAGATATTTGCTCTTTTTTTTACCCTATCTAGATGATAGGAATACGCAATGCAAATCCACTATTTCGACTAGCTGAAAACCACGAAGAACTCGCCAAAGGAATTGTGAACGTTAGGGGGACCTAATATGGCAATGAAAGAAGCAGGTCATGCATGAGGCTTGGAAGTGAGGTGGAGAACGATATATTCGTAAAAAGAGCTTTAGACAGTAAAATACAGAACAAAAGATGGGAGAGTGAAGTAATGAAACATACCTGAACTTGAAGATAGCAACGTCGGACCGTCAATATTTGAGGTAAAAATATTAGTGGCCAAGGAAATTTGGGCGACAGCGGCATTAGGAAAAAAGAGGGTAAGAAAAAGGGCTACAAAATAAGAAGAGTAAATAAAAGATACCCACTTAACATTACAATAATATTAAAACTATAATATTTTATTAATTCTTAAATTATACTCTGTACTTTAATATGCGTTTCTTTTATACAGTTGTGAATTTTCCGGCATGTTTTAATAATCTAAAATAGACTATTAAAACGTTCTTTCATTTAGTAATGATGCACTATAATAATTCTTTCAGCAGTCCACTTTTCACTCAGTCATTAATATTAACGCCCTTTTCCCGGCGGGCTTTCCTTTTATCTCTTCCTGTAGAGATTTTTAATTCGTAATGTAAACGTTCTTTTCCTCTCGAAACATCATTTCGTTCATTATTCACACTACATCGCTAACCTTGTGTATTTTTCGTGTACGCCGCCCCACTACCGCCGCCACGTCGACGTTTCTAACTGGGAGCCTCGCCGTAGTGTGTGCCTTTAGCGAGGAAACGAGGAAATGAGAGTAGCGTCCATTACCCACTCCTTTTTTCCACTGTGCCGCCCAGACGCCGAGCATAGTAATAACAAGAGGGGATGTGCAAGGGTTTTTTACAGTTTGAAGCAACAAAAATAATTATAGAAATTTTTCAAAACAGTGCTACAACTCGTAAAAAATGTATCGACCACAGTCCTATCAAATAACAGTAAAATAACCCAACACGGGAGCAATCAAAGGGGGTGAGTCACTAGTACAATTCATTATGGAATATAATTTAGACTAAGGTAGTGAATGTAGTGGAAGTATGTAGAAGTAGTAAATGAAAAATCAAAAACCTACGTTATGCTGATGACACTGTTATATTGGCGTCATCACCAGAAGAACTAGAACAAATTATGAATGGGCTAGGCACGGTGAGTACGGAATATGCTTTGAAAATAAATATGCAGAAAACCAAAGTGATGATCATCGATAGAATCAGAAACAACCAAGCAGAGATAAGAAACATGGCAGGTTACGAAGTGGTCAGACAATTTAATTACTTAGGCTCCGTTATTACTAACAGTGGGGGATGCGAAGACGAGATCCGTCAGCGCATCACAATGACCAGATCGGCAACATCCAAACTCACAAAAATTTGGAAGAACACTGATATCACAAAAAACATAAAATTACGCCTTATTCAAGCATTGATATTTCCTATCGCCACCTATGCTTCAGAAACTTCAGCAACAAACAAGCCGATTCAAATTGTATAATGGCATTTGAAATGTGGGTCTACCGTAGAATTTTGCGCATACCATGGACCAATTGCTCAAATAATTCAATTCTAGTAGAACTTTACATAAAAACTAGACTCATCACAACTATCGACCAAAATATACAGAGATATTTTGGACGTATAACTAGAAGAAGAGAAGGCATGGATCGAATGATAGTTGAAGGTAATGTGGAGGGTAAAAGATCCAGAGAAAGATCTCCAGTACGATGATCGGACCAAATAAAGGACATGACTGGTTACTCATTCTCCGAAGCAAAAAAACAAGCACAGGAGAGAGATAATTGGACAGAAATAGTCAAACAAATTACATGGCGCCACTACATCCTTACGAAGGAGAAAAGATAGAGGAGGAGTGAATGTAGGTAATACACCGACCTTTGTAACTTCAAATAGAGAGGAAGTTATATACATAACAATAGCTGCAACATTTGAAAACAACGTCGTCAAATCTACCACGTATTTGTCAGGGCGAGCTGTTAAGACCACAGTCATATCTGCTTTGAAATAACGGGCTATGAGCGTAATAAAAACTTATCGGAACTTAAAAAAACCACGAAAAACTGACTGGGAAGCTTATCAAGCAGACCTGATGTACAGTCTTGGTAGGGCAAGAGAGAAGATAAACATTACAATGGAGTTAAACATGGTTACCGAACAATTCCAGGAGATAGCCATGGAAGCGTAAAAAGACAACTGTTTAGAAACAGTAAGGAATACCACCATGATTGTGCCCTGGTGGAATAATGACTTTAATGTTGTAAGAAAAGAATTTAACCTAAAAGGTACATTTTTAGAACAGAAAAATGAATAAATCTGATATGACAAGGGAAATCATATAGTGCGGCGACTTTAGTTAGGGAGTAAAACAATATACAGTACAAGGTAGCTGGAAAATTTAGAGAAGATAACCTAAATGACAATAGTCTTCTTCTTCTTGTTCTTTTTATGGGCTATGTTTTAACAATTCACCCAGCTAAATTTGAGATAATACTTATGTCTTGCATCTGCAATGAGTATATCCAAATGGTTGTGCTTTTAGTTTTACTATTGTTGTTTGTCTTAAAATTGCTCGAACTTCTCTTCTCTCGTCTCCTCATGTGAAAATGTTGATAATACGATATTCGATGTGCGGTATACGATGGTCTCCAAGTATGAGATATCAGGGATCGTATCAAAGGAGATAGTAAGCGTATCCAGGACTGAAATATGACGATTTTATTGTCTATCTTCTATCTTCTGTCTGTTTTTCAATGTGCCTCCAGTAAGTTGTCGTTCCATCGTTTTCGTGGTCTTCCTACTGATCGTCTTCCTATTGAGGAACCGTCTCTTGCCGTCTTTACTATTCTATTTGTTGTCATTCGGCTAATATGATCGTTCCATTCTACTCTTCTTTTTCTTACTCAGTCTTTGATGTTATCCACCTTGCATCTCGTCGTATATTTGTACTTTCAGCTCTGTCCCATAGTATTTTACCATCAATTTTTATGTGTTTTTATCTCTGCTGTTTCTAACATCCTTTTTCTTAGTTTAGTATGGTAGTTGGATGCATTATGTTTATCTTTAAGGAGTTTAAGAGTTGAGATTATTAATGTTTTTTCCATTCATTCAATGGAAATCAAGTATTTATTGAATACTTGCAGTAGTAATAACTATCCTGAATTGGGTAAGTTTTTTATCATGGAATATGAGATTATGTCTATATCTGTGGCAAAGTCTTTTTTGATGTTAGTACATGTATTCATTAAATATGAAGGAGATGAAGAATTTTCAGGTGGTATAGGTTGTTGATGGAAGTATATAATGGTAGAGACATTGAATTCAAAAATTCTTCTATTGTGTCAGGATTGAGTTAGGTGATTTTGATGAATTATTCTCATGTCCGGATATGCTCTTTACTTTATTAAAAAGTCTTAATAAATGCTTTAAAGTTGTTTTTTCTTTTGTCCTTTAGGGTTTTCTTGCTGTTGCACATTTATTTTTCACTATGAAATAGTTGTGCGAATTAGAGCTTTTTTGAAAATCCTTTATACCTTTTATTCTGTCTTTAACAGCTCTAGAGCATGAATCATTCCACCAAGGGATATGACATTGTTTGTTGCCTTTTCTTGTTGTTTTTTTGTAGCAATGGCTCGAACCGCAACAGCTAAATTGATTATAATATGGAAAGATCGAACAATAACAAGGACTACTAAGCTTAGGTTGGTTATCGCTCTTATTTTTCCAATTGCTACATACGCAGCTAAAACATGGAATCTAAAAAAAAGGCATAGGAGTAACATCGAAGCCTTTGAATCGTATCCTGGACAGAACATAGAACCATCCTGTTAATTTCGGAAGAACTTAATATAAAAGATAGGCTGTTAAAACAGTAAATCGAGTATACCTAATTTACTTGGGCCACATAGCTAAAAGAACGGGTACCATGGAACTATTTGTAGTAGAAGGAATGATAGACGTCCAAAGACCAAGAGGAAAATCTCCAACACGATGGGCAGACCAAATGAAAACTCTGGTGGGAAGATATCCCTACATGAAGCCGTCCATATGGCACAGGATCGCAGCCAATGGAGGCAGCAAGCTAATAATATTTAAAGTGTCACCACGCTCTGACAAGGGCTCAAGGAATGAGGATGAGAAGGCTGTCTTTTGGTTTGTGTAGTGGAATGGAAGAATTAACAACTTTGTTTATTAATTGAATCAATGATCCATAGTTTTCCTATGAGAAACCAACAAATAATGAATCCAGCGCCGCTGTGTATTGGTTAAAAATTTGATTTGGAAAAGTTTATTTTATGCATTGGCTGTTTATTGTTTGTAGGTGTGATTCCAATGCTACACATTGTAGAAAAATGGTTGGTTTGTCCTAAGTCTGGTTGTCCTAAGCTTGGTCCTAAGCTAGACATGGTTGCTAAATAATTCCAGGAGCCAATCATGGAAGCATAAAAAGACAACTATCCACCAGGAATGGAATGTGTCCTGAAAGTAAATGATAAAGAAGACATTAAAACAGACCTAAGAGAAATCAGATAAAGAAATAGAAGAGAGTAATCCGAGTCAGTTAGTTCATAAATCCAAACTCGAGTCACCCAAAGATAAATGGAACGCTTACTACTTGGACTGACTTTCAGAGACAGGATTAAACAAAGAAATAAGAAAAACAGGTGTCACGGCTGTCATAGAGAGCATAACATGACTCAGGGCCAAAATGAACCACAGACGGTGAATCCATTAATACAGCATGGAAACCACGAGTAGACAGAAGAAGTAGAGGTAGACCACCTAAACGATGGACAGACGGTGTCAAAATAATCTCTGAGAATTGACTGCAGGAAGCTCAAGACCGACATGTTCAACTTTTGTTGCAGAAGGCTGGATGATGATGATGATAATGAATCTAAGTCATAATTTTAACGAATTCTGAATGCTACACCCATAAATTACTCGAATATTCTAAAAAAAACTAAAAGACATTTATTCCCACAAAATTTAAACAAAAACTCACCCAACATTCATCTTTACTGGTTTAGTAAACATAATAATGTATTTCTGTCGCTATATTACAAATTTGCGTGGAAGTGTGACCCCGTTTACGCGTAGTCACCACTGCTGGAAAGCACCGAATACGCCCCAAATTCATTTCTCTTTTTTCCGCTACCCCGAAATTATGCTGGCGATGATGGATGCCTAAGAATACCCGGATTGTTCGTGGAAAGTTTTGAGCACAGTACGAGGCACAACAAAGCCTTTTTAGGAGAAATAAAAGCAATAGACTGACACAACAAATATAGTGCTTCGTTATGACAAGCTCACGTGAAAATCATTGCTGTTAACTCGAGAATACTTCAAATAAGTATACAAAACAAAATATTAGAATAAACAGTAGGAAGAAAAGACATTTTGGCGTACAAGAGAGAAGAAATGTAGCATTAAAACAGAGGGTCCTTAATTAGGATTCTCAAAAAATACTAGAGTAAAATACTACATATCAAATTTACTCTAGTCATATAGAGCTTATTTTCAAAGTATCCTTAAATCCAAAATTTTGATTTTTTGAGGTTTTTATTTTATTGAAAACATTAAGTATAGCTTTCTTTAGGTCTAGAATAACGTTTTATGTATCAAAACGACTTATTTACCATTTAAAAATGCATTTTAAAATTGTATTTATTTCCGAAACATCTTATTTCCTGACTGATTTTATTTTCAAAGCGTCTTAAACCCGCCCTTCCAATCCATGAGCCATAGAAGTCACGTGACTCATCATGGCTGTTTACGCGTTTGCGTTTAGTTGATGCGTACAGTAAGGGTCAAGCATCTGTGTTACAAACGTGCATTTTTTTGGTTTTTATTTATATGAATAACGATATAATGTCTAGTTTTGAAGAAGAGGTAGTGTCTCACACGGGTCGTACTGCGAGAAAAAGATCACGAACACCTGCACAGTGGGCGAAAATTATAGATAAAATACGTAAATACGCCAGTGATGGCTCGTCGCCACGGATAGCTTGTAAACATAATGGTGGACGTTGTCAAACTTATTTGATTACTTCTAGAGGCTATAAGCGTTTTCATACAATATTCTACGTTCATGAAAGTAAAGTAGAACAAGACCCATTTATTACCAGTGTCATACAAGTACAAAAAACAAAACGTGTTAGAGTAACATTAAGTGAAAGAAATAGAGAATTTTCAATATCTTACTTTGTTCAGAAAGAAGACGGTAGAAATATAAACAAGTGTTCTGCCAGTTTCTGCAGCATTCTCAGAATATCGACCAAACGTGTTCAGCGCCTTGCAGCGTATTACTTCCGAAATGGTTCTTCCAGACAAGAAAGAAGAGGAGGCAAATGCACTAAATTCGTAGTAACAACATAAAGGACTTGATTCATCAACATATCTTAAGTTTCAAGTGCAGTTCAAAACATTTTGGACGAGAGAAAGTAAGTTTTTACTGTCATTTTTATTAAAAGTTTTGCAGCCCAACCAATTAATACATCTATATAGGTTAAATAGTTACTGATTACTTTTTTGTCTTTTCATAAGTATATTTCAGTGACTAACGTTTATTTTCTCTTTGTTTCAGACACCGAACCGGAAATATTTACCTTCACAACTTTCTGTAAGAGGAATGCTTCAGAAGCCCAGTCTTGTAAATATCACTTATACTACAAAGTATTTACCACTGAAATCAATCTTGGATTTGGTACACCCCTACAGATATATATATATATATATAAATATATATATATATATAAATATATATATATATATATATATATATATATATATATATATATATATATATATATATATATATATATATATATATACCGATTCGGCAAATTTTCAACTACCGTATGCGTTATTCAGTATGTGGAACAAAGATAACACTTAATTGTTTGAATACGAGTGAGACACAATCCACGCACTTGGAGTAGCGAGTCTAATTTTTAAACAGTGTTGCGAAATTTCTGTAACATAACTCCTTCTAAAACATTAGTCGGATACATGAGTGTAACATAATGTTTAAATCCACTACAGTTCATTGTAGAATGAAAATTAATATTGCCCCAACAAACCTTACATGAAGTAATCATGTAAGTATTATTTTTTAAACGATTACATCATTACTTCATTAATTAACAAAGAATACTGAATTGAGAAATTGAGATGCGACAACAGCGTGAGCTAAATAAATATCGCACTTCAGTAGACAGACAAATAGTATAAACCATTTGCCCCCTCTACGACTTCCCCTCAAAAGAATAGGCGGTCCTTATCTGTACAGCAGGTTTAAGGTCAATAAGGTAAGGTCTATTTATTTGATTTTTAGCTGTCGTGGTAAAAGGTCGAAAACAAATAATTAACATGCCAAGCGTATACAGTAGAACCTCGATAAGTTAAATTCCAAGGGAAAAACCAAATATTTTAAGTTATACAGGTTTTAAGTTATCAAGGGTCTATGTTGTGATGGATTAATATAGGTCAGAAGTTCATTAAAATATAGGCATTTATTATACACTACATTCATTTATTATATTCGTTACAAAAAGTTAAAGCAATAATTAAAGGTATAGTCTACTAAAAAAAGTCTGTGATTTTCTTTTGATTTAAACAATTCATAGATTCTAAATCGATTTGATTTTAATAACATAGAAAAGAAATACGTTATCTTTTATGTTTCTACACTGCTCTATAAATGATCGTACAGTCGTTATAGCACTCTTGCTTCGTTGATTGATATGCTCTTAGATGAAGTTTGTGGGTCGTCATTAAATTCATCGTCTTTATAACTTTAAATACAGTACATGTTGTTATTCCATTATTCAGGATCATTATTATCTTCCTCTCCAAATTGATTTCTTGAGGTTCTGAAGAAAAACCACAGGTTCTAAAGCAGTTTTTCACTGTGAGGAGTGTTACGTTTTGCCATGTTTTGTCCATCATCCTCATTACTTGAAGAACATTGATAGAAGAAATCGTATTTTGCTCCATATCAGCCATCATTCTTCTAACAACTTCTTTTCTGTATGTTTTAAAATTTTTAATGATACTCTGATCCAAAGGTTAAAGTTGTGATGTTGTGTTTGGTGGAAGAAATTGCACAGAAAGTGTACTTTGATTGCCTTTAATGGTGGTATGTCTCCGTGTGCTGTTCAGTTGTCGATGAACAGAACAATTTTTCTATTTCAAGTTGCCCTTTGCTAATCTATATTAATCAGCCATTTTTTAAAAAGTTCTGCTGTCATCCATGCTTTTTTATTGGCTCCATAATCCATGGGTAGTGATTTTAAACCTGCAAAACACCGAGGTTTTTTTGACTTACCTATATAATTAAAGGTTTGAGTTTTTCTGTGCCCGTAGAATTTGCACAAAGCAGAATCGTAAGTCGTTCCTTGCTGTGTTTTTCTCCATGACATTTTTTATTTTTGAATATTAATGTTTTTTCGGGAAGACATTTAAAAAACAGACCAGTTTCATCAGCATTACAAACATCATTGGGATCATAATTATTCACTAAATTATGCAAGTCAGATTTCCATTCTTGGCAGACTGATTTGCTTACGCTCGTACTTTCGCCGCACATTTTTTTAAGGCTAAATGATTCGTTTATTGAAATTCTCTAACCAGCCATTGCTGGCTTTAAAATTATCGATTTTTAGTGAATTAGCGAACTCTACAGCCTTTTCTTTGAGTATGGGTCCACTGATACTGATGTTTTTGTTTCGATACTGTTTTAACCACGTAAACAAACTCTGTTCCAAATTAGGGAATTCGGCAATTTTTGTCTCCTGATTCTTGTTTTTTCAATAGTTCGGTTTCTTTTTTTATGATGATTGATAATGTACTCTCGTGTATTCCAAACAGAGCCGCAACTTCTTTTCTTTTGAATCCATTTTTCACTGCTTCTATAGCTTTTAATTTATCAGCATATGTTAGCGTTGTTAATTTTCTTTTTGAACTCATTTTAAGCAAGGTATCACACAGTACCTAAATCGATGTTTCTAGAACAGTGATGAAAACTTATGATACATTAAGCTGTTCAGCTGTCATTGGTAAACAATTTTATGTTATAGAGATTGTGAAAACATTTCTTTAAGTTACTGAGGGCCAATATTGATATTATTTATTTAAGTTATCGAGATTGTGTATTTTAAGTTGTAGAGGTTTTGGGCTCCGATGGGAAGGGAACATATAATTTTTTGAAGTTATAGAGGTTTTTAAGTTATTGAGGTTTGGCCTATCGAGGTTCTACTGTATTTTCAAAAAGAAAAGATTCAAATGGTGAAATGGTATTATGGGAACCATTCTATTGTAGAAATAATACAGTTATTTATTGCTGCTTTTTAAAAACAATAACTTTTTTAAAAATGTTTTCCGATGAATCTTCATTCACAATCCATAAACGTCATAATCCATCTGTCGTCCGCTATTGGTCTACGGAAAAGAAACATTTGAGTATTGCTGTAAAAACTCAATTCCCAAAGAAATTAAATGTGTGGACTGGCATTTATAACGATAATATAATTGGTCTATTTTTTATTACGGGAAATCTGAATGGGCGAAAGTATCTAGATTTATTACGCAATCAGATTATTCCAGCAGTTCGAAACCTTGCGGTCAACTTCGATGATGTTTGGTTTCAACAGGATGGTTGCCCAGCACATAATGCAATCGAAGTTACAAATTATTTGGAACAAACATTTACTGGACGAATAATTTCTACACGAGGAACAATAAAATGGCCCCCTAGATCACCAGATTTAGCACCTTTGGTATTTTATTTCTTAGGAATGCTAAAATCAAAATTATATCGGCATGAATTCGAACGAGCCACCAATTTAGCAGAATTGTAAGAAAAAATTGTTCAACTTTGTAGTCGAGTACAACCAAATCAGCTAAACGCAATGAGACTTGCTTTAATTGATAGATTCGGATTTTGTTTAGCTTAAAATGGTGGTTTGTTTGAACATTTAATTGGTTAGAGATTTTTTAAAAATGCCTTTAATTTTAATTATTTAGAATAATTTTTTTGATTGGTTTTTTTCTTATAAAAATAATATTTATATTTAGTTAATGTTTGTTAAGTTAATTATTGTTTTATTTCCTAGCTACCAGAGCTAAAAATCTACAAAAATTACATTTAAAACTCGAATTCCTATAAGCGTTTGAGTTTTTCTTAAAGATTTACTGACGGAAAGTTGGCGACGAAATAATTTTATGGAAAGAACTACACCCCATCAACGTCCGATAATTACTGTCGGTCATCATCGCCCATCGGTGTATTTTTATGCCGCTTCGCACTGTAAAAGAAGGCGTTGCTTAAAATTTTAAACTCTTCAGGGGAATAATGCTTTGTTGCCACACATAAATTACTTAAATCACTGTTCTTTGTTAACTAATAAAGTAATTGATAAAATCGATTAGAAAATAACAATTACGTGGCTACTTTATTTGAATTTTTTTGGGACAATATTAATTTTTATTCTACAATGAACTGTAGTGGATTTAAATTTTATTTTAGACTCATGCATCCGACTAAAATTTAGAAGGAAAGATGTAACATAAATAATAGCAACACTGTTTAAAAGTCATACCTACTCAATCGAGATGGTGACTGCCTCTCACTTCTATTCAAACAATTAAGTGTTATCTTTGTTCCACATACTGAATAACGTATACGGTAGTTAAAAATTTGCCGAATCTGTATATATAGCTATTAGTAGTAAAGAACGTAATCAACGTCTCAAGTGTGAAAAGGATGACAAAGTACGAAATATTTTTAGTAGCTAAACTTTTGATGCATAAAAGGCGTGCAAAAAGATTTTATGAATTAATGAATGATCCTGTTATATCTAATGATACAGCGTGTTTAGTATTTGATATGATGCAAAATCAACCTTTGCCTCGTACTGCTTTATGTGAAGCCTTTTATTCTCGTTAGCTGTGGCAGATTTATCTGGGTATTCTACGCCATTATGGTTTAAAATCTAAACAGGATAAAACTGATGTATCATTTTATACATGGGGCGAAAATGATGGTATGAAGAGTAGTTCACAGGTGTGTAGTGCTTTGTATCACCACTTAACTGCTTTTTGTGCCTTGAATCCAGCCACAAGAAAAATTATTCTATTTTGTAATGGATGCAGTGTTCAAAACAAAAAATGCATTATTCTCTCAATGCTCTGTAAACTGGCTCAACTATATGACATAATAATTAATATTACTTTTCCCGTATTAGGTCACAGTTATTTGCCAGTAGATCGTGGTTTCGAAAGAGCCGAAAAAACATTACGGAAAACTGAAGAAGCTTTGTTACCAATTGATTACCACATTTTATTTGAAAACTTTGGAGATGTGTTTGTTCTCGGCGAGGACTTGTTTACTTATAACTGGAAAATATCGGTTAGGAGACACATAAAATCCAAAATGGACTTCAATATAACAGAACTGAAATCCATAGAGATAACAGCTAGTACAGTGGGTTGCAAGTCCAGCTACTCAGATCTTTTCATATGTTTTTATACACTGTTAAGAGGGAAGAACTGGCCTCTCTTAATCCAAACAGAGAGGCCTTAGGCCGTTTCATTAAGAAGAAGACGTTGAAAGATGTTAAATTACTGTTAAGTAAGCTAGGTATTTATTTTTACGGCATATTTAATATAAAAATAAATAAAGAAACAACATTACTATATATATATATATATATATATATATATATATATATATATATATATATATATATAAGAAAAAAGAAGTACTTGTGACTCGTTTGGAACAAATATATAACTGTTTTGGATGGGTTGGAGTCAATAATAGGGCTATTGGTTAACTATTTTTTTATTCTCGAGCTTTCAATTGTGTTTACAATTATTATCAAGAGCTAAAAAAGACAAAATACTTACAAGGTTGAACTAAAAAGGAAAAAACAATTTTTGTTAACTTACCAAATAAAATTTACCAAACTAATTTTTATTTGGTAAGTTAACAAAAATTGTTTTTTCCTTTTTAGTTCAACCTTGTAAGTATTTTGTCTTTTTTAGCTCTTGATAATAATTGTAAACACAATTGAAAGCTCGAGAATAAAAAAATAGTTAACCAATAGCCCTATTATTGACTCCAACCCATCCAAAACAGTTATATATTTATATATATATATATATATATATATATATATATATATATATATATATATATATATATATATATGTATATATATTATAAATAATAAAAATAAATACATAATATTAAATTCTGTACCGGATTCGACAATATTCAGACAGAATCCAACTGATGTAAGTTCCCTTTCTTAACCACTCAGCCAACGCAGCTTGACGTAAGATGATTTATAATAAATAATATTTAACTACCAGCGTAATCCTGTGTAATCCTGAATAATTCATGTGTTTTTAGAAACCTGTTGTAAATTTCGTAATTCACTTCCATATTCCTTTTAATTCTGAATCCGACTAAGTCACTTTTTCTGTATCTGTTGCAGCTTTGAGTGCTCTAATCCTCGGACATATAGAGAGGCCGCACAAAATTAAAGGATTAAATTTTTTTAAAATTTTTATTTCAATCCAAATAAAAACAAGGTACTTACCAAACTTACAAAAGGAAAAACAATACGTAAATTTGGGATTTGTATTCACCGTCAATAAGGACCCACATTCTGGCGTATATTTTACATTTTTTAGAAGGATACTGAAGCGGCTGAAACATAACCGTAAATCCGGAAAAACGCAACATCAGTAATTTATATCAAAGCCGCAAAATGGTGTACGTCTAATGGGCATTTTGCGAGATTTCATTCTGAGGTCCCAACAGACCTCAGACTACGAGTACGACGGTAACGATGCCAACCGGCAAATTTACATGCTCCGTTTTGTTAGAGAGAGAAGTTGGAATAAACAACAAGAAAAATATCGCTCCCATGATGCTCCACACATTCATGATATACCAGAACGGAAATCAACTACGTACAGGTTGTCTTAAAATGTTGGCAATATGATGTTGGTGTCTACGAACATATTCAGATTAACTAAATGGTTTAGATCATGCTTTTTTTGAGTAATTCATTTAGTGCTACCAATCTGGTTGTCAACTTATATACCTACTGTAGTGAAAATCAAGAAAGAAAGAGACAAAGTGAAGAGTTAGCTTCTTCATTGGGGACTAAATTATGGACAAGAATTTGAAGTTAAGCAAACGACAGTTCATGGATACTATTAAAGATATATGTTTATAAACAATGAACTCTATATCCGTGTCGATAATATGTTACCAGAAGTAATTAGCTTTATTTATGAAGAAGGTATGAGGATACCAGTAGGAGATGGATACTTAATCAGCATTAACTTTGCAAATAACCAAGCTGTTATTGAATGGCGGCCATTGCTCAGTGGCTAAGTACTGGCTAAAGGTACGTTTTTACTCGAGCTCAGCGATGATCGCAGTGTACTGCTTGTGTGGTATGTTACGGCGCCGTTTTGACTGAAGCGTCTGTGGCTGGAGACGCTAGTGTCGACCGTTGACGACTGGTCCGAGAGTAGACATAGTCGCACACGCTGAGCGACTATAGTGGTTTGTGTATGTGATTTTGAGTTTTTTATTTGAGAGATTCCTTCTGGAGACCCTGGATATGGAATACAGTTTGTAGACGACTTTTGCATATCCATTTTTACTAAACTTAACACAAAATCAAACTAAAGTTCATTCAAACGGAAGAACTATGGAAACCTAACATCATCTCCAAATAAATGCTTTTATCAAAATTTTGAAGTATCCTTCTTCTTGTCTTCTTTTAAATATTGCATGTTTTTCTTATCTTGGAACACTTAACATTTCTTCGTCCTCCTTTTTTTCTGCTAGCAGGTATTTTAACAATAATTGTTTTCTTTTTCATACGTTCTTCGCTGTAACAAAACCACTTGTTCGCTAGACAACTAAATAAACAAATCATCGCTTCAGTAAAAACACTCCGCTTGCGATTGTCGCTGAGCAATGATCGCTCAACACTCAACGATGTTCGAAACAGACACCTCAGTAAAAACATACTTTTACCAACTCGGACGGCCCGGTTTCGATCCCAGTACAAGAAACGATTGTTGTCCAGTTGTTAGTTGTATAAATTGAAAGAAGGACTGATGTAAAGGCCAATACAGCTATGGAATGGTTTAAGTTGGGACTAGGAAATTAGATATAGGTTAATATACATTGCGACTTATCTTGACAGCTTTTAAAAGGATTCCATTAATTACATAGTAGAAACACGAAAAACTGATTTGGTTTTTGGAACATCGAAATTTATAGGAAGAACGAAGATGTGTTGTACCCCTTACCGGTGTAAGGTATTATGAAAATCGATGTGTACGTGTTTGGATCTATCAGCTCATGCACAGGAATCATAAAGGAGTTACCTATGAAATTTATCCATTTGGAGCGGATCTGTTACATCATGGGATGAAATTAGTTTTAGTCGACACACATCGCATTGATTTTAAATAGTCCTTAAGTCATGTATGATGCCTCGACAATAGTGCAACTTGGTACCGATCTCTCATTGTAGATAAAGATCGAAAAAATCAAATTCCTTATTTTTAATTTCCTACGAGATCTTCCGATCTCGGAGAAAAACTGTGTTAACCACGTTTGGGATCAACTTCAGAGAATATTAGACGTACAGGAACTACACTCTAAAACTCTTCAGAAGTTATTGTACCGACTGCTTCTTCTTTGGATGCAATTTAGCCAAGATGAGCCTAAAAATTTACTGGACAGAAAGAAAACTGGAAAAAATTTACTGGACGTTGCTAAGAAATTACTGATACTCGTAGAGAACACAGTACCTATTAAGAAAATATTGATGATTTTAAAAATTAATCGGGAAATCTGAGCAATTTTAGTTTTGCCATTTTTTACGAAACTATTAAGGTAGCAGATTTTGACATAAAATAGAGGTACTTATGTTAATTTATTCCAAAATAATGAATTGTTGGAACATTAATTTTGCAGAACAATATAAACTTTTGAGAAGCATTTTATATGGAAGATAGTATGGGTTATTCACAAGACTAATACCAATAAAAACAGTCGATTTTGACCTTCCTAAATATTAACAATTTAAAAGAATCATTAACTATGAAAAAATCATAGACCAGAGATACGATTGGACCATTATTCATATTAGTCAAGGAAACAACTTGTGTTTTATTCTATCTTCTGTTTTATTTTAGGATCATGATTTCTTTAAATATTCCTAGCAATTTTTCTTCATTGGTCTCTATCTTCAGCTGCTCTGAGAGCTTCGCAGAATTAGTTTCCAGCTTAATTATTAATTTGGTCGGACTATCTAATTGGTGATCGTCCTCTTGATCTTCTCCCCGAAACGTTTCCAGAAACAATTAATGTCTCCAAACTATCGCCATTTCTGCGAACCACGTGATCGAAAAATTGTAGAAAATGTTGCAGACATATTGTGAATAGCTTTTTTTTAATCTCGGGTTGGTTTAGAATGAAAACGTTTGTCCTATGAGCTGTCCAAGGTATGCGCACCTTTCTTCTCCAGCACCACTCAAAGGCATCAATGTTTTGGCGCTCGCATCCGCGAAGAGTCCAAGTCTCTGCCTTATATAGAAATATAGAGAATACAAGGGCATTCAACAGTCTCATCTTGATATTTTGAGAGACAGATCTGTCTTTCCAAACTTTAGGTAGGCGACTCATCGCATTTTTTGCCATACCAATACGTCTTCGAACTTCTGCTTCACAATTACCAATCGCTAGTTCTGCTAGACCCGAGATAGACAAAACTGTCCACTATCTGGTATTCCTGTAACATGTTAGTCAGTTGAATAGTGTGGAATCTGTTGACCACCATTATTTTTTGTCTTAGCTTTATTGATTTTTAGACCAACTTTATTGCTTTGCTAGACCAAAACAAAATGCCAAATATATAAAACCCTAATAAGACCGGTACTCACATACGGCTCAGAAACCTGGACACTGACTAAAATAGGGGAAACGTTGTTAGCCACCTTCGAAAGAAAAATCTTGCGACACATATATAAGGGCACAAGAGAAAACGGAATATGGCGAAGAAGATACAACTCTGAACTATACAAAATATACCAGGATCCGGATATTATAACATTCATTAAAATAGGACGGCTGCGTTGGATAGGACATGTAGAAAGAATAGAAGAAGGCGAAATACCAAACAAAATATTCAAACAGATGCCAGTAGGAAAAAGAACAAGAGGAAGACCGAAGCTGAGATACTTAGAACAAATAGAAAATGATATAACAACCATAAAAATAAAAAACTGGAGAAAAAAGCACGAAACAAATCAGAATGGAGAAGAATCCTGCAACAGGCCAAGACCCAAAAAGGGTTGTCGAGCCAGTGATGATGATGACTCAACTCTTCGCAGGAGATTAAACATTTCTTGCTCATTTGCTACTATAAGTGTAGTGCCATTAGCAAATCTTAATTGGTCGAATCGTCTTTTTAGTGTCAAGTAGTCACTCTCCGGAACAATCCGTTAGCCAGCCTTCAATTTAGTTATATTTTTATATTCCAATTTGGTTACATTTTTTCTAAATTTCAATTTTGTTATATTTCAAATTCATAGTTTACATTTTCCTATGTCTATACTGATCTAATCTCTTCCTTTGTGAGGATTAGTAGTTTCTTTAGTGTATCAAGGTACATCTTATAGTTGACCCTTAGTGGTGCACGAAGACAACCTTCCTTAATTCATTTGCTTTTTGTTACATTGGCGCTCTATTGTAATTTGCTACATTGGCCCTAAATACTTTTTGTTACACGGGAAACCGTCTTATTTATAGAATGATGGGTCTTTGCCTCCCTTAGGCAAGGGGTGCAGGTTCTAAGTCAAAACGCGTGAGAAACTTACGAACTCTCGCAACCTTATCTCGAAGTAAAAAAAAACCAAAAACACTAGCGAGTTTCATCTTTCCAAACTTAAATTATATGTTGACTCTAGGTCGATGACAATGGATAAATTTAATACTTGAGGAACTACATGTCTCTCTGCTCGGTTTTTAACACGCGGTTCTTGTCAGTTAAGACGACACAGACCAACTGACTGACTAGCGAGTTTATTGATAAGATTGAAATATATGATTCGGGGTTAAAGTTAATGATGTTTCTCAACATTTTAACATATTGTCGTGGTTATCAAAAAAACTTGAATGCTATTTATTGTAAAATATGGAGAGTTGCCAATTTTAACGTGCGAAATTTAAAGAAGATATTAATGATAAATAATGAAATAAGTAATTAAAATAAGTAACTAAATAGGTCACATGTTCAAAATACTAACCCTAATAAAAACAGAATGATTAAATAAGCACTAAATACTTTTTCAAACAGTACTTGTTTTACATTTTCATAACAATAAATATTCGATAATACTTAAAAATAATTTTCAGATAAATAAATTAATCTCCTCTTTTTAATATTTTCTTCCAGACTTTCCTTTGTATTATTTTTCTATATAACATCACTCTATATTATTTCTCTCTCCTTTTCATAAAATTCTTGCGATTGAATAATATATTTTCATGACTTAGTTGCAGAACTTTCTTCTTTTAGTTTTAGTTTTTGTCGTCACTAGACAAACAACGAAATAGAGTCAACTTGGTTGATTTTATTGCCGTCCCGGAAATTAAATTTCTGTTTAAGTTTTGCCAGAAAATAAACGAAATAATCAGAAGCTAACTTATTTCGAAGTCAAGTTCTGAAGGGGATTGATTCGCGAAAGAGTTTAAAATAGTTTTACAATGGAGGGATGCCGATGGAACGTTTTGGAAGTTGATTTAAATTTGAATATTTAGATAATTGCAATCGTGAGACAAAATACTTTAAATAACTGGGTGTAATCATCAAGGATATTCCGCTTCAATTGATATTATAAAATTAGTTCTAATATAGTGCTAGAATAGCTAAATATTATTAAAAAACTTAAAACGTATGTAAAAGAACAGATAATCTACTACTTTATTTTATTTATTTAGCAAACGGCTCGATCACAGTTGAGTTTTGTGTATAAACAAAGAAGACAATACATTACAAACAGTAAATAACCACACAGGCCAACGATGAAAAAACTTTTTTGATAAAATTACCTCTATCTTATATATTTTAGTGTGCTGAGTCCGAAAATCGTATTAAAAATGCTGTATCACTGACAATTTTTTCAAAATTTAACATTTAAAATTGGATAATTACATTTTATTTTAAAATTAAAAGTTAAACTGGAACAAAACCATGAAGTGGAGATATCCAGGAGTGGCTAGTATACCTGTTGAATACAACGAACGTGGTGTTCGTGTGTATTAAGGTATAAAAAAATGCGTATTAAAAGCTTAAAATTTTTATTTTAAAGAAGATCTTTTCGGAATTGAATCATTCCATCATCAGTTTAATAAAAAGTTGTTAAAAACATTGTATGGCCACAGATTGGACGGACATCAGTATTAAAAAACAATCCTCATGGTATTTATAAAGGTAAATGCAATAGACTGTTAACTTTGTTAATTAATAAAAACTGAAAATGGGGGCATCTTACATGACCCCCTGTAGCTGGTGAGGTTTTATCGATTTACATTACCTCTGATCTGTGCTGGAGTCTAGGGCTAACTGATAGAAAGATGGTATGAAAAATCAGTTAGTACCCGTCAATGAGTGACGGGTACTAACACATTGACCGACACATTGGGTACCGACACATTGACGGGTAATGATTTTTCATACCATCTTTCTATCAGTTAGCCCTAGACTCCAGCACAGATCAGAGGTAATGTAAGTCGATAAAACCTCACCAGCTACAGGGGGTCATGTAAGATGCCCCCATTTTCAGTTTTTATTAATTAACAAAGTTAACAGTCTATTGCATTTACCTTTATAAATACCATGAGGATTGTTTTTTAATACTGATGTCCGTCCAATCTGTGGCCATACAATGTTTTTAACAACTTTTTATTAAACTGATGATGGAATGATTCAATTCCGAAAAGATCTTCTTTAAAATAAAAATTTTAAGCTTTTAATAAGCATTTTTTATACCTTAATACACACGAACACCACGTGCTTTACATTTTATTTTGTTTAACGAGCTGAGAAATCTGATTGTTAGCACTGTTAATGAATTGTACAAAACTTTTTGTTCTTCTTTCTCTTCATTAACAGCTGTATAACTATACATCTTTACCTTTATTCTAATAAACATAACCTCACTTTTTAGTGTTTGACTCAAACGCATTTAATTATGGTTAGTTGCGTTTATAAAAACCTTTAAATACATTTTGTTTTATATGTGGTAATTTTGTTATTAAAAAACATCAGAGAAACATTACTGACTTTGTAAAAAGGTGTATTTTGTATATTTTTGTGTGCAAATTGGTGACCAAGACACAGGTTTGGCTCCTCACATTGTATGTTATGTTTGTGTTGAGGATTTAAAGAAATGGTCGAAGAAAGAACAAAAGCTTTTAGAATTGCAGTGGTATGGTACGGAGTGAGCAAAAAAAATCATTCAAATGATCGTTATTTTTATACTGTCAATGTTTCTGGATATAACTCCAAAAATACGAAAGTGATTGTTTTTTCTAACCTCCTGTCTGCTATCCGTCCGGTAGAGCATGGACCTAAACTTCTAATCCCTGAGCTTCCTCTACGTATTGATAACATTGTAAATACTAGTGAATCAAAATCTGATGTAAGTGTTCCAGGAAGTAATAGTGAATCTCAGTGTCCTTCAGAAAATTTACAACCACAGTTGTTTACACAAGCTGAGTTAGATGACTTAGTAAGAGATTTGGATTTAACAAAAGAAGAATCAGAATTCCTTGGCTCAGGATTAAAAGAAAACACAATTTTCTGTCGCCTGGTACATCAATTTACAAGTACAGGTACAGAGACCAACAGTTTGCTCAGTTTTTTAGGTAGGAAGAGGATTTGGTTTACTGTGATAATATTGGTGGTCTAATGAATGAATTTGTTATTGAGTTTAATAAGGATGACTGAAGGCTTTTTATAGACTCTTTAAAACCAAGTTTAAAAACTGTACTCTTACACAATGAAAACACTTATGCTTCAAAGGAAAAGACAGTTAAGATTTGATTTCACGTACAGGGCGCCTGTGCATCCGCTTATACGCATGATACTATAACAAAACAAGATAAGTCAACGCGCATGTTCTTGTGACGTAAGCCCGAGACAACTTTAATGATGGCAAATTAAATGCTCATAAGTGTTCATGTTAATTATATTGCTGTGTTAATCGAGTTTGCTATCCTGTGTATTTCAAAACGTAGTGAATGATATTTTTATTTATTCATTGATGTAGTAAAGGCTTTGTATATATTGTTATATAAATTTTGTGGTGAAAACATTAAGTTCATTTAATAAAATCCCCAAGTGCTAAAACATCGCCTAAAAATAGACGCAAAAGAAGAATGGAAAAAAGAAATATATTAAAAATCATGTAAGTATTTTGGTTTTAGACACACTTTAACAGCAGAGCAAATGTTTCTATAGATAATAATAAATGTTTCTATAGATAATAATAAATGTTTCTATAGATAATAATATATACTAATGCCCATTTTAATAGAACTTGAAGTAATACTTTATTTTTGATAGGTCTTTAAAAAAAGTTACTTTGGATGTATGTATTATGTAGTGAACTGGAACATATTTTTCGTAGTTATAATGGCAACACATTAAAAATAACACAAAATTATATAAACTTAATAGAAGCTGCAAAATATGTAAATGTTAGCGAAGGTGTAAAATTACTTTTTTTTAGATGTAAAATGTATTTTAAAATACGAATTCTAAATCAAAATATTAAATATAATTACAGTATCCGTAAAAGAAAAATCACAAAAATTGTAAAATAAATGTCTAAATGATATTCATAAAGTCTCAAGTATGACCCACTTTTCCTTTATGGTCAAATTCGTTACATTTTGCCGGCCTTTTATATTTAATTTATGTTTTGTAGCAATATTTATTTTGTTTGTAATACACACAATCAAATCGTAGATTCATATATTTCTTTAATTAATTTTACAAATTACTTATTAATTTTCAAAACACGTTTTCACAGAAAGTAACTAGTTATGACTTCTTAGCGCAAGATATGGCATCGAGGTATACTTACCGTTAACAGTTTAAGTTTCGAAGTTGTTCATTACAGTAATGGAACAACGTTGCCATATAATGCATCATTAAAATATAATACCTACAAGTCCCCTGGCTTTGTCTCGCTATGACGTCATGCGCAAAGTCAATTCAAATTAGAACGGCAAGTGAGCATATCTTGTTGTTATAGTATCATGGCTTATACGTATTTCAGCCTAAAAGGCCTCTTCAGAACGGCTTTCCTTTCACAGTCACTCTGAACGTGAAAATAAATCTTTTCTGTCTTAGGAAGCAACTCTAACATGGCTTCGTATAGACGCAAATAGCGACATCTGATATTAAAATCCTTAAAATAATTTTCGAAACCAAATTCAGAATTTTGCTTTAATTTGGTTTCGAAAATTAGTTTACGGATTTTAATATCAGATGTCGCTATTTGCGTCTATACGAAGCCATGTTAGAGTTGCTTCCTAAGACCGAAAAGATTTATTTTCACGTTCAGAGCGACTGTGAAAGCCGTTCTGAAGAGGCCTATTAGGCCGAAATACGTATAAGCCGATGTACAGGCGTACGTGAAATCAAATCTTAACTGTCTTTTCCTTTTTATTCCGATATACTCTGTATGAGTACTAGAAACCAATTCGCTAAGAATTTTGCTTAGTTAAGGAGATATGTTGTGGAATGCAATTTTTAGATTCCCCATGTCTCTAATAACATCTTTATCAACGTTTGTTTTGCCTTGCAATTCTTAGAAGGCACAGATTAAAGCAAAATTCTGAATTTGGTTTCGAAAATTAGTTTACGGATTTTACTTATGCTTCACTTCCTATTGCTCATTCAGTCCATATGAAAGAGACATATAAAAATCTTGACACAATTCTACAGAAAATCAGCTACTCAACTCACAATTGGATGATCTGCAAAGTTTCCATGTTTTATTTGTGAATTAGATAGTAGTGCAAGAGATAAACACTGGTCCACAAAACAATGGCCTATAAGAAATGTTTAAACACCTGGCGAGAAGAACATTTTATACAAAACCTTGGTAGATTCAAAAAAGATCCTCTTTCCACCTCTACACATCAATTTAAGCTTAATAAAACAGTTTGTTAAGGCCCTGTCTAAAGATGGAGAATGTTTCAAGTATTTGAGTGAAAAGTTTCCCCATCTATCAGGAGCTAAATTAAAAGGTGTTTTGGCTGGGCGGGGCATGTTGCCAGATTAAAAGATGGAAGGTGGACGAGGAAAATTCTGGAATGGAGACCTGGACACGATGCTTATCGTAATCGAGGACGTCCTCCAACAAGGTGGTCAGATGACATCAAGCGCATTCAGCATAACTGGATTCAGGGTGCTCAAGATATAATGCATTGGAATTATTTACGGGAGGCCTATGTCCAGTAGTGGACTCAAAACGGCTGATGATGACGTTTTGGTTGGACCAGATATTCGTAAAATGATGTTCGACTCCACCTTTGTTGCCATTGGTGATGTACTTTGTTTTATCTTCATTTACTTTTAGGTCGATATTTAATGCAGCTTCTTTAAAGCTGGAGAAAATAATGTTTCTAATGTTGATTATGCTACTGGATCTACGTCATCGGCAAAGGCGAGAACGATCTTAATCAGAATCTTAAACAATAAATTTTTTGTATGACATGCCATGTTCTAATGCCAGGCTATAAAACAATGGGGATAGCAGATCTCCCTGTCTCAGTACAGAATTTACGTAGAAAGCTTTTGATATTTTCCTCTTATGTTTCTTTGTCATGCCTCTTACTTGTGCAAAAGAGTTACTTATACATATTCAGGAGAAAATAATGTTTCTAATGTTGATTATGCTACTGCACCTACGTCATCGGCAAAGGCGAGAACAATCTTCATGGGAATCGTAAAAAATAAATTTTTCGCATGAAACGTTATAATGCCAGGCTATACAACAATGGGGATAGCGGATCTCCCTGTCTCAGTCCAGAATTTACGTAAAAAGCTTTTGATGTTTTCCTCTTATAACGTTTCTCATTCCTCTTACTTGTGCAAAAGAGTTACTTACACATATTCACGTTACCACCGCTAGTTTCTCAATGATCGCATTTCAAAGTTTTAGACGATTAATTAATTGAATCATAAGCCTGTTTAAAATAAAAATGGACAAGCTACAAACATTAAAATAAATAATCCGACGCTGAAAGGCATAAGGATTCAAGCATAGACGAAGAGGAATCTTTTAATCTTGCGATGTGCATATAAAATGAGAATAATAGCCACTTTATTACTCTTTCTAATTCTTTACTAAAGTTTAATTTAAAGATAGTGAGTGACATCTGCAGTTTTTCCTACGTAAAAAGACAAAATGTATACAACTTGTATAAAATCCTTGAATATTATATTTTTTCTGTTCACTTTCCGAGTTTTGTTTCATATTTTACGATTATTTCTGAACAAAAATTAATGCTGTTGCTAATGGAAGCGTAAACTGTTTTATTAACGTATTATACAGGTACACGACTAGCGTCAATTTAATAACCTTTTTTTATGCTCTGCTCTATTGATGTTATCAACGCAGCGAGCCCAGCCACCATTACTCTATTATTCTCTTTCATCTCAAAAGTTCACAAGAGCGAATTCCATAAATTTATAATGAAGTTTCATTCCATGCACCTTCTGGTATATTTACTCGTATGCATGTCGAAAAAGGACACCACAAATGTACCAGATATGCATGCACTAGATCAGTTGGTTGCAAATAATCAACGCTGGAAACAGTTGCCTGTGCACAGAGCGTACGTGTAATCTATTCTATTTTAATGTTTATTTTCGCAATTCCATATTTAATAAAAAATGAGCAAAATCGATCCGCGACAAAAAATTAAATGTGACAACAATACTTTAAAAATATAACTTAACCAATCAGTAAATTACCGACAGAAAATTGTCAAATTATATCAATTTTCCGTTTCCGCCTGTGCATCCTATTCGTACCCATTCATTCCCTCCCATTTACGGCAGGAGACAAGCTTGTTTCGGGATAAACATCCAACGTGTGACATATTTTAGAGAGGAGGTTGTTATCATGTTACGAGGAGTTTACAAATTTTAATTTTTTTGTGTAGAGAATATAGCTTAAAAAATGTATTAAACCTTTTGGGTTCTATTTATTTATATCTATAGTGCAGTATCTATTTGTATTATGACTTAAATCCTCCCCCAATTGTTTTCATTTACGATATGACTTTAATTTGGTTTAATTATTATGGTATATGATCTTTAACATTTTCGGGTTCATATCTTTCATTATAGTCTACGATCCCACTGCAGGATCTTAACGTTCATAACGTAGTTAATCAAATTCACATTTGTACATACATTTAAAATTAGGATAATCCATTGATAATAGGTTGCCAGTCAAAAAATGACAGCAAATAATTTAATTCAATTAATAGTAATTAGGGATGCAAGGCATAGTGATGCGCAACGTATAGCCCCTCCTATCCAAATGTCAACCTCACCTGCGCGCGTGATGATCTTGATTCTGGTCATCCGGTGCATCCTGCTAGATAACATACGAGGCTCTGACGTCCGAGTGATTGCCGGTAGGGAAACTGGCCCTAAAGGCGGATGAACCGAGATCTAGGTCAACGGCGTAAGGGTGTAGAAAGCAAGGAGAAACCACTACATTAAAGATCCATATGGATATCTCTTGTACGTCTATCATGGCTACAGCATTGAGAGTGAAGACTACTGATCATGTATATCGGAGTGCAAGATCCGGTAGGGGAGGAACAACACAGAATCACGGGGCCTCCCAGGTCGTTAGCAAGCGAAACCCCCAAGTAAAAGGAAAGGATGAGCATAGAAAAATTAAACAGTATATTAAAATATGCACCTGGAACGTTAAGACCATGTACGAAGCAGGCAAAATTTATAATGCCATCCATGAAATGGAAAGACTCAATATCGATATAATGGGCATCAGTGAAATGCGATGGCCTGACGCCGGAAAATGTCAAATAAACGAGCACCAAGTATATTACTCTGGAAATACAGAAGGTCAACATAAGCATGGCGTCGGAATAATTTTAAATAAACAAATAAACAAATACGTTATGAATTTTGTTCCAATATCCGAAAGAATCATGCTCATTCAATTGGATTTATTCCCAGCAAAAACCAACATAATACAAATATATACACCCACAGCAGACAAATTAGACGAAGTGATAGAGGCTTTTTACTACGATTTAAGGAAAGTCCTAAGTAAGTTAAAAACCAATGAAGTAAAGCTAGTTATGGGTGACTTTAATGCCAAAATCGGTAAGGGTAGTTATGGTGAAGTAGTAGGTTCATGGGGTCTGGGTGAGCGAAATGAGAGAGGAGAACGCCTACTCACATTTGCTACGGAAGAAGAGTTGGTAATTGCCAATACACTCTTCAAATTACCACACAGAAGTTTGTACACATGGCGCTCACCCGGTGACACGCCAGAAAACATCACAAGAAACCAGATTAACTATATTTTAATAAATAAAAGATTGAAAAACTCAATAACATCAGTAAAAACCTACCCTGGTGCAGATATTAAGTCAGACCATAACCCACTTGTCGCAAAGTTTCGTCTGAAATTTAAAAAAATCCACAAACCTAATCCTATAAGATACGATCTCAAACAATTAAGAGATGATGACATAAAGCAAGAAGTACGGAAGTATCTGAAGAACAACATATCTAAGTCAGAAGTAGTTAATGATGTTGACACAGAAATAAACCACTTAGAAAACGTTAGGAAGGAAATATTAGACCAATATCTGCGACCGAAAAAGACAGAAAAGAAAAAACCATGGATGACCGACGGTATATTACAGATGATGGAGAGAAGAAGAGAATCCAAGCGGAAAGACTACGTTGCATATCAATTTCTAGACAAAGAGATAAAAAAAAGCTATCAGGGAAGCTAAAAATAGAAATCTGGAAGAACAGTGTGAAGAAATCGAGATATTGGAACGTAAACACGATTCGTTCAACCTCCACAAAAAGATCAAAGAAGCAGCAAGCATCTATAAATCAAAAAGGGCGGGACACTTAACAGACGCTCAAGGAAATCCAATAGTTGATATTGAAGAAACAAAAACAAGATAGATGAACTATGTAACAACAACATTTGAAGACGATAGGAATGTCACCATCATACAAAATAAAAATGACGATACCGGACCACGTATTATCGAAGCGGAAGTAGAAGCTGCTATAAACAACATTAAGGAGGGAAAAGCCGCAGGACTAATTTTTGAAAATTATGGATAAAGACGAAGTAAAAAGACTTACCTTGATCTTTAACAATATATACCAAAGTGGAAAAATACCCCAACAGTGGCTAAGATCAACTTTTATAACAATCCCTAAAAAACCCAATGCCAATAAATGTGAAGATTATCGAATAATAAGCCTTATGAGCCATCTCCTGAAAATTTTTTAAAAATTTATACATAAAAGAATATATAAAAAGTGTGAAGAATACATGACAAACACACAATTCGGCTTCAGGGATGCATTGGGTACTCGAGAGGCACTGTTCGCAATACAAGTTCTATTTCAAAGATGTAGAGACGTGAATTGTGATATGTCTGTCTGTTTTGTTGATTACCAGAAAGCGTTCGATAGAATAAAACATGACGAACTGATGAAAATATTAAATTTAATTGGTCTAGACAGCAGAGATCGCCGTATAATAAACAATATCTATTACGAACAAACTGCAGCTGTTAGTTGGGGATCAGTTAACAGACGACATAAACGGAGAACGATTGAATAACATAAGATACGCTGATGATACTGTCATTTTTGCAGACAGTTGTAAAGATCTGCAGACACTTGTCTCCAGGGTGGCAGAAGTAAGTAGCAGGTTTAGGCTTGATTTTAACATCAAAAAAACCAAATACATGGTTATAAGCAAAAATAGGATACCACCTGGTCAATTACTAGTTAACCAACAACCTAGAACACAAATCATCAACTTTTGTTATCTGGGTGCAAACTTAAATGAACAGTGGGACCAATCGACGGAAATTAAGATAAGGATCGAGAAGGCAAAATCAGCTTTCGTCAAAATAAAAAAAAAATCTTTAACAGCCACGATATAAAATTGAAAATAAAAGTTCGTTTACTAAAATGCTACGTATTCTCCGTTCTTTTATATGGCGCGGAGTCATGGACCTGAACTGAAGCATCACTGAAGAGACTCGGAGTATTTGAGATGTGGTGCTATAGACGCATGTTGAGGATTTTTTGGATAGACAGAGTTACCAATGAAGAAGTACTACATAGAATGGGTAAAGAGCGCGAACTAGTCATAACCATAAAACGCCGCAAACTAGAATACCTGGGCCATATAATGCGCAATGAACAACGATACAACCTACTTCGGACCATACTTCAAGGTAAAGTGCATGGGAAAAGAGGTCCAGGACGAAGAAGAATATCCTGGCTGCATAACCTGCGAAAATGATTTAACTTAACCACTACCGGACTTTCCAGGGCAGCAGTCAACAAAGTCAGAATAGCCATGTTAGTGTCCAACATCCGTAACGGATAGGCACCATAAAGAGTACCTTAATTTGATATAAAAAATATGCATATACGTCATGGGCAGCGTATATTATTTAAAAAATAAATAAACGAAATAAAATTTTTGTTCAAAAATTAATTACTATTAATTGAATTAAATATATTTGCGGCCACCTTGTGACTGGCAAACCTATTATCAATGTATTCTCTTAATTTAAATGCATGTAAAATGAGTGTTACGTTATGAACGTAGGGATTCTGCAGTGGCATCTTGTACTGTTATATACAGCCCATTTCTATTTTAGTTTTAGATCATTATTGACGATAAGTATATTAATTTTTCTTGTTATCTTGGAATGGTATCTTTAGATTTTGTCTTTCTATGGCACGTTTTCTTGATTTCATGTTAAGTTGTTTCTGATAAACATTTATGTCTAAGTATCTCATGCTGAATATGTTCATTCTCTTAGTTTCAAACGTAGTTTTGTGTTGTCCTGTCTTCTGAATTATTCATAATTTTAAGTTTCTTGAGGTTCGTTTTTAGTCTTTCCCTTACGATGCTTTTTAGGTCTAGCTAAAAATGTAATATATTTATGATGATGATCATACCTTTAAACAAACGTGAAGTTTACCATTCGACTATTCCTCGTAGATGTCGTAAGCAGGGGTGAAAACGAATTTTGTTAAAAATCTGCCCTAATCCCCGGTCCGTCATTCCCGGTCGTTCCCTTATTACGGATACACATACACACGCACACAATGGCGGCCGTAAAAAGCGACACTGACGACTGTCGGATGTTTGTATTATATACCCACCTTCCACATCTATATCGTTTTAAGCCGATTAGGGATTACTCCAAGTAATACCCTATTAACCTAAATCTTGATACATCACTCTAAATTCAAAAAGAGGACGACGTCTTCGGGGTAAGAATGTGCTTTTTTTTCAGAGTACGCCATGAATAATGATGAAAAATTGAGAAAATATGTAAAACATAAAATATATTAGTGATATTCCATCGATTTATGAAACATTTTGAAGACGTGGAACATAAAATCATCGAATAAACTTAGTCCCAATACAAGGATGACAATATATAGCAGACACACGACACGAAAGATCAAAACTGTCTATTCAGAACCGTTCAGTAGAAAAATCTTGCAGCTAAAAATGAAACAAATCTTCTACATAAAATGTTACTATTGTGTTTCTTCAACCCCAGTGCTTCATTTATTTCTAATACGTGTACTAGATAATTTAATTAAATTATAATATTTGTGGAAAATGTGATGATAAAAACTCAGAAAATTAGAAATCACATATCCGAATTATCGGAAAATAGTAGGTAATGATACATAAACTTGTTTTTGGAGAAATAATCTGTTGTCACATTTATATTACAGAAATTTTCAGTCAGTTAGTTACAGAGCTACTTTAAAAATATAAATAGGTAAAAGAAACAAATTAGACTTACTAACAATCAATTTAATTTTACTACCCAAAACGACCGGTTTTGCTTTTTAAAATTTGCAATGCATCTTCAGGTCAAGCGGTACAAAGTAAATTAAATGCTGAAATTATAAAAAGCCCATATTAGGGTACTGCCACATCTGCACTACCCACTTATATGATAACTCACGACAACACAATGCTTGTATAAGGTTGGTAAATAAGAAGAAGAATAATAAAAAGCATTTTTAACCCTTTAACGTACTTTTAAACATTAAGAAATACATTATAATAGTATAAATTTAAAGTTTAATCTGAATATTATATTTTTTTTTATCGAGAAACATGCATTGTTGTTTTAGTCATATAACATCTTGTTAATCTCCACAAATTGATTAGATCCACTTTCCTGATGATACTTTTATAGGATCGATACACTAATGAGCAATTACTATCTTTTTACAAATCCTTAGGAGATGTCGTTAAAAATTTATGATCGCGTTTCTGCTAATGTCATACGGAATAAAAGATTATTCTTTTATTGTAGAACGAAGGATGTAAATTTTTAATGACGTCCATTATAGTTGTAAGATTCTACATTTTTATTTGTCATTAGACAAGGCGCGTATTCTCGTAAAAAGGTCTTTAAGTATTTACGTCGAATAATAGTACTTTAGCTTTTGCAAGGAAATCATTCTACACGATAAAAAATTTATAGATGGTATACGAGAATTTATATCATAATTATAAATAAAATTGAAAAATTGGATAATAAAATATAACACCGATAAAACTGAGACATAATACAGACTTAAATCTTCTGTAATGATGTATTGTATTCTTGTACATATACTGAGTGTTTACCGCAGTTGTAGACGAAACGTCGGGAAGACGTTTTCCAGACCACGTACTATGGGCCGCGAATAAAAGGTACCATTACAACGCTTCCGTGTAAAAGGAATAGAAAAAGGGAGGGACGGAAGGGAACGACCGAAAAATATGGTGAAATTTAAACTATATAACAAAAAACATATGAACAAAAAAATGTATTAGAAAAAATAAAGTAGTTAATGAAAGAAAGATCAAACAAGTGAGTATAACGTTGTTTAAACCTCGTTTAGGCTGGGCGCGTCTTCGAGGTATGGGCTCCCTTGCCAGAAGAGAGTTTGACAAGAGCAGACGTCAGTATACGAAAGCAGTTTGTGTTAGTGAAAGGAGAGATTGGGAATACAAGTCGTTTGCTAAGAAGCAGTAGTCAGTCAGCGTGAGTGTGATTGAGGAAGGTTGTCAGCCATGCCGTACTATCGCATGTTACCAGCTATACATTTGGGAACGGCTCTTTAAGTTGGGCATCTTTGGCTTGCAGATTGTTAGAATCTGCGATATCTAAGTATCGTCGCTTCTAGGGTGTTAAAATACTCGCCAGGAAGTTCATTTCCAACCAAATTGAGAAGTTTGTCCGGGAAGAAGGGAACTTTATTTGCGGAATGCCTGGTGAGTATGTGTCCTAGGCGGTGGCAAGATGTTTTAAGGACCTCCTTTGCTCTGATTTTGGAGCTTGTGACGCTTCGTACGACGTATCTCTTGCCGAGAGTTCGTATTATACTCTCTATAGTAGGTATATTTGCAAGTTGGTGGAGTAATACCGATGGATAGTCTACATGCTTCCGTATGATCTTTCTTAGAATTTTGCGTTTTGTGGCTATGATGGCGTTTATTTGGCGGTTGTTCAGTGTGGAGTAAAGAAAAGCCCTGTATTCAATAAATTGGTCTAATGTAGGTTTTGTAGGTGTGCAGGAGAGTCTTACTCTGTGCACCCCAAGATCTCTCTGATAAAGCTCCTAGGAGTCTAGCCCTTCTTCTCACTCCGTTTAGGGTAAGATTTAATTCCGTATCCCAATTAAGGTTCTTCTGAAATTGAACTTGTAAGTAGGTGACGGAACTTTGAAATGGGAGTCTAGCTTCATAGAGCTCTATCAGGTTGCCGTCATCCTCAAACTAGGAAGTGCCTTATGCCTGAAGAGGATGGTCTGTGTCTTGATTGGGTTGAGAGCGACTCTCCATTTGTTGCACCATTTGACGATGCACCGTTTGTCGAGTATCAGTGGGGCGAGAGAGGTCACTGTTATAAACTGTGTAAAGAATTGGTGGTAAAATTGAGCCTTGAGGTACTCCAGCTTGTGGAGTGAATGTTGTGGAGAATTTGTCGTTGATTCTAACTCGTATGGTACGATTCGAGAGATAGGAGTGTACCTATTGTTTTTAGAAATGTGGTTGGCAGTTCAGAGCGGCGGAGTTTCTCGATCAGACCTGACTGTCAGACAGACCTGATCGAAAGCCTTCTGGACATCTGGGAATATGCGTATGGCTATTTTGCCTTTGTGTGACGTGAATTTTAGAGGAGTGTTCAGCTCTGAATCCGAATTGAAATTTTGGGATGATGTGGTTTTCTTCAAGGAATTCTACGAGTCTCTCCTTACGGATTTTCTCGTAGACTTTACCTAAAGTATTCAGAAGAGAAATTGGTCCATATGATTCAGTGCTGATTAGGGGTTTTCCTGGTTTAGGGATCATGATTTTACTGGCCACTTTCCAAGGGGTAGGAAAGTAACACAGTATGAGGCTTGCATTGATGATGTTGGTAAGCAGCGGGATTATACTCTCTGAGAGTTTTTTAAGGCATCTTCTCTGTATGCCAAACCAAACAAGCCGAATGAGGATTTTTTATTAGTAAAAGTGAAACAACCAATAGTGTAAAGAGAAGAAAATGTCTATAAAATAGAAAAAAAGTATACTAACTTATAAATATATGTATTTTGGGCACCATACTACATAATCAATTATTATGGAATAAGCACATTGTAACGAATATCCTAAAACACCCTAGAATAAACGGAATATAAATAAAACAAATAAAATTTATAAATATTAAAATTAAATTTATACGTCGAAGAAGTTAATAATTTTGATCATACACGCTCAAAGTAAAACTTGAGGTGTTCAAAAGATGGCTTGTTTATCGATGTAACGACTTTTCTGGAAGCAATTTTTTGGAAAACTATTACAATCTACATTGTCGCCGAAGTTAATGTAAACCATTTTAAAGTTTGTTGATGTCACGGACGCAAATTCTTTGATATTTTTCTTTGATCGAAACCGCTAAACATTCTGCGTTTCAAATAAACATTCATTGAGATCGCTGAGAAGTTTTTGCCGGCAAGATTATTGGATCACTCTCGTTTGGGTCGCTGTCGGAGTAAGTGGCCTACAGTGTGGGTCCAAATTGTTCGTCAAATTTGTATTGTTCTTGTGTTTCTTTATTTTCTTATGAAAGATTAGTAGCTTTGCAATTAATTGTGCAGTACGTGTTACGTTACGTGCAATGGTTCCAGTTTTGTAAAAATGTGCAGCTGATTTGTTTCTACCTCACCTATGTTTGTCCCCGGCTGATCAACGTTCCAGACCATTTCAATCAGTCTTTTTCGTTCATACATAGTAGAAATTCCAGTATGATTCCAGTTTAACCCCAGAAGTGCTAGTGCATTGTTTTTTGTGAAACCAACGTAACTTTTTTGTTTTAAAACTTTCAAAAAAAATAAATAAACATTAAAATAATAATTGCTTTCATATATATATATATATATATATATATATATATATATATATATATATATATATATATATATATATATATATATATATATACCCGGTATTTAGGCGGCACACGCCCTTCCGGTAGGGATCTATGGAGGAGTATCACCAAGCCGCAGATTCATTTAGAATTTTAAACTGCTGCGTTAGCCTTTTTGTTTTCTGTACACCGAGCTGGGGATTGAACTGACATCTCTCGCATTGAAGCGAAGGAGAAGCCAGCCGCCCAGTCCGCTTGGCTATCCGATCGACAATTGCTTTCATAATTTAAATAATAAAAATAAAGGTTTTAATAATTAATATTGTAAATCTTAGGGTGTGGCTATGCTGTCATTTTAATTGTTCTCTGTTAAATTGAATGTTGACATATGACAGCTAGATTCATATTTTTGTGACATTAGTTTGTTTTGTTTTTAGAAAAGGTTGATCTTTATGAATAGTTTTATTTAAAAAGATAATTCTTTACTTGTAATAATTTTTTATTTTGCCACAATTTATAGCGCAGTAACATTTGTAAGTTATGTAGCAATTCACACTTGTAAACGAATAGGACTAAGTTCTTCTCCGTTATTTTTATATTTACTTTTGTGACTATTAATATAGTTTTTATGTATTATCTGTATTTGTACCTGTTTGTGTTGAGACAGTAATAAATGTTTAATTTATTTCTCTGAACCAGTTTGTCTTTTATTTTAGAAAAGTCTCCTAACTATTTTTATATTTTTAATAATTATTTCAATAGTTACAACTAGTTGTTGTAATCGTTATAATTCGACACCTCGAAGCGGCGTCTATTTTAAATTGCTAGAGGTCCTCCCTGTTGTTTTTTTGTCCGTTTGTTCCAAGAGACTTATGTAAGAACCCCCTTTTTTTCATTTTTAGTAGTTGCCCCTATCCAACCCCATTGCCATTTAACTTATCCATGACCCAGCTCTCCAAATAAGCCCTGAGTGCCGTTCGCACAGTTTCGTTTATTTTGCTTGCCCTATCTCTACCCCCAATAGTTTCTACCCTAACTTTCAACCCCCATAATAATACCCTATGTGGTAGGCAAAATATATTTCGTTACAACATTACTTCCAAAGTAAATTTGACAAAAGTTATTCTTCAGCTTCAGGTGCCCTCTTCTAACAAAGGTTGGTAATGACTTCTGAAAACTCTTGCCTGTCTTTTGCTTCTCTTATTAGTGACTGGAAGTCGAAGTCAATACATTATGAGCTAGAAAATCCGGCTTGTTCTATCCTGCTTTTTCCTTTTGATCTGAAGCTAGTGTATTATTGTCTAGACGGGCAAGATATTTGAATCTTTCCACTTGCTCAATGGTATCTCCGATAATCGATATATTTATTGTGAGATTTTTAGAAATGATCATTGTTTTTGTTTATTTTTCCATTGATCCGTGATACCAATGTTTTTCCTTCTTGCACGATTTCTTTGCTACAATCTATCAATGTTTGTAGATCTTTTCGATGTACGTGATAAGTACACTGTCGTCATAGACAAAGCGAAAACTTCGGGTTCCTTAGGAACAATATTCTCATGAGAATTTTTTGCATAATCACTTTCATCTTCTTTAAGTGCCATTTCCGCGACGAAGGTTGGCAGTCATCACGGCTATTCTGACCTTCGAGGCAGCTGCTCTGAACAATTGCCTTGAGCTGCAACCAAACCACTCTCTCAGGTTCTTCAACCAGGAAACGCGTCTTCTTCCTACGCTTCTCCTACCCTCTACTTTTCCTTGAATTATGAATCTCAAGATGTTGTATCTTTCGCCTCTCATCACATGTCCGAGATATTGCAATTTCCTTTCTTTTATTGTATTTTCCATTTCATTCTCTCTGCCTATTCTCCTTAAAACTTCTGTATTCGTGACTCTATCTACCCATGGAATCCTTAACAAACTTCTAAATGTCCACATTTCAAACGCGTTAAGTCGATTTATTGTATTCCGGTTTAATGTCCATGATTCAGCTCCATAGTAGAGTACACTGTGTACAAAGCATTTAATTAGCCTTATTCTGAGGGCCAATGTCAGATCTTTGCTGCAAAAAATCTTTTTCATTTTCACGAAGTTGGCATGTGTTTATTCAATTCTGACTCTTATTTAGTATATCAAGTAGGTATATCTTTTTACTCTCTCAATTTTTTTTTGATGTTAAGAGAGAGTCCGCATTCTCCACTATATTTTAATATTTTGTTCATTATTCTTTCTAAGTCTTCCAAGTTGTCGGCTATTATGACTGTATCGTCGGCATACCTAATGCGGTTAATTAAACTTCCGTTCACTTTTATGCCGACTGTCTCGTTTACCAAAGCTTCTTGTATGATTTCTTCAGAATAAGCATTAAACAATAACGGCGACATTATGCAACCTTGCCTGACTCCTCTCCTTATCTCCAGTTCTTCTGACACTTCTCTTCCAATTTTCACATTTGATCGTTGGCTGTAGTATAAATTTGATATCAATGTGATATCCTTGACATGTTTTTGATTACTTCTATAAGTCGGTCATGTTTTACCTTATCGAATGCCTTGTTGTAGTCTATAAAGCATACATAAAGATCTCGATTAACATCCAAACATCTTAGAGTCATCACGTTAAAAGAAAATAGTGCCTCTCTTGTGCCCACTCCATTTCGAAATCCAAACTGGGAATCACTAATATCCATCTCCAGCTTAGCGTGTATTCTATTATGGATGATTTTTAGCAGGGTTTTTAAGGTATGTGACATTCATATCATGAGATACCCCAAAATAAGATTCAAGAGGTCACTCAGGCGAAAAGTTGTTTAAGTTTTTTAAAACAATTTTTTTAAACAAATTGTAACAATAAATTTTTTCGGCCCAGATAATTTTCTTTAGTTTTTTTTGGATCATTATGAACAATTACCAAAATACCTAAATTCAATTTCAAGCCTTCTTCTATCAGCTCCTGATGAAAATTCTGGGCTTATTTTATTTTAAAACATTGTTTTTTAATTGTTAACGAAGTGCGTATAGCAGGACGGGCGCTCATTTGTACAATGCGAATTCAAACCAGCAAAAATTTGTGTCATAGATCTTGTTTCTCTCTTTTACATACGCGGCAATCCGAGTGCCCGTTCTCTAATAAGAGCTTCATTTCTTCTTCTAGTGTCGACTTCACTAACGAAGGTTGGCTATAACCATTGCAAAATCGTCCCTATATTTTGCTTTTTTTTTAAAGTGTCTGTGTGTTTAACCCGGCCCAGTCAAGAATATTTTTCAGCCAGGCGGAACGTCCTTATTATTATATTTATATATTTCTGGCAGCACTAATGAAGGTTGCAACTAGTGAGTCACCAACAGCTACAAAGAGTCACCAAAGGAAAATAATAACAACTTTATGGCTGCCAGATCATATCTTTTATCTGCAATCTTGTTCAAGAAGAAACTGCATAATAGAAATGTTTCGCATATCCTTCTTCTTCTTCTTCTTCTAATTGGCGCTACAAGCCTTTGCCTCTAGTCCTATTTCCCTGGGGTTTCCATCTCTGGATTACTTTTACAGTTCGATTATCTGGCATTCTTTCTAAGTGGCCAAGTTAGTTCAGTCTTTGTGACTTTACAAATCTAACAGTATCTGCGATCCGCCTTAATTCATTGAGCTCATAGTTCATTTTTATTCTCCACGAACCAACACGAATGGGTTGGTTTTGAGTATCCAAAAAAGGGAGTACGAACTAAATACAGCCCACTGGACAAATACGCAAGACCAAAGGCAAGCAAAAAGGCTATTCCAGCCTTCTGCTGGGTACGAAAAAATATTTTTAGAGCTTCAGATAACAGAATCTAGACTAATCAACTAACACTGCTCACTTAAGATATAGATATACACAACAGATTTTTCAAGTCCCAGTGTGGAAAGATCAAACGCCCACTTTGTACTCTACAATCTACAAAATACACTTGTTTGGAAAAGTGTTCAAGACTTATTTAAATATTTTATTTTTAATATTCAAAATATGACCTTATTTCGTTTCAAAATATGGCTTTAACTACAAATCTTTTAAATTCTCACCTGAAATTGACTGATTCGTTATTGTCAAGTTCTGAGAATTCACTTGTCTGAAAACAACGTGTTTTTGGGAAACTATTTATCAACCCAAAACACTTCAGATTCCTTAAGGAAACGTACCCGTCCTTTGTGCAGAAAGTTTAAAATGACCAAATTTTAAGATTAATTTATTGCTATGTACGGAGGTCCTAAGAACAAAGGAACCACCCTAGTTGACTTTCCTAGATGCGTATTTCTTCCGTATGTGCGGCACTTTAAACCAACTCATCGTCGCTAAGCATCGTCAACTGTGCGTCCAGCATACCCATAGGTTCGGAGCGGTGCACCAGCCTCTAGATATCGGCTGCATTCACAAAAGGTAAGTGAGTCTCGTATAGAATTGACAATAAGTTATTAAATCTGCCAATTGCTATTTGAATTACAATCATCTACATAATATCTCCCTTTACACATTTTGCATTATTCGTTATTGTAAATTAAATATTAATCAGCGAGCTCATTAAGTTTTACACAAAACAATACTATTAATTAATATTCTTGATATATTTACTCATTATTTAATAATAATATCTAATTACTTTCTCGTCTGATTTTTGTATCATTATAGGAATGAAACCTATCAAAATGTGGTCCATAAATGCCATCAGATATCGCTATTGCTTTTTTCGGGCAATTTACTTTTTTTCGCATCGCAGAATTCCCGAGACTTTCTTCGGTCGTTTGCTTCGACAAAAAGGAAGAGACGGAGAAGTTAATGCGTTAATTCCCGACGTTCGGGAATAATAATCTGGCTGTCATTAATTAAGACGGTTTCGTTGGCAACTAAGGGAATTCCCTAGACTGGTTGACTGATACACTCTAAAAATATAGAGGTCTAGACTCCCGTATTATCAAGAGGAAAAAAATTCGATCTAGTACATCGAAATAAAGGTGAATGCTTAAGTAAATATTATTTACAAATGGAAGACGGGATGGAATAATAATTATTACCAGGGAGAAGGCCGTGTATTTATGACGTCGTATTTTCCATTGTCTCTCTGACTAATTTATTAAAATATGTGTATATATAAAGCGTTCGATAATTTATAACTAACTAGTTTAATAATTAAAACACTAATATCATTATTTAATATTTTCTATTACATAAAATGTTTATTTTAATGCATTTTCAATTAAAAGTTAATATGTAATAAATTATCGGTATTGTGACCACAAAACGTTCTAGTACTTCCATTATTTTCATGGCAAAGCTAGAAAATTAGGTTAACTATTATGATTTTAGTATAAACGTCAAAATTGTATACGAATACAACTTCTGTCGATAAAAGGTTTCGTATTATATGTTTCAGTTAAAGCCTGAACTTTAGTAAATGTATAGATTCACGTCGAAGTTTAATTATAGCGTTAATTGAAGAGAAATTACCACTAAATGTATACTTTTACTTGGTGAACATAAATTTACTAGTAGGTGTATGAGTTTATTACCGGCTCTAAAAGACATTTTAAAACCACAATAAAATATTAAAAACAAAGGAAATATTTATGTTAAAAAAGTCATGTGTGACAATATTATATTGCCGCATATACAGAGTATATGGCAAGATATTGGCATCAATATAGATGGAGAAAGATTAAATCATCTAAGGTTTGCAGATGGTGTATTAATCGCAGATAACTTACAGGATACAGTTTCTATGATACATTCGCTTAAAAGTCTGTCTGAAAAAACAGGATTAAAGATAAACTTTGAGAAAACTAAACTTATGAAAACTCTCGTAATGAGCGGAAATATAACTACAGACAATAATACCATACAACAAACAGACACTTACAAATATCTGG
The DNA here is from genome assembly GCF_040954645.1 of Diabrotica undecimpunctata. Taxonomy (NCBI): domain Eukaryota; kingdom Metazoa; phylum Arthropoda; class Insecta; order Coleoptera; family Chrysomelidae; genus Diabrotica; species Diabrotica undecimpunctata. The sequence continues at coordinate 26,497,443 of NC_092803.1, forward strand.
GACACGAGATCAAAATAAGCAGAGACAATCAAACACATGAAATACAGAGGCGAATAGAACTGACATGGGCAGCATTTGACAAATTAAGCCAACCAAAATCTGCGAATAAACTCAGAGTTACACAACGAGCCATGGAACGTGCAATGCTGAACGTGATCCTTCAAGACCACATAACAAACCAACAAATCAGGCAAAGATCAGGAGTTCAAGACGTCATCGAAAGAACCACGACGCTTAAGTGGAACTGGGCAGGGCACTTAGCCAGAACACAAGTACTCCAGTCACTGTGGAGGAAAAGAGGTCAATACCTCTAAATTTTTTATAACTGAATCGATTTTGCTAATTTGGAATTAGGCTTATCTTACCTCCCTCTTCAAAAGTTATATATGCGATAGGTGAGCTTTTTATTTTTAAGGGGTGAAATCACCCCTTATTGAAAATAATGAAAAAAATTTATATTAAAGCATTTTATGGATTTAAATCGTGTTAAATTAAATAATTGAAATATTGTCAATTATATTAATGGATATTGTGTACATTCTCAACCCTTAAATAATCTTAATAACCACCCCTTTTAATAAAAATAATTGTAAAAAATCGTTTAACAGGTTCAAACGCTTTTGTAGTGCATTTATATCATCTACAATGTAATTCTCTGCTTATATAAAATAATTTTGGTTGATTGCAACACTTCAACCCTTAAAAACTACCCCCTATGTCAAAATATATAAAAAATCTTTTTAAACAACTTCAAAAGTTTTTAATGTACATTTATATTCAAAAATTCCTTTCTTATCAATAAAATATTTTTTGATTAGTTGCTTATTTTCAACCCTTAAAAACCACCTCTATGCTCACGAAACAAATTCCCCTTTGGTAAATATCTAAATAAAAAAATTAAGTATACTCATGATGTTTATATTGTAAAAAATTATGCATGAAAATACTTTACATTAGAAAGTATACAAAATATATTTACAAAAATAAAAATTATTTACAATATATCAAATTATTCATTGTCTGAAGCGTCATTCTCGTCGTGTTCTAACTCCACCTCTTCGTCTATTGCAGGACAGTTTTGACAATTGTCGCCAGAGCATGTTCCACACGTAGCATTGCAAAATAGACCTAGTCTACGACAGCCACACGCTGAGCCGCAACACTTTTTGCAATTGCAAAAAATCAGTTTCAATAGTTCTTCTGGTGCAGGTCCACTTTTCATTTTTATTGGTTGTAAAATATCATCACTCTTGAACCATCCCCAGTCCGTTATATCAATCTCTTTGTTTCCAAGCCATATCTGAGTTTGTAAATAAACTCTTTTGATATGCTCATTCAGGGCACTTACAGTTGGTACAAGAGATGATAATTTAACTGCACTATTTTTAGTTGTGGCTTTAATAAACGATTCGTATCGCATTTGTTCAAGTAATGATGAATAATCTTCGACCTTATTCATTTTGTTCATGTGGGTGTCTTTGGCAAGGCCATACAGTAAAATTGTACAGTATCTCCCAGCTTCTAAAATGTCTTCGAGATCTGAAGTACTCCTGTCATTGGCACTCATTGGTGGCTTGCCCACGCAACTTCAAAGGAGTGTCGCTTCTCTGTGTTCGTTAGTTCTCTGAAGCAAATGTTCAGTTTAGAGGTGCCTATATTATATACATAACATATATATATATATATATATATATATATATATATATATATATATATATATATATATATATATATATATATATATATATATATGTATGTATGTATGTATTATATACATATTTGTGTGAGTGTTAGTGTGTCTGTTACCAGTTTTTCGAATATACTTGAATAAAGCATTTATATATACAGAAAATAAGTTAATGCTCCAAAATATAAATAACATGTTCCAAATTTTTTTTAAAATAACTCCGTTAATTTTTAAGCTACAGTGTCCATTAAAAAAATATTTTGAAGGTAATTTCAAAAGCTACAAGACTAAGTAGATTAAAATATGTTAAAATTCTTTCTTTTTAAATAGTAAAGGGCCAAAGTGCTGATTACAGGTGTGTCAGCCGCTGTATCTTAAACTTCAATTGGCTATATCTCTATTATTTTTCGAGCTACAACAAAAATAAAAAAATCAAAATTTTTGTTAAGAAAAAAACTACATTTTGGTATAGAACCATTTTTCACGTATCTCTTATAGTTTTAGATTTATTTTGACAAAAATAAATTTTTAAATAATTAAAAAAAAAAAGATTTTTTAATTTAAACATGATTTTTTCAAAAAATACGCATTTTAAATAGGCTAAACTTTAAAAACTTATAAATAACACTAAAATAAAATGAATTTTAGAAGATATACGTTTAATTTCAATTCTGATCGAAATAGTGTTACTTATACTGCTCGTTTTTTTAAAAACGCTAGAGTAATTCAAATTCTTTCCTTCGTATTTCGCTTTGTTTTAATCGAAATGGCTTTTAACATAGCTCATTTTAAAGGTTTTTTCTAGCTCTTTAAAAAGTGTTGTATAAGTTTTTATCAAAAAAGATGTCCATTTTCCGATATTTGAGTTAAATGCATCGAGTATAGTATCCCAAAAATAAAAAGTCATCTTCAAACAATTATAAATCTCTTAGTATTGTACTTATAAAACTTAATAAAAAAACAATCTCTTTGTTTTTTTATAAGCTTTATTTTTGCTCATTATAGATTTTTCAATAAAACGCTTTGTTTTTGAGTTATTCGTACAAAATCATTGGAAAACATGTTCTTTTTTGCGAAAAGTTTACTTTTTTAAGTGCGTAAAGTCAAAAAGTATTAATTTAGCGAAAAAAATTTACATGACATTTTTTCTTTAAAATTTGATTCTATATCAATTCCCGGGGTTATTTTGAGTGTAAAAAGTTCAACCTCCTAGATGGGGTGCCAACCACCCCAGGGGTAGAAGCACACATCGGCACTATATAACTTATGTTTTTTGAGTAATTTACTACTCACTGTAAAAATTTTAGATAAATCGGTGCAGTTATAAAAAATTTAAAGGGAAAATGCCACAGTAACTGGACTAAAGATGGACGGTGGAAAAGACGTATTATGGAATGGAGGCCCAGAAACTATAAAAGAAGCCGAGGAAGACCACCGATTAGATGGACCGATGATATAAAACGTGTAGCGGGAAACTGACTACAAGCGGCCCAGTGTACAGAACACTGGAAAGAACTGAGGGAGGCCTATGCCCAGCAGTGGACGCGATTGGCTGATTGATGATGATGTACAGAGTTGGGATAAAGTAAATAATCAAGTAACTATCTCTGAAATGAAAAAAGCAATATTTTACATGTGTTCCTTCTAATTATATTTTAATTAATTTTATTAGTTAGTTTTTGTTTGTGTAACTTTTGACGTTACTTTGGTAAACTTCAAAGGATTAAAATGGTAGTTTTAATACATTTTTGTAGAATTTCGACAATTGTAATTGTTATCTTTATTTTTAAATTGCTATACAATTTACCGTAAGAAAAAGTAATAAGCTATTGTTTGTGAATAGTTTTCGTTCGGACACTTTTGTTGCTAGAGTTTGGAGAAGCGCATTCATGAAATAGTTGTGCGGTCTTGGAAATTACCCAAATTGTAAGGGTATAATTTTAGATGCGTGGACTGATTTTTACTACCTCTCCTATAAATATTTTGTTATCCAGTTTTCTAACGAAGAACATTTTTGTATAATTACCCATTCAAACATTAGCATGTAAACATCTTCTTCTTCTTCAGGTGCCATCTCCGCTACGGAGGTTGGCAATCATCATAGCTATTTTAATTTTTGAGGCAGTAGCTCTACATAGTTGTTTTGAACTGCATCCAAACCACTCTCTCAGGTTCTTAAGCCATGAAATTCGTCTTCTTCCTATGCTTCTTCTGCCATCTATCTTTCCTTGTATTATGAGTCGCAGGATGCCATACTTATCGCACCGCACCACATGTCCGAGATACTGTAGCTTCCTTTCTTTAATTGTAAGTTCAACTACCTTCTCTTTACCTATTCTTCTCAGTACTTCATTGTTCGTCTACCCAGGAAACCCTCATAATTCTTCTATAGGTCTACATTTCAAAGGCGTTAAGTCGTCTCATTGTAAACATACCCAATACTAATACCCAAACAAACCCAATAAATACGCTATTAAGCTATCGTTTTATATTATTTTTAATTCATAAAGTATAGTTTCGTCAAGATATAAGAAATTTTGCCTGACGCTGGTGGGATCACCCTACCGATTTAGTATTATAATAACAAACAACAGACCCTCCAGGAGCGGATTCGCTAAAATTAACAAAAACGTTCAAGTACATAATATAATATTTTAATAGGGTTGGAATAATAAATATAAAATTAAATATCATATCATATATTTAATACATATTTATATCTATGAAGTTATAGATATGTTATTAAGTACAATGAAATAAGAGAAATGAACAAATTAAAGAAATTAAGGAAAATAATGCCAATAGCAGTAAAAGATTAAGAGTGGTAGCAAAAATCAGAATTAAAAAAGATAACATAATAAAATTAGAAACAATAACATAAAAAAATAAAATTTAAAGTTTAGATGGAAAAAAATTACAAATTACAACTTTATGTCACTATCGCTGTTATCTTCAGTAGAATCGTCATCATCTAATGTTATAATTATTGGCTTAATATGTGAAGTTAATGTTCTGTAATGATCTTCCGTTTTTATAACATGTGAAACACAATTTTACCACAGTGTTGGGGAAATCTTTTTATTTCTCCTACAACATGTGATATCGCTACCGATCTTTTGTCGAGTCGGATTACGAAAAAATTAAAATCGTTAACTCTGGATGATACACCACCAGAACCAATCATTCTAGTATTCTTTCATCTTTGTCGTCGGTAGAAATTCAATCTGCACACAGCATTACATAACCTGCTTATTTTGCAATGAATTCTCCGGCAGCAGCGCTTCCAATTATTCCGGTGAATATCTTTAATGGCTGTATCGACAAGTGGTTAGCTTTTTATGATTTATTTTATTCATTAGTTCATGAAGATAATAATATTTCTCCCGTGAGTAAACCTATTTTGTATGAAAAGCTGTTTAGCATGAGAAGCTGCTGACATAATATCTTCTATCGAATGGTCTGCTCTAAATTAAGATGTCGGGTGGAATTTGTTACAAAAACGCTTTGATGATCGAAAATTCATTCATGATAGGTATATCAAATCGCTAATTAACCGGCCGTGCATGTCAAACTATGGATAACATGGATAACATTAAACCCCATTAAACAGAGACCTTTACAACGACGATCTTCTCACTGGTGCAAAGATTCGCGCAGAAGCTTCAGCTTTGCGAGAAGATCTTATCGCATAATTACAAAAGGGCATTAAAATAAGTACTCATATGTCTCTATACAATGCCACCGTCAAGGCATTAAGAATTCAATGGAATTCTCGCGAAGATACGCTATTTTAAAAGTTCCGGCATTTCAACTATCAAAACTGTAACAAAGCGATCTATTTTGTCGGAATCAAAACAAAATATATGTAGGTAAGTAAAAACGCAGAAATAAGACAGCCCCAAAATATAACAATAGGAGAATACAACATAGAGGGGATAAAAAACTTTATATACCTACTTGGGATCCCTAGTCACATCTGATAATAACGTTACGGAGGAAGTGAAGAGGCGAATATTTATTGCAAATAAATGTTACCATGGCTTAATTAGGCAACTAAGATCAGATAACGTCGCAAGAAATACAAAATGCCAAATATATAAAACCCTAATAAGACCGGTACTCACATATGGCTCAGAATCCTGGACACTCACTAAAAGAGAGGAAACGTTGTTAGCCACCTTCGAAAGAAAAATTCTGCGACACATATATAAGGGCACAAAAGAAAACGGAATATGGCGAAGAAGATACAACTCTGAACTATACAAAATATACCAGGATCCGGATATTATAACAGTCATTAAAATAGGACGGCTGCGTTGGATAGGACATGTAGAAAGAATGGAAGAAGGCGAAATACCAAACAAAATATTCAAACAGATGCCAGTAGCAAAAAGAACAAGAGGAAGACCGAAACTGAGATACTTAGAACAAATAGAAAATGCTATAACAACCTAAAAATAAAAAACTGGAGAAAAAAAGCACGAAACAGATCAGAATGGAGAAGAATCCTGGAATAGGCCAAGACCCAAAAAGGGTTGTCGAGCCAGTGATGATGATGATGATGAAATGCTCAAGAGTTGATCGATTCGTAATATTTTTTAATTAAGATTACGCAATTCTCGGAATTTTCAAAACAACTAATTTTTTAAAAAACAAAGGTTCCGTTATTGGTAGCGGTAAATTAATGCCTTTGAATAATTGATCAATTATACAACAGTATAATCTACACGATAATCTACACCCGTAGACAAGCGGTTTTGGTGATATAGATATCCATAGTTCGTGTTGTATTGGTTTCGTTTATCTGTTTTACTGTTAATTTATTCACACGTTATAAAAGTGACTCTGCTAAATAATATATTTGTTTTTATTGTTCACAGACTTTGCCGCTTTGTATATGAATTAGTCTTAATGATAGATAAAGGTTTTTGTATCTTTATCACGCATATTTTAATTGGTAGATATTAATTATGTATTAAAATTAAATGTACATATGTACATTATCTATGTGATTTTAATTGCTTTACATAAAGTTTTACAAGTCTTCTTGCTTCTTATTTGTCTGTCGTAATATAGGTACATATCCAAGGTGAACGGGAGAAACCAGCGGCTTCTAGATGGAACGTAAACATTCTACTCCCTTTCTGGTGAACTCATATGCTACATAGAGGTCATCGTATATATAGAAAACAACAGTCGATGATCGTGAAGAGGCGCTCCATTTTGTTTCAGGCAAAAATTTTGTGTAACTGGCCCTTCTGTTGACGTACGGGAATAATTTGGTTATTTAGTAAATCTAAATACTTGTCACCAATCAAGTTTCCGTCTACGAAAAATGGACCGATCAGACAATTATCATCCAAACATTTAACTTTTTTTGGATGCTGGGTATGTGCTTCATAAATATAACGAGGATTTTCATTTAACCAATACCTAAAATAATGGCAGTTAACTGTTCAATTTAAACAAAAAGTTGCCCTATCGAAAAACAGTACATAAGCTGTTTATAACTGGACATAAGTCTAACAATTCTTAACCCGATTGTATCCTGTACGGATGATACTTTTCAATTTTAAACATTTTTATTTTTTACTAATTATTTAATATTTTATTTATTACAGAACGTCGACTTATAGTATAGCTCAGTGGCACCTTTGCTGTGTAATAAAGAATACCGATAATGATAACAAAGCCAAGACAAAATAAAAAAGTAAACGCTTACCTGGAGTGATGAAGGGGTAGCAAGCATGGGGTTCGAGATGATGGTGGCATTGTAGAGAGTCTTGCTCTAAACTGGTGAGATTCGGAGGATACTCTTCCTCCGGTGATCTCTCCGAGCCATAACCTTGGTCGCAAATTGTTTGCGTATCGGAGAACTTCCAGTGAAGAGGGGCGCTATCGCCAATGGGAGGGATCCTATCAACCTGAAAAGAACATTTCATGTAAAATAACTTTACACACATTTATCTTTTACTATACTCGTATATAATTTTTTCTCGTACATTAAATAATTTACATAAAAAAATCTGCAATTACCTCATCCAGATGATGTTTCCCGTCATGGTTATTGTTACAGGCCCCATTCTTATCTCTATCGTCCAGATAACTAGGCAGACTGCTGCATATCTTCCCCTCGGGATGTCTACCCTTACCGCCGCTACCCGCGCCGCCACCGCCGTTACATATGCTACCACTAGACTGCGAGCGCCGCCCCAACCCTTTGGCCGAGTGGCGGCTGACGTTAGCTCCCATCTTCACGTCATCATCCACCTCCTGCAACAAAATACCGAAATAAAGTTTACAGGTGACGGTGCGGGTGGAAAGAACACGTTTAATGGAACGTGAAATGATGGGAGTACGAGTATGTGAAGGTGTTGAATATAATTCGATAGGGTGGAAAAGAGAAGGTTCAGGGTTATTCAGTTTTGTGAACATCATGACATAATAGATACATGTATAAAGGATGTCCTCATATTTCGCTTACGTTGAGAAAATTATTCCTGAATTTTGCAGAGATCATCGCTATCGATTGACTGCAAGTAGGATTATAAAAAAATATTCTTCTAGAAATTTATAGCAGTAGTAAAGAATGAGTGTTATTCCCTATTTAATAAGTTACTAGTTTTTATGTTTTGCAAGATGCTGGTAAAAAAGCAAAGAAATGAGCAAAATGGGTGTTAATTGAATTAAAAAATAACTTAACTAACAACCTGAGTAAAAACCACAAGCCAACAATTGTATACGTTAATAAAATTTAGGAAGATATACTCATAAACTAAAGTACAAACATCAGCAACATATCAAGAACGAAATACATATACATAAAATAAAAAAAGACAGTACATGCTACAGAATGCTCCCAGTACAGAACAATTTCCTTAATAAGCCACACACTTAAGATATTTCTCAAAATAATATATGGAAGACAATACAAAAAAATAAAAGAAGATATAGATGACACCCAGTTTGGATTCAGAGGAGGACTAGGAACGAGAGAGGCTCTGTTCGCTTTTAACGTTCTCGCGCAGATATGAACCAGGCGACTAGATATGAACTATGAGCAGACTCTATGTCTGCTTTATAGATTATCAAAAGGCTTTTGATAAAGTACGGCATCAGAAACTCGTAAAACTGTTGAGAGAAAAGAATGTGGATAGTCGAGATATACGGGTTATTGTCAATCTGTACTGGAATCAAAAAGCAAAGGTTAGAATCGAAAATGTCGAAACAGAAACAATAGAAATCAAAAGAGTGTTAAACAGGGTTGTGTGCTGTCCCCATTGCTATTCAATCTGTACAGAGAAGCTATTTTTAAGGAAGCAATATCAGAGAAACAACAGGGTATATCAATAAACGGTAAAATCTTAAACAACATAAGATTCTCAGACGACACCGCTGTTTTTGCAGACGGTCTAGAAGCATTGCAACGCTTAGTAAATAGATTACATCAAGTATCAAATATGGACTACAAATGAAAGTTAAGAAAACCAAGTTCATGATTATTTCTAAGCAACATACAGTAAGAAGGCTAGATATCGAGGGAAAACAAGTAGAAAGAGTGAATAACTACAAATATCTGGGAACCTGGGTAAATGAAAACAATGACCAAGGTAAAGAAATAAGGACACACATTGAAATTGCAAGACAAGTATTTATAAAAATGAAAACAATGTTTGTCAATTGAGACCTTCCTCTGGATTTGAGGATAAGAGCCTTAAGATGCTACGTGTTCTCGACTTTGTTGTATGAAATGGAGAGTTGGACACTAAAAGTGGATAATATAAAGAAGTTGGAATCATTTGAGATGTGGTGCTATAGAAGGATTTTGAAAATACCATGGACCGAACGAGTTACAAACACAGAAGTGTCAAGAAGGCTTCAAAAGGATTGCGAGGTCATAAAGCACATTAAAACAAGAAAGCTGGAATATTTAGGCCACATTACCAGAGGTGCAAAATATGAGATATTAAGGCTCATAATGCAAGGTAAAATCAAGGGTAAAAGATCCATAGGAAGACGAAGAATTTCCTGGCTAAGAAACCTAATAGAGTGGTATAGTTGCAGCTCAGTAGATCTTTTTAGAGCAGCCGCCAATAAGGTACGGATAGCTGTGATTGAAGGAACTACAAGAAGAAGAAAATAAAAAAGAACATGAGCCATTTACTACAGACTAGCAAAAATTGAAAATAGACAAGGAAAACAAAAAGGAGGGAATAAAAAACATTATAGAATATTAAATAAATTCATAAAACCACTAATATGTTTTGTATTTTATTGCATAGCACCAAGACAATGGAGATAACACCAATCCCGTATTTCTTTTATCAATTTGCAGAACAATGATCATGATTAGAAGAAAAATAAACGATAAACATAAACTTTAGCTTACCTGGTAGGCATCTTCGCCATCGTTGGGCGCTTTTCTTTGGCCAATATAGGAGTACGAAAGGCGTCGAACTAGTTTTAATAGATCGTTGGCGTCAGCGACAGTTTCAGCTACTGTAGTACTAGGACCGCCACTTGTCTTCTCTCGTTGTGCCGAGTGTTCTCTGATTAAATGCCCTATAACAAACAAAACCAGTTATTAGTCAAAATTAATCTTAAAAACAAATCAAGAAAATGTTAAAATATCTGGATGGCTCTAGTACGACCTTAGCTCTTTCAACCTTTAATCCTTATGCTCATTTCCTTAACAATACTAGTAACTAGTATAATGAATCTATTGCACGAATGTATATCAGGCCGAGGTGGGAACGAAATTATATCCTGTGTTTTTCGAACCCTCACAGATATGGAAACGGCAGACAAACTCACAGCATGGAATAACAATTGCTGTGGACAAAATAAAAATAAAATATTGCTATTTTTTGAATACGTTTATCTTGCATTGAATGTATGCAGAAATAAACCATAAGTTCTTAGTCTCGTTCCTGAACTGTGACCGCGATTTTGCCGTTATTGATACACAGAAAAGAATTAGTAAATTTAATATTTCACAAGACTTAAAATCTATGATAGAAAATATTAAAGTAACCCATCCATTTAAAGTAAACATATTAGCTAGCGATAATGACTTTTCTGATTTCAATAAAGCGGCATATAATGTCATAAATAGCGGAAAAAAATTACCATAAAATATCTCAAGTTTCGTGAATAAAACCTACTTCCAAATAACCGAGCAAAATATAGGCAAAAAAAACCTTCAATGAATTTAAATTAATGTAGTATAGTAGACACAAATTAATGTGATAATAAATAATAGTGAATAATGACCAAAACAAATCAGATGGTCAATATTAAGCCACAAAGAATTCTGCAAGAACACAAAATGTGAGGTATTGTGCATCAAGGATACCCACAGAGACCTAACTGCAGAGAGACCGAATATCTAAGGTATAAAACTGATTGCGGAGATACCACATAACAAGCATGGAAGCGCTGTATTTGTGAGAACCCAAACCATAGTCTCATCAAAAATTCACTGTAACTTCTGTATATAAACCCCCAAAACGAGCCTTTTTTACTTTCAATCCCACATAACTTTCAATCACAAGCTAATTAGCTTATGCTGGATACAATCACAGTTTACTTTGAGGTTACGCAGTAGAAGCATAGGCTGAAACAAGTGGTCCTAAACTTTAGCATGATCCAAGGTTATCTATGAACCTAAACTTCATCATCTTTTCAAAGCAGAGTTTGGAAAAAAGATATAACCCAGGTATCTGTGTATCAGGTACTAACCTTGAAGATAGATGTACCAAAGTAGTATATGGCTCCATACCAAAAACAGCATAGACCAATTGGTATAAACATCTTTCCAATTGCCAGACCACAGGCTATCCCATTTAGAAGGAGATTTAACTTAAAAAGGGCAAACTGGAAAAAGTATGCAGACATGCTAGATTTTGAGCTGTTACGTTTTGAACCAAAATCAGAAAACTACAAAAAATTGTAGAATTTATATAAAAAATGTGTATAGAAAAGTTATCCCTAGGGGATGTAGATAACAATATATTCACAGCATCTACAGCGAGTCCAAAGAACTAATGAGAACATACTAAACCCTCTAGATAGCTGACACATTTAGACAAGAAACGGTTGACTGTGGTACCTTTACTCCAACAGTTAAGTCAAGTTAGAAAGAGAATATCGATAGAAAATAGTACGGAACCTTCTTAAAAAATTTAGCGGTGATCTTAAAGAATATAAACCACCTTGCAAGGTTGCAGCAAACCAACTTTTTCAACTCCTTGCAAATGGGAGAACTGAGAACCGATATAAAAACCCAAAAACTAAAAGGAGGCTGAATCAGGAGGCAAATGATCTATTAATTATATCTTAATTTACACTAAAAGAACTCCAAGAAGGTATGAACAGGCTAAAAAACTCGAAACTGTAGGTGTGGATGATATATGCAGTGAACAAATAAAACACCTAAGCCAAGGAGCCAAAAAATGGATCTTGAAACTCTATAACACCGCAGTTGTAATACGTGCTATAAATCCTGCTAAATTATAAAATTATTAATATAATTACTAAAGAAAGTCCCAGAAAATACCAGTGGCTACATACCTACTTCGCTATTGTGTCACTTTTTAAAACTATACGAGGAACTCATCCTTGCCAGAATGCCAGAATATAAAAAATGTTGAAAATCATCTCATTTCACACTAGGCAGGATTAACAGCCTCATATCTTATAGCGTTCAAATCGTCGTACTAACAGTGAAAGTAATACATTGAGGAGGCCTTCAAAGAAAAATTTATAACAAAGGCATACATACGTTCAGTAAGTCTTAATTACGTTACCGAAAGTATTTAGGCTGTTACCAAGAGAAAGACTGCGCACACATATGTACAAGTCAAAACATGTTTATGATGTCCAATTTATTATACGTTAATCTGAGTTTTTAATAAACAAAAAAAAAGCTTAAATAAAGTAGTTAATTATATAAACTAAATATATATATATATATATATATATATATATAAATATATATATATAAATATATATATATATATATATAAATATATATATATATATATAAATATATATATATATATATATATATATATATATATTAGAAGAGATATATATATATTATAAGAATATAATATAATTATAAGAATTACTGGATATTAGTGACTGTCAATATAAACAAACAACACAGTTTATTAGGGTTGCAGTCAGAAAATTGGCCGAGATGTTAATGAAACACTCTTTATTAAGATTTTAATTTCTAGTAATAATATAGTAATAATATAGATAGTAATTTCTTTAAACAAATCTTTGGCACTCCAATGGGCAGCAAAATATCCCCCATACTATGTAACTTTGTTTTGGATGAACTTATAACAACGTGTAAAGAAAAGATACCTTTTCACATACCTTTTATTAAACGATATGTTGATGATTTGATTTTATCGGTCCCTGAAAACAAAGTAACTGATATGTTAAACACCTTTAACGCCCAATGTGAACACCTAAAGTTTACGGTTGAGAGAGAGGCTGATAATATGATTCCTTTTTTAGACATGCTAATCCATCGTGGCAATGAGGGCATGCTAAGGACGGAGTGCTATCGTAAACCTTGTTTTAGTAACCGTTTTATAAACTTTCATTCTCAACATCCATCTAAGATGAAAACAAATTTGGTTTTGGCCCTGAAAACTAGGGTTATCAACTTGTCACACATCGAGTTCAGAGACAAGGGATTAAAAAAGCTGAGATCTATATTACAAGAGGACTCCTATCCTATAGGGCTGTTAAATAAACTCATTTTCGGTTCTCCTTTTCCTTCGCATTTTTCTGACAACCAAAATTTTCATAACAATGAGGTCCGACAATTGACATTGACACAGAACACATCAGTGATACCATCTAAAATAACTTATGGTTGCCTACCCTACATTCCAGTTTTGACACCGAAGCTAATGAACATCTTCAAAAATGTTAGTGGTTTAAAAATTACAACCAAAAATGTGAAAACGGTATCGAAGTTATACACAAAAACAAAAGATCCTTTCACAATACAGGAGTCATCGAATGTTGTTTATTCTATACCGTGTAATAAGTGTAACAAAATATATATAGGAGAATCATCTCTTAATTTTCACAGTAGGGTGATCTCACATCGTAGCGATATAAAAACCAGAAAAATAAATGCATGTGCATTGAATTGAAACATGAATTTAATTTCGAGGATTCCTGTATTTTGACAAAAGAAAAAAACCATTCAAAACGTGTTTTCTTGGAAATGTGTTCCATAAAATCTAGTACATCTTGCATCAATAAAAAGTCAGACAAAGATAAACTGAGCAACATTTATTGTTACTTACTGGAAAAACATCCAAAATAAAATTAATATCTACCTGTACCCACACAAATTACACTTATATGCATAACATTGCATACCATTAAGACACGTTTAAAAATTAAAATCACCTAAGATGGGCCTCTAGTATTTCTTAACTTTACTTTACGTAATCAGTAGACCCATTTGTACCTTTCGGTGTTGGGCCGTTTAAAATACAATTCATTATATATTTTTTTAGTATTTCTTAAAAAGAAATATAATATTAAGTACACCTAATTACTTTTTAATCATAGGATTTTTTCTTTTTGTTCTCTATGTGTCAGAGTTAAAACACACCAGTAAAAGATGACAAACTAAATTTTTACTATCTGTACCTAAATTTTAAAGAATTTTAAAATGTATTGTGTCCACTATTTTATATTTTATATGTGTGTTAATAATGTTGAGTGTCTATGCTTTTATAAATAATCTCAACGACTAGTAAGTTCTTCAGAGACTTCAGAGCACTGAAGATTTGTGATATTTTATAAATATTTATATTTTTTTTCCTTATTACAATGTCTTGAAAAAGGAATAAAACCATTTCGAAAGCTAGACACAAAGTCATAAGAGTGCATAGACCAAAACCAAAAACAGCATAGACCAATTGGTATAAACATCTTTCCAATTGCCAGACCACAGGCTATCCCATTTAGAAGGAGATTTAACTTAAAAAGGGCAAACTGGAAAAAGTATGCAGACATGCTAGATTTTGAGCTGTTACGTTTTGAACCAAAATCAGAAAACTACAAAAAATTGTAGAATTTATATAAAAAATGTGTATAGAAAAGTTATCCCTAGGGGATGTAGATAACAATATATTCACAGCATCTACAGCGAGTCCAAAGAACTAATGAGAACATACTAAACCCTCTAGATAGCTGACACATTTAGACAAGAAACGGTTGACTGTGGTACCTTTACTCCAACAGTTAAGTCAAGTTAGAAAGAGAATATCGATAGAAAATAGTACGGAACCTTCTTAAAAAATTTAGCGGTGATCTTAAAGAATATAAACCACCTTGCAAGGTTGCAGCAAACCAACTTTTTCAACTCCTTGCAAATGGGAGAACTGAGAACCGATATAAAAACCCAAAAACTAAAAGGAGGCTGAATCAGGAGGCAAATGATCTATTAATTATATCTTAATTTACACTAAAAGAACTCCAAGAAGGTATGAACAGGCTAAAAAACTCGAAACTGTAGGTGTGGATGATATATGCAGTGAACAAATAAAACACCTAAGCCAAGGAGCCAAAAAATGGATCTTGAAACTCTATAACACCGCAGTTGTAATACGTGCTATAAATCCTGCTAAATTATAAAATTATTAATATAATTACTAAAGAAAGTCCCAGAAAATACCAGTGGCTACATACCTACTTCGCTATTGTGTCACTTTTTAAAACTATACGAGGAACTCATCCTTGCCAGAATGCCAGAATATAAAAAATGTTGAAAATCATCTCATTTCACACTAGGCAGGATTAACAGCCTCATATCTTATAGCGTTCAAATCGTCGTACTAACAGTGAAAGTAATACATTGAGGAGGCCTTCAAAGAAAAATTTATAACAAAGGCATACATACGTTCAGTAAGTCTTAATTACGTTACCGAAAGTATTTAGGCTGTTACCAAGAGAAAGACTGCGCACACATATGTACAAGTCAAAACATGTTTATGATGTCCAATTTATTATACGTTAATCTGAGTTTTTAATAAACAAAAAAAAAGCTTAAATAAAGTAGTTAATTATATAAACTAAATATATATATATATATATATATATATATATATATATATATATAAATATATATATATAAATATATATATATATATAAATATATATATATATATATAAATATATATATATATATATATATTAGAAGAGATATATATATATTATAAGAATATAATATAATTATAAGAATTACTGGATATTAGTGACTGTCAATATAAACAAACAACACAGTTTATTAGGGTTGCAGTCAGAAAATTGGCCGGGATGTTAATGAAACACTCTTTATTAAGATTTTAATTTCTAGTAATAATATAGTAATAATATAGATAGTAATTTCTTTAAACAAATCTTTGGCACTCCAATGGGCAGCAAAATATCCCCCATACTATGTAACTTTGTTTTGGATGAACTTATAACAACGTGTAAAGAAAAGATACCTTTTCACATACCTTTTATTAAACGATATGTTGATGATTTGATTTTATCGGTCCCTGAAAACAAAGTAACTGATATGTTAAACACCTTTAACGCCCAATGTGAACACCTAAAGTTTACGGTTGAGAGAGAGGCTGATAATATGATTCCTTTTTTAGACATGCTAATCCATCGTGGCAATGAGGGCATGCTAAGGACGGAGTGGTATCGTAAACCTTGTTTTAGTAACCGTTTTATAAACTTTCATTCTCAACATCCATCTAAGATGAAAACAAAATTGGTTTTGGCCCTGAAAACTAGGGTTATCAACTTGTCACACATCGAGTTCAGAGACAAGGGATTAAAAAAGCTGAGATCTATATTACAAGAGAACTCCTATCCTATAGGGCTGTTAATCTAAAATAACTTATGGTTGCCTACCCTACATTCCAGTTTTGACACCGAAGCTAATGAACATCTTCAAAAATGTTAGTGGTTTAAAAATTACAACCAAAAATGTGAAAACGGTATCGAAGTTATACACAAAAACAAAAGATCCTTTCACAATACAGGAGTCATCGAATGTTGTTTATTCTATACCGTGTAATAAGTGTAACAAAATATATATAGGAGAATCATCTCTTAATTTTCACAGTAGGGTGATCTCACATCGTAGCGATATAAAAACCAGAAAAATAAATGCATGTGCATTGAATTGAAACATGAATTTAATTTCGAGGATTCCTGTATTTTGACAAAAGAAAAAAACCATTCAAAACGTGTTTTCTTGGAAATGTGTTCCATAAAATCTAGTACATCTTGCATCAATAAAAAGTCAGACATAGATAAACTGAGCAACATTTATTGTTACTTACTGGAAAAACATCCAAAATAAAATTAATATCTACCTGTACCCACACAAATTACACTTATATGCATAACATTGCATACCATTAAGACACGTTTAAAAATTAAAATCACCTAAGATGGGCCTCTAGTATTTCTTAACTTTACTTTACGTAATCAGTAGACCCATTTGTACCTTTCGGTGTTGGGCCGTTTAAAATACAATTCATTATATATTTTTTTAGTATTTCTTAAAAAGAAATATAATATTAAGTACACCTAATTACTTTTTAATCATAGGATTTTTTCTTTTTGTTCTCTATGTGTCAGAGTTAAAACACACCAGTAAAAGATGACAAACTAAATTTTTACTATCTGTACCTAAATTTTAAAGAATTTTAAAATGTATTGTGTCCACTATTTTATATTTTATATGTGTGTTAATAATGTTGAGTGTCTATGCTTTTATAAATAATCTCAACGACTAGTAAGTTCTTCAGAGACTTCAGAGCACTGAAGATTTGTGATATTTTATAAATATTTATATTTTTTTTCCTTATTACAATGTCTTGAAAAAGGAATAAAACCATTTCGAAAGCTAGACACAAAGTCATAAGAGTGTTTCATTAACATCCCGGCCAATTTTCTGACTGCAACCCTAATAAACTGTGTTGTTTGTATATATATATATATATATATATATATATATATATATATATATATATATATATATATATATATATATAGAGAGAGAGAGAGTTAGTATTAAAGTATTTATTTATTTTAGTTAAACCATGATACAGTTTTAAAAATTGTTAACAGATAACAGCACATATGGTTTTTGTTTAAATGGTAAACTCTTTAAATTGCATATCTTTTTGTTTACCTAAATCCACTGATTTTTTGATATTTAGTCTCTATGAAGGAAGAGCTCATCAATAAAGTGTTCCCAAAAATCATTCTTAACCAGAAAAGTCACAATTGGTTGAGTAAACGAACAATTTTAGCATCAAAGAACAAGGACATAGATAACTTTAGCCTGATTCAAACGAAATTACTCAAAATTAAATCGTCCACTGTATTCCTTCATATATCTTCGCATAATTTACAACTAAAGATTGGCTCGATCGTCATTATTATTTTAAATCTCTCTCTCTCTTTCTCTCTCTTTCTCTCTCTCTCTTTCTCTTCAATGGCGCTACAGCCTAAATCAAGCCTTAGCCTCCTCCAAACTATGCCTTCAACCTTGCTGAATGCCTTACAGGTTCTCACGTCTAGCAAATTTTGCGCGTCTGCTGCCACTTCATCCTTCCACCTTTTCCGTGGACTTCCTTTTGGTCTTTCGCCCTAAATTTTACTATCTAGGACTCTTTTTGGCAATCTTCCGGTCTCCATTTTCACTACATGACTAGCCCATCTAAGTCTCTGAAGTTTAACGAATTCTGAGATCGGTGCTTCTTTGAATAGTTGGTAGAGTTCATGGTTTCGTTAATCTCATAAATTTTAAATTTTATTTAAATTTGCATTTTAAATCTCATAGGTAATATAATATGCGCGACGAATTTAAACGAATTTAATATCTGATTGGTCTTGTATTCGCCATGACGATAAAAAAATTACAACCCCAATGTTTGAATGTTTGTGGACCAAATATAGAAAATAATTGTTCCTCTCATGGTCAATTAAACCTAGTATGTAGTGTAGGAAAACCATCCAGTTTGTTTATTCTCGCGCCTGGCAACACAACGAAAAATATAGTACATCAAGATCATTCAATGAAAATAATCGACACTAGTGTAACCTATTCAATAAATGGTTAATTTGTTGCCATGTGAATTAGTTCTTCTTATAACTTTTATTGGACTTTGATCTTAATATAAGAAAGTTATTACAATTCTACTAATAATTTAATAGAACATTAATTAATTCTAAGACGGTACAACGGGTTGTACGGGTTATACGACAGGTCAACTAGTTGACCTTATAAATGTTTTAAGGTAGAAAAAAAATAAGTAGGTACCTACTACATCAAAAACTCAATTTCTCTAAAACTTTGAAAATGGCACTTGATCTTTATATACTTCCAGCCTTCAGGTATATTCTAACAAAATCAGTTTATCATTAAATTATTTAATGATTCTTATATTTAATTTTAAAATCTTTATATAGGTTTTGTTGTTCAGCGATTCCTGAAATAAACGACCAATTAAGAAATGCAACAAGCCTCACTCCATTTTGTCACGCAAGAGAAAAACGACTAATTGTCAAAGCACTGTATCTAACAGTTATTAACTAAAACTAACCGTAATAAATTACCATTCGATCAGACGATAATGAAGAATAAATTTCTTACCAATTTTACGCCATTAACAACGAGTTGAGATGAACTGTTAAGAGATATGGTTCTGGTACGAATATTTTTTTCGCATAATAAATTTATAGTTAATGTGGTTTTCCCATGAGAATTTGTTGTCAATGTAAAGATACATTTTGCTTTCGAGAGACTTTGCCCATCTAAGGACAAACCAATCTGACGCATTTGTCATTGTTCGATAAGAGGATATAATTAAGTGCTTAATGTTAATTAATACTCATTAAGCAGACTAATCATTAAGCAGACCTTTATTACAGTTAAGTTACTTGCAATATCAGACTTCTATATCACATCCAAAATACACTTGTATTATCCGCATACAATCGTATACTTCCTTTAATTGCAGTACAGATATGGAGATAGATCACCACGCTACAGCATGCTTTATGTCAGAAACGTTAAGCTGCATTTCGTATTTACAAATTGTGCACGCTCTCTGAATTAATCTGCAAACCGATTTAAGACCGATCTTTCACCAGTTCTTTCCAATCTGTGGCTTGGGTTTTTTATTGTTGTGTTGTTACATTTTGTCTATTTTATGAAACTAATCTTTTTTCACTAAGATAACTTCTCTATTTGATGAACCCCTATTTACTATTTATTTTGTGATTTGAATGATAATTCAAATGTCTGTTAATGTGTGTTACTTTTCTGCATACTTTGGTTACATAAATTGTATGCTCCTCTTGGTGTAGATTCAATTCCATCTGAAGTGTTAAAAATATGGGAAAGACTGGATTATTTCAATACCACAACCATAAAATAAAAAACAAGTTCTAACGTATTGAATAATTTAACAAGGAATAAAAATATACTTTTTTTTACTTCAGAATAAGATATTTTTCAAATAATAAACATACAATAATTCTAAAATATGGATATTCAAATCGAGTTTTCCTCCAGCTCGAATAACAGCTCTCATCCTTTCTGGCACAGACTGTATCAAAGCAGCAATCTTATTTTGTGGTATTTGTCCCCATTTGTTTACTAGCGCATGTTCTAGCTACTTTAACTAAATTGTCCCACAAATAATCTATGCAGTTAAGGCCCGGACTTCTAGGAGACCAGGATGGTACCCGAATGCCAACATTTGTAAAGTATTGTATTGCTATTGCATTAAGAGAAAATTTTCACCTACAAAATACCTATAGGGTACCACATGTTCTTCCAAATATTCCCTAATGTACCAATTAGCATTAAGGCCAACCCTAACATAATAAGATTTGTATGTGCAAAGAAATGCCACCCTAAACCATTATACCTCTACTACTCAAGTGTACTCTAGGAGAGAAGCAACATTGGGCATAGCATTCTCCACACCTTCTCTACACTCTGACGATCATCAGGTGAGTATCTCATAAAACAAGACTTGTCTGTAAAAATAACGTTTCTTTTATCGTTCATATCTCAATCTACATGAGTATGACATAATTCCAAGCATTGTGTTCGCTGAGATGCGTCCAATAAAGAACCTGTAGCAAGCCTGTAAGATAATAAATTTACTTAATCTTCTACATACAGTATCAGGTGAAACTACAGTAACATGAACATCTCTCAGAGTCCCAGTCAAATCTGTAGCAGCTTGGTCTTCCCTGTCCAGGTTTTCTTAAGTAAGAACCAGTTTCTGGAAATTTTTGTAACGAATCAGATATTGTACTTCGCGAAACGACAATAATTTCTTCGATATACCGAATAGAACGTCCAGAATGCCGATCACTGGTAACGCCAAAAACGATGGACAATGTTTGAGGTAAACAAAATGTACGAGGTCGCGCTGCTCAGAGTCGGTGGTGATTTAGGGATGGTTCTTAAGAGCTGTTACTATCAAAAAAATTTAAAAAATGATATCTACTAGAGTTAAACGAATTAAAAAATCTTAAATAAATAACACTTACTAAATGGCAACTAAATGCCAGATTGGCAAAGGGAAATAAAAAAGATGGGAAGCCTCAGACCACTGATGAAATCCAAATATGTATCGAGAAAAATAACGTTAAGGATATATAAAACGTTGTGGTGAAGTATAGACAATGAAAAAAGCAAATACGCAGAAATTGAAAAGATTGGAAAGAAAAATGCTCAGAGCTATATATGGAGGAAAAAACACGATGAAGGGTTGGGTTACATGAACACTAAGAGGAACTGTATAACGAACCATGCATCAGTTGCTTCATAAAAGCACAGAGAGTGAGATGGATGGGCACAAAGGACGACCCAGACAAATATGGTTTGAGGGCGTACAGGAAGATCTGAGAAAAAAGGGAGTTGATAATTGAAAAAAAAGGGGTGACTGGAGTAGAGTAGTAAGTCAATTTAGTAGACAAGGATCATGATTTAACAAGAAACCACCCCACTTGATTAAAGTTTTGTAATATATAAGTATTATAATAATTGCATTTTAGCCCTAGGCCTTTAAGGCCTGTTGACCTTTATAAATAAATAAATAATATAATTTTTAGATATTTATAATTTTTTCTGCTTTAAACAGTTATGTATAAAACCGTTGTAATATTCTGCCATAAAAATTGTGCTATTACAAATTTCCAAATTGAGCACAGTCAATTTTTTTGGAAACATTATATATACAGTACTTTTTAATTTCAATTAATTGGCGAACCGGAACTTTTGTCAGGACACAGTCAAATAAAAGGTTTTTTTAATTCTATTTACACAAAGCGTCATCGAAAAATAAAATTAAAAGTTTGAATGAGCCCCGGAGGAACCGCTGAAAAATAGGCAGTTACAGGAAAAACACCGGCACATTTTTGGAACAATTAAAGAGAAAATTTAAAATTCTAAAACAATCGACACATAAAACATTCTTTTTTATTTTACGTTCGACGCAAGTCCTGGTACGGTTGATTGTTTTTAAAATGTTAACGAAAAACTTGGATGGTACGATTTGCAAATAATTTTGTTTTGGGAGGTTTTATAACACTATACATATTTTGTGCGATTTTTAAATAATTAAAATTAATTAATAAGTAACAAAATATTATTTTGGAGTTGATTTACGTTTATCTAAGAGAAGTAGAAATTCCTTTCAAAATATAAGATTTAAATCGAGATATGGGAATATGACATATCTTGTACATACGAACAAATATTAAACAACGTAAGTACTTGTATAATTTCGAATATGATATAATTCGAATGTAAAAATACGAACGATCTGTCAGAAGTTCTCGATCAACGATGTGAAATAATTCGAAGGCGTGAAGTAAATAATTTAGTGGTAGTTCAACAGTTCAACGGAACAGCTGTGGCAAAATTGTGAATAATGTTTTAACGGTATGCATGTCTGCTTAATTTCTAACTTCTCTTGCGTACAATGTTATATAGATATAGCATTGTCAAGCTTCTTCTTTCTTCTTCAGTGCCTTATCCGGTGCGGATGTTGGCGATCATCAAGGCTATCATGGTTTTGTTGACTGCTCCGCGAAACAGCTCCGTGGAGGTCATCCCAAACCATTGTCGGAGGTTTTTCAACTACGAGATACGACGGCGTCCCGGTCCTCTCCTGCTAAATACTTTACCCTGCATAACGAGTTGAAGAATTCGATATTTTTCTTCGTTTCGCATCACTTGGCAGAGGTACTCAAGCTTACGTTGTTTCACTAAATTAAGCACTTCTTTTTTTGTCATGCACTGTAGGAACCCAACGTTGGTGACATGGACCACATACGATATTTTTAGTATCCTCCTGTAGATCCACATCTCGAAGGCTTCAGTCCGTTTTTTCAGTAGCTTGCATCAGTGTTCAGGCTTTAACTCCATATAGTAACACTGAAAGAATGTAGCACCTCACTATCCGCATCTTGGTTTCCAAACTGAGATCCCTGCAGCACAGCAAGGATCTCAACTTGATAAATGTAGACCGTGCCATTTCAATTCTGGATCTAATGTCTTGAGCGTAGTCCCGTTGTGAGTAAAGGGTAGTTCCGAGGTAAGTGAATCTGTCGACTCTCTGGATCTCTTCGCTACCTGCCATTAGTTCCCCGGGATCTAAATTTGCACGGCTGACAACCATAAATTTAGTTTTCTTAATATTAAGGTCTAGTCCGTATGTTACGCTCACAGTTCTCACTCGGTCTAGTAAGGCTTGTAGATCATTTAGGCTGGTTGCTAGTAACACAGTGTCATCGGCGTAGCGGATATTATTGATATATTCACCGTTCACTCAGAGTATATATTGAAAAGAGTCTTCGAGAGCACACAGCCTTGCCTTACTTCTCGCATGATCTTCACTTGGTCGGTCAGTTTGTCTTCGACCCTGACTTGAGCACGCTGGTTTCAGTATAAATTCATGATGATCCGAATGTCCTTGTCATCCAATCCGACTCTTTGTAAGGCGGCGTCCATCACAACTGACATCGCGGCATTTCTGAAGTAGGACTTGTAAGGTGAAAAGTGCTTCACGTGTACCCATGGAATTGCGGAATCCAAATTGCATTTCACCGACATTTTCTTCGCATTTCTTGTAAATCCTGGCATCTTATCCGCCTTCTATATGCTTCTAAATTCGCCTACTTCTCCATCCATATATTAAATAGAGGTCTGACGGCCTCATGAAAGTCAAGGATGATCTCCATGGAGGCGGTTGAGGTAGTCGACATCGCTCCTGTTATTACTAAGCATGCTAGTCGTTGGAGCTTATTCAGCTTCTCTTTGGTAGTATTTGGCAGTACATCTGTTTGGGTATCATATTCCATGTTTTCTCACATACCCTTCGACATGTTCAATGGGAAAGCTTTGCTTCAATGAATATATATATATATATATATATATATATATATATATATATATATATATTTAGGGATTCTACAGTATTCACTGCCTTCCCTCGCTCAACCGTTTCCATCTCTCTCTGTTGTTCCATTCTCCATCGTTTAGGCCTCTCTTACTCATGGCGTCGTCTACTTCGTTCCTCCAGGATTTTCGGGGTCGTCCTCTTTTCCTCCTTCCTATGGGGCTCCATTCGGTTATTCTCTTTATCCATCTGCTGTCGCTAGTTCTTCTTACATGTCCATACCACTTTAATCTTTTTTGTTCTATATATGTTAGTATGTCTGTTTCTATTCAATGAATATTCTTACCAAATGGGCATTCCATGTAAGCCGCTTATCTAATATTACTCACTAGATATTTGACCTTATTCGCCTCTTTGATAATTTCTCCATACAGATTGGGCATCCAAATGCTACGTAGGTTCCGTCTCCCTGTGAAACTGACTAGTGTTTTACTAGGATTGACAGAGAGTTTTTCCCTGTCGCACCACCTAGTAGAAATATTTCTTGTTCTTTTGAGTGTGCTGGATAGAGCATTGCCATATTTTTTCTCTTACTATAATTACTAGATCATCGGTATATGCCAGCAGTTCTACCACCTTTGCGTAAAGGAGCGAGATCAAGTCATCCAACGGGATTGACCATAGGAGCAGAGAAAGCACTCCTCCCTAAACATCTCCTTTCCTTGCACGTCTGTTAGAATCAGCCTATTTTTTAGAATTGCTTTGATTCAGTTGCATACGATAGCGGATATCCCTTTTAATAGTGATAAATCATAAAGAGAACTTGGTAGTGCATTAATAAATGCGTCTTTTATATATAGAAAATCGGTTAATGCAATCTCTCCATTATTAATGGAGTGACTGATTTGCAGAACTAGTTCTGAACCTTTCTACCTAACGGGTTTGTTAATCGGTTATTATTGATCTTTGTGAATATTTCGTACATGATTGGCGACTACAATATAATAGACGAATCAGTCTTCAACGTATGATTTGGGGTACACGTAAACAGTTAACATAAATGCACTCGTAGATAGTACAAAATTATCGCCGTAATAAAACCAGGGATTTTAAAATAGACCTGGAGAGATTTGCAAACTGATCACTGACCTACCTGTACCCCGTGACCATAAAATACTTAAAAATCGCTAAAGTTTGATAATTTAAAAAATAATCCAGGTCCCGCTGTATTAAATGCAAATGCATTGCATTAGCTGGTATTTCATGAATTTCACCAAATTCTATTGATAGCTACCTAAAACTATGCGAAAAGAAAAATTTCTTTTTATTTGCCCTTGTTTTTTCAACATGAATAGTGAATTGATCATCGATTATCTCTAATACGTCTAATAGGCCACACCGTGAGATACCCAATACACATAAATATATCCGTCAAATTTTAAAGCAATTTGCTTAAAATAATTTCTGAATTTAATAGATTACCACGTAAACAAGAAGTGTAACAGGTAACAGGCAATCTTCCGCTTTAGAAACCAGCTCCGTGTAGCAAAAATGCTGGTGATGAGTGTACCTATCTGCGTTGATGAATTTACGGGTCTCTAAAGGATAGCGGTGATCAGTTTGCTGTATCTCGGAATGTCTAATAATTTTATGGGGGGCTATAAGTTGATGAGACGTACACGTCAATGATTTGTACATTGTATTTCTTGACAGTTGCAAGGTTAAGCTAGCTATTCGGTGCAAGATAATTGATATTTCAACTATTCTTCCATTTCTTGTTTTTTAATAACGAACAAAACAAGCGAAATACTGTTTGTTATATACTCAGTAGCAAGACTTCTCAGAGGTTAATTGTAATAGCTCTTAATCTTTTCATCTGACTTAGCTAATTCCTATGATGTCCACTTTATGTTATCTGTCCATATTTCTAGTTACACAAGTTTGGACTGGTTTGATAGTGACCAGCAGTTGTATGTCACTGTATAAACAGTTGTTGTTTTCTTTACATAGTGGGTAAGATATTCTTAGCACTATACCGCTATCTACATTTTACAAAACATAAAAAATCAAAGTAATCGATAACACCTCACATTTTTCTGTATATTCTTCGACTTATTTTGCTGTCTCTAAATTTCTTGTTAAGTAAATTTAGCCACGCCTTAATGAAGTAAGAGAACCAGTCTTAAAAACACTTCGAATCCTTGAACAAAGAATATTAATTATCTTTCACAAATTGCAAGACCATCTCTTTCTTTTGAAGCCTCCTACCCTCGAAGCGACTTTTCCTGTTTTAATTTTAATTATTCATATTTTATTCGGTGCTGTCATATTTAAGGAGATATTCGATTCAAACTCCAAATTTAATTTTACGACGATTTTATTCAAAATTTTCTACCTGAATCTCCAACTTGATTAGGATGATAATGTTATGTTTGTTCTTTATTCTGATGTGGCGATAAATGGAAAACGAAGAAAAAAGAAACTCGATTATCCGATTTGGAATAAATTTACGAATTTAACGATGTATAAAATGTATTTGGTAGTCTGCGTTTGTAGGAAGGATAAAGGGGTATAATTTAGTAAAAAGCGAGCAAAACATATATTTAAAGAAATTTTTTTAGTAAAAAAGGTGAAAGCTCTATTTTGTTTTGCATTGTTCGCATTTAATCTCCTCAGTTTTGTTTAAGTCTCTGGTCTTGTTGTTAAGGGACTTGATTTCCCCTACTAGTTTCTTAATTTTGCTGCTATGTCTCCCTTTGTTTCTAGGATACTTAGCAGCTCTGTGAGCTTCCTATCTATTCCTTCTTTTGTGGTTTCCCCTTTATATTTCATACTGTCCTCTTTTCTTTCCGTTTTTGTTGTATTTTAATCTCAGAACTATCCCTCTTCCTCTTTTTTCTTTCTTTGTCTTCGTATCTGTCCTCTTTACCTAATAAGACTTAGACTAGTAAACTCGTATATATGGTCTCTTCGTCCTCTGTTTTCCTTTCCCCGTTGGAGTCTTGTTCCTCCTCTTCTCTCCCGATAATTTCCAAAAGGTCTTCTCCTACCATCGTCGACTGTCTTACGATGCGTGTGGAT
Organism: Diabrotica undecimpunctata; assembly: GCF_040954645.1. Classification (NCBI taxonomy): domain Eukaryota; kingdom Metazoa; phylum Arthropoda; class Insecta; order Coleoptera; family Chrysomelidae; genus Diabrotica; species Diabrotica undecimpunctata. The sequence goes on from NC_092803.1 coordinate 26,524,692, forward strand.
CTATTTACCTTCGTCTTGTTGTTTTGTCGCTCCAAAAGCTCCAATTCGAAATCCTTTCTTTCCTCCTCTTCCCTAATTTTTCCTTCAAAGCTATCCAGCAGCTCTTCTTCCCTAATCTTTTGTTTATCTTCTGTGTTTATACTATAGTTACCTTTCTCTTTTTCTTTGTTTCGTTGCGTTTCGTCTTGTTTTCAGTTTTGTTTCTGATTTTGTTTCATTGGTTTCATCTGAATCCCACGAGTTGGGACGTCCTATACGTCCAACGTGGCAGTGCGCCCTTACCACGTCAAGGCTTGACTACTCCGGGAGGTTGCCAGGTATCCGAGTCTCCGAGGTGGCAGTTTGTACCAGGTATTCGCAATGACTAATTTGTCTTCTTGACAGAACTGGATTAGCATATCACCTCTCTCGTTTCGATCTTCTAAGCCAAAGTCACCCACGACATCTTCAACACGTCCTCGCCCTACCTTCGCATTGAAATTTCCCATGATTATACGTGTCTGGTTCTTATTGATCAGTTTCATTAACTCCTTAAACTCTCTGTACAATTGTTTTACTTCATTTTCAGCCTTGTCCAAGGTTATAGGTCATAGCTTTGTATAATGTTAAGGTCAACAGGGTCGGCTTGGACTTGTAGTGCTGCCCTATCTGAGTATGCCATGAAGTTCCTTACTGATTTATTTGAGGCTGTGTTAACTAGAAATCCAACTCCGTTATAATGATGGGGTAGGTTATTTCCTGAGTAATACAGTGTCGCTTTTTCTTTAGTACATTTATCACTTTTAGGCCATCTGATTTCGCTAAGTCCTATGTAAATGTGTAAAGACTTTTAACGTTCCAAGTACTAAGTTTTAGCTTTGAGGTTTTTCCCACTTTCGAGTGGTTCCTAGCATTGTTTTTCTTCGCGAAGATTCTTAGCACCCCTTGGCCACTTAAAGCCTGCCACGGACTAGGGGCCGTTGCTTGCAATGTCTTTTCCATCCTTGTCTTTCTTGGGATATCCTTGGGGACCTTTAATACAGTGGTTTGCCATTGCCTTCCATATTCTTATGCCGTTGACATCCTTTGTTTATCTGCCTTTTAGAGACAGTTTCCCACCGTAAGGACAAAAAAATTCCCTGTCTCACGTATGCTCAATCGCCCTCTATCCACAGACCGTTGGCAAGGTGAGTGGAATCGCTTATACCGGCGCCGTGATTGTCGTTGTGGTCTTCATCCGTAACCCTGGACAAGGGATCCTAAACAGGTACTAGTTCCCCGGGTCAGGGACCACCTGGAATCTGTGGAGGGCAGGGACTGATTCATTTTCCCTGATAGGACTGTCCAAGGTAATCCAAGGAGTTCCTACCCACTACCCAATTCATTAACCCACTTAATACTAAATAGAATAAAGGGTGGAACATTCACATCAGTAGAACTGCGAACACGAGTTGTTAAAATAAAAGAGGAAAAATCACCACGTGGTAGAAGTATCGGCGAAGGGATGAAGTGACAATCTTCCATAGAGGCAACAGTCTGCCAATGAACAAACAAAGCTTATATAAAAGAAGTAGAAGAAGAAGAAGAAAAAGAAGAAGAAGAAGAAGAAGGAGAAAACATATCGATCTGAACTTAGACTTCCCAACACAGGTTGGTAAATTATATATTGTTTTCTTTTATAATGTTCTTTAAGATATCTATCTGATTTAAATTTTCATTTCCTATGTGAATTAATTTGATTCTACAGTTAATATTACAATTATCATCTCTAACTGCAAATTTTTGCACGACCTTTTCTGTAATAACTCCACTAAAAAAACAAACAAACAAAAAAAAACAATATTTAATGCATTACATTTTCTATATTCCGCTATGATGACCATTTTATATTAAAAATGGAATTCAGTCGTTTTGAATTTTGTCATCACTTTTATAAACCTACCTATCAGCATTGTTTTATGCATGGCTAAATTGGTTTTAAAAATTGTAATGCATAAAGCTAGCATTTAAAATATTTATTACGGTTATTAATATTTTTCATATTGCAAAAAGGTTATGTTAACAATTGTTGAACGAGCAAAAACTAGATTATAAAATGTTACACCCAATTAAAGAATTACAAAATTAATCTTACAATTATAGAAGATGAAAGTACGACTTAAGATAGTAAGAGAGCTCGTTCTAACGAAGCAGAAGAAAGTTTTTCAGTGTAGAACTTACAACCTTCTCCAATGTATACGCAAGCAACGTACATCAGAATAAAATCATGGAAAAACGATTCCTATGAATTCTGTATCACATCACGTATTCTTCTTTCTGCCTCTTTCTGTTTTTTTTTTTTGGTAGCTAAATAAAGCGGTACATAAAGCAGATATTTGAAGTATTTCTCCTGGGGTTTCAATAATGTATGTACATGTATGTTAACAATTTCTAGAATTGCCTTATGCATTATGAACAAACGCGACTTTGGAATACATATTTTACATTCGGGGACATTTGAATTTTTTAAATGTTAAGTCAAACGGAACGAAAGTGCGTCTTCGGGGACATCTCGTTCAGGATCTTATTTGAACGTTACGCTAAAGGTTCTTATGCAGTATTATTATAGTGGAGGATTTGTAACTACATTTTAATAATATCTGCTTATGAAAAATTATTGAAGGGTTTAGTCAAATGTTACATGCTGCCATTGTGTAATGAGAATGATGATAAAGTCTATTAGGTGAACTTATAAGGTTCTTTTCATTAATTAAATAAGCAACGGGGATATAATGGGATACTGATGCGTTTCAAATAGCCTAGCCTGTATCAAGTAGATTGAGTGTGATCTACCCGGGTTCCTGAGGGGTCAACATTGCACATTCTTCTAGCCCACCAACACGTCTGGCCAGCGTGATGGGATGTGCTCAAAACCTCTAGAAAAAACTAATGTCGATTTTAACAGAGACACGAAAGGTACAATTCCATAAAGTAACATATAACTAAAAACTCTACAAACTATGGTGAAATTGACACTGAGAGTGCAGTACGGCTAAGCTAGAGCAATGATTTTCTTATGGAGAATAAACGCACAGGGTTTTCGATCTTCGCCAGCTGTTGATTGCTCACTCAAGAGCGTCGCACAGAACCGGTATAGATAAAAAGAATCTCTCGGCAATAAATAATATTTTATATTATGTATATGTTACGGACAATGATGTAAATCCGGTCAATAACGTTTTTAACCGATCAATTTCGACAATGGCCGGTTGAATTAGTCATTGTCGACAATAGCTGGATATTAACGCTATTGTCCATAGAAACTGGACATTGAAAATAATTTTAAATTCTTGATAACATTTCTATCATTGTTCGGCCAATGTCAACATTGCTTATTGTTAATGGGTCATTGTTAAAATTTTGACTAAAAGCTAGGTTATGTGTATTGTTTACTTCATTTCTATTCTCGTACTAAAATTACTCTTAACAAATTTATGTAAAAAGTGTTATCATAAATATCAACGATGTGCGCACTCGTTTTAATAATTATATAAACTCAATAGTTAGGTCAAAACGTAAAGACAATAAATCATTTTTAAATTATAATGAATACAATAGCCGAATAAGTGAAATTAAAGAAGTGAAAAATGTTTTTCTGGGTACTAAAAAACATCAAAGCACAAGTATATGCCACTTGATGAAAACACTCAGTCTAAAGTATTATATTATGCTACCACTGATGATACAATCATAATGCGCACTTAGCAATTGGGCATGGCGGACACACAACTGCGTATTATTATCTTGCGTAATAATCCTGGTAGATTAGTGACACAGTATCAGGTATCTAAACTTCTTGGAGAGGTATTTCTATTTGCAGCTACTCCAACTATTGCGGTAAAGGGGTTTGGAAACTGTGGCATAGGTCCTATAAACAGACAGAAGTTTACTGACGCGGATTTTGCTACAGCCATGACCACAGAAATTTCCGTGCAAGATTCCATCTCTCTTCAAGAAGCTGAAAATCAAGAACTGGGTGTCCAAGAGGAAACTTCTGCTGTGGCACCATAGAAAAATTTGGCAGATTCGCAAAAAATTTCTCGACGTCAAGAGACACCACTTGCAAGTTAAGAGAACCCGCCTTCTGGAGAGATAGATTTCCGACCAGCAACCTCTGCATCCAACGCTTCAGTTCCTATGTTTTTCAATCACCACAGACAAAATGTCACTGTAGGATCTGGAGATCCAAACTCTACATTCGTTCTAATCTCTAAAGACTCGTCAAAGCCAAGTACTTCAATATTCCAGCCCAGTCTACTGCCTTATTTCAGTACTTCATGTGATTTAATTAGCAACTTCAAGAGCAAGGGGCACTATACTTTTGCTGTAAGCCCACAGGATATTGTTTCAATCCCTAAAGCAAATATTATTAAACGAGAAAATAATCGAAAAAAAAGGAACAGCTACAGTTTTGACCTCAAGACTTTTCAAGATAAGAAAAAAAAAAAGGCTTAAGTAAAAAAAAGCTGGAACTGAAAAAAGGAAGGCAGAGTAACAAGAGGAATGAAGGAAGCAAAGAAAAATTTAAAGGAAAGCTGAAAACGAAATCAAAATTAGCGTGTTCTTTATTTAATGACTCAGTGACGTGAGTGATACTGATTACCTTTCCTGTGGGGACTTATATTCAAAGTTAAGGAAAAATGAAGGATGGATAAGGTGTTCGGGTTGTTTACGACGGGCACATGAAGCTTGTGCTGGGTGTGAAGAGGAAGGCAATGACTTTATTTGTGACGTTTGTAAATAAACTCGGTGTGAAACTTTCTTTTTCTACGATGGCAATAATGTTTTTATTTTGAAAATACACTTTAAATTTAAATTAAACTTTAAATTTTGTATTTTACATCGGGCAAAGTAGCCCCCTCATGGACAGTTTGCGCCACCCCGCAGGGCAAAGTGGTCATTTGGTAGGGTTAGGGTAAAAAATATGTATGTAAAAAATTTAACGAGATGAAGTGAAAATTAAAATTGCCTTATGTAGCTAAGTATATAGGAAATCGTATGTTAATAAATAGTGTATTTCTTATTTATTTTCTTCAAGATAAAAAAAATATTCTTTAGCATGGTCACTTTGCCCACTTTTCTCCTAGTGATGTCAAAAAATTAATCATATTATGTTGTTTATAGGTGATGTCATTCAAAGAATTCAAATATTTCTTGAAATATATACCTAAGTATTTTGATAAGTTATTTACAACGAAAACTATGAATTTTGCGTAAAAAATGTCAACTTGATATATAAAATAAAAATAAATAAAATGCTCAGATTAAATTCAAAACAAATAATGCTCGATTTATTGTTTTAAGATAGCTTACGAAGAGTTAGAATAGGAATATGCAAATCGTTTGGATGTCACAACTGTCCAAAATATGAAAATGGTCACTTTTACCTATACTTATCGAAATTTTACTAAGCAAATTCCATAGTAAGCGGTCAATGAACTTAACCGTATTGTCTTGGTTTTGATTTTTATCGATAAAACTCTGAGTTTCAACACTCTGAGCTGAGATATCGAATTTTTACGTAGGGTTGACACAAAGTAAAAAAAAATATTTCTCGCGCATAGCTGACATTTAAAATTGCCAGTGGCTTCAAGCGTTGTTTCTGAGAGAACGGATTCTTCTACAGAAAAGGGCTAATAAATATTTTTGATTAAAACTATCTCAGCTCATTTCTTGTTTAAAATTTTTTTTCTAAGGTGTACAGATTCTTGGTAAATATATGTTTTACGTTCAAAATTCAGCTTGTTCGTATGATGTTTAGAGATTCTGCAGCATTTTCATCTCTGACGACTGAAGTACAATAAGAAGTGATATAATTAAAAAACAGATCCGTAAAGAGAAATCAATAACGAAATTCATTTAAAAACAAACAAATAATATGATATGATCAATGAGCAAATAAAGACAATTTTAAAAGGCAATAGGATAGATAACAAGAGAAAATCGAAAAAGGAGCCGTCTATAAAATTTCAAATGGAATATCAGGTCGCTTTATGCCAATAACAATGTCACAAACATTTATAAACTACAAAAATGTTTTGCTCTTAAAAATGACATCGGCGAACTGTGTCGAAACAGTAAAGAATTACTCACCATATATTAAAATAATAAAAATATTACTGACATTTTATTCATTGAATACAAATAGATGGTCCACTTTACTAGCTGTACGATTGTAATAAAAAAACTGATATAACCCTCTCCAGGCAGAGGTTTTTTACCGCTTCCTATCGGAATTTTTGGAGCTGGTTCCCTTTTCCGTCGGAAAACAAGCGCCCTCTTGCTTGTTCACACAAATTAACGAACACACATCCCAATTAGAGCACAACAGTCTACGGATTAGAACATCGGATGAATAGAGTGAACGATAAAACCGCATCGATCCGAACTATTTGGTCCGGATTGTCCGAAAAAATCCTTTGTGAAGTCTATCTTTATAAAAGTTAGACTAAAAGGTACAGATATTTGATTTCTTTAATGACATTAGACAATGTATACACAAATTTCAGATCTAGAGACACGTATTGAACATATCATGGAAAGGCAATTATGGAGAACTATTATAAGAAGATAAAAGGCAAATACTGCATGCGACATTTGCGTTTGTTGCAGTGCAAGACTCAATGAGGGGATAAGTCAACAAATACACACAATAAATCACGATAGATAGATTATAAATAGGAGTACAGGAATAAGATTAAGCTGTTAATGGCATAACTGAATCCAAAAAATATTGTTCTGAAGAAATATTGTTCTTATAGCATTTTAATGCAATTTATAATTTCTGTTGGGAATAAGCCACAATTTTAATTTAAAATTAAGTTTATTTGACTTTCGAGTTCCACTTCGGAAATTGTTTCTAGGAAAATATTGAAATGTTTTCTACACTGAGCTAATTATGTCTAATTTTGGAATGGACGGATTAGTAACAGCAAAGTTTAGACCTTTTGACAGTATTAAACTCTCCGTTGCATTTAAATGCCTATTTAATAGATTACACTGTTGCTAATATATCCTGAAGCTATTTTATTGAGGTATCTTAAAGCAATTCCTGTTTTATTGAGAATAAGCCACAATTTAAATTTAAAATAAGTTTACTGACGTTTCACTTTGCACTTTCTTTCAGAAGAAGAAAACAGAACGGTTTCCGAAGTGGAAAATGAAAAAACGAATAAATTTATTTTAAACAAAATAATTGTAATATGCCATTATTTCTATTTAGGTTCTTAAGTATGTTTACTGTTTTGTTCTAAAAGAATATCAAATTTATTTAACTGTATATTTGCTATATGCGGAACGTTGCAAATATAAAGCAATGAGAAAAACAAATTCAATGAGGAGAAATCGATATTATATAGAAAAGGTGAGCGAGGTGGAAATAAAAAGAAAGTATATCAATAAAATAAATAAAGGGCTATTATCCCAGAAAGAAGAAGAGAAACTAGAAATAGAACAAGTGTGGCAAGCTACAAGAGGGGCAAACAATAAAATTCTACAGAAGAGCCAAATAAAATTTGGGCACAATTGGTTTGATGAAGAATGCCTTAAAATAGCAGAGGAAAAGAGAAGATTAAAACAATTGGCATTCAGATAATAATGATGGTATGAACCAGAGTTACAAAGATCAAAGAAGAATCATGAGGTTATGTAGACGAAAGAAAAGATAATATAACGAAAAAAGAATAAAAGAAATACGGTCGTTTTATCAAGAACTTAGAAAAACTAAAAGAGGATACCAGAATTAAAATTTATACATGAAAAAAGGGAATGGAACACTCACGAGTGAAAAAGAATCAGTGATGGGAGAGGCATTTTAGTGAACTACTGAATGGGCAAAATCCAGATGAGAAAGAAAATTTCCTTATACAGGATGATGGCATAAAAACAGAACTGTATAGTGAAGGAGAGATTAAAAATATAATCAATGGGCTCAAAAATAACAAAAGAACGGGAGAAAACGAAATAGTTGCAGAAATACTAAAGAATGGAGAGGAAGAACTGCAAAACAGGATGTAAGTCTGATCAAGAGGATATGAGAAAAGGAAATATGCCAAAAGATTGGATCAAAGCTTTATTATACCACATATACAATAAAGGGGATAGATTTTCATGTGAAAATTACAGAGGCATTGCTCTATTAGATACTTGTTACAAAATATTAGCCAGCGTGCTCAGAGGGAGACTAAACAGATTTGCTGATTACAAACTACGTGAGTATCAGGCCGGTTTTAGAGTTAATTGATCAGATCAGATTTTTACACTAAAAGAAATTCAAACTACCTGCTATGAATATAAGGTAACCGTTCATGTATTATTCATAGATTTTAAACAAGCGTATGATAGAATAAAAAGGAATAAAATGTACGAAGCACTGAGCTCCTTGGGCATACCCGCAAAACTGGTTAGGTCAGTAAGAATGACTTTGAATAGCACACGAAATCATTCAGTATGGAGAGGATTTTCACCGGATGAGTTTAAAGTTAATAGAGGTCTTAGACAACGAGATCCGTTATTCACGGTTCCTTTTGGTATTGGAAACAATAATTAGAAATAGCCGAATTAAAACGACCGGATCCATCTTCTACAATGAACACCGACGTCTGGCCTTCACTGACGATCTTACTATTCAAATGAAAACAAGAAAAAACAAATTAGGCAAAATATTTTGACCCAGAAATAAACCAAGAAAAGTCAAAGTGCATGATATTTGGAAATATAGAGCAAAAAATAGGGACAGTTTACTTTCATATCTAATGGATCAAGGGAATATAATTTCGCGAGAGTGGCCCATTTTACTTATCTGAGGGTTATTATAAAAGATAAAGGTTAGGAAGAATGGGAACTGAACCAGATTGGCAAAGGGCAATAAAAAGATGGAAAGCCTAAGAACACTGGTGAAATATCAAATATGTATCAAGAAAAACAAAATTAAGAATATATAAAATAGTAATAAGGCCCACAATGACGTATGGTAGTGAGATATAGACAATAAAAAAAGAAAATACGGAGAAATTGGAAAGATGGGAAATAAAAATGGTCAGAGCCACATGAGGCAGCAAAAACAAGGTGGACGGTTGGGTGCGACGAGCAAACAAGGAGCTAGAAGAACTGTATAACGAACAAAGCATCACTCGCTTCTCCAAGCGATCAGCATGCCAAAAATGATTCTTAAACGGGACATAATCACGAAAAGAATTAAAAGACAAACCAGACAAAGATGGTTTTATAGCGTACAGGAAAATCTCAGAAAAGGGAGAATTGATTGTTGCGAAGAAAGAGTTTTATATATTTTACAAAAAAAAAGTAATATATTAATTGTATTTTAGCCGAAGGCCTTCAAGGTCTGTTGAGCATTGTACCTTGCCGTTTTTTATGTTTTTTGGTGCGTAGATTAGATTTTTGACCGTACCAGACTGAAAATCGGTCAGATAATTTGATATTAACAATTTAAATGTTTAAATGATTGTATCTTTTAAACCATAGAGATACTTAATTTTACTAAAATGAAAATTGTTTCTTTTGAAAAAATAAACAAAATGGCGTTTGGTAAATTCTGATTCGACTGTTAGAACCGAAGTTATAACAAATTTTGTGAAAAACTTGGAGCTTTTCCAAGAATAACTCAGCTTTCAAAGGTGCTATTGACTTTTAGAACTCCCTCATTTTAAAGGTAATTGCTGCAGCTTTAAAACAACTTTGCAAAATTATTTTATCTTTATTAATAAAAAAGTTATACTTAACAAACATTAAAAATTTCACTAAAAAGTTGCGAATAAATTTGTTTTTCTTCAAACGTCAAATAATGATGACATTACTTATCTAACTTGATCCTGTCAAAGTTTGATGTCTCCGCCGGCAGCAGTTTTTTTTCCCATTTCTTTACGGCGGAGGGAAAAATGTTGTCATGGCAACAATATGAAACATGTCACAAAGCAACAATACAAATGTCATTAACAACAATTAAACATCATTTTTATTTATAGTAATATTAAAAGTACAATTAGTTAATGAGGCATTTTCAAAATTGAAACCGTGCAAAAATGTTCCCGACTCTTGATACGCATTGGTAATTGTTGATGATACTGATGGTCGAGAACAACTTTCAGCAATCATTCCCGATGTTGGCGGCTTGCGAACAACAATAAGCTGTCTTTAATAATTGCAAACAACTGTCAAACAACTGTAACCAGGGAGACGCAAATCCCACCGACGACTTAATTATTTTAATTTCTAACATCTAGACGACTTTGATAGTTGTCACAGTTAATTTCGAGTAAAAATAGCGTATGAATTGTACTATTTATGGTTGAAAATTGCTACGTTTGAAGAAAAAATAGTATACTTTATTCGGCAAAGAAGCGACTTTTCTTGACGCGCCCGTAATAGATGGCATGCTTCTCCGCCTCATAAAGTAATATACTATTATAACCGATTTAAACAAAATTAAGTTATAAACTGTGAAAATTTGGCTATCGGAAATTATACTATACTTATATCAAAATAAACATTATAAGCTTTGGTAAATGTTTCTATGTTAATTTTTGAACAAGATATGGAACTTTTAATAACGCGCTCTGAGGCGCACAGTCAGATCGCAGCGAATCCGAGAGGGCGTAAACTGCGCGTGTAATTTAGTTTTCAATATCTCGGCAAAAAAATAATATAGAAACATTTATGAAATTGTTCTATGGCTTCCATTAACCAAACTGCCAACGTTTACGACTAAATTTTGTTTAAAACTCTTATAAACAAATGAATTCACTTTTCAACGAAAATTTTAACTATAAATTGCTAAAACTTTTTTATTTATAATAATAAAGTATTATGCAAGGCCGTCCAGTACAGTACTGGCGGTACAGTAGTAAACAGTGTTTATCTTCGGTACTACTTCTTCTTCTTCTAGTGCCGTTTGCACTAATGAAGGTTGGCTATAACCAATGCAAATTCGTCTCTATCTTCTGCGTTTCTTAAAATCGTTTGTGTGTTTTGTAGCATTTCAAATTTATTGGAATCCCCTCGTATATGTGTTAATTGAAATCCCCTTATATATGCATTATAATATGTAACGAAGAATTTTTTTAATGTTTCTTAGTTCGTATCCTTCAATTTAAAACCCAAATAATCTTTTTCGTTCTTTTTAGGTCGCCGCCGTCGATAATAAATTGTTTTATTGTTTATTTATGTCACAGGCGCAAATTCTTCGATATTTCTTTGTTCAAACCGCCCGATATTGCGTTTTCAAATTAATTTACGTCTTAATTTTCGTTGTGTTTAGTTTATACCCTAAGTGCTTTGTTTGTTCTAACTTATGCGAGCAATTTTTAAAGATAATTTCGTCACTTTCGTTGGAGCCGTGGTGAAGAGCGGTGATTTCCGGAGTTATGTCCAAATTCATCCATCGAATTTGTGGTTTTCTGTTTTTGGTCCCTTTTTATGGAAATATGTAGCAGTGAAAAGTAGTTTTGTGGCAGTTAATGCTTCAATTAATGTTTTGAGTGAGGATTGGAAGAATCGTCGTTTCCATCCTCGTTTTGTTTCTCCCTGTTTGTCATCCAAGGCTTTTTGGCAGTTTGGAGATGGATTTGTTCGTGTGTTCGTTACGCAGAGAGTGGAGCCCAGGTCTACCCCCAGTTAGTTGCAGTTATGGTTCCAGAACATTCAAAGTGTGATTTGGTGAATTAAGGTAACTTTTGTTTCAAATTTTAAAGTAAAGACAGACATCTTTTTAAATAATAATTTGCTTTCATACAGGATAAAAAATTGTAATATTTAAAGTAGTAAATTTTATGGTTTGACTTTAGCTGTCATTTTATTTGATTAGTTTTGTTTTAAATTTAATGTTAACATATGACAGCTTGCTTTATTGTTTTCGATATTTATTTGTTTTGTTTGTTTTAAAGAAAGGTTAATCTCTGTGCGATAACACTTGTAAGTTTATGTAGTATCTCCAACTCCTGGAGTTTGTAAACGGATGACATGTAAGTTTTTTCTGTATTTTTTTTTTAATTGTGACTATTAATATAGTGTTTTTATGTTCTCTATGTTTTGTAACTGTTTGTGGTGACACAAAAATAAATGTTAAATTTTGTTTCTTAACATTTGTTTATTTTTTTACTAACCTTTTGTTTGAGTTTAATTTGAAAAAGATTTTGAATGTTTTGCATTTCTAATAATTACATCTCCAGTTACGACTAGCTGGTTGTAATAGGTATAATTAGGCACCTCAAGTGGCGCCCTATATTAAATTTCTTGAGGTGTTTCCGGTTTATTTTCATTCTGTTTGTCCCAAGAGATTTATGACCCTTTATTTCATTTTCTGTAGTTGCCTCAATCCAAACCCCCTTGTCTTTTACTTATCCACGACCCCAGCTCTCCAACTAACCCCTGAGTGCCCGTTCGCACAAGTAGCGTTTATTTTGCTTACCCTATCTTCGCCCCAAGAATTTCTATCCCCCATCTTCTACCCCTAATAGTAATACCCCTATGGTAGGCAAAATATTATCGTTAAAGTTTAACCCGGTCCAGTCGCGAATGTTTTTCAGCTAGGATATTTGTCGTCTAGCAGGACCCCTTTTTCCTTCGATTTTATCCTTCATAATCAGCTGCAACAACTCGTACATATCATTTCTAAGTATGTGCCCCAAATATGCTGTCTTTCGCCTTTTAATGGTGGTCAAAAGTTCTCTGTCTCTTCTCATTCTGTGCAACACCATTTCGTTCGTAATATGATCGGTCGATGGTATCTTCAAAATTCTCCTAAAAAGCCACATCTCAGAAGCTTCCAGTTTTCTCATTAAGTCAACATTAACAGTCCAGGCTTCGACACCATAAAGAAGAATAGAGTGGATATAACATTTTACCATCCGATATCGGAGTATATCGGAATTTACGGTGGGATTTTGGAATAGTTTTTAGTTAAGTTATAGTGCAATAATTAGCTGAGAAACGTTAGCCATCTGTATATAATTATTAAGCCGCAAATGAAATTGGTTTCGATTTATACCATTAAAATAACCTTAAAATTTCGTATCAATACGAGGTGTATTGAGGTATGCATACCGTTATTATTAGCAACTGGACAGGTCAGCACCGATAATTTCGTACCCTGTCCAAGACAACTATGAAGTCAAATAATGAGTCGATTTACACCCCTATTCATAGTCAATCTACCACCGTTAAGTCATATTTTACAGCTTTAGCCCAGCAGCAATTTCCAAAAAAAGATCCGGCTATAATTTTCTGCTCAATCGATGGAGCTGGTCATCAGGATTACCTTATCCCTTTAGGAAGCATAACAGGACCTAAAAATATTATTTTTTGTCCCCGTTTATGAAACAATAGAATTTGTGTATATCTATCTAGTATGCATCTGTTAGAGGATTTTATGAATTCCCACGGCTCAATCGAGGTTCAAGATTAAATTATAAAGGCACGTCGACTTATAACACCAGCTGAGAGACTTATACTGTCAAATGTATCTCCAACTATTCCTCATGAAGTACTTTACAATGAATTGAAAAGTATTGGCTTAAATATGATTTAAGCCAATACATATTTTCCAATCCTTATTAGAAACCATAATTTTTCCTAATTAGGTCCCATATTTATATCTAAGTAAAGAATAACAAAATGCAAATTGGGAAAAATTCTCCAAATATATCAACAATCATATTTCCACTTTTGAAATAACAGACGATATTAACTTGATTATGGACCAGTTTAATCAATTTATCTTAAATGCTGCCCAGAAATTTATTGGTAAATCTAAGTCTGTTAACGGTCGATGTCCTGTACCGTGGTAGAATAAACGTTGTGATACAGCAATCCGTAAAAGTAAAAACGCCCTAAACCGATACAAAAAGCATAAAACACCTCAAAATAAAGTAAAGATTAAAATGCTAAAAGCAAGGGCCCAGCTAACTGTCAAAAATGCTAAGACATTTTCATGGAATAAGTACGTATCGTAAATTAATAGCAATACCCCTCTCTCTGATGTCTGGAACAAAGTTAGAAAAATATCTGGTTTACATACTTTACACAATTTTACACGTTTAAAAGAAAATAATAATATCATAACATCGAGCCGTGATATTGCAAACGTTTTTGACAAAACCCCATTTATCCGTTTGAAGTTCAAAATAATTCCTTAAACCATCCTATTTTTTTTTCAAGAGATAAACTTATCTCTGCTTAACCTGAAGGATTCTAGTCCTGAACCTGATTATATTCCTTCAGCATTGCAGAACCATTTCCTGTTTCAGTTTAAAAAACGTCAAGGTACCGAGGGGACATAAAAGTGCATACTCAACCCTCCCCCCTGGCTGCTAGAGTAACAGTCATAAAAAAAACAATTATGTTGTCAGATAAACGGCTATGAAGGTCTTTCCGTTAAGAAAATAAAAAAAACCATAATAAAAACTAAAATGTCAAGTATCACATAAAAATAAAATCACAATACTGACTGTTTGTTGTTTGTAAAATAAATAAAACTACCTGTTATTGAAACACAATAATCAACATGGACTGCCTCACTAAGGATATTGTTATCAACTAATTAAAAAACCTTTTTGTTATCAACAAACCTGCCACAAGAAAATTAAAATATATTATACTAGTCATCACCTTATAAACTGTCGTATAGTTTATCAATAACTATGTCAACACTACTATACTTATAGTAAAAAATAAACAAATAATTTCCATAAGGTAATAACAGAATTTATTTTTTTGGTAAAAAAAATTTAGTGACACTCGAAGCATACAGCAGCAAATGTCCATAATGACCATTGTGTGTAATGAGAATAATTATTGAGATTTTTATATATATTAGAAAGATTAATTAATATTAAATAATACCAAATATTATGTTTATGTTTAACTGGGTCAAGATTGTGATTTCAAGAATATACTGTTAAGCCGCGTTTACAAGATGACAATTGGCGAGACAATTGTCAGAAGACAACTGACTGGCATGAAATGATTGTCTTCGTCTAAACAGTTCAGGCCAATTGCCTTGACAACTGCACTCACAATTGGCCCAAAATTCAGTTGTCTCCGGGAGTAGACTGAGGACAATGAGCTGCGCCCAGTAAGCCCCCCCACCACTCGAAATCTCAATTGTCGCGACAATTGGCGCCGTGTGAACGGTGTAGGCCAATAGTGCTGTCTTGTTTTTTGCCAGTTCCCTCACCGGACACCACAGATGACGAGCAGTCGGCCATGTTTTAGCTGTCTACTGCCATGGCAATAGTTGGCCCCGTATAAACATCTTCTCGTTCAACTGGACTCTCCTCCGACAATCCGCAACCACGTGATGACAATTGTCATCGTGTAAACGCGGCTTTATACCCAATTGAGATACGGGAATAAACTTTGACACTGTTTAGCAAAGACGTGTTATTATATTCTATCTTATTTACTGAAAATTGAAAAAAACCTACCTCCGACAATCTTACATGGCGATCCTGCGGTCTTTGTTATGCAGTTACTATAGATAGTTAGGTTCGTAGACAAGTATTTTAGCTAGTTAGTTAAAAAATTAATTATGCAAAAAGTAAATAAGAAAAAGTTAAGTTAGAAAAAGTTGAATACATTTGAAAAAAATTAAAGTCTAACAGAAAATTTCAGCAACAAAATCGATAACAAGAAATAATAGATGTCAAAGAAAAAACAGTTGATCTTCTTCTTCACGTGCCATATAATATAAAGATTATCCAAGCTTGGCGACTACCACTTCAAAGATTTTTCGATCTTCTACCACATGGAATAACTGTTATGCATTTGATATCTGGTGGTGAGAGCCACCATTGTGTTAAATACCAACTATGAACGACACAATATGATAAAAAAGAAGCAAATAAACATATGGACACATCCAAACAACGAACAAAATTTTGAAGATCATATCGGTAAATTCCTTCAAGAAAAATCATCAACAAATGATATTAACATCCTAAATGACATAATAGTAGAAGCAATAACAGAAGCTCAAAAGAAATTCTGCCCAAAAAACGTGAAGGAAGAAAAAATTAATCTGGAAACACAGAAAAAAATGGAACAAAGAAGAATACTGAGAAGCGACGAAAACTCTAGTAACGACGATAAAAATAGAATGAACAAGGAAGTATCAAGAGAAATCAGAAAAGACCTAAGAAAATACAAAGATGAGAAAATCATCAAAACTATTGAGGAAAATAAGAGTATGAAAATAATGAGACGCAAACTCACAAATGGAAATAAACAAATAGTCAAACTCAAGGATAGAAATGGCAACATCACATCAAACAGAGAACATTTGTTACAAATTGTGGAATCATTCTCTGAGACATTATATAGCAACCAATCGACTCTAGATATAGTTGAATATCAGCAGAGGAAGGTTCAAAATCAGGGTTCCGAAGATATCCCAGAAATCTCTTTGGACGAAATTTACAAGGCTCTAAAAAAGATGAAGAATAACAAAGCTCCGGGGGAGGACGGTGTCGTCACGGAAGCGATTAAGATAGGAGGCTCAGTGCTGATAGCCAAAATTCAAATGCTCTTTAATCTATGCCTATGGAATCAAAATATCCCAACAAAGTGGAATAATTCAATAACTGTACTCTTACACAAGAAGGGAGATATAGCAGACCTGGAAAGATACAGACCAATTAGTCTCCTTAACCATCTTTATAAATTATACACCCGAATAATACACACCTTTATACACCTCTAAGGACTTCTATTTTGTCTTTAATAATTAGTTGTAGTATTCTATATCGATTTTCCCTTACTATGTCTGAGATAAGACATTTTCTGGTGTTTAACAGTCTTCAGCAATTCTCTATCTTTATTGCCCCTTCTTAGTACTTTCTCATAAGTTTTTCTTGCTGTCCAAGGTGTCTTCAGCATCCGTTTATGAATCCATATTTTCAATGCTTGAATTATGTTCATACTTGATACTTTTAGTGTCCACACCTTAGCTCCACATAAAAGTACAGAACAAATATAGCACTTAACCATTGTTTGTCTAAGTTCTAAACTGAGATGATTATTGCAAAAAATGCCGTCATGTTCATAAAAGTAGTTTTCGTCACTGCTATTCTTCATTTTATTTCTATGTCTGTATCTAGTTGGTCCATTATGGAAGTTCCCAAATTCGAAGTCTACAAAGCATGCAAATACATCTCTTCTTTGATCACGGCATTTTTGTAATAGGATACTTAGCGCAAAAATTGCCTCCCTAATTCTCATAGCATTTCTAAAACCAAATTGGGATTATACGAGATCTTTTTGAATTTGAATATAATTCTATTGTGGAGTATTGTTAAAAAATCTTAAGAGTGTGGCTCATTCGGCTAATTAGTCGATATTCTGAGCATTTTCTAGCATTTTGCGTTTTTCCATTTCAACCATAAACATCTATTTGATGCAATAGAAATCAGTGATTAAACACTCTTTTAAATGTAGATTGAGAAAAAAAAAATTAATATGAGACTCAATTAAATAAAAAAGGTAAATGTTTTAAACTCGACAATTTATACAAAGCGCCAATTGATTTTTAATTAATAATTGATTTATAAATTTGGATATTGATTAATAAAAGTTTAAAATAAATGTTTTAAAATTTACATTTTAAAATAGCTTCATGTATTTTATGAATATTAATGAAAATCCACGCATGCTATTCATAATGTATATATAACCAATTGTTAAATGAAATAAACAAAAATTTGGATATTGTATACCTAATTGTTTGGTTCAATTTATTCCATTGGAATATTAACTGTTTTTCTGATAACTCTATTTGTTTTTGTTTTAACATACAGAGCGCGGCTGAACATATACTATGGAACAAATTCATTATTTTGCAAACAATTTACTTTTTACTAAAATCTTGAAAAAGGTTGATTTTTAATTTTAAGTGCCGATTTATTAAATAATATGGGAACATGGTGACGTCACCAGTTTTGACGCGGTGGCGTAATTGTTAATTTTATCAAATTGAAATACATAATACCTCATTTGAAAGGTCTTTTAATCCTCCATTCAGTAATGGCCTAGTTGGTTAATTAATATTTCTACAAAGTGAATACAAATTAATTTTATTTTTTAGCTAGAGGATTTGCTACAAATGTTAAAAAATTTTAACAATAAGCTATTGTAAAGGGTGTTTCTTTAGGGTTATAGAAATGTAAGTTGGTAACACTTTTTTAGCTGTTTAAATTGGGTTTGGCATTTCAGCATAAATAGACTACAACTGTTTCAGCAAGATAAACAAAAGGTTTAGACATTCTATCACCTCAACAAAAACATATCCAGGCGCAGATGTCTTCTCAGATCATAGTCTATTGGTTACAAATATCTACATACGATTCAAAATAATTCCTAAGAAAATGAGGCTCAAGATAGATATAAGACTACTAAAAGAAAATGACACCAAGAAAAAAGTAAAAACAGAGATTAATAAGAATTTTGCCAAAATAGTTGAAGACACTACTAGAAGCATAGAAGAACTGTGGAACGAAATAAAAACATCTATTACCACAATTGAGCATGAATATCTGAAAGTGATCCAATTGTACGCTCCGACCAAAAGCCACGACGATGAAGAAGTAGAAATATTTTATGATGAAATAAGAACAGCTATAGATACAAATAAAGCAAATTACGAAATACTATCAGGATATTTTAATGCTAAATTGGGCAAAAAAGGGGAAGATTACGAACATTTAATTGGTAACTATGGCTACGGGAAAAGAAACGATAGAGGAGAAATGCTTCTCAATTTCATGAATGAACATAACATGTACTCAATGAACTCCTTTTTCAATAAAAAACCAAGCAGAAAATGGACATGGATGAGCCCCGATAAAAAGACAAAGAATGAAATAGATTATATCTTAACGAAGCATAGAAACCTAGTAGAAGACGTATCAGTATTAAATCAGTTTGACCTAGAAAGCGGTCATAGACTAATAAGAACAAAACTAATAATTAACAAAAAACTAGAAAGAAAAAGAATACATGAAAAAAGATACAAATGGACATCTGAAGAAATCAAAAATAGTGAATTTAATAACAAGATAGCGCATGCATTAAATCAAGTTAGCATGCAGCAGATAACCTCCAATGATATTGATGATTTGAATAACCTTATTACCGAAACAGTGAATAAAAGCCTTCTGCAACTAAAAAAACCAAAAACAACATACAATGAATTAGACAAAGAAATATTACAACAAATAAAAAGAAGGAAGATCTTAAATAAATCTAACAAAAGGGGAACCGACGAATATAGAGAACTTAATAGGCAGATTAGAAAAGGAATCAGACAACAAAAAAGAAAAGAAAGCGAAAAATTAATAACAACAAGTATTGAAAAAAATAAGAGTATGAAATGCCTCAGACCGACACTAGAGACCGATAGAGATATGTGAAGGCGCTAGTCTACGCCAATAAGCATGAGACGATTGACCACTTGGAGCACAACATTCACCGTATTATTGCCGATATACGGCGAGAAATATTGGAAAAAGTGATCAAAAATTGGACATCCAGATTAGACCACGTCAGAGCTAGCCATCACACCCTTTAGTTTATTATTTTAGGTAATACAACAGCAATTAGTCGTCAATAATCAAGTTGCTATTAATCGATAAAAATCAAGTTGCCTACCTAATGTCAATTAAAATCAGTTGACGTTTTGTCAGATACACAAAATTTAATGTAAAAATTTTTAAAAGTAAATTATGGCTACTTTAAGTAAAACTAAACGCATAGAAATTTTACTTTTTATAAGATGTGGAGATAAAACGCGAAATCAGCAACACGTATGCGATTTGTTTAATGTAAAGTATCAGCCAACCAACAGTATTAAAAAAAATTCACAGAAACTGGTCATGTTAAAAAAATTTTAAATGTTGGATGTCCTAAGGTACCTAAAAACGTGAAACTTGATGTTGTATTACATAAGTGTTGAAGATAATCCTCATAATACTTCTAGGCACATGTCAAAGGTCGATATGCGTTCTAAAAGATGAAAAGTACCATCCGTACAAAATTCCGTTACAGCAAGAATCAAGAAATCAACATTTTTCAGGATTTATGTAACCTCAATACACGTTTTATTAAACAAATTATGTTTTCTGATGGGGCTACATTTTGCCCAAATGGTTTAGTCAATCGTCAAAATTGCAAATACTTGATTAAGAATAACCCTCACTGGATGACTGAAAGTTATACTTAACACCATCAGAAAATTAATGTCTGGATAGGAATAATGTCGAAACTATTGGACTTAATCTATTGGAAACTATTGGAAAATCTTACAGGGGAACTTTATCTGCAATTTCTGCGAAACAGAATTGCAAGTCTTTACCAATATGTTTCCAAACGCCAACAATCCTAACTTACCAAATAATAGTATCTGGGTACAATAAGATGGTGCAATCCCGCATTATGCACGTGATGTTCGGGAGGTTTTAAACCAGTGTTTTCCTGTGAGGTGGATTTGTAGATGAGGACCAATAGTGTGGCCCCAAGATCTCCAGATCTTACATCTTTAGATTTTTTCCAATGAGGTATGTAGATACGCCACAAAATCTACAGGAGTTGCAAGTTCGAAAATGAAGGTACTTTAAGATTGTAAACTTTTTTCAAATAATAGGCTGGTTTTGTCAAAATTGTCTGTTCATTAACCTGGCTATAGATTTACATGACCTGCAGAGCTTTACAAATAAGAAATAATAATTGTTTAAGTAAATTTCTGGTTATTCCTGGCGATCATAAAATCCGGGTCACCTTAAAAATTTCAAGTTTTTGGAATATTTTTGCCTCTGGTGCAGTAATAATCTTTTTTAGGCTAACGTATTGTTTATTTGTCATCAATGGTTGTTTTGAAAGAAAAAAAAAACGGTTTTTTATTGTTTTTATTGAAAAAGCAAAAAACAAACCAAATTGTTAATAAAACAGGCATACGGAAAAAATGGAAAAAACAAAACGTGGTAAAATGTCAGTAAAATTTCAATGACTAATATCGTGTATTGTGTCCACTTGCTCTAATGAGCTCTTGCAGACGACGGGGCATACTCTCAATTTTTCTCCGAATTACATGTTTTGGTATGTTATTCCACTCTCTCACTAACAGATCCTTAAGCTCATGTGCGTTGTTAGGAGGAGATGTTAGGGATTGAATACGTTTTTTCAAATCGTCCCAGATATGTTCGATGGGATTCAGGTCCGGAGACCTAGCTGGCCAGGGTAACCTCGTAATTCCAACCTCGTCCAAGTATTGCATACTGATCGTGGCAACGTGCGTTCGCGCGTTGTTCTGCATAAAAACGACGTTTTCTCCAAGCCTTGTCATGGTATGCATAACATGTTCTTCCAGAATCTCCGTAATGTCCCTTCGTGCAGTTAAGGACCCATTTTCGATGAAGGGTAATTCTGTGCGGAAGTCGGAAGATACACCTCCCCAAGCCATGACCGAGCAATTGGAGCAATGCATGCTTGTGAAAATCATTCACCGGTTCTCCTCCAAACTCTTACACGTCCATCGGATCCAGTTAGGCAGAAACGATATTCATCTGGGAATAACTCTTTGCTCCAATCATTAATTCCCCAATGCGCGTATTGTCGAGCAAAAGGTAGTCGTGCAACTCGATGCGCCAGGCGAAGTGGCGGTCCTGTAACCATTACCCGAGAAGATAGTCCAAAAGAATGAAATCTTCTCCTGACTGTTGCAACGCTAACATTGCGATTTCGTACTTCCTGTAGACGATTTCGATGCATAATCGCAGTTGAGGTCCGGTTTCGTAAAGCCTGAAACACAAGAAAACGGTCATCTCGTACCGTGGTCATTTTTCTTCGTCCAGAGCCAGGTCGTCTGAATAGCAAACCCTTCTCCTGAAAACGTTGAAGCACTCGTTGAACCGTAGAAAGGCTTACGCCAACAGTTCTTGCGACTTGCCGTTGAGTGTGATCGTCTTTCACAAGTGCAACAATTTGTGCCGTTTAAACAACAGTCAAGGGAATTTTTGGCAAAAAATAAACAATAATAAACACTAATAATGGCACTAATAAACACTAATGGTGGCAATAATAAACGTTTGTTTGTTGCGTTTAAACAGAAAGTCGAAGCACAAATGAGACATTTAAAACAAGCGGCAGTTACAGGAACCTTTCATTTTGGGAAGTGTGCACTTTTCCGCGAAATTAGCACAATTGAAATTCTTTGTTGCAAAGGAAACCGCTAAGCCGACAACAATTCTCAGAAACATGCATTAGTTTGTATTTGTGTTATTATTTACGATAAAGCTCGTTAAAAATGAAATATCGGTGATTTTCAAGGTGACCCGGATTTTATGATCGCGAGTGTATATGGATAACCTTCCCTGCTTCTTATTTTCTTGTTCTTGTCTAAAGTCTCTATATTACTTTTCTATATCAAATTCTTTTCCCTCTTCGATTCACTTTCCTGACTCTTACTAGTATAAAAACGATAAAGATGCCGATAAGAAAACAATATGAAATATTTTCATATTGATTACACTTTCTGATAAAAAGAAGTATTTAGGAAACCCGCAAACTATTTCATTAAATTTTCTTGCCATACTAAAAAACTATTTTGTAATTTTCATCATCATCAATGTAATAATTGATCATTATATTTTATATTAAAAAAATTAAAATGAGAATAAATCGAGCAAGATGAGATAAAAATCCAATTGGGAAGAAAGCGTGTAGATTGGTGTAGAGGTAGAAAGGTGTGGGAGTTCTGACGGTGGCAATGTAACATACCATTCTTAAGTATCTTGAAAGATATTTACATGCGAACCATTAGAGATATGAGGTGAAGGAAAAATGTATGTTTGTGGGACTACAGAGCCGAACTTCGCTGCAAAGTAAACAAAGGTAAGTACATTATCAAATAACGTACACAAAACCAAATTGTAAAAAGAAATGAAATGAAATTGTAAAATTAAATAAGACTCCAGTACGTTATGCATTGTGGATAAACTTGCAAAAACATGTGATATTGATGTTGTGCATCTTCCTCCGTACCATTGCCAACTAAACTCCATTGAAGTGATATGGGTACAAGTTAAAAGATATATAGATCGACATAATACGATAATTAAATTAAAAGATGTACAAGCATTGCTAGAAAGTTCCCTATCACATGTGACCAAGAAAAATTGGCAAAAAGGCAATTGACTATCTGCTAAAAGAAAAAAAAAACATGCGGAATTTGGACAAAATCTTGGATGATGATAATACAGTGTCATTGGTAATAATATCTGTAAATAAGGTCCCATCAACCAACTAAAATCATTGGTTAGGACCGGTTTTCAATCTGCATTATATTTTTAAATGGTTTTATTATCAAATTTACATATTTTTTTTTAAAACCCAATTTTTCATTCTAATAAGTAATTTTAATGAAAAAAGTTTGTAATTTTAAAAACTATTCAAGCCTTTTTACGGTAAAAATAAATATAAATTCTATTTATAACCAATATGTTGTAAAATTTATAGCTATTATTTTTACAATATAGCCAACACATTTTTTTGCATACAAAATATAAAAAAGTGTGTCACAAATCCATTTGGCTTCTTATTTTCAGGGTATAAAATTGTTACAAAAAAAATTAGAAGTTCATACGAACACCCCAGAATTTTCCCAAAAGTCCGCCCGTCAGAATCTTAAAAGGGATAAAAACAAAAATAGGTTATTGTTAGAAGTGCTCGTTCGACCACTCTTGACTAGGCTGCGGCAGACGACATTTGGTTCAGTCACCCCCTCCATGCGAAATACAGTGTACTAAGCAACTTAGAAATATCGATTTGAAAATTTGATCATTTATTTTGTTGACTAAGCAGTGTTAACTTCAACCCATTTGTTTAAATTTTCTACCGTTTCCCCGTCGCTTACTTAAGTTTATTAAAAACTGTTCTTACTCAAGACACATTTGCTTAATTCAGTAATTCAACGGGTAAGTCTAACAATTATTACTTATCATTTAAGATTGGATAAATGTATAATAAATGGGTGCATTAAGGAAATTTTTTTTTTATAATTATGTTTATGTACAATCTACATCATTACAGAGTATTAAGTAAATGTGTTTCAGGTTTTGCGCGTGAAGGAAAGACATCCAATGATGTCTCACTTTATTCTGTTTTGGTTTAGTTTTGGAGTAAGTCTTGGGGCCATGTTCTATCTAGTCTTCTTGTGGCTGGACCATTGTTGAATAATTCCCTTACTAGCTCATTTTTATGGTGAACGGTACGTTCATTTTGTGACTCCGTGGCTCGACGGATTTCTTTTCTGATGAAAGGAATCTTTAAATCGTAGTGAAGTGTTTGATTACTTACGTACCATGGTGCATCCACTATCGACCTTAGCACTTTAGACTGGAATCGCCCCATAGGTGGAGTCCGTAGAATTTTCCAATTTCCGAATGCAGCTCTTCAGAACAGAAAGGTGGCGTTACAAGGAATGAAATTCCATCATCGCTGGAGAATACTTTTGTAACTCCATATGATATATCTCCACTCCTCAGGCACCTCATCAGGCAAAAAGTTGAAGACCTTCGCAAGGATCAACTGTTTTCACCTTCACACCAAATTATCTTTTGATGAAAGCAAAACACAAAACACCCAAGTCAACTTCACAGGCAGCTAGAAAGGCTGTAACAGAAAGGTTTTTAGAAAAAACAAAGAAAATAAGAGAGTTGATGATGATGAATATGAAACCGCCTTTATATTTTGCTCGGAAGTATTCAGTAAATCGCAGGTGAAGGAGGTTTGAATTAAGTGCAATTTGTGCACTAAATGGTGTTATTTATTGTGTGCAGGTGTAACGCAACATAGACTCAGCTTGTAAAAATATCAAATTAGCTCTGACAAGCGTATCAAATGAAATACTAGGATACAAAAAGAAAACAACAAAAAAATGGTTAGATGATAAATGCCTGAACTCCATAACAGCAAGAAATATGGCTAGAAAGAACATGCTACAAAACCCCTCACACAATAACAATGAAATGTATAGACAAAGAAGAACAGAGACAAGAAAACTAATGAAAAGGAAGAAGAGGGAGTATCAGGAACAAATAATCAGAGATTATTTGTTCAAAAGAAAGAACAAACAAGTGAGACAGTTCTTCAAAGGAGTTTCAGATATCAAGACCGGGTACCAAGCAAGAACAGGAAACTTCCTTCAAAACGACAGCGGGCAGCTTATTACTGATGACAAGCAAATCCTAAAAACCTGGAAGGAATACTTCAATTAACTATTAAACGACCAATCGAGAAGAAACACATCAAACACAGAGGTACATACAGCTGAAATAGAAGACCAATACCCGACATACGAAGAAGTAATACAGGCAATACAGGTATACCCGCAGAGTGCTTAAAACATGAAGGAGAAGCGTTGTACAGTTCTATATACAAGCTAATTCAAGACATTTGGCGAGAAGAAACAATGCCAGATGAATGGAAAGAAGGGGTTATTGTACCAATACACAAAAGTGGAAACAAAAAGCAATGTACTAATTACCGGGGAGTAACACTCCTAAACACCACCTACAAAATCCTTGCAAACATCCTGCTAGAAAGAACCAAAACATACCCAGAAGGAATCGTTGGAGATTATCAATGCGGATTTAGACCAAGCCGCTCTACCATTGACCAGATATTCACAATAAAACAGATAATGGAAAAATGCTGGGAGTTTGATCCTGAGCTTCATCAGATGTTCGTAGATTTTAAACAAGCATTTGATAGAGTATGCAGGGCCAGACTGTGGACAGCGATGCAGGAACTTGGCTTTCCAAAAAAAAATATCAGGTTGATACGAATGTGTATGGAACGGTTACGATGTAAGGTGAGAGTTGGACAACAATACTCGGAGACATTTGAAATAAAAAATGGACTAAAACAGGGAGATGCACTTTCACCACAACTCTTCAATTTAGCTCTGGAACACATAAACAGAAGTGCAAGAATCGAAAAACCGAATAGAGTATTTCATGGAGAAGGACCAAACTTACTACTGGCATTTGCAGATGATATCGATCTAATACGAAACACACGATTAAGGATGAAGGAGACTTTCGTGAGGTTCGAGAAGGAAGCAGGACACATATGTATATGAGCCGCAATAACCAAAGCAGAGACAGAATCGGTCAGAACATCACCATCGATGACTTTAACTTTGAGCGTGTTAGCGAATCCAAGTATCTTGAAACAACAAGAACTGAAGACAATAACGGATCACAAGAAATTAACAACAGGATCCAGGCCGACAACAGATGTCTTTTTACCCTCTAAAACCCTATAAAATCGAAACAATTAACAAGACGTACGAAGATACAGGTCTATAAAACAATCATACGACCCGTTGTGATGTATGGAAGCGAAAAGTGGACGATAACAAAGGAAAACGAAGAGAGACTATGTGTTTGGGAAAGAAATCCTAAGGAAGATCTTTGGCCCTGTGCTGGATGAAACATCAGGACAATATAGGATAAGAACTAACAAAGAGCTCGAAGAACTTTACCCAGACGCCAACATCATAAAAGAAATAAAGTCCAGAAGTCTCCAATGGGCAGGACACCTCAGAAGACATTCTGATGAACGAACAGTAAGACTGGTGTAGGAGGAAGTCCCAACTGGAAGGAGACCACGCGGACGCCCTCGTCTCCGGTGGCGAGATAATATAGCAGGAGACCTAAGTACTATGGGCATGGAGAATTGGATGAAGGTTGCTCAAGACAGAAAACAGTGGAGGCATGTTGTCGAGTCGGCTAAAACGCACGAAGGAAAGCAGAAATTGTAAACTTACGATTTTTGTAAATAACACTGTAGGTGTTATTACTTATTGTGTTAATAACACAAATGTCATTTTACCCTAACCATGGTGTAAAACGGTCCCTTTGGAGCTTTTCAAAAATAATGTTATTTTTCTTTTCACTGTATACTTAGATATAATTTTTACAAAGAAATATGTTCTGTTACACCACAGATATTATATGATTAAGCTGTACTTAATTTTCTCGTTTTTTGTTATTTCTTCTTCTTCTTCTTAAGGTGCCGTGCATTTCTGCGTAGGCGTCCACCGTACATCGTCTTGTCAGGTAAGATGTTAAATAGTCAGGATTAAATAATTCTGTTTTTAGCAGCATTGCGAAGCATTTCATAGCTGTGGATTCGTGTCCATTGTCGAATATTGCGTAGCCATGACATTTTTTTACGTCCCAGACATCTCCTACCCTCTATCTTCCCTTCGAGTATCAGTTGCTGAAAAGTATATCTTTCTCCTCGTAATATGTGTCCCAAGTATGCAGTCCTCTTACTTTTTACATAACTAAAAAGTTCCCTATCCTGTAAGCCCGCTCTTCGGAGTACTTGTTATTTCTAGCTTAAAAAAATGTAGAGGGACCATTTTGCCTCACTCTCCCCTACTGTATTTTTTTTTTAATTTTAATTTATTACTCTATGTCGAATGAGAAAAGATTATATTCGAATATTCGTAGCCGAGTAGTCTATTTAAGAACACGAGATTTTATACCGATTTTTATTTTTTTTTCACTAAATAATTCTCAAACTAATATTTTCTTCTTTTACCATTTTAGGACGATATATCATGACTCATCTTCTCTTATAATATAAATACTGATATTTTCATATCTCATGATCCATCTTCCATGCAAAACAAACATGGAAAGATATTGTAAATATTTCAATATGAACTCCACGGAAACAAAAGGTCTCGTTGGTGACAAAAACCTTTTAATCTTGAACCACTCATCTTTGTGCGATGGCCAAACATGCCATCCCCTAATTCCTATTTAATCCTTCAACAACAAAAGGTTTGTCACAACTTTCTAATCCAATATCGGCAGGATAATCTAATATACCCTGGATTTTGAGTAAAGCCTCAACGGTCCTCGTTCGCCTTTGTACCACAATTGTTTTATCCTCTTAGATATACACTCGTGCACGAAATACGTGCAGCATACAGCTCAGGAGGCTTATGTCTCTATTGATAGTACGAAAAACATTTGAAACATATTTTTTTGTTAAAGAGTGCACAAAATGTCACCCAATTCTATCGATTTTGTTTTATTCATTGAATTCGAGAGATGTGTTGTTGCTAGATCCGACTCGTAGAAAATATTCACATGACTCGCTATATTCCAACCTACACTGCTCATTGTATTTGAAGCTGTTAATTAAGTTAATTTTTCCGTAATACATAATTAGTGGCGTGGAGTCAATATGACTTTTCGTATTTAAAAGCAGTAAAAACTAAATTATTAAAACTTAATTTTTTAATTTTTATATTTTAAACTTTTTTTTATATTTTACAAACATTGTCGGATCAACCTCTTGAAGTTCTTAGCGATATTTACATAAACATGAGATAATTTACTTATAAATATTAAATTTTGTTAAGTATATTAATGTCTTTAAAGAATTTTACTAAATTGTTGATTGAATTGTTGATCCGACGAGTGGCTGTCTCTGCAACTGGTATCTTGGACACTTTATAAGGACGTGCTTAACACTGGACACTGAGTGAAACATAATTATAATTAAATTATAATTATTATCTAATAATTGAAAGTATCAAACCAAAACTTCAAAGGTATAAAGCACATTATTCAATCAAAGCGCTCAGTGGTATATTTTAATCTGAGTCTAAATCTAAATCTTCAGACCAAGCATCTGATTCAGACTCGATCTCCGTTTCATCATCTTGGATGATTTTTGTCTCTCAGTCTCTTCTAAAAGTAGATCCGGTCTAGCATCGTAAATAAAGTTCTATTTTTCGTTTAAAACCAAATTTAAATGAATAGCAACCAGCTCCTAAATTGTATCCTGTGATAAACTATTTATTTTGCTTGTATGTATGAGGCCGTGTAAAGACCAGTTTCTTTCTGAAGAGGCAGAAGATGGAGGTCTATTTAAAATTCGGGAGGCAATTGGCATAAGTGGCAGCCATTGACACAAACCTTGCCACCATATAATTCCTTCCTTACATCTAGATTTAGTGAAAGAGCCATTGCAGAAATGATAGCTTCCATTAGTTGGTCTTCATTCAATTGTTCTCCTTTAAAGCGAGCATCAAGAAAGATTTTCGGCTTAGAACAAAATTCTTAGCATTCTTCAACATATTTTAGCAAGCTTTCGATAGGAGAACTAGTCTGGTCAACTTGTTGAAGAATATTTAATATTCTGTCTCTTATATACTTTGTAACGATAAGACTACCAAAGAGAATTAAAATACTATTATAAAAATATTACTTCAACCAAACATGGGAGCTTATCGTCTATGCCTCGCCTTACTCAGTCTCTCAAGTGTGAATTCGTCTTGTCTTAAACCATGAATTAAACCATGAACCCTTAGGTGATAGAAAATAAAACAATTACTTAACTAATCATATTTATTTACAATACAATAACAGCCTGTATTAGAGAAACATCAAAGGGGGTTTAACTTCCTTGCGATTTTACAAAATTACAATTAAATAAATACCAGATGGCAAGGATAAAATGAAAAATAATTATTATTAAGCTTAGATAAATTTTGTTAGATTCCTACTGCACAAAATTGAAAAACGTGGCTTCGAAAGAAGTAAGGTTATGAATATTGAAAATCCTGTCAGAATTATAGAATATAGATTACAATGAAATTATTGTAATTCCCCCCCAAGAGAATTCTGCAGATCATAAAATGAAGCTTATAATAATTCTTACCTTCTTTTATAAATTTCGATTACTGACAAAAAATAATCCCACCACGTTTACAAAAAATGATTGACAGAAAGTAGGGAGACTAAAATGAAGTAGGCACAGATGACATAGGACGTATGCCTATGATGGAATTAGCTCTTCTGTTAACATAGAACAGAATATTTAGTCTACCGGACAGAAACAGAGAGGGCGAATATTTATCCTACGGGACAGAAAGTGAGATAAAAGAAAGACAGAGGGCGCCAACTACTTTTTCAAGAAAAAATGGTAAAAAAAGAAACTGCAGATAAAGGAATTAATAAATTAATAAAGAAATCAAAATAAAATAATTATTTAAACATAAATTAATAAAGATGTGACGTTCATAACGTTACAAAATTAAAGACAAAAGGCACTTCTGATAATACAGATCTATGCTATTTCACTAAATTTATCGATTTTGATACGGTATGCAGAATTTGTTTAGTATATAGTAAGTTTTGCCAGAACGCATCATCTAATATAATTTTTTTAATATTTTGTTTTACATTCATGTTTTCCATTAATACAATACATTGCAGAGCTTCCTTATTTCTTAAAAGCGAATACAATGTTATAAACAGAGAACCCCATCTTGTTTTTGCAGGTAATTTAAGGAAAATTACTTATTTTTGGGTATTTTTCGGCTTGTTAAATGCAGCAAAATATTTAACAAATTTTTAGACTCTACTTTTTCTTTTTTTTTTTTAATTTTCTTTTATAAAGTCCTTTAATAGTAAATTCAGAGTGTGAGCTGCACAACCTACACAAGATATATGTATGAAGATTTGTTGTATTTATATACCCAAGCAGCTTTTATATTGCTATAAAACAGGTTTTTTTTCGGTACCCATTTTTCCGGAAATTTTAAATCTCTAGTCGCGACTTATAGTTTAAGATGGCCTGATTTAATGTAAATAAATCGAATTCTTGTGCACGTTACTCCACTAATAATACTGTATGTTTAACTATAAGTAGTTAATAAAATGCGATAAACAGAACAAATCTATAACAATTTTATAATAGAAAATAAAAAAAAATAATTTGGACGCTAATGGGTTAAGCTTCCAAGATACTTATTTATAACTGTTACAGTTTTCTATTATATCGTTTACAAATATTAAGTTTAACATTTTTAATTACACTTATAATAAATAATTAGTTTTTATTTTTTATCCTCGTTATCCTAGTAATACTAGAAGTCTATTTTAAAAGTAATTATCAAAGAAAATAATTTTTAAACTATTTATTCTACTATTCACCGGTTCCTTTTCGAGCTCTTGAAGTTATCCGCAAGATAAACATTCCCACTGCAGTGGAAAAACCGCAAGTACAATGTTTATTGCCTTCGTTCGAATCCGGTCCTGTTCTGCTCGAGTGTTTTCTTTGCCAAGAGCTTCCATTCCACAATTTGTTGATAATGAATGGGCTGAAAACGGCCTGATTCACACGAGACATTCCTTTCACAAATTTCGTTTTTCGTTTATTTTTCTAATAGCCTTTTCACTTGTCTACGGTAGATGGAAAATTAGCTCAAGAGCACTAGAGAACGGTAAAATTATTATAAGAGATAGAGTTTGCCAAGCAGCTAAATAATTTACATACTACTTTTTTTATACATCATGTGAATTATTGAAATGGTTAATAAAAATTTATATGGAAATATAGTGTAATATGAAGGGTCTACTTACGACACAACAACGTATACTCATTCGATATCTCACAATGTATTCGCAGAGATACAACAGCATTCCAACTGGTTACAAAAAAGAGAGCTATGTCAAAAAATTAAGAGTATCATACGCTGTTCTAAACCAAAAAACTATGCAGTATACATATATGCAGTATATATAGTTAATAACGAGTTAATGGTAACAGAATGGTACGAACTTCAATGAAAATTGGAACCATTCCGTAGAAATTAAATGTAGGATAGAGAAAGCAAGATCTGCATTTCAAAAAATAGCTAAGCTATTCAAATGCCATGATTTATCAGTACCCATAAAAATCAGGTGACTACGATGTTATATCTTTCCTATATTGTTTTACGGAGTTGGTTTTCGAAATTTGACTTTATCGTCGAATCCTGAAGATATCCTATACCGAAGGAACAGCGAAAGATATGGGTTGCTGCAATTAATTCTACAAGAAAAAGTAGAAGGAAAACGAGGACTAGGAGGGCGAACGATTTCCTGGCTGAAAAATCTACGTACGTGGTTCAACACAACAACCACAAATCTTTTCAGAGCAGCAGTTTGCAAAATACAGATTGCCCTGGTGGTCGCCAACATCCGAAACGGATAGGCACTACTAGAAGAAGAAGAAGAAGAAGAAGGTAACAGATATAGACAAAGTAGCACATATATGTACTAAACCTCCTGGTGTAAACTAAATGATGAGTAGATATTTATAGATCTTGAGAAGGCGTATGACACTGTTCCCAGACAAGAGCTATGGAGATTTATAAGAGAGAACTGGGTTTCTGAGAAGTACGTACATCAAAGTAAGAACTATTGTCAGGTTAACCGACAGTTTTCCAGTGACGGTTGGTTTGCATTAAGGCTCTTTACTAAGTCCTTACCTGTTTAATCTTATTATGGATGTACTGACGAGAGAAAGTAAGGGAGGGGGCTCCTTGGTCAACGCTCTTTGCTGATGATATCGTGATAGTATCGGATAGCAAAGAAATGTTGGAGGAGAAGTTGGAGTGTTAGAACAGGGCTATTGAAGAGGGCGGACTTAAGGTTAAGAACTTAAGGTATTGAAGAAAATGGGACCCTAGATCGAGAAATTGTCCACAGGATACAGACTGCTTGATTTACCTGAAAGTGAATGAGCGGGATACTTTGTGATGAAAAAATCGATTAAGGGCTGAAAAAAAAATATACAAGAGTGTGGTGATACCTGCGTTGGTGTAAAGAGGTGAGGTGTGTCCTGTAAAGAAGAAGGATGTAGCTAAAATTAAAATGTTACGGCAGATGTTGGTAAAAATTTGATTAGGGAAATAGCCGGGATGACTAAAGTCTCAAAAAAGTATAAGAATAAAGACTGCAGGGGTTTAGTTATGTCAGACGTAGAGATGAACACTATGTGGGACGAAGGATAGAGCTAGAAGTTGATGAAATAAGAGGTATAGGAAAACCGAGGAGAAGATGAAAGGACGGTGTGGCAGATGACTTAAGAGAGAAGGGTTTAGTTGAAGACGACCCGATAGACAGAAATGAGTGGCGACCCAAAGGAAAGAACAGCGACCCCTGAAAAGGGAAAAGCCGAGGAAGAAGAAGACGAAGAAGTTAAAAACTAGAGGGAAGACTGCTTTAAAAGTCGTACACTAGTTATGTCAACTCATATAAAAAAACCCTTAAATGGCCCACTGACTGAACAACCTCCGTACATGTTTGCATAAAAAACGTTCCACCACAGAATGCAACAACTCTGGATTAACATCAAATAAGAATAATAACAAATAAAATCCTTCTACAAATAATAAACAATAGAGTAGATCAATTTATTGCCAGACAAGTAGCTCCTAAACAAGCCACATTCGTAAAAGAAAGGGAAACAAGAGAGCACATTTTGAATCTACGACAACTTATCGAAAAATCAAGACAGTTCAACATTCCCATGTATTTCTCTTTCGTGGACTACGAGAAAGGCATCGATAATATACAATGGCATTTACTATAACCCATTTTTATTAATTTGAAAATTTCTGTTCACCTAGTTAAACTACTAAAAATTTGTATGAAAACAATGAAGCAATCGTGAGATTGGAAAACACATATTCTTCGTGGTGCAAAATTAGAAAATGCACCAGACAAGGCTGTCTAAATAGGGTATCTAAAATAGCTTTACAGGTGAAAGGAACATCATGAACTTGAATGAAAACTGTAGATAAAACACATGAGTTTTAGAAAGGTAAGATGATAGTTAAACATCTACTGCCTGTATGGGTGAAGGCGTTTCCGCATTTAAAGATGATCGTGCCGATGATGAAGAGTTTGTAGTATCTATGTGAAGAAGGTGTGGTGTATTCTACTACGTTTTTAAAACTTATTATAAGCCACCTTTATGTAGTGCAGACAGTTTAGACAGAGCTTAGGACGTTTTATTTCATTAATTCATAGATTTAAGTTTAAAGCAAGAAATTCTGGATAGTTAAGAATGTTGTGTGCTTTCTGCCAAAACGGACATTGCAGTTGAGTAGCAGCAAGTGATTTTAAAGTCTTACGCCTAACGAAATTCCTGTGAAAAACAGAATTTTTCTCACTACTCTCTAACTCTCCATTTTCCAAGATATCTGCCCTTTTTTAAAAATATAATACCTGATTAAACGGGTGAGGTGATGGTTTAACAGATTTTCATTCACGTTTATTATGATAGTGTAATTTACTTATTACTATGTAATTTAGAAGTATGCACTTTGACGTAAATGATGGACACTCTTTATGTCTGTTTAAGGCAAAATGAAAATGGGCTATGTGTGGCTATACTTTGTATCAAGAACAAATCTTGATTTGCATACCTTTCGTAGATTAATTGCAGCCTTAAGATAATGAAATCGTTATGATTGGCTTACATACTAGCCGAAACAAGCAGGATTCAGCTCAGAATCATACTGGACATGTGCCAGTCAAGCGACATCTGTACCCAATGAGATTATTTCATGGAGACTTAAGCTGCAGATTCTGTAACAAAGAATACGAAACAGTCCAAAGAAACAATATTTTGCTGACTGCCAGGCACTAGATCATGAGCGGCAAAAACCATTTGGAGATTGGCAATTGACTCCTCAAATGTATGGTATCTATCCACTAAATCTATATAGGTTGGTGCAGGATTTTAGAATTTAGTACAATCGTCAGAGATTTGACCCCTAAAAATCATACAAACAAGCTGAATTTTGCCGAGAATATCAATTGTGAGACCCCAAAAAATGGCAAAAAGGTTTATCACTTGTACCCTTGGGCTTCCCCTTAAAATCCCAATCATATAGGGGTAAAAACTCAAAATAATCGATTTACGAAGAACCTGTACTTCGAACAAAAAAATGTTTTAAATAAAAAATGTAGCTAAGATAATTCATAATTCCTAACAAAAATGTTAATTAGCACTTTTTCTGTAAAATGATCGGTTCTCTCAGAAACAACACTTGAAGCGACCGGCGATTTTGAATGTCAGTTGCGCGCGAAATCAATGTTAAATAAAATGTGTAACAAGTCATGCTAAAAATTCGATATCTTTTGATCATTTTGAGTATGCTATCGACAAAAATCAAAATGCGGTTTAAAGGTGAAGAGCACAGCTTTTTTGTGCAAATTTTATATTTTGCCGCAAATGAAATAAGTTTCTATAAATGTGTTCGGTCATAGTGAAATTTCGATTCTTAGAAACCAATCTTCAAAACCTATAACAAAATATTTTAATTTTGAGTTGTGACAACAAAATTGAAGCATTTGAAATATGATTAAAAAACGCAGAATTTAAACTTTTACATTACAAACAATCGCCCGTCACGGGAAATGCCACCAAGAAAATGGTTTTGAATGTAATTTGTAGCAGAAGATAGGAAAATTTGAAAAACGTACTACAGTACAGTTTTAAATGTTTCAGATCGTTTGTAATGTGAAAGTTTAAATTCAGCGTTTTTAAGCATATTGCAAATGCCTCACATTTGTTGCTATAAATTAAAACTAAAATTTCATGTTCTAGGTTTTAAAGATTAGGCTCTAGTTATCAAAACTTCACAGTGGTCGGTTAATAAAAGGGATAAATTGTATTGATCTCATGAGAATCATAAAAATTGGCAAAAACTTAGTTTAATTGCTGCAAAATACAAAAACTGCGTACAAATCCAACGTTGGCGCCAACGTTGGAGCCAACATTACTCTGTTCCCTCGTTCGGTGATGCATCTACACATTGGGTTGAGTATTGGGCTGATATCAGTCTGTTCCCTCTAGAGCCAACGTTAACATGTCCGACATGGAAATTGCAGCGGCTGCGACTTTCGTGATAATAAGTGCATATGATTATATTTTGCTATAAAAAAGGCGAATTTTATGTCATTTTGTCTACAGCGTTACTTAAAGCTACTACATCTTTAAAGATGCCGTATTTGGCAACTGCAGACTGAATATATATGAATGTAAACCTTAACTAAATTCCCAAATTTTTTAGCCTTCTATTTTGGCTATATTCTGCATCAAACGTGGCTTTAATCCACAGCTAATATATGGAAGTACATATTTTAAAAGATACATGACCATACGATGGTGGTCTATTAGGATAAAATGATCTATATTTCAAAATTAAAAGCATATAGTTTTGTAAAATACTTAGATACGTACATTTCTTTTGGTGCCTGAAAGATACTGAAAAAACCAGATATGTATATTATTTATTTATGTAAGAAATAGTCTTTTAAGCATAAACCCAGTTCTGATAGACCACCGACATGTATCGGAGTGTTAATTCTAAACAACGCAACGGAGGTGACTCAGGTGGCCGAAGATCGATTTTTACATGTTTTTAATGCCGTCGTGGAATGGAAATTTTCTTCGATAAAGTAATTTTTATTTTCTAAAAAGAATGCTGACTACCTAATTTTATGTTAACCTTATGTTTACCTAATTTTATGCAGGATGCGAATATTATGCGCCAAAAACTAAATTATGCGCAAATAGCATAATTATACGCCGATTGGAACACTGCTGTAACGCCAATGTGTGGTCGGCATCAACGGCAACACCAATATTGGCGCCAATCCCTTTGATGTGTACGAAAAAACCGACAGTCCACGGAAAACTCCCACCGTTGGAGCAAGTCATAAAAACGTTGGCGCCAACATTGGCTCCAACACTGTTTTGTCGGTACACACATTAAACGCTGTTGAGGCCAACGTTGGCCCCCATGTGTGGAGCCGGCATCTTGATTTTTGTTGATAGAACACTCGGATCAAAAGATATCGAATTTTTACCGTCGAGCTGATACAAATTTGTTTTGAACATTGATTTCGCGTACGTAACTGATATTAAAAATTGCCGATCGCTTCAAGCGTTGTTTTTGAGAGAACGGTTTATTCTACATAAAAAATGCTAATAAACATTTTGTTGAAAATGATCTAAGCTACATTTTTTATATGAAACATTTCTTTCTATGGCTTACAGGTTCATGGTAAATCGATTTTTTCCGTTTCTCCCCTCTACCCCCTTTCGTTTTAGGAGAAACCCGTGGGTAAAAGTGGTAACCTTTTTGCAACTCTTTTGGCGTCCTAATACTGATACTCTCGGCATAATTCAGCTTGTTTGTATGATTTTTAGAGGATCTTTAATTGCATCTTTAACTTTCATGTAACTATTGTTGCTGCACATTAGCACAGGAGTACCGATGTCTTTATGTATCTTCTAAAATACAGTAACAGCTTGTATAATTCTTAGAAACTGAAAATTTTGTTACCGAGAATTGAACTCTTGCGTTCTGGCTTAAAATGCCAGTAGGCTGAGCTACGGCCTCCACATCAAAAGTAAATGACAGATGTGTAATATGCCAATTTACCCAGTAAGACCAATCGATGTGTAATAGACGGCTTCGAAATATAAGTAAAAAAATATTAAAAATTTATTCATGAGAACAGCAATGCTTTTTGTTTAATTTCGCATAAATAATACTCTAAACATTTATTTCCAAGTATAGATCACATTCCGACTCATCAATCACCGTCTGTTGTCCTCTGAAATTCCCAACTCGGCGGCGGCATCGATCAAATGTCAAGGAACGAATCATTTATGCATCAGCCGTTCCAACGAATTCCATCAAAATGGAAAAGTCCCTAATACATCCCATCACCGAATCCATATCTGCCCTGCTTTGTGTCGTTCAGTTCAGTTCAGTTCAGTTCAAACTGAATATTCTCTTTTTCCGTTCATCCTCAAATGCAATATTCAAGAGATTTAGTAAATGAACTATGAGTTGATTATTGGATGAAGCAATCATGGGAATATTTGTCGATTTTATTGTCCTCTCTGTTTTTTCAGACGATGATTGGAAAAATAGAGTGTTGATGATTGCTAGGTGGATGAGGGACAAAGGAATATTAATGGAAATTGTACCGATATCGATGTACCAAATACAACGCACTAATTAAGAATCGAAAATGAAAAGTCTACTAATTAAAGACACAAAATAAAACTATAGAAAATAGAGATCAGGTAAATATAGAAAATGTCAGTAGTATCAAAAAATATTACAAAAATGACCTGATAAAATTTGTTAATGCCATAAATTAATAAAAATGATCCTCATCTAGAGTCAGAGAGAAATTGCATAGCAAATAAATAAATGTTTGGAACAGAAAATATTCGCCAAAAACAGAAAAAGGTTAACAAAAATATTACAATACAAATAGACCTATTAGCTATTTAAATCGAAACCAATATAATCGGGAGACCATACTAACTTATTACAAAAGTTGAATAAAAATTAATTAGCTCGCTATAGCATGTTTTAGATTTTTTTAGCTTTTAGGCTTTCATAAGTTTTAGGATCTGCCTAGGTGCTTTTGGATCAAGCACAGCTATGTATTCTGAAGCAATAAAAAATAAACACTTTGGTTAAGACGACAACGCCTTCTTCTCTCGTATTCAGCTAGTTTTTCAGCCAATTCACACAACCTAGTATACCTTACTCCTTTCTCAACCAAACAATCTCATCCAATTCATCAATTTCTGCAAGAACTACCAGGTGGGGAAAAACTCTCTAAAACCTTAATGCTACACTACTTGGAACCTACTCAGAAAACAGAGAACAGGCCCTTAAATCCCGACAACTAACTTTTCATTACCAAACTCAGAAGATATAGCGAAGCGATTACCCGTCTCTCCAAACCAGCCATTGAAAAGTTCATAAAAAAGAAGTATATCTATCAATATTGTTCTGAAGCTATTTTCTTGTGGCATCTTTATGCAATTACTATTTTAATGGGAATAAGCCACAATTTGTCAAATCTATTTGACATCTACTATTGATTTCTTTTGACAGTATCGTTTTCACTACTAAAACTTTTTTGGGAACTTTAGATTTTTTTCTGGCAAGTTTCACACAGATTCAAATAGATCGATATGATTTCTACAGTTATATTCTTGTAATTCTTTCAACATTCTTGTTCTACCTCCATGCCCATGCCTAGATTTATGTGCTTCGTCAATCGATTTAAACAGTTCTTCCAAATGAACATAAAATATATCATTCTGTTTACCTCTACTTAAGGGGCAAATCAGTTTTTCAGTTTCCCCAACCTTCATGACATCATACTTTTTCAACCGCTTGTAGTCATCCGGTATTTTACCACTAGTTTTAGATTTACTTACATGTATATTGTTTATTAAACAATTGTGCTTTTTACTATTCATCACTTCAAGTACTTTTGTATTAAAACGCTCTTCCATTGTTAAATCAAAAATAATCAGTTCTAGGATATCATTCTAGAGCATTACAAAATCTTAAACAGGAACAAATAACTCATGTTTTAACACTAAATTTTTAATCAAGGTCATACCCTAATTTCTTACAGAACAATGACTGACGACTAGCACAAATAGCATGGCAAACGAATAGAGGTGCAAACACATCTACGAATTATTAGATTATTAAATAGATTAATTAGATACTATGTTCGCAAAAAAAAAGATCTAGTAAGATACATAAGAACCATTAGACGTATAAACAATGTATTTTTGGAAAGATCAGATGAGACTATAGATGCAGGACGGCCTAGAAAAAGGGGATATGTAGTCAGATAGAATCTGGAGAAAATAGTAAACGCGGGAAATACTCAAGAAGAATTGTAACGCCATTGATAATAATGAATATTTAGATATCGTAATTTACGAATAAATACATAGTTTTCTTGAAACCAAAACTAAAAACATCCAGTTTCATATTTTTCGCTGATGTGATTTTAACTTTGTCTCAGGGCTTCTTATCTAGTCGCTCTGATGAGTCCTGTAAGGACGAAATATATAAACAAATTGTAGAAACACTATACGTGAAATCAAATCTTGACTCTCTTTACCCTTGACTTTATTTACTCGTATTTTGAGTATTAGAACAAAGTTCATGAAAGATTCTTGCTTAGATGAATCGATATGATGTGGAATGCAATTTTAGATTCCCAATGTCGATCCATTCAACGTCTGTTTGCTTTGTAAATTGTAGAAGGCATAGATTTAGATAAAAATGTAAATTTTGGTTTCGAACAAGTAGAAATATATATTTATTCGAACAATGAACAAATCTTTAATTTCATACCATAGACACCAGTGCTCCAGAAATAGAT
Organism: Diabrotica undecimpunctata; assembly: GCF_040954645.1. Classification (NCBI taxonomy): domain Eukaryota; kingdom Metazoa; phylum Arthropoda; class Insecta; order Coleoptera; family Chrysomelidae; genus Diabrotica; species Diabrotica undecimpunctata. The sequence goes on from NC_092803.1 coordinate 26,564,810, forward strand.
CACATATCTTCCGTGGGTAATTTGATTAGGTAAAGTTATTACAGAAGCAATTAAATCTTCATGGAGTTGCAAGTTTGCGATCCATCTCGACTTCTTAACACAGCCAAAGTTCCCAACAATGTAACTAAATTTTTACATTCCGACTTTACCATTACAACTTCGACAAGACGTTCCCTCGTCTACGAAACGTTTCTTGCTGTTGTTACGTGGTCGATTCTCGCCAGAAACGCCCGAGGATTTCTTTCTAAATGATACGATGTTCCATAAAGAGTTACATAATTTTTCAACAAACTTTTCTGTTATAAGAGACTTTGCAGCTGTGCAGTCACAACCAAGAATTTTAAAATATATTATACATACAACTCGTCTGACGAGGTATAAACGTATTGAATATTTTTTTACAATTATTGAAGTTTTATAAAACTTAACAGTGAACAAATAAACCGTAACATCAGGATAGAAGGCAATAATCTAGAAAAAGCAGAAAAAGTGTTTCAAATATTTAAAAAATAGAAGTAATAAAAACAGTTCTAAAAAATTTTGCAAAATTTTTGAGAAAAATTCTAATGCAGAATCCTCACCTAAGCCATAAAAAAACTGGTGCAGTAGGCTAGATTGTAGAATACCGCAAAACTTCATACTATGCTTTCTGTATTTTCAAAATTTAAATAATATTTTTAAAATTGATTTGATTAAGTTCACATATTGTGTAACGGACTCTCCTCTTGGTGTAAATGGACTCTTCCAACTCTTTACTGTGACAGCTATTTCGTAAAAAGCCATATTTAGTATGTGCTGATTTAGAAATTTCTTCCAAAGTATAAATATGAAAATTCAACTTAAAATTTTTTACTAATAACTTTTTTTGTCGCCTTTTAATACAATAGTCGAACTGATAATTTTAAAATCCGACATAGAAGATCCAATCTAGAATAAAAATTTAAACATATAATTCAATATTGTTATTAATTGGATGACATTTATGATGACTTTTTAAACTATAAAAAACTATTTTTATACAAATGAAAACATTTCTTTGCAATAATCATCTCAGTTTAGAACTAAGACAAAGAATGGTTAAGTTTTTTAAACTATAAAAAACTATTTTTATAAAAATGAAAACATTTCTTTGCAATAATCATCTCAGTTTAGAAAAAAGACAAAGAATGGTTAAGTGCTATATTTGGTGTGTACTTTTGTATAAAGCAGAAGTTTGGACACAAAAAATATCAAGTATGAACAAAATTCAAGCATTGGAAATGTCAATTCATAGACGGATGCTGAAGATACGTAGGCACTCCGATAAATACTTAGCCTCATCTCCCAATTGCGCCACTATCTCAAGAGAATAGTAGTAAAAGACTAGTAGTTTTGTTTTTTTAAGGGAAATCACGCAGCGGAATCAAAGAGCGTTTAAATGCAGTGTACGGTGACTCTTCTACTTCGATGGCAACCGTCAAAAATTGGCTTTTGATAAGCCACGCCTCGGTACCCCGAAAATGGCTACCACGAAGGATGCCATGACGAACATCCACGATCTAGTATGGTCAGATTGCCGACTGAAAGTTCACGACATAGCTGATACAGCTGGCATCTCAAAATACCGCGTATATCATATCCTTTATGAAATTTTTTACATGAGAAAACTGTCGGCTCAATAGCTGCCGCGTTTGCTCAATTCGGACAACAAACGCAACCGTGAGACCACTTCAGATCAGTGTTTAAAGCTATTTAAGCGTAATTTGAAGGAGTGTCTACGTTGTTTCATAACAGTCGACGAAACATGGATCCACTGGACCAAGAAACAGTCGACGGCACCCGGCGAACGTGCTCAGAAGAAGGCTAAGACTGTCCTATCGGCCGGAAAGGCGACCATTTTCTGGGATTCACAAGAAGTGCTCTACATCGACTACCTCGAGAAGTCCAAAACAGTCACATGGCTCTACTACGCCAAATTATTGGTCCGATTCGACGTAGAATTGCAAAAAAATGACCCCATTTGGCGAAAAAAAAGTGCCCTTAAACCATGACAACGAAGCGGCTCATACCGCCGTCGTCGCCATTGCAAAATTGGTCTGGTCGAATTGGGCTACGAGCTATGGCTTCATCTACTGTATTCTCCAGATTTGGCCCCGTGCGACTTCTTTTTGTTTTCAATCTTGAAAAAAGCATTCGCTGGGCAGAAATTTAAGTCGAATAAGGAGGTCATCGCCACCACAGAAGCCTGCTTTGTAGACCTCAAGAAAACGTATTTTTCAGATAGGTTAAGGAAGTTGGAGAATCGCTGGTTCCCACAGACCGCCTTAGTACCTTGGACAACAAGCAAAACTAATGAGGAAGTACTAAGGAGGGTCAACAAAGATAGAGAATTTCTAAAGACTGTTAAATACAGGAAAATGTCTTATCTGGGACATATAGTGAGAGAAAATCGACATAGAATACTGTAACTGATCCTTAAAGGCACAATAGAAGGCCGCAGACATGTAGAAAAAAAAACAGGTTTCTTGGTTATAAAACATTCGTGAATTGACTCAGATATCAAATGTAGGATAATTCGTCCATGTGGCAGAAGATCTAGAAACCTTAGCAATGCCTATAGCAATGGGACCAAGAATGATATATCAATATAACGATTGGTGAACGTAGAACGTCAGAAATAAGAGCCTTGGGATCAATTGATGGAAAACAGGAGACAGAATAACAAAAAAATCAAATACGAGAATTCTGTGAAATGCAAGCTAGTATACGATTGGGAAGAAGACGGGAATAACACTAGTCTGTTACACGAATGGACAGAAAGACTACTACTCTTACTGACTGAGTAAGAGCTAACTAGCCCAAATAGCATAAGATTTAAAACCAACAGACACTAGTCCACCAGGAAGATCCTTTGAAAGAATTGAGAGATAGCCGGCAATTAACGCCACAAATACGATTACAGTCTTAACTTTTTAAACGTCAACATTCCCATTTTGGGAACACGATAAAAAATATGTTGGATTCAGAAAGTATCGCAATATTGCAATAAATATGTTTTATGTACGTCCCATTCTTGTTAGCCGAAATTTTGTTCTTTTTACTTACAGGATTAACCTAAAAACCGCGTAATATAACGCCAAATATCCTGACACTTGCTTTTTTGTTCTATATTTGTTCAGGAAATAAATCATGTAAAAGAGATATTTTTAAAAAATACCTTTGGGTAACTTTTTTCTGAAAATTTTACGTTCAAAATTCATTGTTATCAGGATGGGAACGTTGGCAAAGCGAAATACTGTTATTTAAAGCTTTCTACAGAATGCCCAACATAATAATTGTATCGGTTTGGATTGCCACGAGTTTGTTAGAAGAAAACATCTGGTGTTTATAACAATTTTGAGTTTTAGTTACGTTTCAGTGAAGAAATGGATATCTCTTTGGATCGAAAAATTGTTTAAGGTAAATTGGCCGCAGTAAAGAAAAGGAAAATACTTCTGATATAAGTATAATTATGCACTTAGATCATCTATAGGAAGGCACAGATTTCTGGTAAATCCACTCGACGACGTGGAAACTTCAACATCTGCAAAACCAGTGGATATTGGTAGTCTTCCTCCTGATTCAGCCGATGTAGATACTGAAAGCAACGAGGATACTATGTACGATCAGGTGTTAGATATTTTTAATGTACCAGACGAAGTACTCGGTCAAGTAGAAATTCATACTTATGAATCTTCGGATGTAGATATATCGGTCTAACGTAAATGAAAAAAGCACAAGAAGATTGGAATTCAACCCTATGCTCAAAGCGATAGATAAAAATATTCACAACTCTACTGTTTCTAAGGAACAACTACGTCAGTTTTTGGGGTTACTTGTGATAAGCCGATATCATGTTCCTTCTGAGGACGATGACTGTGTACTGCAGAAGATATGCAGTTTGATAAAAGATACCCCAATAACATGATTTTTACAGATATTTGAGATTTTTCTACAGGGTTAAGAATCGGACATGAACAGACCTAAAGCCTAATATAAGAAGAAAAAGAAAACAAAGGAGATGAAGAAGTGTTAGCAGGAGATACACACCATATACGTTTAAATTTTTATATACTGAAGTTTATTTTCTGTGACAATTTTAAAAATATTCATCCATATCCATAAAATACGATATACTTAAAAAAAGAAATAAATTTCTTCCGAATTTTGTAAAAAGGAATCATTATGAATATCAACAATAAGAAAATTGTGATCAATATAAATGGTACTTACGATAGTATCCTACACAAACGGCACAGGGCATTACCTGTAAACAAAAAATCAGAAATTAGCATTTTGAATATAATTTTGAATATGATTCAGTCATTACACAGTGCAAACAATACCTCTATACAAATAGCGTTCTAGAATATTTAGATAAGTGTAAGTAAATTTAACTGTACTTGACAAATGTTGGTTGACGGTGAAACTGCTGTCATCTTGCCCGAATATTTTAAACTATAAATACATCAAAATGATACTTATAGTACTTTAGAAATAACTAACTGTATAGCTTTAACTTCTCTTTTTAGAAGACCGTATTGTAACGCTGTTGAATCAGTCATAAATATTTCATTGTTTAGCTTACTCACAAGACGCGTCTTACCGCAAAATTCCACTTACCCAATTTCCGTCGAAAAACGGATTCCGCTTACTAGAACCTATTTCGTTTTTAATTTAATTTATCAGAAAGAAAAACATTAATACACTTCCGAGAAAATTTGAATCGAATCAATCTTTCTCTTTCCTCCCGATTTCCATCCCGCTTCCAGCTACACCGGCAACCACTTCCCTTTTTCGTAGATTCTTTTCCAATCGAGCCGCAATAAATTACTCAACATCAGGTCGATACGTTGGTCCATATTCTGTTCTTTAGTTTTTCTATTTCGTTTAACTTAATGGATTGCTAGTTAGGATGATATTAGAGCCGATTCCGAAGTGTATTGGAGAGATAGCTTAATGGTTTTGTAGAAATATGGTATTCACCTGACATAGACAACAATAAATGCGATAGGATTAAAGAAATATCGTTAATTTACTACCTTTTTTTAACACTATTAAATGCATTTCTTCTTAACGACTTTGATTTTTGTTTTCTTATAGCGACAATTATTACTTGCTTTATTAGTAGTGAAGCATATAATCGCAGTTTTTTGCATAAATCGCTCCAAATATTATTACAAATGATAATTTCACTGTGCGTCAGTTGTAAAATGTGAGCTTAACTTTTTATTTAACAAAATATGTAAAAACTTTAAAAAATTCTATATTTTTCCTTTTTTTTTTCTATATATCTCAAGAACTTAGCTTTAGAATAATTTTGCATAGGACCTAAAAGTTGTATAATTAAGAAGACAATGCTAGTTTTAAATCTTAATAATAATTATTATTATTGAAATGATAATAAAAAACACCAAAAAAAAAAACAGTTAAAAAAAGTTTTTTTTTGTGAGTTTATTTTCCAGACTAATATCAAACTTGGGACCTTCCCATTAAAAGTAGTAATTGCATTAAAAATTATTTTTATTATTGAAAATATACCAAAAAACACAAAAAAACTAGTTAAAAAAAGGTGTTTGTGAGTTTATTTTCCAGACTACAATCACTACTTAGGACCTCCATATTCCGAGAAAGAAAACTCTTTAATATGTTTAATCATCACAAAGAATTTCATTAAAATCGATTTAAAAGTTTTTGCCAAATAATTTTGCAATGTAATTGTTTTTTTAATGAATCATTTTCAAAATTATTCGCATCAAAAACTAAAACTTTTAGATTGTAAAAATATTTTAAATATAGCATTTAAGATTTCAAACCCATTTTGAAGAGATTAGGGAAATTTTTTTTAAAATATTTAAAATTTAGGCTTATACAACTTGAATAATTTCATAAATTGTGGATCAATGTTAATTTTCAAAACGGGTATTAAAAGTGCATCAAAAGACGCTTCAAATGAGAGACAAGATAAGATGATCGGTTCATTAGTTTCTGAGATAATATATAAAATATAATATAATAAAAGTATAGGGTAATAAGATCTGTTTTTTTAAATAAAACCTTTACTATACAAAGCAGTAATTGGGTACAAATTTACATTAGCTACAGACCACTAAAAGTTGGTTAAAACGTTAATAAATGTAGTCTGTCCGTTAAAAAATTTACGGGAGAGCTACTACCAGAACATTTAAAAAAGATTAGCTGTGGATTTTGCTTGTGGATTACCATTACTTTGTGAATTTTGCTCTTTATTACATTGCAGGTTCACATACGTCCTGTAGGTTGTCGTTGACTCTTTAAAATATAAAGTTATATTTGAGAGATCTATCTATATAAAAGGCTATGACGACAGGCCACACTGTAAGTCCAGTAAACTAACGGCGCCATCTAGAAAAGAAATATGAACTACCATATGTCAATCATATTTTGTTCTTAAAAGAATACGTTTAATAAATAATATTGCAATAATGATATTATATTAATATAATTAATAATTAATTTTAATAATATTTTTCATTTCATTTCTATTTTGTTCTTGGTTCAATTAAAAATACTAACCACATCAATTACATATATTAATAATTGTTAATTACATAGATAATTAATAATACGAATATTTATTATTATAAATTTTTTCGCAAATTGCTAAAAATATAGGTTACTGTAATTGTAAGGTAAGATATATATTTATTATATGTCACTGGGTAAGATTTACGCTTATACTATAAAAATAAAATGACTTTTAACAAACGTCAACGATTTGCCAAAATAAAATAAAAACTTAATAAAATTAAATAAAGTTAAATAGAATTATATAAAATTAAATCAAGTTAAACAGAATTATGCAGAATTTTAAATAATTTTTTGAGCATTTTGTGGTGGGGGTAGAATAGTTCGTCAGATCCTGACGTATGGTACATCATTAAGAACGAGAGATGGTAGCGAATATGTTGAGACAGAAAAACACACATTGCAACAATGCCAAGAGGCCATTACATCATATCTCCTTTGTGTTTGGTTCTATTGGAGCGTGTGATACGTTAAATGAAAGGGAAGCATATCACGAATATATTAAGATGGAAAAACAAACAAAGCGACTACCAAGAGGGCACTACACAGTCTCTTCAATATTAATGAACGTATAGTTATATACGAGATGTTATAGGGCACTATGCATAAAAATAGTTTAACTAAAAGACAAATTTTGATTTATTGACTTAAATAAGCCTTCGACTGAGTACGAAATAAACAACTGAACGAATCCTATTATGCGACATAGCAAATGAAAGGGGAGGATATAACATAAGGATAAAAATAGATTTACCGTAAGACATATTATGATTTATTTACTTAAAGAAGGCCTTTTCAGAGTCACTTTCAGTGCCACCTACTTCAGGAGATTCTTCATCATCAGAGTCCCATAAATTATTGGAAATCTCTTGCAGTTTTGCAGATGACAATGGTTTTCGGAACATTTTATTCGCACTTTCACTAAAATTAAATATACGCTTAAGAGCTTTGTTCTTGTCAACACTAACATTGGAGTTGATCCCCAATTCTTACCGCACATTATTCCTCATCTGCCCAATGTATTATTATTGACAGGTATTTGAGTTTCAATTTATGTTGAGCCATAACCTTACCTCTTATGCTTCTTTAACTCTTTGGTCTATTTGCCTGCTTAATAGTTTGTAGCTGAAAGTTATATCTGCATGTTGCTGGTAATGCTTCAGATGCTTTAATCCAGTTGATTCTGTCGAATTAACAATAAGATTACCGAGTTTCAGGGTTTTTGCCTGAAAAAGTGAACATCGGCCCTTCTGTACGACGACAAGTTCGTCGGCATACATAATTAAGCGATCTTAAATGAAAATATAGGTAATAAGTACCTAAATTACCCCGTCTAAAAAACAGCCGAGTAGAAGAATTCACGCACAATATTAAAAATAAAACTCAACGTATTCAAAGGTGAAATTTGTATAAATATTCCTCTTTGTCCATTTTAAAATTGTTCTACTTACTTTTCTAAACATGTCTGTCAAATTATTACACGAATTTTGAGACGTCGAAATTATTTATCAGTACTTGCTACTTCCGTCAGTTTGTATCAAAATTCTACTCTGTACATTCTGCTGTTCCAATTAAGTATTTATAACATCACGGTCATGAATTTTAAATGATAGCCGAATCAATTAGTTTCATCTAAAATTGGCGGCGTTAATAAATCTATCGGTGTTGGCAAGACTGCATCCGAATAATAATAGGGAAAAAACAACAACATCATCGAGCGTTCAATATACTCTTAATTGCCATCGTAATATCGGGATGAAGCTGAAAATTTTCGAATATTTCGAGTTTTACGATCGTGAGGTGTTCATCAGACGACCCTTATTGCTTTAAAAGGTTTTGGCTGTAGCGGTTTTTATGGCTTTGTATATTAAACGTACCAGGAGGATACAAAATGTTTTTGCGCCGATTGTACAATAATCCTAAAGTATTTATAACCAAGTAGTAAAAGCTCGATTTATGGATTTTGTGTTGTTACAATCTGCACATTATTTAGAAATGGTTTGTATTTCTTACTAGTTATAAAATATACTTATTTTTTTAATCTCATTTCATGAAATACTTCGGACAAGTTTATTGAAGAAAATTTATAGGTTAACTACTATATTTTCTAAGATAAATAGCAATTACAATTAAAATTACTTTATTTCTCTCAGAATCGATTCTTAAAATACAAATTAGATAAATTATTTTGATTTGTTAGAAGAATAAAAAGATTATATAACAATAAAACACTGAAAACTTTGTTTTCAAAACTTCCAAAAATTTATTATAATATCTTGGCTATCACGACAGCTGTTTCGGCAGAGTGCCTTTCTTAAGTGATCTATTTTTGGTATGCTTTTACACTTTATAGTATTTAACTGAATAGGTTAAGAAGGGGAGAACTGTTTATCTTAAGTTGGTTATACAGAATTATGTCTTTATTTTTTAATTTGTTAATTTCTATAAATTCTAATAAAGATAGCTTAAGGCCTTTATTTTGGATGTGAAGAATTTGAAACTCGTTATTAAAAGAATGATTATGATTTAGAAGGTGAAGTGCGTATGTAGAATCTATTTTTCTATTATTGCAAGCCCTTTTATGTTTTGCTATACGTTTGTTAAAAGTTCCACCAGTTTGACCGATGTAAAAGCTGGTGTTATTCCTTTCTTTTTTATGTGTTTGACTATTTTTGCTGATATATTGCCTGTATATGTAATCGAGCAGAAGGTTTTGTCTTTTATATGATTCTTTCATATATTACCGTCTTAAATTGTTGAAAAAAAGGTATAAAACAGTGTTAAAACAAATAATTACCAAAATTAAACCAGTGGTAATTGTATTTTACTCGAACAGTTCCACAAAGATAAATTGTTTGTTATTGCAAATCATGAGCAGTTATATAATTCACTTAGCATACAATAATGATAAAAAAATCACCAATGTCATATAGCTAATGTATTTTATTATCAGCTGCAATTATTTTAGATAATCTTAAGGTATTTCTTTTTATGAAGAGCTCAGGATTCTCCATCGAGTTGATTCAAAAAAGAGCAGGGAACGATCCGTTTGGCTCTTACATACTGTTTGTCGATTATGAAATTATGAAATATTATTACTTATAGTTCATGAATCGAATAAAAATGCTAAGCAAAGTAGATATATGTAATATATGGAATTGCCAATAAGCCTCTTTGCTGACGTTATGGTAAGAACCAGGTCCTGATGAGATTCCAGTATTTTTAGAACGTCTAATATAAATGGGATTAGCTCATAAATTTACGTTAAAAGATTTCTTTCGTAAAAATCTTCTATATACTAATGGTTGGATAATATGTGGGTATGTCAAGAATATTTAAAAGCCTTCTCTACAATTTACACTTCACTGATAACACAGTAACTACACTTGATGACAAATTTCAAAAAATTCAACCTTCAGTGAGTTTGGTGGTTAACAAGATTCAGAATAACTTAAACTGTTTGTTCAGGATGTTAGGCCGTTATCTTCTGAGATTAGTTCTCGACGTTTCGCCAACACTAGGGGTTGGCATCTTCTGGAGATGTTACTGCTTCGATTGTAAGCTGAAACTGACGCCGCGTAGTACTGCGGATGCCAAATTTGTATTTTCTACTCGCCTCTCCTCCACTGGTTTCGGCGTGAGGGAGCGTGTCGTCGTTTGTAATATCTTTTCTTTCTTCGTGTTTTGCGGAAAGGGTTTTTGTGGATTTTAATATTGGTATCCATGTTGGGTGCTTATATATCTCCACCGCTTCCCGATACAACCGTGGGTAGTACTGTGATGTTTTATCCAGCATCTGCGTTTCTTCAAACAGTATCCGATGTTCTCCGCTTCCCAAAGCGATGTTCGGCAACGGCAGACTTGTCGATATGTCTTAAACGACAATGGCTTTTATGTTCGTTTATCCTTGTGTTTGTGTCTTTTCGTGGTTCCCACATACGTGGGAACTGTGTAGCTATACTGTGTAATAGAAATCTGTCATATATTCTCGTAAAATGGTTTTAAGATGTTATGTTTGGTCGATCCTTTTTTATGGTTCTGAGACATGGACTCTAAAAGCAACAATGTTGAATAAATTAAAATCGTTTGAAACGTGGTGTTGCTGCCGGATTTTAAGAATATCTTGGGTCTCGCATACAACGAGAGGGTTGTCAGAATGATCAACACTGAATGTCAGCTGCTAACACCATAAAGAGAAGAAAAACGGAGTATTTTGGAAACAGAATTAAAGGACCAAAATACTCCGCCTTATCATAGAGGAAAAAGTGGATAGAGAGTAAAGTAGAATTATCTTGGGTACGCAATATTAGACAATGGTACTTTATGACATAACATAATGATAGCAAACGTTTAATCACAAAGAGGGCACTTAAAGAAGAAGATATTATAATATGATTTGTAACTCTTCAAATAAAGTAATTTGACAAAAAATAATACACCTCAGTTATCACTTTATGTGAAATTTATAAAAATCTGCCGAGTTTGGGTATATAATATTTGTGACTGTATATGAAACACTGGGTAAAACTTACTGTATACCACTTCTGGTATACACATGGGTCAAAGTTTTAAAATGCCACAAGATAATAATTTTAAAACCATTTAAATTGAAACCTTTAAAAATTTAAAGCTTCTACATAAAATCTACTTATTTTAAGACTGACTATAAGAAGAATGTCTATAAAAACTAATGTCTAACAAAGATGACAAACCTATGATAAACATCCAACGGACAGAGATAGAACACGTAGATGAATATACATATCTGGGTCAAAATGTCAAGGTAAGCAAAGAAAATCAGACTATCGAAATAAACAGATGTGTAAAAATGGGATGGGCAGCATTCGGAAGACTCTCATATGTACTTAAAAATAAAAATATACCTCAAAGACTGCGAACGAAAGTGTTTAATTCCTGAATCCTACCTGTACTTACATATGGAGTTCTTACCTGGACATTCACTAAAATAAACATGGAGATGATCAGAAAAACTCGGAGAGCTATGGAACGACGGATGCTGGGTATCTCACTCAAAGACCATAAAACCAATGAAGACATTCGTAATAGAACAAAAGTAGAAGATGTTGTCAAACAGGCAGCTAAACTGAAATAGAAATGAGCTGGACATAACGAACGTCTTAAAGATGGCCGATGGAATAAAGAAATATGGAATTTTCGGTCATATGAAGCCAAGAGACCACGAGGAAGACCGTAATTGCGCTGAAGCGACGATATTAACAGAACTGTGGGACCAATGTGAAAACGTCTCACAAACAAGATGAATGGCGAGAATTAGGAGAGGCCTATATTCGGCAATCACAATAGAGAGAAGGGCTTAAAAAAAAATAAGAATAAAAATAAAAATAAATTTTACACAGTTGTAGACATTGACAAATTAATATTTATTTTAGATCTGCTAAACGTCATACTTCCAAACACAATCAAATAACAGTAATTTATTTAATAACAAACCATTTTTTTTATAAACGATCTAAACGAAAATCCGAGCGAGGTCGAAACTGCACAATGGAATTTCTCTTTATGCAAATAAAAAATAAAACGTTAAATAGCATTTCAACAAAATAATTACAGTAATTGTTATGCTAATTCTGAAATTAACTTTCCTTTTTTGTTGTTACAAAGAAGGAGGAAGCTAGATCTGGGTTACACTTGTTAGATAAATAATGTAAACATTCTGATCAATTTGTAACTTTTAATGATAATTGTAAATCGAATGGAAAATAGGAGTGTTAAAAAATCGGATAACGTTCTTTTCTTCAATGTTTTACTGTTACCTTATTTTTTCTTGTACCATTTTGGGGATTGCCTATAGTCCAATACCATAAGATACCGTAAGAAAGTAGTACAGAAAGAAAAAAAACGTACAATAAAGTAAAATGGTATAAAATCTTATTATCCAAAATGGATTTTTACAAATTTTCAGAACGTTTTGAATTCTATCAAATCATCATCAGTGAAAAACCTACAAATAAGTATAACCACTTAAAAACGAAAACAAAAGGGTAAAATTTTGACTGTTAAAATGAAAATGTGGTTTATACTTAAGTCTATAAAGTAATTGGAACTAACGACATAATGAGGTTAGATGGCCCTCAAAAATTACATAATTTGAATCGATGATAGAGGATTGCATTTTTTAAGTGAACATACAGATTGAACCAATTTAAAACGGAATATACAATTTAATATATGTCTGTTTGAACTGCATTTGAAATAGTGGACCAATATAAAACTTGGACAAAAATAAATCCATACCCGGTGATAGACATTGTATAAAATATCGTTCAACTATCTGTCTCCTTTAAAGGAAAGAGGCGCTTGCCTAATAGTCGGAGAGATAGAGCCGAAATTTTAAACTGATCAGTAATATGACATTTCTCTATTGGAATATATTCATTGTAACTGGGTTAAGACTTTGCCTTACAGGCGGACGCCCCTCGTGGTACAGGGGGTGGCTATACAGGGATGAAGTTGTAATTTTTTTCGGAAAAATTACCGATCGATAATATGGCTGAACATTTGCCCAGAGTAAGATCTTGGTATAACTAGACGAAATCCCAAAGGGCGGACGCGAGAGTGGATACATAAGGGGTGGCGGACAGGGGTGAGGTTGCAATTTTTTGGGGAAAAATTAACGATAAGTAATATGTCCGCCATTTTCATGGCTCATTATTTAGCCCCTAAAAACTCTAAATATAAAAGTTCGGACAGCTGGGTTGGTACAGAGAGCCATAAAACGGGGTCAAATGTACCACTTGCCTGCGCATTTTAGGTCTCGGTAACAATTTTCAAACTGATTTTATTATGATATTTTTATACCGATTGATTTGAAAATTTGTATGCTCACTTCTGTTACTATTCTGAAAAGCGTCAACTAGAGTTTTCCTCAAAATTTTCCAAAAAAAATTTCCGTAAATGAAAATTTTCGTAATTTTTTGAGGTAAAATCTAATTTGTAGAATCCTTTCGATTTTCTGTCAGTTATACCATGATTTTTTTCCAAAAATTTTCAAACGATTTTTCCGGTAAGAAAAAAAAATTTAGAAAAATTCATTATCTGCTTCATTTTCAATCACTACTTCTCGAACTGATTCTGGCATCTGAGGTCCACTAAATCATTTGAATTTATATGTTTCATCTTCAAACTCCCAACCATGTTCTTCAACAATCAATTCTGTTGGTACTTTTTTATGAGCATTTGTCCAAATATTTGAAATATAATGAGCTCGCAGTAGATGTTGGTGTAATTCATCTTGACATGGTGGTAAGCTTGAAGCATCGAAATTTTTTAAGTTTTTTTTTAAGGCTCGTTCACATCTTGCAACTTCACACTGTCGGTTAAATAGTGAAACTCTGACATCGTTTACTTTTCTTTTTGGAATTGTTCTCGTCAGTCCTGTTCCATATAAGTGACATATGAAAGTTTCTAAGGTTTCAAAAACTTCATTACAATCGAAGTCAGTTTCACCAAGTTGAATAAAAGCATCTTGATACTTATTACATTTAGCGCATGCGTCTAGAATTACTGATCTAAATGAACGCGCATCATTATTATTTTAATATTTTAAAATAATAATGATGCAAAATTAATGTCCAAACAGAATTTGTAAAATTATAATTAACTAATGAAAAAAAAATTCAATCAATTTGAAAGTTAAAAAAAATATTAAAAATATCTACAAAAAATATTGAAAATATCTACAAAGTAAATTTCAAAACTTAAAAAATTGATAATTCCACTATTAAATTGATATTTATTAATAATTATTTGTAAAATGTTAAAGGATGAATTTTACCTATTGATAAATAGAAATAATATATTTTGTAATTGATTATTAATGTAATAATAAATCAAATTTTTCTTATATCTGAACAATCATTATTTATGCAATATAAATTTAAAAACCTTTTTATTGTAATAAAAAATAAGTAAAATTACTATTTGTTATACCAAAAATATTTAATAGTTAACATTATAAAATTACTTTAATTTAATAAAATATCAAATATCAAACCTTTATTCAATTAAAAATTAATTCGTAAAATATTTCTATTTAAGAAAAAAATGTGATTTGTAAAGTAAATATGACTTTAGTTTGAAAAAAAAAACATTATCATAATATCATTTTAAAACTACAAAATATTCTATAAAAGATTCAGACGATGACGTAGAGTTTTATCAAATGTTTTAGAAAAGTTTTTCTAAATTTTCTTTTCTTATCGGAAAAATCGTTTGAATATTTTTGGAAAACAAATCATGGTATAACTTACAGAAAATTGAAAGGATTCTACAAATTAGATTTTACCTCAAAAAATTACGAAAATTTTCATTTACGGAAATTTTTTTGGAAAATTTTGAGGAAAACCCTACTTGACGCTTCTCAGAATAGTAACAGAAGTGAGCATACAAATTTTCAAATCAATCGGTATAAAAATATCATAATAAAATCAATTTGAAAATTGTTACCGAGACCTAAAATGCGCAGGCAAGTGGTACATTTGACCCCGTTTTGTGGCTCTCTGTACCAACCCAGCTATCCGCCCTTTTGGATTTAAAGTTTTTAGGGGCTAAATATTGAGCCATGAAAATGGCGGACATATTACTTATCGTTAATTTTTCCCCAAAAAATTGCAATTTCACCCCTGTCCGCCACACCTTATGTATCCACTCTCGCGTCCGCCCTTTGGGATTTCGTTTAGTTATACCAAGATCTTACTCTGGGCAAATTTTCAGCCATATTATTGATCGTTAATTTTTCCGAAAAAAATGACAACTTCATCCCTGTATAGCCACCCCCTGTACCACGAGGGGCGTCCGCCTGTAAGGCAAAGTCTTAACCCAGTTACAATGAATATATTCCAATAGAGAAATGTCATATTACTGATCAGTTCAAAATTTCGGCTCTATCTCTTGGACTATAAGGAAGCGATAAGTGGTTTGACAGCATAATAACTGCTTGTTTAGTCTAGTTTTTTCAGTGATTCTAGGTAACCTATTTGGGTGGAGTTTTGACTTGTTCTTGAATGAGTTCCGAATCCAGCAGCCCGCTGAAGTATTGGATTTTTATAATATAATTATTTGACAACCTTTTGTTGGCCAACTACCTAGAGCGGAGTTGAGCCGAAATACATTGATTTCGTATGTTCCGTTTTAAATTCGTTCAATCTGTATAATTTCTCAGCTCAAAAAAGGGGACCTTACGCCCTGAGAGGTAACAACCAACTGTTGACAGAAGGAAGTACAAATTGTTTTGAAATGACAAGACCTTCAACACAAGTTAGAAGTAGTTTTTTTTTAAATAATCAAATAGTATATGCCCATTGAGGGTGCTATTTAGAATCAAATTTATATTATTGTTTTAAATGATAATTAAAATTTTTTATTTGTTGTTGCCCGTCGCATGCGACGGGGGATCCAATCAATTTTCAACTACAGTCAGTCATTAATTTTTTAAAATAATAAACTTTTTGCATATAAACCGAGTAAACATAAAGTATGATCTGGTGCACTTCTGACGTGACATTATGTTTTTTACTATACCCTGTATATAATAATGGCACGCTATATACATTACATGTACTATACGTCTCACGTTCTTTGATTTGATTTGTCATATGCTAGTATTAGGCTAGTTGTTTATTTTGTAAACAGTCAGAGGCCTTCTTCAGGTCAATAAAACAAATTTACATTTACCTTATGCTTTATATATAAAGCAAATATTTCTATTACCATCCATACTGTCATGTGATATGTCTTATGTTGCTATAAGTTCATTAATAACGAAAATGGTGTGTAGTGCCCTGTTGGTAGTCTTTTTGATTATTTTTTCTGAATCTGAATATATTCGTTATATCCCCCCTTGCTATGTCGCATGTTAGGATTCGATCAGTTGTTTATTTTGTACTCAGCCTGAGGCTTTCTTTAAGTCAATAAATCAAAATTTGCCTTATGGTAAATCTATTTTTATCCATAGTGCCCTATGATATCTCATATGTCGCTATACGTTCATTAATAATGAAGATACTGTGTAGTGCCCTTTCCTCCCCTTTGTTTGCTATGTCGCATGTTAGGATTCGTTCAGTTGTTTATTTTGTACTCAGCCAGAGGCCTTCTTTAAGTCAATAAATCAAAATTTGTCGTTTAATTAAACTATCTTGCCCTATGACATCTCGTATGTAACTATACGTTCATTAATAATAAAGACACTGTGTAGTGCTCTTTTGGTAGTCGAGTTATTTTGTTATTTCTATCTTAGTCTATTTTTTATATCCTTCACTTTCATCTAACGAATCACAAGCTACAATCGGACCAATAACAAAGAAGATATTGTGTAATGCCCTTTTAGCAATACCACAATATGTGTTTCTCCTGTCTCAACATATTCCCTACTCCCGAAACGGTACAGCAAGCAGCTTTTTTACAGATATAGCTTTTACTTAATTATATTTAATTTTACTTAATTTTATTTAATTGTTATTTAATTTTACGTAATTCCATTTAACTTGATTTAATTTTATTTAATTCTATTTATCTTTATTTAATTTTGTGCGAATAATTGTGCGAAAAAATTAATTACTGTGCAATACATAAAAAAAAGCCAAAATATTTTCCCCTTCCTTCTATATTTCAACTGGGATTTCGTCTTCTGCTGACCATTTGATGATACCTTTGATAGCCTGGCATATCTCGCTTAAAATAAGTGGATATATGTCTTCTATATTTATGTCATTTGTTTCATCATTTGCTTCAAAACTATTTTCTTCACAAGCATTACAGTTTTTTCAAAATATTGTGCATGCGTTTGCACTACCTTTTTTTCAACTAATGGCGCTCCTTAATGATTTAGGTCTTTGGTTAGAAACCCTTCTTTACTATTCCTTCCATTATACCGTCCTAGAAGTCTGTTATAAAAGGGCATTATAGTTAAAATTTACCCATATTTTTTAAATCCGTCTTAAAAGGCTTTCTTATATTCTCTATGTCTTTGTTTGAATTTTTTTCATTCTCTTTCGTTTAATAAGTTCGTCCATGCTTCCTTAAAGTCTCTAGGATTCTCTTGTTCTGTTTATCGGTTTCAGTCTAGCTCTATTTCTTTCGTTTACAAATAGTTTACAATCAGCATCAAACCAATCTGTTTTACAAGACTTAGTCTTTATTCCAAGTAAATATATTATCAACTACTTGCTTCGTATTATTATTTAGTTCTTTTCATTTATCTTCAACACTTCCGCACCCTAATAATTTTTTTAATTTCGTGCAATTTTATAGTGATGCAGCGTTTTTTTATCGATATATATTGTATAATTTTTATGCTCTCTATTTTCTACATCGGAAAAAATTTTAATGAAGGTTTTATTTTTATCAAACCATTATTACTGTAATTATTCCACAATTCATTCCATAAAAATATACCCACGTTTTTAACGAAATACTGCAATGCATTACAATCGTTTTGTTTAAGGTTACATCGTTAAAAATTTAACCTTCGCTATGTTTGCAGCATTGAAGGTAATTATGGTTTTTTTGAATGTGTTTAAATAAACGATTATTACCAGAACAAAAAATGAAAAAATAGAAAAACAGGCATAAATGAAGAGAAAAAAGATTTTAAATGAATTAGATCTACAGTAGGAACGGTATTTATTCTTCAATTACATTTAACGAAAGGGTTGTTGTTGGTTGGTAAAGTATCAATGGAAATGTTGAATAAATATCTATCAATAAATATTTACTTCTTAAAGAAAATTACTACTTTCTTTTTGTACAAATCGCGTTTCTATTTTCTCTATCAAAGAACTTTAGTTTTCGTTATCTACAGATGCTTTTTGACGTTGTTCTTTTCATTTCATATTTAGTCTTATCCTCTTCTTTCTGCCTGTGTTACTTTTTTTATTTTTCTTGGAATTACATTTTTTGCCGCCATTTCAATATTTTTTTTACGTTTCTCCATCTTTCATCCAAGTTCTCTTGGATTCCATGCAGGTTGTCTTTTGCTATTTTGTCTACAAATGTTATCTACATTTTTCTTTTTTTAGCTGTTGTATATTTAAAGTTGCTTCTAGGTTATGTTGCTTTTTTTAAATGTTTGTCGATTACCGGGAAATGATCGCTATCTTCATCTGGTCCTGTGCAAGATCTTGTATCTGTTACCATCTTCTCATATTCTGTTTGAGTAAGCACATGGTCTATTTGACCGATATACTTACCCTTTTTCTGGTAGCCAGAAACCCTTATGTCTGTCTGTCAGTAGCCAGAAACTGTCTACTATTACTGGCATATACATTTCTTCCTTTACAATATTTGCATTGAAATATCCTATTATCATCACATTATCCCGTTTTGGTAAAGAGATAAAATATTTTTCAATTTTAATTCTTCTTCTTAATGTGCCCCATCCCTAAGAACAATGGCGATCATCATGGCCCATTTGACTCTATCTGCAGCCGTTCTGAAAAGTTCTATTGACGTTTTCCCACTCCATTGTCTCAGATTCTTCAGTCAGGACGTGGGTCTTCTCCCCGGTCCTCTTTTGCCTTCCATCTTCCCTTCTATGATCAGCCGCATCAATTCGTATTTCTCGTTTCTTAGTATGTGACAAAAGTAGCTCATTTTTCTTTTCTTTGTAGTGTTGAGTATTTCTTTATCTTTTTTCATTCTTCGTAGCGTTTCCGCATTTGTTATGTGTCCTGTCCAAGATATTTTCCACATTCTTCGATAACACCACATTTCAAAGTTAATGAGTTTTTTGTCTGTCGCATCTGTAATTGTCAACTCCATACAACAGGACAGAGAACACGTAGCATCTCAATACTCTAGTTCTAATTTAGATGTTGAGTTTTCCATTGCATAATCTTTCATCTTATTAAAAGCAGTTCTAGTTCGCAACCTAAGTACTGATATCTGTGCACCCTGCCTAAAAGTTTTCCTTTAGCATAAACACTGCCTTCCTCAATCTTGTTCTTGCTTACCACTATGAATTTTGTTTTATTTGTATTCCGTGCCATTCTATACCTTTCGCAGTGTTGGGTAATGCGATCAACTAAGATCTGTAGTCCTTCTCTGCTGTCCGTAAGGAGTATTGTGTCATCTGCGTATCTAAGATTATTTAGAAGTGCTCCGTTAATAAATATTCCTTCATTTACGTCTTCTAATGCCTCTCTAAACAATTCTTCTGAATACATATTAAAAGGTAAAGGGGAAAGCACACATCCTTGTCTTACTCCACGATTTATAGGTATTTCTTTCGATTTTTGTTGGTCTATTCGTATTATTGCTTTTTGATATCGGTATAGATTGGCAATGATTCTCACGTCTTCGTCATCTAATTCTGTGTTCTGCAGTATCGTTCGATTAGTGTTTGTACAGTAAATAATGCTTCTGTGGTGCCAAAGCCTTTTCTGAATCCCAATTGGTTTTCAGCTGTTCTATCATCTAGCTTTTTATAGATACATTCGTGTATCATTCGTAAGAACACTTTTAGAATATGGTTCATCGAGCTAATTATCCTGTGCTCTTCACACTTCATTGCGTTTGATTTTTTGGGCATTGGAATAAATATTTATATTAACCATTCTTTCGGAATCTCTCCCGTATAATAAATGTCATTTAGTGTGCCCATATGATGTTTTGTTAATATTCTAAGATTTCTGTAGGTATTTCATCCGGTCCCATGGCCTTCTCATTTTTTATACGTTTTAGCGCTTTGTCAATTTCGTTTTTGGTGATCAATTATCCTCGCTTATTTATTATGTTTTTATTTATTTTGTGCACCATAAAACCTACTCCCATCATTCTGTCGTCCCCTCCACTATTTAAAAAAATGTATTCGTTAATATATTATTATGAAATTTCCCCTTTGTTTAGTTTCTTGGAGTGCTAACACATTTAATTTATGTCTATTTACTACTTCTGCCAAATGCTTTAGATCTCCCTCTTCTACAGTGCCTCTCACATTCCAAGTTCCAAGTATGAATTTTCTTTTAGTTTCCAATATCTTTTCCCTTTGCACTACTAGGTAGATTTTCGGTACGACAATAATTGGCTCTGTTTTAGATTTTTTGTTTATATTTTTATTAGCTCTTGTTGGTGTTCCATTTCCAAATTATTCCGTCTATTGTTATCTTTCTGTACCCTACCTTGATTTCTTTAACTTTGTGTTTCTCCTCCTCTGCAATTTTTTTGCATTTTTTGTTCTTTTTTGGCCATATTACGATTCATGTATATTCTCTCACCCTTACCATTTTTTAATTTATGTTTAGTTTGCATAACCTTTTTTTGTCATCATTATTTTTTAATTCAATTAGGCACGTGCTTCTTTCGATTTTATTTGCATTTTTGGCTTTCGCTTGCACTCTCGAGTCTTTCTGGAGCAGATCTGCCACTGCTTTTTCAAGGAACTCATTAGTATTGCAAGCCAGACCTTGAATAACTATATTATTTTCTTTATAATGTTTATCCACAATTTCCACTCTGAGATGGGAAAGTAGATTTTGTTGCTGTAGATTTTACATAACCATTTGAGGGAAAAACCCGATTTTGAAGTGTTGCTATCTAAAAGTACAGTCGGGTAATTTTTTAATTTAAAACGAAAAGCAGCTCTAACGTATATGCAATTGTATTGCAAACATCTATCTACCAACAAACAATCAACATTCAATATCGATGCTTCCTATTGATGCCGTTTTTGACATAGTAATAAAATAAAATTTTCAATTCCAACCACCGTAGTAAATAATTTCCTAAATTTTCTGTCTGATTTGTTATTTATATGTTTTCCTTGATTAAAGATCCTCTCGGTTCGACAACAGACACACACTATTGTTACACGGATTGCTCTTTCGTAAGATTAATCCCCGCTTTCCTAGATGTATAAGTAGAAGCTCCGACCGTTCGTGTTTTTCGGTTTCCATACATTACCCCAACTGCTTTCCATTTATCCCGAGAGGGTCAAATCAAATTGATGAGACACTTTCGAGTAATTTGCCCAAAAAGTCTTAATCTTGTCGATGAAGGTGTGCATTAATCTTGGCGGGTGGATTTTGGGGATCAGAAAAAAGAACACTTCTGTTGATGAGGTTTTCTGTATTAAAACGAGATCACTCGAAGTGAATAATGAATAAAAGTAATAAAATAGCTACAAGAAACAATTTTTTCTTTACTGATACAAATATGTATACCATCTTTTTAGTTACGCAGACGTTATATATTCTTAATATACTGTGTTTTTTCTAGATCTTTACCAGGATAATATTTTGGGATGGAAGTTATTGAATAATAAAAACTGTTTAATTAAAGGAAATAAAAATAACATAGTTCATTTAAAACAAATATACAAGACACATTGAATACACGGCCTTAACAATAGTATAAAGTAACAAAACTGTTATGTAACAAACTGTAATGTAACAAACTGTGTTTATGCAAAAAAGGGAAAGGGGAAAATAATAATGAAATACCATATTCCATAAAAAATAAAAAAAATATTATAGATCCCGAAAAACGCATAGCAAAAAAAAATAGAGGAATCAAAGTTGAGATGATATAGATCAAGAGAAATAAAGTGGTTCAAAGTATGTAAACAATGACTACTAGAAGTCATGAACAACAAATACTAAACCAATATAAACCCAAGGATATAGGCTATTGATTACGTACTTTAGGATTAGAAGTAACGTTATTTATAGCTCGTTTAGGCGGGTCGCCTATTCACAGTGTGGGCTCCCTTACCAGGGACAGAATTTGTAAGAGCAGACGCCAGTCTGCGATTGGAGTTTGTGTTTGTTTAAGAGCGATCAGGAAGACGAGTGGCTTCCTAAAAAACAGTAGTCAGTCAGTGTGTGTATGTTGTGTTTTGTTTTTGTGGTGCGTGGTGGTGTTGAGGAAGGTTGATAGCCATGCTATGCTATTCTGAGGGGGTACCTTTCGCATGTTACCAGCTATACTTAAGGAAAGGCTCTTTTCGAATGAGCATTTTGGCTTCGCAGATTGTTAAAATCTGCGATATGTTATTGGCGTCGCTTCTAGGATGTTGAAGTACTCATCATAAAGTTCGTTTCCAGCCAAGTTTAGAAGTTTGGCAAGGAGGAAGGGAACTTTGTTAGTGGGATGCCTGGTGAGTATGTGTCCTAGGCGGTGGCAAGATGTTTTTAGAACCGTCTTTGCTCTAATGGAGCTATTTATGGGGCTAAATATGTATCTTTTATCAAGAGTTCCAGTTGGTGGATCAATGCCGACGGATAGTCAGCACGCCTTCTCATGATCTTTCTCAAGATCTTACGCTCAGTGGCCATGATAGCGTTCATTTGGCGGTTGTTCAGTGAGGAATTAAGAATGTACTGTACTCGATGATAGATCTGATGTAAGTTTTGTAAGTGTTAAAGAGAGTTTTGTTCTGAGACTTCTCCAAGATTTGCCTTAGAGGGCTCCCAAGAGTCTAGTCCTTTTCTCACTCTGTATAGAGTGAGATTAAGTTCAGTCTTTTAATTGAGGTTCCTCTGAAATTGAACACTCAAGTAGTTGACTGAACTCTGAAACGGGAGACCCACAGAGCTTAATCAGGTTGACCTCATCTTCAAACCGGATATCTGAAGAAGATGGACATCCCGCATTTAAAAGGAACTAAAACGTTAAAATTTTATTATTTCATATAGTCAATGAACTCCCAAATATCAAAAAACCGCGGAGTGCTATCATTTAAAGTGATGCCTTTTTGAGAAAGAGGTGAATTAGTCCCTATGCACTAGGGTGGATTTAGGTGAATTCTATGCACTTTTCGTACATATATATTTACAGAAAAGTTGTTTAAAATTGTCTACGACAAATAGCCTCGATCTTTGAGATCGGAGAAGACTGTGAGTGCAAGCGGTATAAGTACTTTTAGAACATTTCTATTGCCGAACAAAGTAATTTAATAAGACAGTTTAATAATCTTGGCCGTGACAACGGTAATGATGCTCAAAATAGTTACTTATCTGGACTTATCTCAGTACGACCTGTGTTTCAACGAAGGCCAAGGAAAAACGAAGACGAGGCTAGATTATATGAAAGCTCTTACAGCTACAAAGTAAGAGTTATTAGAAATGGGAGTGCAGTAGAGGTACCAGTATGTTTTAAAGCGTTTTAATGACTGTTTGGAATTAAAGCCTTCCGATTACATACAATACAAACATCGTTAAGATCAACTGGCAAGGAGCCGATCGATAAAAGGGAAAAGCATACCAGCAGACCTCATAAGGTAGATCAACAAACTCGTGAATTGTTATTGCAGTTTTTTGGCTCATTAAAAGGGGCGTAAATCGCACTACAGTTTGAAGGACTCTAACAGAGTTTACCTCCCGGAAGATATAAATGTTAAAAAGCTTCTTGAATTATGTTTGACTAAACATCCCCATATTGAGATATGTTATAAAACATTCAGGCAAATATGTGTGTCACAGTTTAACATCTCCTTCAGTTACCCACAAACTAAAACGTGCTGTTGGTGTGACGAGCAGAAGCCAAAATTATTGAGCTTGATAGGAAAATTGCCGTTTCAAAAGGTGATAACGAAAAAGTAAAGTTAGAGAAGGATATCAGGAAGCTAGAATTTGAAAAGAGACTGCATTTGACAAAGGCCGATTGGTTTTATGAATTGAAAAGGCGTGAAAAAACTTAAGCTATAAGGTCATCAACAGTAGAGGCTGTCGCTATCAGACTTCGGAAAAAATCTGTCTACTCCGAAAATGACTTCTGCTGAAGTGTATTTTAGAAGACAGCTGTCATTCTATATTTTTAATATTTATATTTTGTCCAACGGTGTTTTAATCATGTACACGTACGACCAAAACCTCGCAAAAAAGGGGTCAGATGACGTTTCCTCAATGGTCTATCATTTTTTTAACACCTACCTATGTGTTTACCGACTCTTGCGAAGGACAAAACAAAAATCGCACTATCATTCAGTTCTACTATGTAACACAAAAAAGATTTGACACCGTGTCAATTACTTACCCAGTGCGCGGCCATTCCTTCATGGAACCGGACAAAACATGGGATTGATCTCCAAAAGTACACAGGCTTAAACTTCAGATGGCTGGAGAGAGGTTATAGAAGCCGCACGAATTAAGCCACATCTGTTTTTCGTTGTATCATGTGAAAAAATTATGTTTAAAGAGTGGAGTATATTTTTGTCCTCCAAAAAGAAATTTTCTTTTCCTATTTGGCAACTAAAACAGTTACTGTTTTTTAAACAAAAGGCAAAACCGTGGATCACAGACAAGCATATAACGGATCTTTCACGTCGTTGCTAGTAAAAGATCAACGGAAAAATCAGAAGAGGAAAACAAAGGTACCCGATTTTCAAGAAGCCAGTTAGATCTACCAAACGCTTAAGTCCGCTTTACATTTACGAGTACTCGGATCCGAGTTATTCTACTCGGAGTGCAACTCGGAAGTATAAAATTTTACTCGGAGCCTCTTGTCACTCGGATCCGAGCTCGGATTGAAATTGAACGCAAACCGAGTAGCGGTACGAGTGAGTGCCAAGTGGTGGAAATTCCAAATTAAAAAAATCTTTACCAAATTTTCTGCAGATCAAATGGATCAATTTATCGATATTTACCGTTCTTTTGAATGTCTATGGAATGTGAAACTGAAGGAGTATCGAGACATTATCAAAAGAAATAAGGTGTACGACACTATTGCGGATATCATGACCATTATCACAGACCAAGTCAAGAAAAAGATCAACAACATAAGATCCACGTACTTACAAGAAAAGAAAAAAGTGGTATTTTTACAATATTATGGTATTGTTTAGCCACACAAGTGCCACTGCCAACAAAAAAATCTTTACAAGGTGAATAAGGTGCATAATTCAGACGAATTATTGTTTATGTTTTAAAAACTGATACTTTGTCATGTTAATTTACTATTTTAGTTGGGAATAAGTCACAAAACTGACTTATTTTGCACATTATAATAGATAGACAGGTAGACTGCATGCTATAGTAGCACCAGGAAAGGTGTCTTCAGTTTTTTTCCCTTTTAAAAAATGATATATTTCCAGAATACTGTTAGTGCCTTCCAAGTATTCTGTTAAATGCAGACTGCAAACATTCCATTCCTAACTTCTCGTGTACGTCTTTATAATAGATTTTAGCAACTTCTTTGCAACTGTGTCTCAACTATTCGAAATTTAGAGTTTTTAAGCCACAGCATTGACTGATGTTCCTATATGAACTTAATCGCAATAATTGCTGTTTTAGATTAACACCCAGGATATCAGTTATGGTTATGGGATAAAGGTTTTTATATTTCACATATTTCTCGATTCGGTTAACATTTAGTAATCAAGTAAAGACTAGGGGACCCCAATCGAGGCTCTGGGCACATGCACAGTGGAGAAGAAGGGGTTGATTATATAAAACTTTACACACTCACAAAACATACTTTACTTTCTCTTTCTTACAATTTTTATTTTGTACCTACCTTCATATATTCTGACTGCAAAACAGAATATTTAACTTCACATACTTGAGGGACAAATAAACTTATTGTCGAAGTAGTGTCTTGTTAAGTATTCTAATGACATAGTAGCAAGAAATCTCAAAGATACTGAAGTTTTAACTTAGAACTTACATTACTTCGTAAGTCAGTATTTTGTTTATCGATGTATGGACAAACCTTAAATTAAAATAATTTTAAACATAAATACCTATTTTAAAGTGCTAAAACTTAACTTCTGATGTAACATCATAAACATGTCGTATTCCATACGCACAAAATTTTTATTAAACTCCTTTCCATCTTGCGTTAGTAAAGTTGTGGGCAAACCTTCTTCAATCCCAAATATGTGACGCTCTTGTAAATGTTGTTTTACTCAAATGCTTCTCTTTTTCTTAATTTTTTGTCTTTATTTTTCTTCTTTAAAATGTTTAATAACACTAATGCAACAGCAGCTCGTTTCTTTGTTGATGGCGCCATTTTTAAATTCTCTTTGAAACCACTCTGATCGCTCGGATTTAATGTAAACGATCGCAGTTCTACTCGTAACTCAAATCCGAGCTACTCGGATCCGAGTACTCGTAAATGTAATGCGGACTTTATACCTTTGCCCAAAGAAAAGTGTGCTGATCAAAAAGTTCTAATGAAATTCTGTTAAGAAGAGGGATCTAAAGAGTACTACAGCCAAATTCTTTCTGCCAATCAGCCCAAAAAAATAACAAAAAGAAATTTTTTTTAATCTGTTCAGGGGAAGACTCATCAACAACTCATCAACTCAGTCCACATTTTGTTTAAATAAAAAAATCGGTTGCCTGTAAAGTCGGTTTTACGGGCGAAGATTTTACGTGACAACGTCTTTTTCTCGGTAGAATATTTATTGATATGAATATTATTAAATTGCACAATAGTTGTTTGCAGTTGAAACGCGCTGTTTCTTCTCAATCGACTGAATTACGATTGATTGCAGAGTGATTTAAACTAATAATTTACTTAACACTATCAACATTTGTCAATAGTATGACATAACCTATAAACTCAGTTTCTCAACTTTTGTGTCAATCTAACAATTAATCAATCAATCATAGTTTACGATAATGAAATATTAGTGTACAATTATTTACCTTTATTGTTGTAAATGACGAATCTAAGCACTCCACATTTTCACTACAGACACAGCTGACGATACTTTAACCACACGTGTGAACTTGTATTATGACGCTTTCTCGGTTTTCCAACGCCAAGAACGCTCGAGAAAGACAGAGACACAAGCACGCACCGATTCAACGCGCCTAATTCTCTAGTGCTGCGCGCGCAGCGGACCGATCATGTTTGAGTGGGAGAGAGACGCAAGGCATTCGCCGGTCCGGCGGGCCTCTCTCTCGTTCGGTGACTCATCGTAACAGACGTGAGCGGGCGTTACACTTTTTCATGAGTGACTCCGAGCCACAACCTAATTTAAGACGTTGTCACGTCAAAAAATATCTAACTACGAAATAGTAATTCAATCATAACATTATTCCAGCTATTTGTAAAAAGTACATATCGAACTAAATATGTAAAAATATTTAGCAAAAAATGTAAAAAAGCATAGGATTTTTATTTTCAAATTTTGTTTTTGTTTTCTTTCTCCTGAAAAATATAGTTTTTTGACGTAGTTTCCTTTTCTTCTGTACTTTTCAACTTTTCAAATGTTATCAATCAATTTTTTCTTGCGTTTCCTAATATTTTGTGGTTTGCGTTAATTTAATATATATATATATATATATATATATATATATATATATATATATATATATAATATTTACTATATATAAATAGATTTAATTGATGACGAAATGAAAACATATTAAAAATTATTACTAATACCGTTGTAAAATCCATTTGATTTAATCAATTTATACGTGTGTTATTTTTATTTTCCGGTTTAAATAATAAAAAACGTGATTTCTGTGGTTAAACGGAATACATTTTTCGCAATTTGTTGTATTTGAAAACAATTACATAGATGCACGAATTGGTTTGGTGTTTTATCAATTTTCAAAACATATTTTATACACTATCATTTATTTCTTTATGACATAGTAAATATAAATAAAACTTTAATAATTTTCAATTAATTTTTTTGTGAATTAAAAAATCGTTATATTGGGTTGTGTGGGGTTGGTAGTCTTCCCTAAGTGTGTCCCCACGTAGCCGCTAGGATTTGCCACCCGGATATAGGCTGTATCGACGAAATGATAGCCCTGAAATAAAACTAGCAAACTAAAAGAGATGACTGTTTGAACAGGCTAAAAAGACTACCAGTCTAGACGAAGAACACCTCGAAAAAAAAATTAACTAGTACTCCATGTTTGAATATTTTTGATCTCAGAATTGACAATCCAATATCTAGCAAAAAAAAAACAATTGAAAATCTGTTAGAAACTTACATACATGAGTATTGCCCAAAAAAAATTGAAATAAAACGGAAGAGCTTATAGAAGAGTTAAAAAACATGAAAATTGATATTGTGGCCATAATTGAAATGAAAAAATATTGAAGAGCTAGATGACTTTATTCTTATATACAGTTGAGTCAGTAAGGATAGAAGAGCGAAAAGATGAATATCTTTTATAGTCATAGAACAGAAAAACAACGTTCCCTCTTCAGATTTCCTTGTCAGTCCTTCAGATATGGAATTTGCGATAAGATACATTGTTCATCAATTTAACAATGACTAGTTACACAAAAATAGAAAAATAGATAGGATATATTACAGATCAGGGCAAGGTGGAAAATTTTGTAGCTATTTTTGCACAGAAAGACAAGATGGGAAGCATATTCATTCATATATCAGTAGTTAATACATAACATTTTAGTATGTACCCGACTTCTTTCTTCTTAGAGTGCCGTCTCCCTACGGAGGTGGGCAATCATAATGGCTATTTTTATTTTTGAACTTGCTGCTCTAAACAAATCAATCGATTTCCAACGGCCAACAGATCTTCTTTCTTGAATATTTCCCTGTATTATGAGTCTCAAAATTTCATATTTTGGTCATCACGTGGCCTAGGCATTCCAGTCTTCTGGTTTGTATAGTGGTGATTAGTTCTGTTTCTTTACCAACCCTCCCCAGTACTTCTTTATTTGTAATTCTATCAGTCTATGATATTTTTAATACTCTGCGGTATATCCAGAGTTCGAAAGCCTTGATTCTTTTTAAATTGCATTTTTTTAAAGTCCAAGTCTTAGCTCCATATAATAATATTAAAAATATATAACAGCGAATGGTACGTAGTCTGATCTCCAGATTTAGATTTTTGCACGTTAGGAGTGGCTTTATTCGTCTAAATGCTGATCTGTCAATCTCTATTCACCTGTTTATTTCTGCAGTATCATTGATCAAAGTTTCCAAGCATTATATTTTTCTACTTGTTCTATCACGTTACCATTGATTGTAAATAGGTGATGTATATTTTATGGACTTTTTGTAATAAGCATGTACTTCGTTTTTTTTAGCGTTTATAGTAATTTCCATCTCAGCGCTATTTATACTTAAGCTTTCGATAAGATGTTGTAGATTTTCTATACTCGTTGCTATGATCACAGTGTCGTCTGCATATCGTTAGTTGATAATTCATTTTCCGTTAACGGTTATTCCCGCTTTGATATTATTGAGCGTGTTTTGGAAAATTTCTTCAGAATATAAGTTAAACAAAAGTGACGATAAAACACATCCGTGTCTAACTCCTCTACAAATCTTAATTTCTTCTGAGTGTTGCCCATCAATTTGAACTATGGCACTTTGGTTCCAATATAACGTTTGCACTATATTTATGATTTTACTGTCAATGCGCTTTTTTATAAGTATTGATATTATTTTTTCATGTCTTACTTTGTCGAAAGCTTTTTCGTAGTCAACAAAGCACAAGTGCAGATCAACGTTTACATCCCGACATCGCTGAATCAATATGTTGATAGCAAATAGTCCTTCTCGAGTACCCATTCCATTTCGCCAACCGAACTGCGTCTCGCTAATATCCTCCTCTAGCCTTTCGTTCCTCAGAAAAAATTTTTAACGAGGCTCTTTACGGAATAGACGAAGGAATCCTTCTAAATGGTGAAAGAGTAAACAATGTTAGATATGCCGACGACACCATGGTGATAGCAGATAGTTTAGAGGGACTTCAGAGGCTAATGGACAGAATAAACGAGTACAGTCAACAGTACGGACTAAACATTAATACCCACAAAACCAAACAAATGATTGTCAGCAAGGAGAATATAAATGGGGCTCATCTATACATTAATGGGACGCAGATAGAGCGAGTAAAACAGTATTGCTACCTGGGAACTATTATAAACGAACAGTGGAGCAATGTACAGGAAATAAAGTGCCGCATAGGAAAGGCAAGAACGGTCTTTAACAAAATGAGCGCCATCTTCAAAAGTCACAACATATCCCTGGATACAAAAATGAGACATTTGAGATGCTATGTTTTCTCTGTGTTGTTGTACGGGGCGGAGGCATGGACGCTTACAGACACCACTATTAAAAAACTTGAAGCATTTGAGATGTGGCTTTATAGAAGAATGCTGAGAATATCATGGACAGCAAGGATCACGAACAACGAAGTTCTAGAAAAAATGAAGAAGGAACCAGAGATTGTGTTTACGATCAAACGCATAAAATTGTAATATCTGGGACACGTTATGAGAAATCAGCACCGTTACTCCCTGCTGCAGTCTATATTGCAAGGTAAAGTCAAAGGTAAGCGAGGACCCGGTAGAAGGAGAATATCATGGCTGCGGAATTTAAGAACATGGTTTAAGAAAACCTCAACGGAGCTGTTTCGAGCCGCAGCGAGCAAGGTCATGATTGCCAATATGATTTCCAACATCCGAAACGGATAGGAACCAGAAGAAGAAGAAGCCTTTCGTATATTCTCTTATGTATTACTTTCAGCAGTAATTTTAAAGTATGACTCATGAGGCTCAGTGTTCGATAATCAGAGCACTCTTTTGTTGCTTGTTTTTTAGAGATGGTTATAAATGTTGACTTCAGCCACTCTTGCGGTATTATTCCCGTATCGTACACCGTGTAGAATAAATCTGCCAATACTTCCAAGTTATCCTCTCCCACTAGATTTAACAGTTCTACTAGTATTCCATCTAATCCAGCTGACTTATTGTCTTTTGAGTTTTTGATAGCATAGTTGATTTCATCTATCGTGATCTTCTGTCTCTCTAAAGGATTTAATTCTCTAACGTACTCCTCCCTCGTCTTAATTTCTCTGGTAAATCTATTAGTAGTATTCCTTTTTTGTCTGTTATGTGTCCTTGTTGTCTATTTCGACCCATTCCAGTCAGTTCTCTGATTTTTTTGTGCATATTCTCTATCTCTTTACATTGTTTCATCAAATAGATTTCCTTAGCTGTTTTGATTTTTTCCTTAATTATTCGTTGTATTTCTTTATAGTTTTGTAAATATTTTCCTTTATATTTCCTTCTTTCTTCCATCTGTAATAGTGTTTCTTCTGTCATCCACTGTTTTTTAGTCTCTGACCTTATTATGATATTGTATCAAACTTTCTTGAGCCGGTTTCAGTAATGTGTTTTTTATATGATACCACTTTTTATTTCCATCCATAATAACCCGACTAGCACATTGTAAATGAATTAATTAGAAGCAAAAATATAATATGATGACATCCTCTGCCCCTTTTCTTCAAATGAAACTAGATGGCGCTTGATATTTTTACTAAAATATCTGCAAATGCCTGTTATATAATAATAATTTGCAACTTTCTACGGTATTCCTTATTTTATATATGTAGGTATAACAAATTGGTGAAAATTATTTTAAAAGACAAGTAATTGTGGGAACCAATTAAGTGCCAAATAGTTTTGATAACCTTAATGGAAACCAAGATCGAAAGACACTAAAAAATTTAAATAAGAGGTCAACTTCGTATTTTCTAAAAAGCAAAGAATATGGTAATGCTTGTAACTAGATTATAAACTGTCATCCCCATAGTGTATATAAAAATATCAAACATTTTGTCGAGCTTTCCATTTATATCTTTTAAAATGTATTTCGAAGATTTGAGCTTTTACTAAATTCCATAAAACCCATATTTTATTCCACATAAAATCGAACTTATATATACAGTATTTTTATTGAACTTTTATTTTTAGTTTGGAATAAGTAGCAAGATTATTATTTATGCTGAGGAATACCAACATAACTGCTGAGAGCTTATAAGCTAAGTGGATTCTACAATATATCTTTTTGTGGAATATATTCATTGGAAGTTCGATTTTTCTCTTACTTATTGGGAATTTTTTACAGCTTCTAAACTATTCATACAAAAATGTTTTCACAAATATATGGATAAAAACGGTTGTGTTACCCTAGTCACTCTTGAAATTTATCAAAAACATTTTTTTGGAAGCATAGTTTTCTAATCGCGGGCTCTGGACGGAGGGGTGAATCACGCAGAGGTATAATAAAATAAAAACGACTGAAACGCAATGAAACGATATAATGAGTGTGCGCCCACACCTTACATAGAGTACTAAACTCACTCACGTGCGTGTTTCTAAATATAATGTAAAATAAAATAAAATAAAATAAAATAAAATAAAAATAAAATTTAATTAAAATACATACATAAAATAAAATAAAATAAATACATAAAATAAAGTTAAACTAAATTAAATTAAATAAATTAAAAACCATCCCTCTGTGCGTAGATGTGCTATGCTATCCCTCCTCGGTCACTCCCAGAGTGCCACAATCCGTTTTTATTATAAACATCTAGGACGACGTTTATAACATTACAATTTAATCAAAATTTATCAATGAGCAATATTTTTTCTAACCTATACAACAATCGTACATTGTAACCTCGGAAACCTTTTTTGGATGGTGCTAGAAAGGTCACCAATGGAGACACTGCGGACGACAGCCAGATGGTTGGTGGAGAGCGAGTCGTGGGTTCGAAACTAGCTTTTGGAACCGGAGATGGGCCCCACGGACGAAATAAGTAAAGATAGAACAGGATAAGATATATTAGAAAAGATACAGAAATAAACAAAAAGATAGATGGGTAAAATTACCAAAGATAAGATAAGAAAAAGGGCGCCACTTAACTTTTTGGGGTTCAAGGGGAAACTTAAGAAACCTTAGAAACGAAAAGAGATGAAAGATATTTAGGTTCTGAGACCAAATCCAAAGAAAGATATCAACAGTTAATTATTAAATAAATTTTGTCAACACACTACATAAACAAATAATAAATATATTAGGTGGACTCCGTCCACCTACTTATCTACGAAACTTAATCAGCCTGATCCTTCTCCTGGTCGAAGATATAATAATAATTTATTGTAATAAGCAAATATTCAGAGCTATTATTTTATCAGGAAACTTATTCGGAGTCGAGAAATAAAATTCATGGATAAAACAAAACAATGTATTCAACAACACAATTAAATAGGCGGCTCAATGTAAACACAAGTAAAAAAAGCACCATCGATTAATAAATGGTTGTATACATATGGAAATAAACAGTATTATGATCAAGAAATACCTTTACAGATACAATATAATAAAATCATGCACAAATTAAATTATCAGCGAAGAGAGCCTGGCAGGCTCTAAGAGCTAATTTTTTTAAATCTCAATGGCCCTTTCCTTTGAAACGATTAATTTTACATTCTTCCTGTGAAATATATGTATATAACACAACTTCAGCTACAAATTCCACCAGATACCTTCTTCGTGGAAGTATTTCATGCGACGTGATATCGTTTGTAATGTGAAAGTTTAAGTTCAGCGTTTTTTAGGCATAGGTACTTTAAATGCCTTATATTTATTGCAAAACTGAAAATCAAACTTATATTCTGGGGGTTTTGATGATAAGGCTCAAAAATTAAACTTCCACGCCGACCGGTCAATAAAAGTGATAAATTTTATGGATCTAATGATCATAAACCAGAAAAATGGCAAAAATCGCAAAACTTTTATTTATTTAACAACTTTATAGAAACTGAATTTTTGTAGATAGAATAGTTTGATCAAAAGATATAAAATTTTTATCGTCGAGTTGATAAAAATTTTACTTAAAATTGATTTCGTAACTTTTGATAACGTAACTGACATTCAGAATTGTCGGTCGCTTCAAACGTTTTTTCTGAGAGAACCGTTCATGTTACACAAAAAGTGCTAATAAAACTTTTGTGTTCAAAATTATCTCAGCTACCTTTCTTGTTTGAAACATTTTTTTCTATGGCGTAGAGATTCTTGGTAAATCGATTTTTTTCCGTTTCTTCCCTACGAGGGGAGTTTTAGGGGGAAGCCGAGGGTAAGAGTGGCAAACTTCACATTCTCAGCAATATTCAGTTTCTGATGACTAATGTATATTGCTTTTCGTCCGAATTGTTTTTATACTAAAACAATTTTTAATTTAAGGTGATTACTTGGCAACATCGCATGTAACGAAGCCCTTAACGATAACTTTTCAACGAAATCATATTCCACTTATCAATTTTGCAGAGGCGTACCAAAAAAATTTTTAATTATTTATTTAAACACATAAGTAATTAGGTAAAAATTAAATCTAAGACCGATATAATTATTAAAGAGATATCCTATAGTTGTCTAACAAAATAAAGTAAAATTTTATTGTTATTATAGAGTGCCTAATGCAGTACTTCAAAAAACAAAAATCTTTGCAAAATACTTATTTTTTCATAAGACGAAACAATTTGAAATTTTAACATACGATCTAGTCGTTGCACTCCATTCTCTATTTATAGAATTGATGTGTGCTGTAAACGTTGTATTTGTTTTTCTTAATTTAAAGTTTCCTTGTGTTTATTTGTTTATATAAATATAAAAATATAGTATGAAGTTCATATAAATTAAAATGAAGTAAGTTAAACTATTATTAAATGTGAATATAATGTGAATACGTGTATATACTAGTGCATTTGTTTATTTCAGTAAATTCTCGAAATATGAAATGAAGATGGCACTAACTACTAAAGAGTTAATAGCTTTGTTAGAAGAAGACTCAGATTGTGAAAATCCTGACTCACTTAATGTGGTTTATTTGCCACCGAGATTAGATTAGAAAGTTTCTGATGTAGAAGACATTGATGATAATATTATTTGTGAAGAATCAATAAAATCGGATATTGCAGGTACATATGAAATACATGCCATTGGGAATTCTGACGATTCTGATTATGATATTCCTCTAAACTACAGATAAAACGTGCAAAGAAAAAACCATGCAAAAAAAGTAAATCCAAATTTGTCTCAAGTTGTAACAACAGATATTCCTTCATGCTCAGTAGTAATTCAACATCAGTCTGATTGATATTTAGACAATATAAAAGCCAACCATGGAGGCAAGTCATATATTGAAGTTTTTTCACTCTTTTTTGATAAAAAAATAATTGAGAGCATTCTATATTTTACAAATATTTATACATCGCAGAATAACCGTCACGATTTTGAAATGAATAACATAGATTTAAAAAAAAATGATTAGCATATGTATATTATCTCGTTCACACACTGCTTCAAGTTGACATGCATTGGTCAAAGGATGAGGATCAAGAAGTGCACATTATAAAAGAAAGCATGACCCGACATAAATTTATATTTATAATTTATAATAGTGAAGAAACCGCTACATCAATGTCAAACTTAGTACATGGACGTCAATCTGGATTTGCTTTACCAGATAAAACCAGATTCGACAATATTGGCCACATTACAAAAAAAACGATAGTGCAAGAATGTAGGATATGCAAAAGTAATATTATTTATTTATGTAAAAGGTGTAGAATGCAACTACACCCCGAATGTTTCGAAAATTTTCACCTTAAAATTTAATTTACATTCAAAATACAATATGATCCTTTACTAAAAATTGGTACTGTTTTCCTTGAAAATGCGAAAAAAAAATCTTTTTGGTTGTAAATTAGTCTTAACTTTGCGTTTTTATTCCAATTTAATAAATTAATTGTCAAATTTCTCTTTGTATATTGAGCGGCCGTTAATGGGTTAATACTATATAAAGAATAAACTTGCCTCAAATTTACTTTACTTACCTCAAAACTATTTTAAAGTTAATAATAAAGTCTATTTAATAAATATATTCCCAAGAAATAGAGCACACTACGCCTATGCACATATTTAATGTATAACGAATAAACTAAAATATCAAATTTCTCTTATTCCCATTCTTTCTAAGAACGTAAATATATATAGACCAGCAAAATATTGATAAGTTTACCGATGTTTCAAACTATTCAATGAACTTGTCTCACTATACACTCGTGAATCGCACCAATTCATATTGTTACGGGGGCAAATTTTTATGAGACTATCTTACTTTTTTACATATTTACATGGGCTAAGGATACACAATAAAAATGACCCCGGTAAGAATATACTGCTGACATTTTACATGGTTGCTGCTACCGTTTAGTTCAATTTGTAGATTAGTCACCTTTAATTGAAAATTGTCCGACTATAGTGAATGATTTTGCAAGATTCTTTAATTACTCCAATTTCAATGTTTTGTTAAGGGTAACATACTATTGAGCAAAAACTAAAATCACTATATTTTAAGTCAACACTTAATAATTTATAGTAACATTTATACCTTCAAACTAAAATAAATAATATACTAAAAAGTTAAACAACATTGCGAATATGGTACCGTAAAGCCGAGTATGAAGAGCAATAAGCAAATAAAAACGGTCGTGATCACAAAAAGAAAAGTTATCTGTTTTCTATGACTTTCAGTTTGTCAATATAAAACAATAAACAAAAATAATAAATAATTTTTAAAAATTTAGATAAAGAAATTTGATAGTTTCCTTTTTATAAAGAATGTAAAAAACAAATCTTAGTATTTAATTTTTTTTATCAACATAGAAGAATGAATCCCCGTATATAATTCCCTCGTGATTCTTTGTTGAAAAAAAAAAAAACAAGAAAATCTGTAAGTTATTCCAGTAATTCCCTTAAATCGCCATAATTTCCTGACGGCGGCAGCCAGCAGAAAGAAAATCATGAAAATGGTAGGTGGCTTTCCGCCGATTTCGTGTTCTATCGATTATAGTCGGTTAGGAATTGTTCTTGTCAGACTGTCGCCAGAGAAAATGAATGGTCTTTCTAAAAATAAAACACTTTCTCCGAAGGAGCTTCGGCAGGGAGCTTTTCCTCGTAAGAGCTTTCAGCTCCGTGTCTAAATCAGACCAATAAACGACTTATGGCTAATTTTCGTCAGTCTGAAGTTTGTATTCCAGATTTACAGACTTGTTTAAACGATATAAATGCTATAATTCTTTATAGCCTGTAGAGTAAAAACGGGGACAAAAAAGCAAGAATAAAGCTATTAAAACGGCTAATGCTAATACACAAATGTACAATAATATCATAAACATTAAATAAGGAAAGTAAAATACAAACAATATGGATTGCAGATTTTAATTTTTTTGAAATAGATTTTTTACTGATTCAAACCAATAGCATGCATCAATTAAGTCTGTTAAAACGTAGCATAGTATAGAATTTGCAAACGGAAGAATATAAAACAAAACTCAATGTATTAAAAAGAAAAACCACAGACAACTATAACTAATAAACAGTGCAGTTGCTTTTAACAATAATATCGAAGAAATCGTTTTCGTATTTGTACAAATTATTACGAACACAAACAAAAGGTGTCAAAAGTGGTTAAACAACTGAACCAAAACCTACGATAAACAAACAAACTTAAGTATATCAAAACAAACGTAATAGAGTACCAGAAGAAATAATATGACCGAGGCAAAAGAGTGAATTAAAAGAGTGGTTTGATAAAGAATGAAAAGACAAAAACATAGGGAAGAAACAAGCATGGACAAAAATAGGAACACATGAAAAATTAGATGAATACAAAAGGAAAAACAGTAAACGGCAAAACTATATGAAACAAAAAAATTAGAATGGATAAGAGAGTTAATGCAAAGAACATAGTTAACAAGAAACCTATAGGAATATGCCAAAAAACAATGTTACAACAATAAAACAACAGTAAGACCCAAAATCAGTAAAGAAAATTAGGAAAAGAATTTCTCTAACTTGTACAAAATCAAACAGGAATATTAGGGGAATAGACATAAGGGATAAAAGAGACGAAGAAGTAAGGGCTCCCACATACAAGGAACTTATTGAAACAGCGAAAAGGTTGAAATCGGGAAAAGCAGCAGAACCGGACGAAATCAACAATGAATTAAAAAAATGCAGGAGAAGAACTGATGCACTGGATTCATAAATTAATAAAAAATGAAGTGAAGAAAGGGTCATATAATATCATCATCATTCTAGCTTTACAACTCTGCGTGGGTCCTAGCCTCCTCAAGAATTTCTCTCCGGTCGTCCTTATCCATCACCTTCCTCCACCAAACACGTATTCCCATATTTCTCATGTCTTCATCGATGTTATCAAGGAACCTTGTTCTGAGTCTTCCTCTTCTTATCTGGCCAATGGCTCTATCAGGCAACCTTTTTCTAGCTGGATCATTTTGTTTCATCCACAATACATGCCCTATCTACCTCAGACGTCCTATCTTAACATGTTTTACGATATCAAGTTCCTGGTATATTCTATAAAGTTCGAAGTTGTATCGTCTTCTCCACACCTTTTTCTTATCTTCTCTTATCTTTGGTAATTTTACCTGTCTGTCTTGTAATCTATTTCTCTGTCTTTTCTAATCTATCTTATCTGGTCTTATCTTTATTATTTTTTCTGTTGGATCCATTCCCGGTTCCAAAAGCTAGTTTAGAACCACCGACTCGCTCTCCACTAACCAGCTAGCTGCCGTTCGCAGTATCTCCATTGGTGACATTTCTAGCACCATCCAAAAAGGTTTCCGATGGTACAAAATACTTGAAAAAAAAATAACAAGATTACGTGGTTTGTGTATGACTAAATCATACAACATAATATACTCAAAAGATTAAAAATAGTACTTACAATAATGATACTGAATGTAAAATTTATATTCTTAATAAAATATCGCAAAAATTAGTCAATAACTACTAAACACTCACATAACAATTCAATGACATTCGAAGAAATCGTCATCTGATACGACCAAAAACAGCTGAGTGTTTGAATGTATCGAAAAGGGATGAGGGTTGATGCTCTCAAAGTCTTTTGATATCTCGTCGGCAATAGCCAGATGGTGACAAAAGGACGGAACCTGACGGCAAAGCACCAGTGAAATAGGGGGCCTCTGGTGGAACTCTATACGGGGTAAAAAATATTTCTTAAAATTGGAAACAAGGGATGATCAAACTTACCACATAGGATGTGAGTTTCACCACAATTAAACAAACGTAGATTTAGATCAGCAGCTATTTCGACGGACAACTAAGAACTAAGTCAAATAAGCCGTATCATTTCTTTTATAACTTCAGGCAAAGCTAAATCAATTTTGAGAGTAGTTAGTTGTGTTCAAAGTGGAGGTTTGTTCCCATGGGAAAAGCTTAACACTTTAACTTTAATTATAGCTAAAACTAATTTAATTTTGAGAGAGATTACGGGTAGGATCGACCTTAAGTGAAGTGTTTAAGACGAGAACTGCACGTGTTCATGGTAACATAAATACTTATATTTACTCGGAGCGATAAAAAAATAATTTTCTAGACAGACAGTCATAAAAACTCTTTACAGAATATTTTGGTAAAGATTCGTCAAAGGTTTTAAATTTACGAAAATTGAAATGTTACAAGGGAATGGAGCTTAGTCACCTATCGAGCGAAATCACATAACAACCTGTGACGGAAGACATCAGAGAACCAGAAAACAAAGAAAAGGCGGAGTGATCCCCGCGAAAACTGGATCAGAAGAGCTCATATTAATGGACCGCTTTTAGTAGTGACAGACCTATATGTATCATACAGTTTCATTTGAGGAAGAAATATAGCAGGGACTATATTTTATTGACATTTAGACTCCTCCTTCTCGTCTCTTTTTTATCCTACGTAAGGATGTGGTGACGTTATGGTATTTGACGAAAGGTTGCTATCCATTCTTCTCTCCCTGGGCGCGGTGTGCTGCTTCAGACAGAGAGTAACCCATAGCTCACTTTATTTGGTCTGACCATCGGAGTGGCGATCTTCCTCGGGTTCTTTTACCATATACCTTGCCTTCAACCACCAACCTCTCCATGCCTTCCATTCGTCTGGTAAAGTGTCCAAAGTACCTCAATATATTTTGGTTGATGATTGTGGTAAGTCTAGTATTGATGTCGAGTTCTGTCAATATTGAGACATTTGTGCGATGTGCTGTCCAGGGTATGCTCATTATTCTACGATATACCCACATTTCAAACGCCATTATACGTCGTGAGTCAAACTTTTTAATGGTCCAAGTTTCTGACGCATAAGTAGCGATAGGAAAGATAAGCGTCCGTACTAGAAGCAGTTTCGTGTTCCTGGTTATGTCCGTATCTTTCCAGATTTTAGTAAGTTTGACCGTTGCTGATCTGGCCCTTGTAAGGCGTCGACGTATCTGTTCTTTGCATCCACCGTTGTTTGTGATAACAGAACCTAAGTAATTGAAACTGCTTACCACTTCAAACCCCGCTACGTTTCGTATTTCCGGCTGGTTATTTCCAATTCGATCGATTATCGTTACCTTGGTCTTCTGTATATTAATTTTAAGTCCATATTCACGACTAATAGTATCTTGTCTGTTCATGATATATTCAAGGTCATTTGTTGATGATGCTAGTACTAAAGTGTCGTCAGCATAGCGAAGATTGCTGATTTTTCGGCCTCCGACTGATATTCCCCCTTACCATCCGTCGAATACAATGCGCATAATGTGTTCGCTATATATATATATTGAATAACGTGGGAGAGATAATCCTTGACGAACACCGGCTTTTAGTTTAAAATTATCGAAGTATATGTTGTTGACTCTTACGTTTGCTGTGTTGTTGATATATAGTTGTTTCAGTAGGTACATTAGATGTTCAAGAGTACCCATTTTTCTCAGTATTCCCCACATTTTATGCCACTTTACATTATCGAACGCTTTCGAGTAGTCGACGAAGCACAAATATGTTTCTAGATTGAATTCTCTAGATTTTTCTATAATTTGTCTGAGATTGAGAATTTGTTCTCGTGTGCCTCTTCCAGGGACAAATTCACATTGTTCTTGTGGGACCTGTGGTAGAAATATTGATTTTAATCTCTCGTTAATTATAGTTAGCAGAACTTTACTTGCGTGGGAGATCAGGGCTATTGTGCGGTAGTTATTACAGTCACTTGTTGAGCCTATCTTATAAATGGGTATGAAAGTAAGCTTACACCAATCATCTAGCCATTGTCCTGTGTTCCAGATTTCATTACACAGTTTGAACATTAGTTCAATGTCTATATCTCCCATTTCTTTAAGTGCTTCTGCCGTGATTCCGTCTTCTCCTTGAGATTTTCCAGTTTTTAATTTTTTTATGGCGGTTTCTATTTCCGATTTTAAAATATGTTGTTCCTTTTCGTCATTTATTTCTTCTGGATTCACGTCTTCATGGTCACTATAAAACGACATTTGACAATATTGTTTCCATGTCGCTGCTATGCCCTCTGGATTGGTAATGATCGTTCACAAGTTAGCTTTAATTATCTGCGTTTGTGGTTTGAACTCTTTAGTTAAGTATTTTACTTTGGCAAACAGTTCTCTAGATTCTTGACTGTCAGCGTGTTGTGTTGTAGTTGTTTGCATATTTCTTTATTATGATTATTTGTGTCTCTTCTACTTGATGACTTTATACGTATGTTCATATTTGCTATCTTGTTTTCAGTTTCTGTTGGATTTGAAGCATTGTTTCTAGTTTTTCTTCGTTTTTCTACTAGGTTGTGTCTCATCAGTCATCCAGTGTTTTTCTTTCCTTGGGGTTTCTTTGGGGTTTGTAATATTTATTGCGTCTATAATCCACGTCTTTGTATGTTCCCATGTTTGATTGGGATCGCCAGTAATGTTTGGTGTGTTACTATGTCTTAGTGTTTCTTTGTATTTTCCAGGCTCTTTAGGTATATATTTATTTGTTTTATTTGTTTCGGTTTTTTTTTCGACATTTCGACTACCAATCCGAAAATAGTTATCAAAATGCAGACGTAGATATCTAGAATATAAGAAGAGAATTTTGAATGTGAAAGACAGATTTTGATATTTTTAAAAAGTTATATGCCACAAAGCTCTCGATTTTTTTAACAATGAGAAAATTGGGACATTCTATATGAGATAATATCACGTTGCTAACTTATGGTCCCATTACCTGCACTTTTGATGTGTCGCGGAAATAGCCAGACATCCATTTGCCTCCTCGAGACTTACACAAACTTTTCTTATAAATGTTCAAGTCAACATTTTCCAACGAAGATGCTTTTACACTGCGACCTTCTTTACACGTAAGAAAAATAATAAAAGGACACGTCTAAGAAGTATATTTTCCGTTTGGGATGTCATATACCGGCTTTAGACAAATTCTTCGCCATTCGCTTTTTATTAGATCTACAACATTTTCGTATGACGTAAAATATTCGAGAGCCGAGATTACGTCGTTTTTATTTTGAAGAAGAAATCGTCGCTATCTATCACAGAACACATTATAGAAACTGCTTAAGTTTATCACCCAGTTTCGAATAATGGGCGATATTTTTCGCAATTTTATCTGCAATAAGGTTAGAGTAATTTCTTTGCAAACCAGGGTTGTATTTAAAATGTTCCGGATAAGCATTAAAACGACTTTTTTTATCGTATTATAGCGTTAGATGCTGGCAAATGTAGGATCAAAAAAAATGTAGGACCTTTCCTGTATATATTCTGTATGTAATATTTTTATCTGTTACTCTAAAAAAGTATCTCTTAGGGATTAATTTGTAGTCAGGAAATGTAGCACATTGTGTACAGATTTTTACTTCGGACTAGGTTCCATAATTGTTCACTTTGCTAATTTGAAGCATGTTTAATGTATCTCGCAATTTTTCCTAATTATTTCCCTTCAAAATTTTTCCAACTACGCCCTTGGTAACGATTCAACATGTCTTCGCAGAGATAACTTTCTAAATCTTATAGGTAACATATCCTCTTTTTTTATCTTCCATCTTGTTTTTCTAATAATGAATCTTTCGACTTTATTAATTTCAAAATACATTTCCTAAAATCGTTTAGATACCGTTTTTCTACCAAATATTAACTTTCGAAGTAAGAGAATGTTGTTTGATTATAAACGGTCCCGTCTTCGTATCCTTAATTGGGGCTAATGTCGCATGACCAACCCAAACCCTTCCCTTCTTCGACTAAGCTTTTCAATCCTTAGAGATGATCGCAAATCAAGATCATTTCTGTGCACGTTCCTGTTGTAAGCAGTTCAACTGACGTTGAGTTTTATTTTAATTATATTATCCATCTATCTTTGTAACTGTTCCTCTAAAGTAAATTTTTTCTATTGTCCTTATAAACAATTAATAGATAGTGGTGAGAACAGTCATAGCCAGAAATAGAGTGGGTATTATTTTGATAGAGTTGTAGTTTTGTAAGTGTAACCAGAAGAAATGATACAATAATGAATGTCCAACTAAATACGGAAATAGCAACGTTAACATCCTATGTGGTAACGCACAGGTAGAGATAGGAAAGATAAGCGTCCGTACTAGGAGCAGTTTCGTGTTCCTGGTTATGTCCGTATCTTTCCAGATTTTAGTAAGTTTGACCGTTGCTGATCTGGCCATTGTAAGGCGTCGACGTATCTGTTCTTTGCATCCACCGTTGTTTGTGATAACAGAACCAAGTAATTGAAACTGCTTACCACTTCAAACCCCGCTACGTTTCGTATTTCCGACTGGGTATTTGTAATTCGATCAATTATCGTTACCTTGGTCTTCTGAACATTAATTTTAAGTCCATATTCACGACTAATAGTATCTAGTCCGTTCATGATTTATTCAAGGTCATTTATTGATGATGCTAGTACTAAAGTGTAGTCAGCATAGCGGAGATTGCTGATTTTTCGGCCTTCGACTGATATTCCTCCTTGCCATCCGTCGAATACAATGTGTTCACTATATATATTGAATAACGTGGGAGAGATAATACATCCTTGACGAACACCGGCTTTTAGTTTAAAATTATCGAAATATATGTTGTTGACTCTTACGTTTGCTGTGTTGTTGATATACAGTTGTTTCAGTAGGCATATTAGATGTTCGGGGGTACCCATTTCTCTCAGTA
The DNA here is from genome assembly GCF_040954645.1 of Diabrotica undecimpunctata. Lineage (NCBI taxonomy): Eukaryota > Metazoa > Arthropoda > Insecta > Coleoptera > Chrysomelidae > Diabrotica > Diabrotica undecimpunctata. The sequence goes on from NC_092803.1 coordinate 26,609,188, forward strand.
TTCCCCACATTTTATGCCACTTTACATTATCGAACGCTTTCGAGTAGTCGACAGCACAAATATGTTTCTAGATTAAATTCAGTTGGTGAGCCTTTCTTATAAATGGGTATGAAAGTGAGCTTATACCAATCATCTGATCATTGTCTTGTGGTTCAGATTTCATTACACAGTTTGAACATTACTTCAATTTCTATGTCTCCCATTTCTTTAAGTGCTTCTGCCGTGATTTCGTCTTCTCCTTGAGATTTTCCAGTTTTTAGTTTTTTTATTGCGGTTTCTATTTCCGATTTTAAAATATGTGGTTCCTTTTCGTCACTTATTTCTTCTGGATTCACGTCTTCATGGTCACTATAAAACAACATTTCACAATATTTTTTCCATGTCGCTGCTATGCCCTCTGGATTGGTGATAATCGTTCCCAAGTTAGCTTTAATTATCTGCGTTTGTGGTTTGAACTCTTTAGTTAAGTATTTTACTTTGGCAAACAGTTCTCTAGATTCTTGGCGGTCGGAGTGTTTTTGTAGTTGTTTGTATATTTCTTTATTATGATTATTTTTGTCTCTTCTACTCATCATCATCATTCTGGCTTTACAACACTGCGTGAGTTCTAGCTTCCTTAAGAATTTCTCTACAGTTTTCTTTCTCTCTATCCATCGCCTTCCTCCGCCAAGCACGTATTCCCATATTATTCCCATATGTCTTCATCGGTGTTATCAAGGAACCTTGTTCTGGGTCTTTCTCTTCTTCTCAGACCAGTGGGTCTATCAAGAAGCGGTTTTCTAGTTGGGTCATTTTGTTCAATCCACATTCAATGCCCTATTCACTTCAGACGTCGTTTCTTAATATGTTTTACAATATCTAGTTCCTGGTATATTGTATTCAGTTGTATTCACTTTCAGCAGTGTCATTCACTACTCCATAGATTCTTATCTACATCACTACTCAGAGTCTTAGTACTTTTCTTTCGAAACATCCTAACATGTTTTCATTACTTTTTGTTAGAGTCCAGGTCTCTGACCCATATGCTAAGACTGGGCGTATTATTATTTTGTAGATTGTTTTATTTTTGTATTTCTCGATATAATTGTGGATTTGAGCCCAAAATAGCATCTGTTGGTCGTGCACATTCTGAGGTTTATCTCTGCGGTAGCATTATTTTCAGTGTTAAGGAGGGCTCCCAGGTATACAAATTCGTTCACACCTTCTATGACGGCGTTTTCTATAACAAGTGGTTATAGGATTTTTCCTATAAACGTTTTCCGTTCTCCCAACAATATTGATATCATCAGCATAGGCAAGAATTTGCACTGATTTATATACATTGAACCAATGATTGTGATTTGTGAGATATCGATGGCGTAGAGTGAAACCTTCGTATGTCAAAAATTTCAAATTTTACAGGAAACAGTTAAAACTATTTTTTGGTTTAGAATATGGAAAAATTTTAATATTTTATTGGATAGTATGTTTAAAGGACAATACTTTTTTAGGTTACACATTACTTTTTTAATAAATCATTACTATGGAGTAGTACCGTGACTTACGTGATTTTCACGCAACGTGAGTTAGTATTTATATGAGTATTTCATGCATTATAAAATAAGCAATACAATATTAAGCGTAAACTTTTATTAACAGTTTTTAAAAAAATAAGTTCACAATGCATTATAACTAAAACTGATTATCTTTTATGATAAAACAAATGATAAATTCTTAAACCAAACAAAATTAAGCAAAAGTTTATTGTTAGTGTGGTAGCCCATCATAAAATGAATGAATATCTTTTGGAATGACCATCTTTAATTCTTGAAGATGATTGAATTTCTGTATCTTAATAGAACTCCTTTTGGTGTATAATTTCATAAAGTTGTCAGAGGCTTCCGGTTTTTTAATGCGCCTGGGTAAATTCTCGTAAGGATCTGAGAATTTTTATTCTTCACTTGCATCGTACCTTCAGGATGGTCTTGTATTGCACACAAATCCACTACAACAGGATCTCCAACACGGTTACCAGGACGTATTGAGTTTACATAAGGGATATCTTTAAATTTTAAGAAAAAGTCGTATTCCAAGTACCTTACTTGGTATGGTCTAGGATGCGTACGAGCTGTCTTGCACACTTCTACGTATCCTGCTGGTGAATAGATCTCCCTATTTCTTAGATGTCGTTCAATCGTGGAGTGCATCTAATCACACTCCATTTGGGTGTGAGCCTTTTCTAAAAACTTTTGAGTAATAATTAATCCTGTTTTTACTGACGCCAGAAGCAATCCATTAGATAAAATTGCATTGCGGTTTTGGTATGTGCAACCATCGCTGAAGAAAATTACCTCTTTTACTACAGTTCTGTCAATATTATGGATAATGAAATCATACAAAATACTGCAAAATTCGTCAGCATTAAGGCCTCCGTGTGTCTCGTCCCACAAAAATCAAAATCCGTCATGATTTTCTAGATTATAAATAGTAAGGTTGTGTACCAGAAGTTTCGTTTTGTAATACAGTGCCGACGCTTTTAAAAAAGGACTAAGTAGTACGGCTTGTAGGTCAATCGTAAACACCACTACAGATGGATCTTGATTTTCCTTGTCCTTGTCTTTCTCCTTTCTCGCCTCATCTTTACGCTCAATGTGCCTATTATAAAAAATCTCAATAATATGTTTTGTTATGTAGCCACAGCACATATCGCACTGGTCTTTTTTTGATCGGAATAAAGATAAATTCATTTCATCAAAAATTTGCCAGAATACAAATTTAGATATTGAATGCTGTTGCTCATTATTTACACCAAGGAAGTTTAAGTATTCTGTATACAATTTATATTTTGATTGCCACATAGGTTCTAAATATAATTTGGCGGTATCTTTTCTACAGTAATGTGCTTCCAGTTTTGGTAAACTATCAAGAAAATCATAAACTTTTTGTCTATTGGTTTTCTCGTTAGTTTTAATGACAGGATTTATTGTTGTGCTAATTTTATCTTTAATACCGACCCAAGCATGTACGGTCCATTCTCCAACGTCTGATGTATGTAAAAACATTTTTTTATAAACGTGAAAGGTGGTGACTACATCTTTTAAATGGTACTAAAAGGAACTGAAAAACTAGTGCTTTTATAAAACACTTTTTTTCCGGACAAGTCATTTTCCAGTTAAGTAGTAAAAATATTCTGTCTTAAATTATCACTTACAGAACTGCACTTAAAGAATGCAGAAATTGTGTGGTTACATCGAGGTTTCAGTTATCTTGAAGCCCTAGGTACATCAAAAATAATTTTTCCTTGTTCTGTTTTTCGTCCAAAATATTCTTCTCCCTTATTTCTTTGTTTCTCCGAAGTCCAGTTGTCTTTACTTGCTCGTCCTCGTTTTGCTCGTTTTACCTTCGTATTAGTCATTATTGGTAAAGGTGCGTCATTTGATAAATTTTGTCTTTCTGCATCAGGTTCAGACACCGATTCTGTCTCTTCTTCTGGGTTGAATAGTGTATCAGCATCGGAGTCGTCATTATCTTCCAACAACTCCATTGGGGAAGCCCTACAAACACCTGTAGACGTACAGGGTATAATATTATCTCTTTCACTATGTACATCTTCTGACGATTCATTTTGTGCTAAAGCTAGCCGCACTATAGATTTTCCCCTAGATGACCTGAAATTTAATAATGTAATGTTGTATAATAATACGGAACATCATCGAAGTGGATGCATGAAATACTCGTATGTCAAACACTAAACATTCGTGGGATGTAACATTCATTATGGAATAAGAGGTTCATACGTGGTTTTCAGAGAGTTTAACAAAAAACATTTTTTATACCAAAACTATTTTATCAAGTGACTAAATAATATAAAATTCTGAAACAAGTGTCATGCATTTACTAGTTTTTCAAAAAACTTACATTATATAAACCGATGTTCAAAGATTTACACAAAACAATTACCACGTCGTTACATACAAGGTTTTCGTTTTATTTAAATTTTACAAAATGGTTACGTGGTTTACATTCACGTCACTAGATGTCACCGCTCTTAAGATAGAGAAACCATCTTTATTCTACTAATAACTTACGAGGTATTCATTGGAGTAACATAATAATTGAGATACGATGGTTTCCCTCTACGCCATCGATATGTATTACTTTTTTCCGAGCCAGATTGAACAGTATTAATAAGAGAAGGATTTCTGTGCCCATATTTCTTTGATAAGCTGCTGTAATGCCATTATCGTAGCCACCTTCTTTATATAGATCAGCTAGGAGATTATTTAGTACGGGTGATTTGTTTCTGGCTAGTTTTTTAACCGAATCTTTAACTTCAAGAATCTTTGAGGGTTCATCTTTCCTCTCGTCTGTTGTTTAATATAAATAAAGTATGACAAATTTACTTAATTGTTTTATGTTTACATCAACATGGGTGAAGTTTTATTGATGTAAATTTTGATGTAAAATTATGGCTTATTTCCAATAAAAATAGTAAATTGTATCACAATAATTTCATAGGGAAATTAAAAATTAAAAAGAGGATATCTGGTAAAACCAATATTTAGAGAGGTAGAAGATAAGAATTTAATATGAGTAATAGAACAATAATTTTGTACTCATTTGCGGCTATTATTCACAGTCAGGACATTAACCGCTTTAATTAACGGTGTATTTTTCTCTGATGTGAACCCTGTATAACATAATTGGATTAAACTATCCAGAGCTTGTAATTACTGCAAAATAAAATGACAGCAGGACACAAAAACTGATGACACACATAGAGAGCAGCAGGCGGCCACGTCTTCAAGATTATTTTGATGTCCGCGGAGGGAATACATGATATTACACACTTTTTTGCTACTGTTTCATTTCTATTTTAGTTAAAAACTGTAAAATATTATTCAATTTATTTTGTTTCAACATTATTTTCTTTTGTTAAAACGATACTTGTTAAATAAAAAATATCAAAATGAGTTATTATTAGTTTGCAATCATCCGATGATTAGATCAGAAAAATATTGCCGCATCGGTAAGTACCCCATTTTATCGGGACCCATTTTCTGCAAAATATACCCATAAAACTACAAAGACCTTAGTTGTCAAATGCAAATAGAGAAAATCGTAGCACCCGAAAAGATTTTCCGTCTCAATAAGCCATAAATCCTAAATTTTCCTTAGATAAACAAATTTCAAGTGGCTTCTAGCGCCATTTTTCCGAGAGGGCTCTCATCTCTAACTGCTTTCCGATGAGGTTTTTCAGGATTTTCCTTATCTCTTAACAAACATGACGTGTTAACCTCGGCGCCGACTTGACAAGTGCGCATTTAAGTTCCGAAGGAAAGAAATACTTTTCGGCATAGTAAAATTAAAAACATATATTAAGCATGTTATAAAAGAAACATAAAAACCTAGACAATGAAAAAATCAATCGAAGGAAGGGAAATTGGATTTTATATCTGAAAGACAATTGCCACATAATTCCCTAAACTACACAGCTTGTTTTAAGTAGAATATATTCCTCTGAAAATAATCTATCTATAAAAAAGGCTATGATGACAAATCACACCGTTTGTCCAGAAAACTAACGATGCCATCTAGGAAAGAAATCTGAACTACTAACATTTGACATTTCAATCATATTTTTTTCTTGAAACAATACGTTTAATTAATAATACTGTATTAATTACATATTAATATAATTAATAATTAATTTTAATAATATTTTTAACGTAGAATTTAATACAAAATAATTTAAAGCTTTATGTTAGTTTAGATTTACAATCCTAACGCCATCTGAACAAAGAAACCTGAACTACTGACATTTCAACCTATGAGTCAATCATATTTTGTTTTTGAAACGATACGTTTAACTAATAATACAAAAAATGTTAATTACATATTATTAAAATTAATAAATAATATTATTAATATTATATTATTACATTACTTGTTACAAAATATTTTAAAGTTTTATGTTGGTTTAGATTTAAAATTCTATCGCCACCTAGGAAAGAAATCTGAACAGATAAACTGAAAAATCAAATAAATTAAAATTATCTGACACGTAAAATATAAAATATTTATTTGCCAAATAAAGTACTGAATAAACAGTTATCTGGAAAATAAATTGTGTTTATTGTAGTTCGTTATTATGTTCTAGGTTATCGCGAAATCAAAAATATAACCTAAATATTGTTGTTTAGTGTAGGTTAGAGACATGGATATTAAAAGATTTAATGAAATTGGAGAGTATGATCAGTATGATGTTTAATGTTTATAAACTTAGTGTGAGAATATAAAATTTGATGCGGAATTGAACATTATAATTTTTGTAATGATAAAGACTTTTTTAAAAGGTTAAGATTAAGTAAACCGACAGTGATCTATATTCTGAGAAAATATTGTAAATAGTTGTTAATTAATGATTATAAAAGTAGGTGTATACATATTTTCATTTACTTAGTTTAGGGATTCAATATTTTCATAATCTTGATAATTAAAAAATGGATTAATTAACCTTTTTCAAGTGATATTGGTGCTATTGATTCAATAATAGTAGTATCGGATTCCAAAATGAAAAATATGCACATAGTACCTAGGTTGTCAGATTCTTTTAATAATGATAAAATACATTCAATTATATATAAATAATACTCAGAGTAAGTATACAAAATATCCAGAGTGTAGAAGAAAATTTTTAAAACTTTCAATAAATCTTCCATATAATATATGGAATATTGATTTTAATTCCGAATTGGTATGGTTGATCTACACGTAAAAAAATTATAGTTCGCTATCACCTCCGCTAATAATGGAAATATCCATCATCTTTGGAACACCCTATAGATTATTAAATGTTTGGGATTAAATTATGTCAAATTTTGTAGGTATTTTGTATAAGTTTATTATTATTTATTTATTTAACCTATGGCTTTTAGTAAACTGAAACTAAATATTGATGTCTAATTTACACAGCCATCCAATTGCTTCTGGGGATCATTCCACAAAGTCCTGGAGGTTTCCACGGTTAACACGATTTTCACAGTCTGAACAGCGAACCAGCACATTTACCATGTCCAGTACGTATGCAATTAAGCCTCGCCCAGCTATACAGGGGCATATTTGATCCGATGAAGCCTTGAGTTGGAGTGGATATCTGGATATAGATTATTGACATCCATCTTATTGACCACCTTAATAACTTTGTAAGAAAATACACTAAGTTAACAATAAAATATTACAGCAATTCTTACAATTTCAAATAAAATTTAGCAAACTTAAAAGTCTTAATTTTACTTCTAAGTAATACAAAGCTCGTTCAATCTCCATATTCTACTTTTCTTTCAGTTCCCTACGTCTATTAGTAAAACATTTGGACCTGAAGATTTATCTGGTACGTCGTGTTTGTTAATTCGTCCAGTGTTTATTGTCCTTGCTGGCATTTTAAGTGAATTTAATTGCGTAAGTAAGCTCCTCTAAGATTGATGGCGCTATGCATCACGGAAGTCGACTCTTTTTAATAAAAGAACAAGACGACAAGCAAACATGGTAGTTGTGGAATTAGAACTGTCAATGGAACAGTATAAAGCGAATAGCGGAATGGTTGTTTTTAAGGAAAAAAGAATAAAAAATTTTCTGAAGATACAACCGATCTAATAATAAAGTTTTGATAAAATTTTGAGAAGAATATATTTTATCAAATTGCACAAAAGTAGAAAGTATAATGAGGAAAACCTTTAATAGTGATGTTGAAACTAGCTCTGTACGGAAAAATTAAATAAAAAAAAAGTAAAAAACAATACATGTATTTCCTGTTTTACTTGCAAAAAAGTGAGAAGGGTTTTCTATATACACAAAAATTTCGCTATTATTAACTATATTCATAAACTATATTATAGATTATTTCTATAAAAAAATATCGTAACGTTGACAGATATATTGCGTTCTAAAAGAGATAGTTTTTTTTAATAAATAAAAAATTAAAAAATTTATTTCTAATTAAAATGTATTTAACAATTTTAATATAGTGTATTTCCACTAGGGGCATCGATGCAAGCCTGGATTCGAGCTCTAATACTGCTAACAAGTCGATCTCAATCATTTCCTGTGGCAGATTCCCCCATTCTTGTCTACAGACAATTATTGTAAGTTCATTGTGGGTTCTAGAAGGATTCCTTCAGACATAAACAGCTCTGGAGAGCACACCCTATGCATGTTCAATAGGTTTCATGTCTGGAAACATCGCAGACCACTAAAAACGGCGAATACCTTCTGTTTCAAGATAATCATTAACCGCTTGAGTCCTATGTGGGTGGTTTATCATTCATAAATACAAAATATTCACCAACAGCTCCCCGCCATACACATGGTTCTAAAATCCTCGTGATGTACCTTTTATCCTGTCAGAGTCCCGTCAATAATCACCAATTCAGTGCGTCCACCTACTATAATACCTGCCCAAAACATAACACTGCCACCAGCGAAAGGAAGTATGGGACGGGCATGTGCTAGTTCTCACCTAACACGAATTCGTCAGCTATCAATATTTAAACAGATTCTGGTCTCGTCTGAAAAAAGGACAAAATTCCAAAACTGTTGGGGAGCTGTATATTCCTGAGCCCTCTGTAGGCAGTGCAAAACATATCTAGGTTGTGGCTGAGGAACTCTTATTGCTGGATGACTTCTCAAACCTGACTCTAAAATTCTTCTTCTTATTGTTATCAACGATACTCTGACTCCTATAGCATGCCTGAAGTCTCTAGGTCTGGTACAGACATAGAAAAATTTTTTCGAATGGAAATTCTGATTAAAGACAAAAACTTATGAATTAAAAGAAGAATTTAACATTAAAACACAAATTTTATATGTTGAATTATTTCTCATCTCAGATAATAATATATCTATCTGATTCAGTTTCCTTTTCATTTTTAGGTCTTTATATCGTTTTTAGTCCATCCATTCACAAGAAGTTGAGTAGAAACTGGGTTTGCTGGAACATTGCAAGGTGGTTTTATGTTCCTTGTGATCACTGAGTTTTTCAACAAGGTTGTTATTGCTACATATTATCTTGCTACTATGTATCATGTCCATTTTTTGCAGGGTTTCAATCCACCATTCCTTTCTAGCTTGACTCAGCTGTTGGAGTCAGGTTGCTCCGCTGTCAACCGATCTGGCTAAAAGGGTCAGCTGCATAGAGGGTTGCGAATGTTCTCATTAGTGCTTTGAACTTGCTGGACATTCCGAGCACATATTGCTGTCGATATACCCTGGGTATAACTTTCTTAGATGGTTTTTTTTATAAATGATATAAGTTTTTCGAAGTTTTCTGGTTTTTTTTTCAGGATGTAGCAGCTAAAAATCTAGCATATCTTAATACTTATCAAAATTTGCCTTTTTGAAATTATTGAACGGAAAGATGTTTGTACCAATTCGTCTGGTAAGGGTTGGTAAGGGGCCATATACTACTTTGGTGCATCGATCTTCTAGTTTAGTGCTTTAAAAACAGATTTCCGGATTATATCCTCCAATCTCTGATCTCAGAGGATGGCGGAAGTTTGGGGATCATGGGTTGCTTTGAAACTACTCGCTTCAGCCCATGTTTATACTGCGTCTCCGTTTGCGTCAGAATCTGCGAAGTCTCAAAGTAAACTGTGACTCAAAGTCTCTCAATACAAGCCGATTCGGTTTTGATTGGAAGTTATGTGGGAGTGAAAATATAAAAGGCTGCTTTGAATGTTTACATACCGAGGTTATGGTGATGCCTTCGATATTTATGATCGCTTCTTCTTCTTTAAGTTCCATCTTCTATCGAAGGTTGGAAATCATCATGGCTATGCGGACTCTGTTGACTGCCGCACTAAAAAGTTCTGCACTACTGCATTCAAACCATTCCCTTAAGTTCTTAAGCCAGGATATTCTTCGTCTTCCCACATTTCGCTTTCCTCGGATTTTGCCTTGCATAATAGGTTGTAATAATGCGTATTTTTTCCTCTCATCACATGTCCTAGGTACTCAAGTTTTCATTATTTGATAGTTAATATTATTTCCGCCTCATTTCCTATGATCGCTACAGTCAATGTATTAGAACACGCAAAACTTATATGAAGATACAGAAACAGGGATAGCAGGAGTAGAGCGTTTGACGCTATGTCGACAAGCAATCGACCTAGATGCAACAAAGAAATAAAGATATTTGATCCTTTTTCCTCAGGCAATCTTAAAAATGGAAATGATGACAGGGTCTTTTCCAGACCTAAAGGCAACGACTCTACAAGGAGTCGCAAGTTCATTGCAATTTTATATATGTGTGTAAAGCAGCAGTAGTTTGCAGTGAAGTACTATTCAATAGCCTTTCTCTGGTCCCGAAGCTACATACAACGGTAGATTAGAATGTGAATGAATTAGAAAACTATTGATTCTGGATTAATTAAGTGACAGTAAGCAAGAAAATAAAAATTTATGGCAATGTCAAAAAATTAATAAAGGTGGGACAATATTGAACATAAATTTACTTCACATAACAGATAATGGGCTATAGATAGACTAAGATTCATAAAATAATATCCCCTGTACTTTCTCGTTAATTTAACAGAAATTGTAACATTTCATTATTTCAATTTTCCACTTTAGAACTGTTATCTTTTAGCTCGACTTTTTGCCGTTTCGACCACAAATGGAATATTAATTCCACTTCCGCGTGTAGCCTTCACCTACTAATTTAATCTTTTGTACTCTTGTCCTTTGTACTTATCTAATCTCGAGAGAAATTCAAGTCGGTCGTCTCGTTCGTCTTAAACGTTACTAGCTTTTCATCCGCAATTTGGAGCATTAATCTGAAAAGTTGAACGCGATAAGAGGTTATAAATAGAGCAACGGCGAGATGATAAAAAAATAGGGATGAAAAAGGTGGGTGAGCGCGGGATGGAGTCGGCGATGTTTTTCAACGTTAGCCGTGATGAATGACATACAACCTGAGCTTATAGTTTATGGAGGTTCGTAAAATGTGAGTTCAAATAGATGATGGATATTTTATCTTGTGATTTTTCAACATAGCAACTATTTGCTGGGGAAATTTACACCACTGAATATCTGAAAATCGACTCGTTTCGTATGTTAAGTGGGTTCCTTCAGGATAGATCACGTCAAAGATATTTATCTCTTAGACAAAAATGGTCCGATCTGCCACAGCCACTCGATTTAAATAAAGCCATTTTCTTCGACAGGGTTTCGGAATTATACAGGGAGGTCTTTCGATTGGACGATGTCTTCAGGAAACTAAACTAGAAGGAACAGGGTATTATAGTAAATGCAGAATATCTGAATCATATTTTATTTTTGTCTAATATAGCTCCAGGCGGTAGCTATAACATTCTATAGCACGTATAAAAGTTGGTGGATAAATGTACCAAGTGGTGCGTAACTGTTCAAATTATTTGTAGATTCACCATCAATTGTCCCAGTTCGCTTACACAAAAATGGTTAAAGAAAACTAGCTCCAGAAATCTTAGGTTCCGATTTATTTGATTTGCAGACAGTTATTAACCAAATTCCGATGTCGAAGGTATGTCTATTTCTATAATTTCTCTTCTAAATTCTGCACCATCAAATACTTATTTCCTGATGTTGTTACTGTAAATTATCCCAAAATATCGACACAACTCATTCTCATACAGTGCCGGTGAAGTATTGTTTGAGTTTTCTCCGTAGTCTCATTTTTGGTCCCTTCTTGGATGCACACAGGTCACATCGTTTTCACCATTCTTTCACATCTTTCTGACAATTAAACCAGTAATACCTATCGCAGACTCTAGCTAGAGTCCTATTGATCTAATATATCCCCGAAGCGGCTACCGTGGAGTTCGACAAGCACGTCTTCTACACATGTACTTGGGAGAACAATAAAGCACTGTCTTTGTTCCATCTGGACTCTCCCAATTACGAGTAATGACGCCATCTCGCGGACACAAACAGTTCCTCTGACGCCAATAGCTTTGTACTACTTGCTCGTATTCGGTAATTTCCTGTCACTGTGGGCTAGCTTCGTTGTCTAGTCACTCACAGAATTCTTTAAATATGGATCTTTGATCAGCCTGGAGGTTTTCTTTGGTTAGAGCTTCTTCGTCAGTGATGCCTTCGGCGGTTGATCAATCGATTTTTGTCACCGCAAGAGAGGGCAAGTTATCGGATCGTTATGAACTAGCGGGATTCGGTCGTTCAACACTTTGAAGTGATTGAATCAAAACAAACGAATCAATCGCGATTAATACAACACTATTCGTCACTTCCAGCCTCTATGGTTTTGAACTGTAGAATCTGACGCTCTCGTTCTTCTTGGCCCTCGCAGAATCGGCAGTTCCTCTCATTGAATGGTCTTCTAGAGAGGCCATCGGCATTAGCAAGTGTTTTTCCCGCTCGGTGGCGAATGTCTGTAGTTTCTCCAGCTATCGAGCTATCTAACGGTTAACCTCTACGGTAATTTAACGTGTAAAGTAGGTATTGTATCGCCTATCGGCAGTCTCATGCTGTTTCATTTCTGTTTCTACTGTCTTAGGGCTTTATTAATGTATATATTGATAGATAGATAGATCTTTATTTAAATAGAAAAACCTAATATACATACAATATAAAGAAAGTACACTATAAATTTTAGATATACTGTTTAAGTAACATTCTGAAATTATTGAGACTAGTACATTTTTTTTACAGATGTAGGTACCTAACTGATTAAATTTAAGGAAGCTTTTGAAAAAGAGCGAATTCATCGTACTTTTATACATAGTAAACCTCGGCTATGAAGAATGAATACTTTTGTTGAAAGAAATGAATTCTTGGAAATATTCAGGTGATAAGCCATTTACTATTATGAAGACCAAAATCATGGTGAAATAAAACAGTACATTTTTAACAGAGAACCAATTTAGAGTATTTAACATCGTCCCAATTTGGGTACGGCATTAATAATAATGGGGATATACAGCATCCCTCTGCAAGTCCTTTAGTGACGAGGAAGCCTTCCGATATATTATTTTTTAATTTAATTTTAGAGGTAGAGATTCTGTACAGTTCTTTTATGACATCAATGAGAGTAATATATTAGGTTTCTTTAGGGTTCCTTCATAGCTTATTAATGGGTCCTGTGCCTTATGCTTTGGTTAAATCCATCATTATTAAATGCTATTGTAGCTATACCATCTGTTATAGTTCGATCTCTTGATCTTTTCAGTTTTACGTTATTCATGAGCTTTACGAGACAGTGTTACATTTGTTTGCTATTCGAAATTATGTATTCATTACTATATTAAAAAGTGTATGCTCTAAACAGCTTTTACATTTTTTATTTTCATTTTTAAACTGCAAAAACGAAATGACTTTTAGATATTTCGTAATAAAACGGAATAAAAAATAGGGCGAAACAAATTGAAAAAAGCTTTGGGGCACTAAGTGGATTGTTGGAAAGTGGAGGCGTCGCTTATCCTAATCCATTTTTCACGCGGTTTACACACCATTTAGTACACATTAGGCAATGAACGATCAATTTGGTTGGGCACTCAGATTAAAATATTTCCAAAATCAACCAGACATGGTTTCAGATACATTTTATAATTGGTTATATTCAAAAATGTATTATAGGATTTATAGAATAATATGAATAACAATAAAAACTAAGACAAGAGGGAAACAGTATCAATAAGAAATAAAAATAAAAAAATTACGCTAAAGTTATAGATCCATATTTATTATAAAGCGTGAAGAAGAAACAACAGTGAAGAAACAAAATACCCGGAAATGAGTTGTGATTTGTGAAAATCAGATCAACAACAGATGCAATTTCCTTTATAAGATAGATGATGAAAAAATATAGAAATAAAGAAAAAACGTATATATGGTGTTTAAATTCAAATATGGTTGTGTAAACTAACCAATACATTTGTCCTCCCTGTATTCCTATATCCCATAAGTACCGCTGAGGCTCGGGAATACATCCCGCTGAAACAGAAGAGCGTAAGAGCGTCGTTGAGAAGAAAAGACGCAACCCGCTAGTGACCGAGGCATTCATATTGAATTCGTTTTGTTCGAAGTTCTTCACCTAGTTTTACCTCAACCTTTAAATTGTTTTTTGATTGTTTATTGCAACCATTTAAATTTTGATAATTATTTGCACCTATGAGTTAAAATTCATTTATCTTGCCAGAGCTATCGAAGGAATAGTTCGTGTTAATATAATTACTATTAATTCGTAATAGTACATTATTTGTTGAATCCCCACATATGGTATTTATTGAGAAAGGATATGATACAGTTCCTCGATGATTTTCTTAGCGGGCTCTCAATAATAAAGAAGTACCTAGTGAGTATGTGAAGATTTTGATCGATATGTATAGCTTCTGTTAGGACTAGTGTGGGAAATAGTGATAATTTTCATTTGAAACTACGATTGCATAAGGGCTCAGTGCTTAGTCTTTATTTATTTTTGTTAGTGTTGGATATAGGGAATACTGATCCTGATTTAGATTTAGAGCAAACACTGTGAGAAAGAAGACTTGGTGAGAGACGCTTAGGCAGGACATGACTGTGAAATGGATTGATATTGGTATGACCTAAGATGGAAACTTATGGAGAAAGAAAATTAGGAAAAGCAACTCCGTATAAACGTAAACATATTAATTGTGATGTAGGTACTATATTCTTTTTATTTTTTTTTGTAAATTAAATCCTCCAGCAATCGGCGCTACTGAGTATTTCATGTATCTTTGACATCTTGTTAGCTGCTTTTTATAACTTAACAGCGTTTCACACACGACACACATAATTTCTCCCATAAAGGACAGGTAGAATATCCCTACTTTACGCGATTTGTTCGATTTTGAACTAAGTGCAGTAATCTTAGTATTTCGATTAAGAAATATATAGTTGTAATACTTTCAAATGCATTTCTAAGCTAAGTACCGATTTATTCTTAGTAATATAATAAAACTCCCGAGATTTGTTTGTTGAATTTGTTATAAGTTTAAAGTCAGTGAATTTTCAAGAAGCAGAGAAACCATCAACAACTGTAAGTTATATTGTCTTACTCCTGTATATTACTTAGAAAAGCTTGAGAGTTGCTGGTCTTTGGCAAATTCAAGATCATATCTTTGTCACCTGTTGAATTACTATGAAGTAACAAAGTACGAGTAATTAAGGATGGTTACAAGTACTTCACTCTACTAGAGTCATATCATCATCTTTCATCAGATAAATCTCGATAAACACAGTGCTAATTTAATGTGATAAACTACAATGCAGGTAAATGAGTGATTTAAAAATGATTTTTTATTTAAAATATCGCGCTGGCGTTTTTAAAGAAAAAAATTGACACCATTACCCGCATGCGCGCCAATGATCAATATAAAATTGTATGTCAAAAAATATGCAACTACCTCTTAAAATCCACCAAATTTCATTTGCATTCCCCAACCCGCTTCGAAGCAATAAATAAATCGTCATTTTGTAAGAAAAATTACAACACCCCGTGTCTCAGAAACGAAATATTTACTGACATACATTAATATAGCAAACTGTCATCAAGTTTTCATGCAAGATTACCTCCTGAAGTTTGTTGCACTGTTTTACTAACACCCTGTATATTCATGGCCTAAAAAGCACGACAAGGATTTATGGCAGAAAACAAATAAAAATATTATGTTATGCAAACGACATAATCCTAATCTCAGACAATAAAGATAACCTAAAGCGAATGGTAAAAACATACCACATATTATAAAAATATTTACATCCAACACTATATCTTTAATGATAGCAAGAGAAGCCAAAAGATGCAAACTATTTCTTACAATTTACTATATTTGTTGGGAATAAGCCACAAAGTTACTTTAAAATAAGTTTATTTGACGTTTCGATTTCCAATTCGGAAACTGTTCTCGAAATACAAAATATTAATAAATATATAGTCCGTCTAGAAAGTATCCGGAATTTTATATTTTTCCTAATTTTAATAAATTTCCTTTTTGTAACATTTTAAGACAAAAGTAATGCATCAAGTAGGTTGTGCCGATAGTAGGTTATGGACAAAATCGCATGAAAACACCACTTGTCAAATATTATTGTTTGTAAACAGACTTAAGATTTGTGAAATAATGTCGCAAGTAGAAAAAAGAAAAATGGTGGAATATTTGTATAGAAAGGGTGTTCGAAACGTTAAAAAATTAGTGCAATTGACTGAACTCGGAAAAAGTTCAGTGTATGAGATAATAAAGAGGATAAAAAATGGCATAGCTATAAGATATAGACTAGTTTCGGATAGACCGCATAAGATTCGCGGAAACAATTTAAATGCTTTAGTGGCTTAAGGACGACAAAATCCGCGCCTAGGGTTTCGAAAATTAGATTTGGAAATCAACGAAGAATAAAAGTGTGCCCAGAACTGTCCGCATGTCACTAAAAAAGCAAGGCTACATATCAAGGAAGCCAAAAAAATCCCTACAATGACATCTCTGCAAAGGCAACGAAGAATAGATTTTTGTCAACGTTTTCGAGAAGATAATTTTAATAATGTCTTCCAAATTTCCCACTATAATACAGCGTGGTGTTAGACCTCTCTGTATAGTTAATGGTACTATTGATATTGCGAAATACTGTGACATCCTAAATGGTTTTCTTCTTGAAACGGCTCATGTTTTATATCCAGAGGGGTGGCGTTTTCAGCAAGATAATGCAAGATGCCATACTTCTACTTATACTCAAGTTTGGATGCAAGAACACGAATTGGCAACAATTCCGTGGCCAGCAGCATCTCCAGATCTTAGTCCGATTGAAAACATATGAGGACTGATGAAGATTGAAGTGAAACGAGCAGCGCCACGAGATAAAGGTTTGATTCGATCAGTTTTACAGGCCTGGAACACCATTACCGAAAATTATGGCCTTGACCTAGTTTCGGGTGTATCTGGACGTTTAGTTAAGTGTTTAGATTTAAACGGAGGTTGTATAAGTAAATGAGATGAATTATTTGTTGAAATTTTATATTTCAAGTGATAGAAATAAATACCGTAAAATTATAATTCTGCTTTCTTTTTTCCGGATACTTTCTAGACGGACTATATATCCGATATCAGACCGTGAGTGGACTTGCTGGATTGTTGGAAATCTAGTTGTACAAGTCGGAACATTTAAAGCGACGATTCGGAGGTCCAACTTCTGATGGTGACGAAGTGGGAGCGTGAATGGAGGAGTCGGAAGTCGGATCAAAACTTTCCTTAGTAAGTGCTTGACCTTGGGTAACTACTGCACGCCTTCCGTCATGAATGAATGAAAGAATTTCTGAATTTATTGGTATTTGCAGAAATAGTCTCTGTTTGTTGTATACCAGAAGTGCTCTATACACAAACCGAAATGTGAGGAAAACAGCACAACAACACCTGCTGAATGTGATATTGAAGTACGAAAACTCTGCCAACATAGCGTTCTGCGGTAGTTTTTATAATCAACCTCATCAATGACATAGAGCAACTTCGTGTCGAATACGATCAACGTGTATTCACACGTGTATTCACACGATCAACGAATAATTTCTTCACCCAACATTGTTTTCCTTGTTTGCAAATGGTGAGTCTAACAAGCATAATGTTGCTATTACTTTCTTCTTCTTATGTAGACATGACTCTGTCTGTTTTTCAATGTGCCTCCAGTAAGTTG
Source organism: Diabrotica undecimpunctata (assembly GCF_040954645.1). Classification (NCBI taxonomy): domain Eukaryota; kingdom Metazoa; phylum Arthropoda; class Insecta; order Coleoptera; family Chrysomelidae; genus Diabrotica; species Diabrotica undecimpunctata. Next base: position 26,626,861 of record NC_092803.1, read on the forward strand.
CCGTTCTATCGTTTTCGTGGTCTTCCTACTGATCGTTTTCCGATTGGACCGGTCTGTTGTCGTCTTTACTACTCTATTTGTTGTCATTCGGCTTATATGACCGTTTCATTCTACTATTCTATCTCTTACCCAGTGCTTGATGTTCTCCACCTTGCATTTATATCGTATATCTGTACTTCTAGCTCTATCCCATAGTGCTGCCACTTTCCTCCTCCTAATTATATTTTGCGTAGACTTTACTCGATACATTTTTGGCTGAGCTATGTACATCCCCGTGAAAATAGACTAGTACTGAAGTTGTTGCGCTAGTTTGATAGCAAGTCGGATCGTGAGTGGTGCCGACTATATAACTAGTAGTTCCAAATCGGAACGTAAATGTCCCTCTTAAGTTGTTCTTTTTCATTCGGACTGTTCTAGAAAATTCCTTATTTATAAACAAGGGATAATCAATAAAATATATGTTAGCAAATATTTCTCTAAGAACGAATTTTTGTTAGCGCAAATAATTTTGGCTCTATCGTATAGATTTAATAATTTCCTTTTTAATATTCATGTTTTGATTTGGTTTGTAATTTAAATATCTGTTGGTGTGTATAGTTGTTCTATATACTTAAGTCTCATATCCAGTATCCTTTTTTATTCTTTAATTAACGACGAAATTGAGATTCGAATATCTGAGAGTGGAGATATTCAGCTAAGAAATAACCTCTCAAGAGGTCTCTGATACAGAATACAGGATATTATGTGCCGGTGAAGACAGAGAAGATGGGAATGGAACCAGCATGTTATATGAATGTATAGTGAGAGACTAGCTTAAACAGTAAGTTATTTAAACCAACAGGCACCATACCACCAGAAAGTTTGAACAACAAGAGACCTAAGGTCTAATATTGTAACGAAATATTTTGCCTACCACATAGGGTATTACTACGATGGGAAGAAAATTTATTGGGGTGGAGATATTGAAAGAAAAATTAAAGAAACTTATGCGAAAGGCACTCAGGGTTTATTTGGAGTAGCTAAGTCATGGATAAGTTGAATGGCAAGGAGGTTGGATTGGGGCAACTACAAAAAAATTAAACAAAGGGGTACTTACATGAATCTCCTGGGACAAATGGACAAATAAGACAACAGGAAGGTCCTTTAGCTATTTAAAATAAGGACGCCGCTTCGAGGTAACAAAATATAACGAATACAACAACTAGTTGTAACTATTGAAATAATTATTAGAAATGCAAAATATATATTTTTAAATGAAACTCAAAAAAGGGTTAGAGAGTTAGTTAAGATAAATAAACCAAATGGTTTAGGAAACAAATTAAACATTTATTTGTTGTCTCGCCACAAACAGTTACAAAAATAGACAATACAAAAATAATTAGGACATAAATAGTTAAAAGGATTTATACCAAAATAATAAAAAAGAAAAACTTACATATGTCCTATTCGTTTACAAACTCTGTTTAAAAGTGAGAGATGCTACAAAACTTACAAAAAATTGTTGCTGCAAGAAGGTTAACCTTCTTGAAAAAAAAAACAAAACAAAGCAAACTAATGTCAAATAGGATTAGATAGTACACTATTAATTATTATAATTTCTTTTTGTTGTGAAAGCAAATTATTATTATTAAAAAAAATGTCTATATTTTCTTCAGATTTTAATACAAAAAAGTTACCTGTATTGCACTGGGGTTTTACAAAAAAAATCTGGGGGTTGAAACTAGACTTCACTGGAACTCAAACTCTGTACCACTCGAACAAATTCATCTCCACTGTGATAGGACAAGACTAAATTGAGATTGGAAATTGGGGCACTGGAACACAAACTTTGGAAAACTCGTCTCCTGAAAAGACTGGAACAGGTACAACTGAACACAATGGTAACATGTGGTTATCTTCAAAATTTCACTTAGACTGCAACTACATATTGAACTGCTACAAAAATACTTATTTTCCATAACAAAGAAACAATAAAAAAGACATTTACGAATCTGAAGAAAATTCGGACTAAACGCTGAAGCCTACCGCTCTTGACCACGCCTCAGCGTGAGTGAGCAATTATCTTTTAAATTCATTCGCTTAACTTGGTATAAACAAAACAATAAACGGAAATATTTATTTAAAACGCAATATCAAGCGATCAAAGAATACCGAGGAAATACCCATCTGTGAAATAATAAACAAACTCTAAAATGGTTTATTTTCGACCTCGGTGACGCTAAGATGAATTGAAAGAACTTGGTGTTTTAATACGTACGAATAGGAAATGAAATACACTAAAAATATTCTTCGATACTTTAGCAAATACGAGGGGATTTCAATATATATCAAGGAATTTTAGAAATGCTACAATATAAGAAGAGTATTAACTATTAATAATATAAGATCAAATTAGCGTAACGTATTTTATGTTTCATGTTTTTATGCTACTAAAGGTGCACACGTATCTTATTATCGATAAATTAAAACAGAACTTTACTAATTTAACTTACATATATGACAATTAGTTTTCATTTTGAAATATTTATACGAGCACTATTGTCACCTTTTCACAAGAAGACTTAATGTGCGGCGTTGATAGATATATCTCTTGTATATTCACTTCTTGTAGTTCCAACCCTGTATAAAATATAGCTTTGATCCACAATATTTTAGTGTTATCCTTTTCATTTTCTCTCTATTAAAACTAGATAAATACATAAAGAGCATTTCACCTCTAATTTATCTCCTCGTGCTCCATTATATCTCCATTCCTCCAGACACTTTTCAACGTAAACAGCCCTCCCAAGCAAACGCCTCGGGCAATCCCGGCGGAGAGTCCCGGGACCTCCCTGTGACCGTCCACGTCCAGCTCCTTTTCGAGGGGTTCGCAACCACAAACAGCGTCGCAGGCGGCAGTAAATTCATGGCTAACTTTTACCACTGCAAGTTGCCAACCTCGGCGATAAATAAAAGGTTTGGGATGCACTACCGAGTTTAGTTTTTCGCCACGACGGAGAGATGATACGAGAACAGCGAAATCTATGGGCAGAAATGAGAATTTTATGTAAAAAAAATATTCCTGATCAAAAGCACAAGGAAAACTAGTTCCCTGGTAACATTAAATCTAATTACGCAACAAAAGCAGTACATGTTAAGTGAAACCCTACGCTTTTGCGTAGCCTTTGTTCCTTTTTATCCGTTGAATTACTAACAATAATACAACATCCTGTACATTTCCAATTTCATTGAATAATTAAGTTCTTGGACAACTTATAATTAACTTATAATTAACGTTGTTATTACGAAATATTTAGAAATCGGCACACAGTTCGTTTAACTCCCTAACAGCCTCGTTGTTTTCGCGGCTTACTTCACATTTTTCCTCTTATCTCAAAGGGCTTGAAAGCCAAATTCGAATTTTTCGCAAAAGGGAAAGGATAAAAATATCAGGAATAGCCAAATCACTTGGGCTTCTACCTTTCTACCGTCAAAAGGCTCAAACGGGAGGAAAATATAAACGAGTATACACGACAAAAATGAAGCAAGGAGTTTCTTATTATAATCGATCCAAAAGGGTCAAAATTAGGGTTTTATCGTATAATATAATGATCTTATTATATCTATAGGTATAACATTACGAAATATGATACATTAACTACTGAAAACTGAAATTCGATCAAAAAATAATAATTAAAGAATAAAAGTCATAAAATAAATATCCGTACAAAAGTGAGACTGGTCTAGTTTTTTTTTTCAGTTTTCACATATTGTAGCGTTTTTATTTTCCTAATAATAATTTTTCCGTTCCTAATTTTCCTAATGGTGTACCAGTATATGTGTAAATTATTTCGTAGACTGTCTTTACTACCTTTAACTACGTACAAGTACGCCTTATTTCGAGTTCCCATAGCATTAATTTTGTCCGTGTTTAAGTTAAAAAGTATGAGTACTTCTGCCGTGAAACCGATTTAATATTATAAACACAGATACACTTTCCTTCCCAATGTATCTAATAAAAATGTTTATATTAACGCTTAGTAAGTTGTCTGGGAATAGAGTATATAATACACAGACGCCGAGTTTTGATTTACTTTTAGTTTAGTGTTGCAACGGCAGCAAACGTTAAGTAATTAGTCTTTTAAATAAAGTTTTTGTGGCGAAAGCTCGCATGTTGCGGTGAGTCTTGTCTATTTTTTGCTGTTTGATCATAAAATATAGAACATTTCATCTTTCTAGAGTTTTACCACCAGGCTGCATTTAAGGAGCAGCTTTCGTTATTATGTCATCAATCCTTCTGCTTTATTGTTCGTTTGTGCTGACTTAGATAAGAAGGGATCTCGACCTTTTTGAGGGTCGCTAACTTTTTTTTGCTTCATGACACATGCCACAATGTTGATTATCGTGGGATCATTGATCTGAAATTCCGAGAGCTATGTGTGTAAACATGTTACGTTCGGTTTTTTTGCATGTAATAGAATATGTAATGAGAACGGCCATAAAAGCAATCAAAAATAAGAAAGCACCGGGCCCTGGAGGCATCTCACCTAAGCTTATAAAATACGGATCAAAAAATTACACCGGATGATACAATGGACATTTCAGAAAGCAATAGATGGAGAACAGCTCCCAAAGGAATGGACGGAGGCATATTAGACATCTATATTTAAGAAAGGTGATAGAAAACGATGCGAAAACTACAGAGGAATAAGCGTAATATCATCAATAGGAAGATTATATGGGAAGATACTGAGAGAAAAGATAGAGCAAGCAATAAAAGGCAAAATCGGTGAGGATCAGGCAGGCTTCACGGCAGGAAGATCATGCATAAACCACATATACACACTGGAAGGCGTATGACTCTGTACCAAGGTCAGAACTATGGGAGGCAATGTACAAATTAGAAATACAGACTATAGAAGCTACATAAGCTCTGTATAAAGAAAATAAAGTGTCCATTAAAATGGGAACAAGAATCATAGGAGACTTCACCACAACAAAAGGGCTCCTGCAGGGTTGTTCCACATCTCCAACCCTATTCAAAATATACTTAGACAAAGCCTTGACTACATGGAAAAGAAAATGCGAAGGCATGGGAGTACCGGTACGGAACGAATACCTATATACGTTAAACTTTGCAGACGATCAAGTAGTGATTGCACAAGACCAAGACGACCTCAGCTACATGATGAAGAAACTACAAGAAGAATATACCAAGGCTGGCCTAGATATTAACCTCGCGAAAACAGAGTACCTATCTACAAGTGGAGAAGACATAGAAGATCTACAGATTGATGACAACGTAACAATCAAAGGAAAGGATAAATTCAAATACCTGGGGTTTATAATCACGAAAAAGGCAACAACAGAGGAAGAAATTACACAAAGATTAGGACAAACAAGAACAGCAATCCGACAACTTAACTCAGTATGGTGGGATAGACACGTAAATATGAAGACAAAAACGCACATTTATAAAACATTAGTGCGAAGTATTATGACATATGGGGCTGAACATTGGATCATAAACAAGAAAAACAGCAGTAAGATAGTAGCAACAGAGATGGAATGCCTGCGAAGATGCTGCAGACTAACAAGAATGGATAGGAGAAGTAATGACGAAATAAAGCAAAGAACATCAATAGAAACAGACATACTAACATACATAGAACAAAAAAGACTAAAGTGGTATGGACATGTAAGAAGAACTAGCGACAGCAGATGGATAAAGAGAATAACCGAATGGAGCCCCATAGGAAGGAGGAAAAGAGGACGACCCCGAAAATCCTGGAGGAACGAAGTAGACGACGCCATGAGTAAGAGAGGCCTAAACGATGGAGAATGGAACAACAGAGAGAGATGGAAACGGTTGAGCGAGGGAAGGCAGTGAATACTGTAGAATCCCTAAATATATATATGAATATGTTAAATCTAGACATTTTACGACTAAAATGTCACTTATTTTTTATTATCTTCTTCCTCTTTATAAGAAATTTTGCTTGTTCATTGGCGGATTAATACCTCTATGAAAGGTTGTTACTCCATCTTTTGCGCGGTCGTCCGATACTTCTTCTGACGATTGGTGAGTTATCTCTTGCTATTTTGACGACACGGGTCTCCTCCATTTTGTTTATGTGGTTATTCCATTCTGTTTTTCTATTTTGTGTCCATTCATTTATACACTGTACGTTACATTTCCTTCTAATGTCTTCACTTATCTTTCGATCTCTTAGTGTATTTCCTGTAATTCTTCTCAGTACTCTCATCTCTGCCGTTTCCAGTAGCCTTTGCGTTGTGGCTGTGTCGGGTCTTGTTTCTGAGGCGTATGTCATAATTGGTCTTACACTGGCTTTATAAATTCTTGTGTCTTCATCTCAGTGTCAATGTGTCTTTTTCGCCATATAGTGTTATTAAGGCATCCTGCCAGTCTATTTGCTTTTTGGACTTAATCTCTCACTTCTTTGTCCAGGTCTCCATAGCTAGAAAGTGTAATTCCCAGGTATTTTATTTCCATTACTTGTTCAATTCTAATGCCATCAATTTCTATTTTACATCTAGTTGGTTCTTTGCTGACTACTATTGTTTTAGTTTTCTGAGATGAGATAGTCATATTAAATTCTTTTGCTCTTATCTTAAATCTGTGGACCATTCTTTGCAGCAGACTATCTTCATATTGGGCTATCAATATTGAGTCGTCTGCGTAGCAGACTATTTTGATTTCTTTGATTCCCATTCTGTATCCTCTTCCTTTGTTAACGGTTTTGATGATTTCATTTATGATTAAATTAAAGAGCATGGGGCTCAATGAATCCACTTGTCTTATTCCGCTGCCTATTTCTATAGGTTCTGTAAGTTGTCCATCTATTCTGACTTCCATTTTGTTAGTATAAAGATGTTTTAGTATAAAGATGGATTACATCTTTAAGTCTTACTCTGTCAAATGCTTTCTTTAGGTCAATCAGACCTAGAAATTCTGGTCTATTATACTCTAGTGATTTCTCAGTAATTTGATTTATAACGAATATTGTATCTGTACACGATCTTCCACTACGAAAACCCTGTTGTTCATCTGCTTAACTTATCCTCTGATTTATTAGCACTTGCAAAATTTAAGTTGTAAGTTTTAGCGTAGTATTTAACAAGTGTAAACCTCTGTAGTTTTCTGGTTGTTTTTTATCTCCTTTTTTGAATAGTAGAATTAGTTTGCTCGTTCTCCATTCTTCCAGTATTTTATTGTGTTTTATAATTTTAACACCGCCTGCAGTTTTGTTTGCTGGATCGAGTAGCTCGACAAAACTGTTGCCGGTCCCAAACCCGGATAAAGGAGGAGGGGGTCTACAGCCAGGTTAGCACCCTACTGATAGACTTTAAAACCATACAGCTCATAGAAACAGGAGTGTGCCTCGGAACAGGAATTTTTTTATTATGAAATTAGATATTGTATTGAGTATATTATGTTGTATGTTTTTATTTCAATTATTAAGAAGTTATGATTTTTTTGGGGAATATTAAGAGTATGTTATGTGTAATTTGTATTGAATAATATTACTTACGAATCAAAAAGCTTTTTCGGTTGACAAATTGTGGTCCCTATTTTTTATTTATCAATTCTGAAATTTAAGTAACAATTAATATTATTATATGCAATATTGTTAATTTTTTTATAAACATTTATAGCTAGAGAGCCTCTTTAACATTATAGCAATTTGCAACTTACAGATTATGATTGCTGGCTTCAAGACCTATAATAAAAAAATATTTCTACAATCAATAAGGACCGAATTTTTTGATCTGCTGTATAAAAATTATTGCATATTACAGAATATTCTTGTTACTGTTGTTATTTTTTTAAAAAAGCTATGTCCAGATATGGTGCGTGTGACATATAATTGTTCATTATTCGTCATGCGCTATGTGTATGTTACGTAGACACGACCGCGGTCGTATTGACTCGGCTAGAAACCGCAATGGGTTTCGTTACAATGTGCAAATATCACGGGAAGTCACTAATCGTGTGTAAGTAATACACGAGTAACGCAGCATTACACTATTCAGTCAGCATTTAAGAACTGTTGTTGCCGGTTTAAGACCGTCCAAAAAGGATTTATGAACTACGGACTACTGAAGAGGAAAAGAAATTTTACAGAGAAATAGTTTCGTTACATTCGACCAGCACATCCGTCCTAACAAAAGGCATGCACAATATAATCAATAATAATATGCAGTATTTGTAAATTAGTATTTTTAGCTGGATGGTAATTTGAAAATTGGTATTTTTCCAAGCCAGTGCGGATATATGGGGGAATGGAGAAATTCCCCGCCCCAAGAAGGCTTAAAATTAAAGAAAACCTATTATTTATGTATTTTATGTAGTTTTGGGTTCAACTGTCTAGATCCGCTACTGTTCCAAGCCTATATACCCTTACGCTTAATCAAAATGACCTACAATTTTTTTAATAACTTGGCTTCAATGATATTGTTAGTATAATAGTTGTTGAGTATATAACGAGGTAATCGCCCTGTCAGATATTAAGAAAAGTTGTATACGAAACTACGACGAGGAACGATGTCATATATACAAAACATTCTTAACTGACCACTACTTGAAAGAAAACAAAAAAGTCTAGGATAAACTGAAAAGGACTTCGAAAAAAATATTTTGATTCAATTTTTTGTATTGTACTAACAACCCCAATAAAAAAACAACGACGAATAATCCGCTATTGGATCGTTAAATCGCCGATATAAAAATTCCACTCTTGCCCCAAACTTTTCCCAGTTCGCTTGGAAAAACCGGACGCCGATAGCAAACTTTGCTAAAATCAAATAAGCTGAGTCATGTCTACTGGAAAATACCAAAACAGATAATACCACAAAAAGGTCGTTGTGTATAAGTTTGCTAAAGTTTACAGCGTGGTTTGAGTTTGAATATTATTAAACATAACGGTTTATTTTGAAACTTATAATTCTGTTTGGTTAAAGTTAAAGTAATGTCAACGTAATACAGATTAACAGGAATGTCCTAAATCAGAGGTTTCCAAAATATGTTTAACTCTAATTAACATTTTGTGCACTGCAGAAATCGTTTACTGCGTAGGGCGACTTTCATACATACAAGCAAGCAAGCAATTTAATTAAACCCAACCTGTGAGACATGTTCACCCCTTAGAATTACGTTCGGGTGTAACAATTCATTGGAGCGAGGTGTATTACCTCGAGAAAAACCAGGAGTCACCCCACCTCGCTCCAATGTCCCAGGAGCCCTCCAATGTGGGAGTCCTTGGTAATAGAACTCCAACATGGTTCCCTAATTGATTTTATCATATACACAATTTTGTTTCAAAGTAACCTTTGAAAAAATGAGGCGTTGGCATGCCACCATGTTCTGCTGAAACCAAAAATACCTGCGCAGTCTTCTAATCTCGGTTAACAACCTTTCAATGGTCACTTTTTTTTTAAACTCTTACATTTATAATTAAAAATTATAATTTCCTTCATTATCTCATCATCATTTTCATTTTTATTTAATTTTTTTAACTGCTTAATATCTAGAATGAAAACTAAGATATTTTCTGCATTCTCTTATTATTTAACTACTGAGATAAATCATTGACGACAGGTACAGCAACTTAGAAACTATTGTCCATTTCACGCTTATTAAAATTTTCATAACAAAAAAGCAAAAAATGAATGAAGATTTATTTAAAGGCTCTAGCTCACTATTAAGAAACACTGTAATATAGGGTTGTTTCGTTTTAGAGATGGGCTTATGTAGGTTTTGATCCTGATTCGGATTTTGCTAATTAAATCACGCGAAAAAATATGATTACGTAGGAACTATTTAATAAATATGACGTATTTTGTTTTTGTAACAGTTCATTTGAGTTCAATTTTTATACAAACCTGACCTGGATAATACTGAAAATATATTTTAATCTAAAATAAGCTACACTTATAAAGATTCGTTCCGGTATTTTCCTGGTACTTACCACCTCTACCCCTTTTACACCAAGAGTGAAATTTATTTGCCGCTATCCATTTTCCAAGTTTATTAATAAAGTAAAAGTTGGAAAACTTTATTTTTAATTTGATATTCGGCATCTTCGCCTCCATCTCTCGCCTCCGTTCTGCGCCTTCGGGTCCGATCTTATTAAAATCTTATTTCTCTACCGAAATTGACTGTGCAGTTGCCTGTACTCATTACCTTATTTCGTTTGAAAGAGGAATCCGTAGACGGTAACTAATATCTATGACAGCGAGCTTGTCGGAATCTCTGAATAAATAAGGAAATGCACAAAGTTGCTCTTTATAGACGGCCTGGTCTTAGAGCGTTATTACGTTTCATGATTTATATGAAAAACATCATAAACTTCCGTGGAGAATTATAAACTTTGATGCAAAATTTTAATAATAGGGATGTTTATTAAAGACGAAAGTGCCTTTTAACCGCCCTTCTAATATACAGTGTAGGTCCAGTGTTGCCTCACCGATACTAATATGCTTCTATTCGTTTTACCGAATAAAGACTAACTCCTAGTTTTGTACACTCTTCTCTATTGCAATGGCAACTCACAAGTCTAGAAAGAGGTGAAGGAAATCCTGTCTGACCTAACCTAACCTAATCTAACCTTACGTATGCTTTCCAAACCTAACTAATTCGTACCTCACTTTCCCAATTTTTTATTTCCGTTTAGTAACTTATCCAACTACAACCCCTTATCGAATTCTAATATCTGCTCAAAAAAAAACAGTGGAGAAGCAATTTTTAAAACTATAGTTTCAAAATCCGATTAAGTCGATACATAATTACACAATACTTTTTTTAGTAAAATAGACTTGACTTACCAAACACTTACTTCCTAAATATGAGGTCGATTCTCCTGTCTTTCGACATGCAAAATTTGTCGATGATGATTCTCTTCTTCAATTGCCATCTCCGCGGCGGAGGTCGGCAATCATCATAGCTATTCGGACTTTTGAGACGGCTGCTCTGAAAAGTTCATTTGATGTACATCCGTACCACTCTCTCAGGTTGTGCAGCCATGACATTCTACGCCTCCCTATGCTTCTCTTTCCTTTTATCTTTCCCTGCATAATCAGTTGGAGCAAGGTGTATTTCTCTCCACGTGTAATATGTCCGAGATATTCTAATTTTCTTGTTTTTATTGAATTTAAAATTTCCATTTCTTTGTTCATCCTTCCCAGAACCTCTTTGTTAGTGACGTGTTCTGTCCATGATATTTTCAGAATTCTTCTGTACACCCACAGCTCAAATGATTCCAGTTTTTTCATTGATGTCGCATTCAAGGTCCAAGATTCCATTCCTTATCTTCATACAACAGGCATGTATTTATCAGTTCGTTTAGTGGATCAGTGTCCATGGAAATTTTTGATAAGTTCGAAACTCTGTCTTCGGTCATTGTGTTACGCAGGTACGTTTTTATCCTCTTCAAGCACGAAAAACTCTGTTCTACCGGGACACTTACGGATGGCACGTTTACAATCAAGTAGATTAATTTAATAAACTTCTTTTAAAATAGAACAAATTTTTAGAGCGAGTATGAGCCGAATGGCTAAATATGGATATTAATATCATCATCACGTAGCGCTACAACCCCTGGATGGGTCTTGGGTGACTGTACAACTTTTTTCCAATTTGTTCGGTCTTCCATCAAATTAGGGTCAAATGGAATGTTTATTTTCCACAGATCTGCTTGAATGTTATCTCTCCATCGTATTCTGGGACGACCGAGTGGTCTTTTGCCTGTGGTAATCTCCTCCCATACCAGTTTTACATGTCTCTCGTTATGCAGTCTGTGCACGTGGTCTGCCCATCTTAATCGCTGTGATTTAATTTCTTGTACAATATCGGCGTCGTTGTAGAGTGCTTTTAATTCAATATTAGTTCTGATCTTATACTGTTTTGTGGTGATGTCATGGTGAGGTCCGAAAGTATTTTTCTAAGTATTTTTCGTTCAAAGCGTCTGAGCTTTTCTTCGTTTTCTTTGGTCATGGTCCACGTTTCGCATCCGTATTTTATTACAGGTCTGACGATGGATTTATAGATTTTAATCTTTAAACTTCTTGGATATTAATAGCGTAGCAGAAATACCTGGAGAACCTAAGTGCAAAAAGCTATCAAAAAAATAAGCAACAGAGAGCAAAAGTAAAAGACATGGCGATGGAAGCGAAAAATAAAAGCTGAGAAGATTTGGCAATAAAATGGAGAAAGATTATCATACCAACCAAAAATTATTTTACAAAACCCTGAAAAGTCTAAGAACAGAGAAGAGACAAACACCAAAATAAATTAAAAACAAAGATGGCCACATTCTCTGCGAGAACAAAAGTATTATGAATAGATGGAGAGAATATTTCGAAAACCTCTTGACCTAAGAAGACTCAATACTAAAAAAAATGCACATGAAAACCAGAATCAAAACGAAATAACAGATGAAATACGAGAAATAATATGCAAACTTAAAAGAGGAAAGGCATCTGGCTATAATAAGATGACTGCGGAAATTTTAAAAAATATGGGAGAAAATGGAAACGAAATGCTCAGAAAAGTTGGAGCATGGAATGAGAGCAAGATCCCAAAAGACTAGGAAGCGGGGGAGTATGGATAGTCTAGAGATTTCATAGCTGAAATTTCGACGCGGTTCCGAAAAACAAAACATAGTAATTAAAACTCCAATCTAGATCTGTCACTTAAATTCCACAGATAGGGACGGCCGATGGATGAGTAGTATGGTAAGAAATAATAATTTCGGGCTCGCTGTTACATATTCCAATGCTATTGATCCCTATCGGAAGTAGGTGCATATCAAATGCTAGGCTATCAAAGTAGGAGTAAATGAAAATGCGTCGGATATTGGCATTTTCAAAAAAACTGTTTCACTTACACTATTGAACTAAACGGCAGTATGCCGATGATATTGGATTACCAACTGGGAACATAAGTCCCTACTCGAAAAAATTATTTCTACATCCAAATTCTCGAAATGCAAAATGCCAACAGAGCATTTGCCACTGTTTGGTTTTGCTGTTATTTACAAGTATAACAAAAGGTCACTGAAGATGGACTGACTAGTCTGAAAACGTTATGAACTTTTAATCCATTCGGATTTTTAAAAGGAATTTTAATTAAATATGCCACTTACAACAGAAGTGTTTTACTTCAATATTCGAGTTTTTTAACTATTTGGCATAATGGATTTTATTACTTCTATCTTACGGTTGGTTATTGTAACTTTTTTATTCTTGTTACTTAGTTTGTTCTTTAAAGTTAACCAGAGATAAAGCCCTTGAAAAGTTGCACTTTTCATTTCTCCACGTCCAAAACGTTTTGCAGCCCCAACTTCGACAATAGCTCCAAGATACGATCTGTACACACACCAAATCACACAACAACGTCGTACAAAAGATCGCGAAGTCCTTTATCGCACCACTGCGTCCGAATACGCCCTCAAACAAAAATTAAATAAAAGATTTCAGTTCCGTTCGGGCATTTTTTTTCTTTTCTTTGATGCCGACTACCTAAATAACAATCATTTTTGAGGCGAAATGGTCGTGGGCCTGCCTACTTTGGTAATGAGCCCAGATTCCATTGTGCGGAAAATAAAGCGAAGAATAAATTAAAATTGAGGAAGAGAGGGGAGAAGTGGATTGTATTCGAAAAGACAGCAATGGAAAAACAAATCAAGTGAATAAATTTATGTTTTTTATGTACATGGAAAAGGGGAAAAATTAATCAAGAACGGAAAAAGCAGCGCCCGACTAAATGCTAGGTCAAAACGAATAAGTTACATAAAAAAATGTTATATACTCGTATAAAACAGCTACATACGAGACAAGGATAAACAAAATAAAATAAAACAGTGATAATTTTATAATAGGGTAAACCATACATACAAAAATTCGTAATTCACATTGTTCTCTACAGATTGAATTGAAATTTGTACAAAACGTAGTCTAAACAGTTTATTACAATATGGCTAAAAGGACTTAAAGAAAGTGTTAAATCTTTTTTGTCAATATATATTTATTAAAAATAGTTACAAAAATTATAGTTATTGGACAGTTTATTTAGTTACAGGACACTCAAAATTAGTTATTGGACAACTGCTTTAACACAATAAAAAAATAGAAACAAATGAAAATTACTAGAAAAACCAAAGATTTCTGTGCGGTATGAGGTACCTATATACAGTTGACACAATTAAATTTTATAATTGCTTCTGTGCTTCTTGGTATTGAGTGAAAAGAGTGAAAAACCTTGGGTTTCTTTTGATGATCTTAAATGATTAAATTTTTTACTCCTTCTTTACCTAAACATTTTGTGTAGTCAATAGCATCTGCTTTAAATGAAAACAATCCGCAAACCTTGAAAGCATTTACTACTGTTTCAGTTTTACTGCTTTTTTTTGTAGCTTGTTCCAATATAGAAGCAAATACAACCGTATTCACTACCCCTCCTGGATACTGTTCTTCCCATTCTCTCACTGACTACCGCCAAGCTTCTTTTAGTGGACGGAAAATAGAAACGTCACATGGTTGTAAAATCCTTGTGGCGTTAGGATAAAGTGCAGTTACTTCAATCTGCAGTTCATTACACAATATACTTAATTGGTAACTTAAATGACTCTTGTGCCCATCTACAAAAAGAATAACTGGAAGCTTAATATTATTTTCAATTAGGTGAGGGTAAAAAACATTCGCAATAAACTGATAGAATGTCTCTGCCATCATCCAAATATTATTCCTTCTGTCCTCACCCCATTTAGGATTAATGCCTTTAGCAACTTTTTTGGAATACGTTGATAAGGACAAATAACCATAGGCACACAAATTTTACCGTCTGCTGAACACGTAAACATTACGAGTGACGTTTTCTTTTGAACAGCTTTTTTTAACATTATAAACATTTTTTGAACCTTTCATAGCAAATAATTTTCCAGTAGATGGATATATTTGAAATTCTGACTCATCTTCATTAAAAATTCTTGATGGACCAGTTAGAACTTCTTCTAGATGTTTTTCTTTAACATAGTTTTCAATATTTTTAAACCAGTTTTTGATGTCTCGTTCAGATACACAAGCGCTAGCTGCCGTCACACCTTCACTTGTCCTTTTAGAAACCTCTGGATGTCGCTTCAAAAATCCCTAAAAAAAATCAAACGATAATTACAGATTAAAATACATTTTTTTGATGACTTACTTTAACCATCCATTTCCAGGTCGATTATCTTTAAAGTTATTGGGGCGCGGATTTCCGGTTAAAAATTTTTGCACGCTGCTTTTTAAATCGTTAGCCTTTTTGGAGAAACCTTTTGAACCGGTTTCTTGTATCCATCTGGAATATTGAATGTACAATCAAATAATGCTATGGATTAAAATAAATTTAATGAACGTACCTATCCAAAGTATTCTCCTCCTCGCAAGTTAAAGGTCGCAAGGAGACGGTCCAAGTGTATCTTTATGTTTCGAATGTTTTAATTTAAATTCTATAGTGGACTTCGGAATTCCATATTTTTTTTCAGCTGTTCTATACGATTCAGTGGCATTTTGGACATCCTTAACAGCTTCTATAAGTTTAATCTTATCGTATTTTCTAAGGTTAGGCATTTTCCTACAATCCTTACTACAAGTCCAATAACTGTCAAATCGATTACTAAATTAACTTTACTGCTATCTCCAGTTAATTATACGTAAACCCGTTAAAAATTGTAGAAATATGTGGTAAGTATAGTTATCTAGTGATTGAACAGGTGTCCTCATTTAACAAGTTTTCTAGTTTAGTTATTGGACAGGTGTAATTAAATCCGAATTAAAATCCCTATTACTGTACGCGATCTACCTTAGGGACTATAAGTGCCTCTACTACACCCTTTTAAATAAAAATACAATCTTACCTTAAAAATAACACGTAGTTTTGAAAAAAAGACAGAGCAGATGCTTAATGCACAATGCTTTAATGTCACTTTACTCACATAACCTAAAAATATTTACCGCCAAAATCACAGAACCCGGTAAAGGCAGAACATAGACATAAGAATGTACGTAATATAGAAACGAGTAGTGCCACCTAGTGAGATATTCTCTTGTTAGCACTTGCAGAAATATTATAATAATTGTAAGTTAACACTGTAATGTCCAATAACTGTAAAGAGTTTAGAATATGTCCATTTGAAATGTGGTGAAAAGTGGGCCATATGATGGGTTTACTTTGCGCCAGTTCATTTAAGACTAGTTTATTTATTGTAAAATTTTTCTGGGGCACAGAAAACCCTACACCATTGTAAAGTTTAAGCAATTGAGGTTCTTTTAATGTAAAAAATTTTGATTTTTGATATTGTTAAGCAAATAATTAACACATTTTAAGATTTTAAGTGTTTTTTATTACAAAAACAGACCAATTATATTACGAAAGTTGAAAGAATCCATCGGAAAATGTTTGCGGCTCAAACCACCCAGACACTGTGTGGACGTATTGAGTACCAAATGGACCATTATCTGTTCATGAGTCCCACAAACGTTTAGATTTGTATACTACAAAAGGTGGCTACACCTAAGGTGTAAAATCTCACTTGCCCACTTTCCGGCCATTATCGTTCCGAGCTTTATCTAAGAAATACAAGTTTGTCATCATTTCTGGATATTTTATGCCACGATTGGTTTAACATTTTTTTTTGACCTGGTTTTACAGTCAAATTTGTTTCGTCGTAATTATAGATTACATGTGGTGACATTTCCTCCAAGGTCTGCTTTAAGTTTTCTGTATAAACCTTCATTTATTGTCCATTAAGAGCTGCCCGACTCATCTTAGTGTTAGTTCAAAACCCATCTTAGATCCTTGTGTCGCTTTAAAAAAGCTTTATCTCAGTCTTTACCAGAAATATTGTCTTTAAAATGGGTTAATCTCCTACCTGTTGAATAGAAATAAAATGTTAAATGTATGTTTCGTATTTGAATATTTGTTTTTGAATATATTTTTATCAAAAAAAAAATTATTTTTACCTTTAAAAAGTGACATTTTCAAAAGGAAATTTAATCTTGAACTTTTCTGTAGATGTATATGTACGAAAACTGCATAGAATTCACCCCAATGCACCCTATTGCACTGGGACAAATTCACCCCTTTTTTAAAAACGCACCATTTAAAATGGTAGTACTCCGCGGTTTTTTCATATTTGGGAGTCCATTGACCATATAAAGTAATAAAACTCCTTTAACGTTGTAGTTTTATTCTTAAGTACATAATAAATAACCTATAGCTACAACCTTATCTGTACAAAATTGTCTGAGTACTGTAAGTGGTGGTTCCTTAGCTTCAATATCAATAATATTAATAGGAGTAAATTTTAAGTAACCAAGACATAGCCTCAAACAATTATTCTGTAATTTTAAAAAATGAAGTTCATTACCGGAAGCGAATTCTATATTGGTTATTAAGTTTGTGTTATATCTAAAACAGTAGCTGGTTAAATAGTCTCATTTAAACCTCAGACTAAAGGTGGAATTTGTAAAATCAATATTGATCATCGACGAGCGATATATCGGCCGAGTCAACTACTTACGCTGTTCCAGAGTTAAAAGTAAAACAAAAAAATCTATTCAACTGATGATAAAATTTACTCTATAGTAAACCAAAGTTTAATTTTATCCAAAAAGCACTTATTTGTCTTTTAACGGATTTCTAACCCACTACTTACTAATTCTATTATTTTTTAAATTAATTCACGTTTAATGCTAACTATATGATCTCATACTATCGTATGTAATGTAGTAGTAGTTAACCAGTGGAATAATAATAGAAGGAATTGTTATGTGTATGCCATTATCAACACTTCGCTGCTTCTTCGAGTGGCGGTGTATAAAGTTTGTGAATTTATCGATCCTCATAAGAACACTTGTTTTTGCTCCGTTGCCATAGCTACTACGGCTAAAGAAGGAACAGATACGGATAGAGGCCATAGAGGATCCCATAAAACGCTTAACGAGTTTTTTACGATAATATTTTAAATTGTCCCTCAATGACAACATTTTACGAAGGTATACTATTATTTAAAGTACGAGAGAAGTTGGGGAACTCCTTTTTTAAATTTAACTGTTCACCGTTAATATCTCGATACAAAGACGAAGTGAAAGATAGTAATGCTTCTTCAACGTCAGTAATAACTAAGTTAAGTGCTTTGAATATACGTTCAAGTCATAAGGAAACAAAATAGAAGAAACGTCAAGCTACTAGTGAAGCAACTTTAATTTTATGAACAAAACTTATTGTCTTAGTAATATAGCGCCATCGAAAAAAATGTTGTTGACATAGGTTCTTTTATTATAAACGTAATATTTTTAAGATTAATGAAATCGAAGTATCTGGAGATCTAGGTACAACCATGAACTCTACCAACTGTTCAAAGAGGCACCGATCAATTCATTAAACTTCAGAGACTTTGATAGGCTGGTCATGTAGTAAGAATGGAGACCAGAAGGTTGTCAAAATGGGCCCTAGATAGTAAAATGCAGGGCGCTAGACCAAAAGGAAGGCCACGGAAAAGGTGGAAGAATGAAGTGGCAGCGGACGCGCAAAATTTGCTAGAAGTGAGAACCTGGAGAAGATCGGCGCAGGAACAGCAAGTTTGGAGGCATAGTTTGATTTGAGGTCAAGGCTCGATTTGGGCTTTAGCGCTATTGGAGAGAGGGAGAATGTTTTTAAGGTTTTTTTGGGATTCAATTATAACAGATTATTCTCTCTCTCTCTCTCTCTCTCTCTATTTTACTTTTAGCTGAAGAGGTTTCACTGGAGGAGCACCTAGAAAACCCTGTGTTTTCGTTGTAATTTTCTTTCGCTCTTCATTCTTTGTTTCCATGAATATTATTATTTTCTTCTTCTTGATTCCATCTGATTGCTTAACTACGAACGACCAATATTCCTCAATCAAATATAATAATTGATTGCAGATATCAAATTAGATATAATTAATGCGTGCGCCAGACGCGGGGCCAACTCGGACTAAGACCAATCTTTTTCTTCGTGTGCCTCATCCTTTGAGAACATTTGCGAGTTCTATTGTTGTTTTTCCAGTCCACTGCTCTAAATTTTTCCTTTCACTTTCCCTTGTATAACCAATAGCATCAACTCAGATTTAACTCAGTTTTCTTTCGTTTATATTGTTGAGTATTTCTTTTTCTTCTTTAATCTTTCTTAATATTTCGTATTTGTTACGTTTTGTATCTATGACATTTTTCACATTCTTCGATAACTCCACATCTCAAAGCTGGCAAGTCTTTTTCAGTCGCGTCCGTAATTATTGTCCAGGCTTTAGCTTCAATATAAAAGGGCGGAGAATACATAGCATCTCAATACTGTAATTTCTATTCCTAGTTTTCCATTGCATAATACTGCTTTCATCTTATTGATAACGCTTCTAGCCATCTCAATGCGTCGTTTTGTTTTAAGGCTGCGGTTCCATTGTTCATTTAGCTCACATCCTAAGTAATTATATCTGAGAATTTCCTCTAAAGCTTTTTTAAAGCTTTTCCTTTAACGTAGATTGTTTCGTCTTTAATTTTATCCTTACTGACAAACACGATTTTAGTTTTTTTTGTGTTCGGAGCCACTCCATACCTCTCGAAGTGTGATCAACCAAAATTTGCTGCCCTTCTTTGCTGTCCTCAAGAAGTATTGTATCGTCTGCATATATGAGATTATTCAATAGTGTTCCGCTAATTGATATGCCTTTAATGATGTCTTCTAGTGCCTCTTTAAACATGTCTTCTGAGCACATATTAAATAGTAGAGGGGATAGCACACATCCTTGTCATACTCCTCTTCTTATAGGTATCTCCTTAGATTTTTGTTGGTCTACTCAACGTATTATGGCTTTCTGATATCGGTATAAATTTGTAATGATTATCACATCCTGATCATCTATTTCTGTGTTCCGTAATATGTTTGCCAGCCTTCTGTGTTGTATTTGATCGAAGGTTTTCTCAAAGTCAACTAGACATATAAATACGTCACAGTTGACATCTCGACACTATTCTATGAGTGTGTGTATAGTATATAATGCATCTCTAGTGCCAAAGCTTTTTCTAAATCCCGGTTGAAGACACAAGAAAACTTTTAAAATATGGTTCATTTCATCAAGTTAATCGATCTATACTCTTCACATTTAATTGCAGTAAGTTTTTTTTTGTATTAGGATGAACTCAGATAGTAAATTTCATTAAATAATTCTACTAGTATATCAATGTGGCTCTTGGTTAGTAGTTTTAAGATTTCTGTAGGTATTTCATTCGGTCCCATGGCCATGGCATTTTTTATACGCTTTAGTGCTTTTTAATTTCCCCTTTGGTAATTATAGGTTCATTTCTACCTCTTGGTTCTGTTGTCTTCATTCTTTCTTCGTCTTCAAATAGCTCTTTTATATATTCTTCTCATTTATTTATTTTTTCTGCACTTTCAATTATTATTTGGTTGTTTTTTCCATTATGTTTTCAATACCTATTTTTTTGCATATGCCAGCTGTTGATTTTTAGTTTTCTGTATTATGTTAAAGCTATCATGTTTTTCTAATCTTTCGTAATCTTTCTATTTCTGGACATTTTTATGATAGCCACTTCTTTGTTTATTTGATTTTTTGTTTGATTGTTTTATTTACGTTTTTTTATTCTTGTTCGTTTTTATTTTTTTATTTCCTCCTTTCCGATATCATCATCATGCAACCTCTTCTGTCCACTGCTGGACATAGGTCTCTCCCATTTTTCGCCACTCTTCGCGGTTCTGTGCTTCTTGTTGCCATTTCTTGGATATTCGTCTAATGTCGTCCATCCAGCGCCTTCGTGGTCGTCCTCTGCTGCGTTTGTCTTCTCGTGGGCGCCAGTCAATTAGTTTTCTGGTCTTTCCGATAACAATGACTTTATTTCTAGTGTTATCCATTGTTTGCTTTTAGTGGATGTATCGCCCTCCAGTTGTTGTTGTATGATGTTCCTCAGTATCTTCTCTAACTCTCTCCATTTTTATATAGCGTAAAGTTGTCCTGGACTTTCTACTTTCTGGACTTCCTTGGGTATTTTTTCTTCTATGTGTTGGCAGACATCGCTTCTTTTAGTCTTATTATATTAATTCTAGGTGTTTGATGTGGTTGTTCTTATTTTCTTTAATTTGAGTTTGATGACTGCTAAAACAAGGTTGTGGTCACTGGCTATGTCTGCCCCTGGGTAAGCTTTAGTCAATACTATGGCGTTACGGAGTCTTTAGTTTATAATGATGTAGTCAATCTGGTTTCTTACTATGTTTTTACCATTATCTCTATGGTCTTTATAGATGTAAATTTTTTTTCAGATCTTTGACTGATCTTTCGGTTTCTTTGTTGATGACAATAGCTACTGCATTTCTTGTATCAGGTTATGAGCTTTTCCTTGTTGGTATAGACTTTTTAAATTCTAAGTACCTATTTTTTTGTGTGTTTTGAGTTGAATTGCAGATTGTATAGATGTTTTCTGCAGCATAACACAGAGGTTTCGCTTGCTGATGACCTGAAAGACCTATGATATTCGTGGTTTATGCCTCTCCTGTCGGATCTCAAATTCCGATTAATGTGATGTGATGTGATGAATTTTCCAATTGCTTTCCGCGAGAAGAGACCATTATCTCATCGAAGGCAAACTTTTTCTTCTTCTTCCTTATTCCAGGAATCAGGCAGATGTTGCCTGTTCGACATCAAACTTCACTCCATTTTTTCAAGGGGCGTGCTATACTCCTTCCGTCTTTCGGTTTGAAATTATTATTTGTTTAGGTAGTTGATTATCATCCATTTTCTTATTAACCAAATATATATTCAGTTCTTGTCTAACTTCTTCTTTTCTGTGTCCTGTTTTCATATTTATTTGGTCTACTGCTGTTAATTTTCTATTCTTTGTGTGAAGTGTAAAATTTTTATCTAAGTACTCTTCTAGTTATTCCGTATCTGTAGATTTGATCTAAGAACTTCCGTAGATGTCGAAAGATCTTTTTCTACTTATAAATATATGTATACAGATAGGAGACATAACTTCTTAAAGGAAAATTTATTATTATTCATTATTTTCATGCTGACTGTCAGGAATAATGAAAAATTGTGTTGTAAAATATAATATAGGGATTAGGTATAAAACTAACTGTCTTAGTAATGTCGTGGCATGTTAATTTACTTTAAATTTCTTGAATTTAAAAATTTTGACGATACTGTATTTTCAATTGATTCTGTCTAGAAATTATTATTTTTATTGCTTAGATTATTTGTATACAGTCAAAATCGTTTACAATGACACCGGCTATAACGTACAATCGGATATAACAAACAAAATAATAGGTCCCATAAAATGACATACAAAAAACGCATTTATATTGCTTATAATGAACAAATCGGTTAGAGCAAACGTATTTCTTGGAACACTAGCAGTTAAAATATTGGTTACAGCGTACAATTTCAAGTACATGTCTGTACCTCAGATGATACATCCATTTTTTTTTAAGTATGACATTTTTACACACTGTATAATAAATAAATAATAAAAAATTATAACCAACGCATTATGTAAATGACAGTAGATACAATGTTCAATATAATATTGTTTCCACATCTTAATAAATAAGTTTAAAAGTGCTATACTGTAAAGTTATGAAAATGGACATTGTATTGTTGTATTTCTCACAGGTATTACTGATATTTAGTACCACGAAATGAGAAGTAAGGATTTATTAATTTATGTTTATAGTACATACGGGAAGGCATCTACACTTAATTACTTGTCCTTTAGACATTTAGACCTCCCAAGACGGGTCCATTGTATTACAAAATTTTGTTTATATTACACCATTTGGCCCAAGCCAAGGGTTTCTGAATTTGAATTCAGTTGTGTCTAGCCTTCATAGAAAACATGTCACAAAAACAATTTACTATTGAGGAACAGTTTGGAATAATTTGCCGAGTCGGTTCCGGTGATTCCGCAAGTTCGATTGCCCGGGAATTTAAAACGTCACGCTCAACAATTGGTGGAATGATAAAACGGCGAGAGAAAATTATTATGCAATTTAATAAGTGTAAAATAGGAAAACGCGTTCGGTCATCAAATCACACTGACATTGAAAGTGTTTGCTCCATTGGTTCAAAGAACAACGCGCAAACTATGTACCCGTGAGTGGGTCGATGGTTCAGGTAAAGGCTGACTCTTTCGCTGTGATTTTGAAGAAGGATTTTAAGTGTAATGCTTCCTGGGTTCAACGTTTCCGAGCTCGCCACAATATTATCCATGGAAACATTTCAGTTGAGTCAGCAGTTGTTGACAGATCAATTACAAATGACTGAGTTGAAAATGTGTGGCCTACACTCAGGTCCGGCTATAGCGATGATGAAATTTTTAATGCTGACGAGATGGGGTTATTTTTTAGAGTGACACCTGATCACACGTTAAAGTTTAAAGGGGAAAAATGTTCCGGTGGTAAACTCTCAAAAGAGCGAGTTACAGTTCTTGTTGCAGCCAACATGTCCGGCTCCATAAAAAGGAAGCTTTTGGTGATAGGAAAAAGTAAAATGCCGCGCTGTTTTAAAAACATGAAAAATCTCCCTGTTGATTACGATTTAATAAAAACGCCTGGATAACGTCTGCTATTTTTAGACTTTAAGACTTTAATAAAATGGGTCAGTGGACTTTTACAACAAAAGAAACACATAATTTTAATTGTCGGTCGACAACTGTCCGTCCCACCCACCAGTTAACAGGTTAAAACAAATTAAACTCGTTTTTCTGCCTCCAAATTATACGTCCGTACTGCAGCCCATGGACCAAGGAGTAATAAGAAGTCTTTCGGAAAGAATTGGTGTACAAAATCATCGAAAAGAGAGAGAATAACGACGATACGAAAGCCAGTATTCTTGACGCTATACTAATGATATCAAAGGCATGGGAATCTGTGCGGAAGGAAACGATGATCAATTGTTTTCGTTTTTCCGGCCTAACTAACGACTTACAACCATCAGGAATCGCATACAACGATATTGCATAAACGCATTTGCAGGATGCCATTTCCCTTCTCAGTTCTGACTGCTCTGCAGATGACTATGTACAAGTGGATGACGAAATAAGTACGAGCGAAGAACTGTCAGATATTGACATCGTACTGAGTCACCAAACTAGTTATAAACAAAGTCCTGATGAGGCTTATAATGAATTGGAAGATTTTGGCAAAATCCCTACTGTTGCTCAAGCGTATGCTGCTTGTATAAGAGCATTTATTCACACTGCTGAAACTTCCCAGAGTGTGAAAGAATCATTATCGATTGTTTCCACATCAATTGAAAAAATGTTTTTCAGAAGAAATGTTGTCAGAAGTTCAAGGAAGGCGACAAAAAAAAATTACAGACTTTTTTCATTAAATATTCAGGTAAAATGTTGTATTTACATATTTTGTAATACATAAATGTATGCATTTTTCTTTGTCTTTTTAAAAGTAAATAGTATATGTATGCCTACATTTTTATAATACAAAGGTTTTGAGAAGTCTTTATATTATGAGCATACTTTATTGACTACTTATACTTATTTCAATACATATTATACATATATGTATGTACATATTTAGATTTACGTAAGTACAATAAACACATATGTTAAATGTTATGTTTAATATGTTATAACATATTATAAGTATAGATAAAGTAACACATTTTTGCGTCATAAACCTAGGTACAACGAACT
Organism: Diabrotica undecimpunctata; assembly: GCF_040954645.1. NCBI lineage: Eukaryota > Metazoa > Arthropoda > Insecta > Coleoptera > Chrysomelidae > Diabrotica > Diabrotica undecimpunctata. The sequence continues at coordinate 26,651,584 of NC_092803.1, forward strand.
AACTGTTCCTACCAGTGTAATATCGTTTATAGCAACCTGTTCATTATAACCGATAGAACCGTTTACAGAGAACACTGGCTACAACGTACAAAAACCATCAGTCCCCTGAAGTTCGTTATAAACGATTTTGACTGTATTACAAAATTGTATATTACATGGAAGGTGTACTATACAACCTATTGGTATTCACACTTTTGGAAAAATCCCCTGCACGATTGTTGAATTTCTTGAATTACCACAGCCCAAAGAATACATTGGGCACTGTCTACGTAGGAGCTCAGCCACTTTACTGGCTGATAGTGGTGATACTATAACCAACTTGAAAAGACACGGAGGATGGAAATCAACTAATGCAACTAATGTAGCAGAGGGATACGTAGCAAATTCTTTAAGAAATCAAATTCACATAGCTTCACAGATTGAAAATGGTCGCAACCAAGTTAATATTTTAAAAAATAGTAAAAGTACTGACACGTCTAACACTAATTTCAATACTGCGACTTCTGGTCATATTCCTAACAATATCAATGTAAATAATTGTTATAACTGTGTTATTAATATTCATAAGTAGATTTTTCTAATGTTGAATTCACGAGAGTAACTTTAAAGTGTTTAATAAAAGTTCATAAGTAAAGTTTATCCATATATTCTTTTTAACATACAAAACGGCTGCAGAAAAAATATTGTACGTAATACGATCCAAAAGTAATTTTACTCGCATGATTCCAGGACTCGCCTACGGCTCGCCCTGGAAACTTCCTACTCGTCTCGTAAAATTTCACTTTCGGAACTTGTTAAGTAAATTACTATTTTGTGATTATTTAGTAAATACATGTTTGTTAATTTCTATTGGCATGTATTTTTATACATATTTTTTTGAGTATTAATAAATAATTTTTCGAGATTTATTATTTTATTTTTGCAGAGACGATATAAATCTTTTTGAAGTATTTTATTGAATATGTAAACACTTACAGCTTATGAGTAAATATGTCAATTTTTATAGTTTTTTGTGATTATTCTTTGATATGTTTTCTGACGTATGTTTTTCTGATGTATTTAAGAAAAAAGTGTTTGTTTCATGTATTTAATCTTGAGTTCCTTCATAAGTATCAGGTTAAAACTCATTAACGCCCATTTTGTTTTGCAGTTAAGCTATATTCCATATTTCTTGTTTTTCTTTGTCAAACTGTTATATTTTGTTATCTAATGATTATCTATTGTTTACCCACCCCAAATGAAACTCCTGACTTTGTAACGCTTGCCGTGCTACAATAATATTACAAGGCCAGAATCGCTCGTTGTCGAAGAGAATTAGGGCGGGGTTATAGAAACTATATCGTATTTTAAATTCAAGCACAATTAGATAATATGAAATTATAATTTATTATTGGACGCCACCCCTGGTTTATCCTCAAAGGGGAAGAGCAAAAAAAAATTAAGATTTATTGAAAGTGTACAAGAAAACTATTCTTTATTATTTCTTAGCAATGAACAAAAAGAAAACATTAAAAGTTACGTCATCCCAAAGGGATTCCAAAATATTATTTTATGTTAACATTATCATAAACAAAAAATCTTTGTATCGTATTAAATTAAGAATTGGTTATAAAGAAAATGAATGTATATATATATATTAACCCCAAATTTCGAAATTTGTTTACATTGAAAATAATATAGTTATTTATCAACTAGGAACAATGAAGAAAATAAACCTTTAAATTAAATTAGAACACTTCACTATATTTTCATTTTTTTTGAGTTCATAATCATTTCTGTTGTCTTGAAAGTAGGTATAATAAAAATTGGTACAACCTTAATCTGCTCTGTTTCTCTTCTTATTTAATAAGTCACCAAATAAACCATTGATTCAGCTACGTACTATATAAAATCACCACCATCCTAGATAAGAGGGGTTAGGGATTCCAAAAAAAATTATGCTACTGGGCCATGATCTGGAATAACTCCATAGCAATACTATCTTGCGACAATGTATTAGAAATATAATATCAGCATTATAGCCTCTCCAATAAGGGTCTAAAAAAATAATATATCTATCTGAACTGAAATATGGACAAGAAAAGGATTTATTAACTCACCTCTGAATTGAGACCCACTTTGGAAACACGTCTTAACGGTTGGACGGTCTTAACAGAAAAGAGCGAAGCGCTGTCATGGCGCCTGAATCTGGAAATTGGGTGTGAGCGACAAGTTGAAAAATATGCTCATCTACCGGATATATTTGGGAATTACAGAAGAATCCTTGAGTCGGCTACAAGTAGGTACTTGACAGATAGATGGGGTTAGAAGTTTAATTTAAAAAAAAATAATCGAAATATATAATGAGTTTCTTTTAAATCTTTTGAAACGGTTACACAGCCCTCCCCACGATTTCAACTGGGTACCAGCGTGGAATCGGACTAGGCATGGTGGCACACCATACTAACCTTTTCAAAAGTGGAAATAGATATACGGAGAGGTAAGACAAACAGAATGGACAAATGTAGCTACAATCTGGACTCACAGAATCCTTCTTTCACAACTCACGTGGGAACAACTCAAAGATTTCAGAACAAAGCGAAACAGAACGCATAGAAATGACTCAACTATAAAAATGTAAACAAAAAAAAATTGCATGCTCACTCTCAAAATGCATAGGGTATTTCACCTATAACCAATATCATGAACAAAGCGGAATAAAACAAAACATATCTACAAATCATTATTTGAGACCAAATGCTCGCATTCAATCGAAACAATATAATTAAGATATTATTATTTGAAATTTCATAAGTAATATAAAGCAAAACATACTAGTGTTGTCACCAAGATACAAAACAGATAATTTACTGCGTAGTCGTTATGAGACCTAACACAATAAAACACAAAAAAAAATAATGTTATCGTTTGTTCGGAAGCGTAGAGTCTTTCATCTATGACTTAATCCACGAATAACATAAGAATAATAATACAATCGTATCATTAACGCCATAAGATACAAAATACAAATGTGTCATCGTTTGTTCGGAAGCATAGAGTCTTTCATCTATGACTTAATCCACGAATAACATAAGGTAATAACGCAGCGCGTCATTATAGACACATTTAGAAATACACAAATAAAAGGAAAGAGTTACTAATAGTTCAAAATTTGGTACATTAAAGTTCTACAAAGACAAGCCTTAATAAGTTTACTGGGAAAGGTAGACATCAGAATTTCTGTAAGACACATCTATATTTAGAAACAAAAAAAGCTGATGTTTAGTTATTAGTATGACAACTAGAATTTGTGATAACTAACGTGTATCATCCGCCTATAATAGGGACAACATTGGTAGGTCAACTTCGGGTAGGGTTAACTTCGGGTAGGGTCAACTTCGGGTAGGGTCTAAATAATTCTAGATTACATAACTAAACAGGTATTGGAGAACTAAAAAAAGTTTCCTGACGCGGGAGGCTGTTATTCTAGATTTATTACTGAAATACAATTATGAATGGCTTATCATTCCGACGAGTCAACTAGCGGGAATCCGCTTACTTCATCCCTAGCCTTCCTCAGTGTCTGGCCATTCAGAATATAGGATGTTAGACAGCAATAATCTTTTCAAACATTATTTTGGGGGGTTTCGAATAGAGAGTCGAAATTCGAAGATCTCCACACTAAGAGTAAAACTTAGGCAAATGAACAGATACTATAATGAACTATCATTGGTAACTAGACAGAGGAATCTTGATATCTTTGGTATAGATACCAAAAAAATTACTTGGATTTATAAATCCGTAAAATAAGATAAATTGAATTTTGTATCCACTTGAAGACAACTAAAGGTATGTACAATTTATTGTAATATAAACTAACATAAGCAAAAAAAAAATATCACATTCTACCAAGGCATTCTAAAAATAAAATGAGATTAAATTTTGCAAACACCCTTAAAATCAATATAGGTTCTTGGTCGGGGTAGCACAAACTCAAGATCTCGATCAATACAAACTAGAGAGAGAATAATACCGAAGTAGAATAAGATAAGATAAAAATAAAATTTATGTCGAAAAGAAATACGACATATATACATATATATATATAGACATATTGAACACAATAAATGATCAATATTATAATAATAAAAAGTAAAACAGTTCAACGAACTGGGGTGCGAGCCAAACTGAGTTGCTCTGGAGATCGACGTGCGGAGTCTCCTACACTACTTCCAGAGGCTCGTCTCTTTGCGACAACAGCTAAGATACACAAAATTATTAATTGGAATAGGGATAGGTCCACTAATCCACATGACTATAGCAGGATGCTCCCTGACTAATAGTCAACACCACCGACATAAAACAAGGGTTGTCGAGACAGCTAAAAAAAAATTGAAACGTGTCAACTTCCTGAAGGGAAAGAAGCACTAAGGGACAGATTTGCCGAAGCAAAGTGGTATTCAATGTACTAAGTACTAGGGTATCAGTGCTGTACTGACCCCACGCCAAAAAAATTTGGAAAGGAAACGAATCCTCTCCAGGATAAAGTTTGCGTTAGCGCAACTCTTCCTGTACACGGGCCACGGAGGGGTTGAATAGTCGCTGGAGAAGGTAGCAAAGATTAAGTACGCAAAGGCGTAAAGGGAATCAACCAAAAAATTAAAAATTAAGAATGGACTGAACATTTTAGAAGAAAGGTATTAAAAATTTAAGAAAACTGATTTATTCGGTTTCAGACAAATCTGAATTATCCGTCGAAACACTGACTGGTTGATAAGCTTTTAGGTCTAAATAAAACAATAAAAAATAAACAAAAATCACGACATATTTACATGCAAAATTAAACTGGATGCTCGATTTGATGAATCGACATTAGGTACAGTTCGTTGGCTATTAGGCACAACGACCAATGGCAGATTTCTATAAATATGGCTCTAACCTAACCAAAAGTGTGGAACAGACCAGTGTTAAAGTTTTTGGGAGCGAAAAGAAGGATGCTTCCAGCTCAACAAAGGCGGGTGGCCAACTAAGTAGTTTTAGCAAGCTTCGCTATGGTTATCCACTAGGTAGACAACCTAAATAGCATCAAACAATAATAAAGTTGACTATGACAGTCAAGCAATGAATGAATTTCCAACCACTGGTTGAAAATTGAACTAACGCAAAAGAAGAAAGACAGGATGGCCAATAGTTCCATAAGAATATCTCTGGGATTGATCACAGAAGAAAATTTCCAAGCAAGAAAACTTCCAGAAGGACAAAAGAAGAAAATAAATCCAAACCGTTAATACACAATCTTGGAGAAGAAGAAAGAAAATGGGTTTATGGCATACAAACCATAATCGATACACAAACAGTTTAGTCTAAAACTGTTGTTTCCAAAAGAAACAAAAAAAAATCATAAGAGTCTTCCACGAAACAAAAACTTACGAAAAGACTTAAAAGGAACGGAAGAATCATTACCGTTTTCCAAAGAAATAGAAAAATATTACAGTCCATCGTCAATAATAAAAAAATCATGATGTTGGATGTAACACACCACAACAATAAAAAAAGGTTGAACAGTAAAACATTTTTGACACCTAATTGAATCCAATATGGTCGTCATACAAATCACAAAGAAATGTTTACCATTCTTTAGCAGAACTCAAACAGAGTCAAAATAATATTAAATTTTAATTCTCAGTGGGTCATTTAACGGTAGTACCAGAACTATCTCAATTGTTAAACAAACGTGGTCTTAACGTCGACATAAAGATAAAAGATAAATTCACAATAGGCGGCAGCGGGTTGTTTCACCTCTGTATATACAAAGAGTCACAATAGACAACAGCAAACTACTTCAACCTCACTTGTACCATATCGTGAACACAAGATAATAAATGAAAGCTTTTGAGCCTTAGCCAAAAGTTTCAAAGCAAAAAGATATATGTGGTCTAATAAACTATTAGAAGACCGCAAAAATGTCAACGACAAAAAAAGAAAGCTGCTGCTTATACAACAGTCTGACATCACACAAATAACTCAAGATACAATAATACAGGTCACGTGCCTGTACGTCCTACAGGACATCTCGAGAAAAAAAAGGTAAAACCACAAATAACAATAAATTCCAGTACCAAAAACATACTTCTACTACATCTGACCACACAAAGACATAAAATTAACATAACAGAAGGAGAATAACAATATTTCCGCTCTATATTCTCAACAAAGACGCCTTAGGCAGAGAGAAACGAAGTCATATCATTACTTCCTTATACATGCAAAACAAAAGAACAATGGACTGTAAAATATAGAAAGCATTTTCCTCTTCAGGAAATAAAATTTTCTTTTCAAAGTACGAAAAAGTTAAACTATGAAAAAATAAATTTTTAAAATAAACGAAAAACAACTTAAAAAGAAAATTTAACAGATAACAGATATTATATCAAAAACACCCAAAAAAGTATTCTGCAAAAATCCAGATAACACATTTTAAAATTACGTAGGTCGGGACAGCCTGTATATAGGTATAATTCCCGGCTGTTTGCCGCAAATAAAAACCATGAATCAAGGTCAAGAAATAAAATTCACTTAATTGATTTTTCAAATAACAAACGCTAATAGCCATTTCGTTCATTTAAAATAAACACATTGAGGAATATAATTATTATGGTTCCTATAAACAAAAAGACTGAACTGCAAAGAAAATGAATTGAGGACTAGAATATAAAATTAAAATGCTTGAACATATTAGCCGGAATAAATTCAAGGTTTCAATCAATCGTAAACACTTCGAAATATGGACATAAACAAAATTCATTTCTCTAACATGGAATGTTTATTTTAGGCAGACGGGGAATAAACAGACGATTATCTTACCATTCAAAATACGACCATTAAAATGCACACGTAATAAACATTCCAAATACGTATTATGTATTTCACAAAATTAAAAATACGACGAGAATATTTCTACGCAATTTTACGAAGATTAAAAACGAATACATATAAATACTTTACAGAAAAAATTCTAAACTGATTAAACAAAAATTGGGTAAAAGCAAATACACAAACAACTTGAGTCTAAAATACGAAATGTAAACAGAAATCATAAACATATTACGTTGTTTTTATAATGAAGATACACGCTCCACGATTGGCGCGCCATTTATGTAACACTGCCGTATTACAATAATATTACAAGGCCAGAATCGCTCGTTGTCGAAGAGAATTAGGGCGGGGTTATAGAAACTATATCGTATTTTAAATTCAAGCACAATTAGATAATATGAAATTATAATTTATTATTGGACGCCACCCCTGGTTTATCCTCAAAGGGGAAGAGCAAAAAAAAATTAAGATTTATTGAAAGTGTACAAGAAAACTATTCTTTATTATTTCTTAGCAATGAACAAAAAGAAAACATTAAAAGTTACGTCATCCCAAAGGGATTCCAAAATATTATTTTATGTTAACATTATCATAAACAAAAAATCTTTGTATCGTATTAAATTAAGAATTGGTTATAAAGAAAATGAATGTATATATATATATTAACCCCAAATTTCGAAATTTGTTTACATTGAAAATAATATAGTTATTTATCAACTAGGAACAATGAAGAAAATAAACCTTTAAATTAAATTAGAACACTTCACTATATTTTCATTTTTTTTGAGTTCATAATCATTTCTGTTGTCTTGAAAGTAGGTATAATAAAAATTGGTACAACCTTAATCTGCTCTGTTTCTCTTCTTATTTAATAAGTCACCAAATAAACCATTGATTCAGCTACGTACTATATAAAATCACCACCATCCTAGATAAGAGGGGTTAGGGATTCCAAAAAAAATTATGCTACTGGGCCATGATCTGGAATAACTCCATAGCAATACTATCTTGCGACAATGTATTAGAAATATAATATCAGCATTATAGCCTCTCCAATAAGGGTCTAAAAAAATAATATATCTATCTGAACTGAAATATGGACAAGAAAAGGATTTATTAACTCACCTCTGAATTGAGACCCACTTTGGAAACACGTCTTAACGGTTGGACGGTCTTAACAGAAAAGAGCGAAGCGCTGTCATGGCGCCTGAATCTGGAAATTGGGTGTGAGCGACAAGTTGAAAAATATGCTCATCTACCGGATATATTTGGGAATTACAGAAGAATCCTTGAGTCGGCTACAAGTAGGTACTTGACAGATAGATGGGGTTAGAAGTTTAATTTAAAAAAAAATAATCGAAATATATAATGAGTTTCTTTTAAATCTTTTGAAACGGTTACAACTTAAGCAACGTGGTCTTCGTTAAGTCTTGGTAAACAAGAAGCTTTTTATTATTAACTTTTGTCAGCTTTTTCATCACAATGTTTACGAAATAAAAAATATGTTAATATGTTTATATTTCATTGTTATAATGCCTCTTTAATAATTACAGGCTGTATCATTTTTTTCCTTTTCCTTGCTTATTTCAAGAATATGCTTATTTTTTGCAAAATATTGTGCTTATATAAGTTCTTATTTTTACCTTTCTGTCAAGCTTATAATCCGGCCTTTAATTTTAACTAACGTTCTAGACTGGCTATTAATTCCACGAGTGTAACACTTGAGGATATTTAAGTATGAATTTTTCTTTTTTCTCAATACTTTTAAACTCTGTATAAACCTGAATATCCCAATTCGAATTTTTGTGGCATGTCGTCCATGGAAAACGAATGATTGAAGAGGCACTTCATTGTTTAGTTAGAGACAAAGGCTTTTGTCCTCGCTGTCTAAACAAAAAGTCTGAAGGTGAAGCTATAAGCCATCTCACTCAATACAGTAGTGAGTGCTTTGGCGATATGAAAAGTTCCTTTGAAATTTTAAATTTTTGAGGGAATCTTTTGTGTTGAAGTTAACAATATTTTGATGCGAAATACAAAAGTTCTGAAAATATTATCAATTTTTTAAAACTGGATCTTTTTATAAAATTTAAAATCGACGAAAAGATTTTAGATTCCTGTGCGGAATTTTAAGAGCTCTGGGGTAAGGTTTAAATATTATTTTTTTGTGAAGTTTACTTTCCTTATTCGTTTTATAAACTACTGCCCGTCCTGGTTAATTCACTATGTTTTTCATCTTGATCTACCTTGACGTAACTTTTTTGCTTTTACTATATTATACAATTTTGTTACCGCTTGTGTTTCATTGAATGATTTTCATTGTTACGCCGCCATTCCACATTTTTTAATATATGCATACCGCCTTACCTCTTGCTCTTACATATTTTCGTCCATTAAAATTTTCTCCATCCATGCAACTCTAAAAGCAACATCAAAAATGTTCTTTTAGCATAAGTGAGCAATAACCGCATCTACTCTTTCAATTAACATCGCAACAAGAGATCGATAAGCGCCTAAAGTGATTTATCCTCGTAATTATTACAAAATCGACCATTTTCTTCTTTCCATTCACGGCACAAAGCTGTGGTACGTTGGTAGTTGGATAAAGTATATTTTTGAACTGAAAAAAGCAAATTTAATCTTTGCATCCTTCTTCTTCCACGCTGTTCGTTAATTAATCGACGGTGTTCTGGGAGAATCCCTGAATTTTGTTAATTAAGAGGTATAAATTAAGAAAATTTATATTCATCAGAATTTATTATATTTTTAACTCAAATTTATTTATTTATATACATGAATTCTGTTGACGATATTGGCATATAGCATCTGATTTGTGTGCCCTTAACCTAAAAACGAACCGATATGACTGAATTTTAGCAGCAGTAAGTTAGCAATTCCAACACATAGCTAAACGTGCAGAGGACATCAGTCACTTAGATGTAAATATGTCAAGTTGAAGACCATTACAGCTCTATATGGCTGAATTTTATAGCGATTAAGGCGCTTAATCATTAAACATTTCAGCGATGGCGATTTAATTAAACTACAAAATCCGAGCTTGTTATAAGCTACGACTTTGATGAGAAGACTTTCAACTTCATATTTCTTCGTATAGAGGTCGCAACAAGTATACACTGTTTCATTTCACGTCGAGTCTCACAAAGTCTTCCTTATGAATGGAAAGCTTGTAACGAGTCCGTTACTTAAATAATCGTTTACCTTTTTTTTTTGTGACTGGAATCTTTTAATTTAATTCTAAATTAAATTCATATTGAAATATTCTTAAACTAAATATTTAAATAACTCCCAGTAAATCTTATTTTCTAAGGTTGGCATTAAACCGCGCCTCCAGTGGTAAGATTCTGAAAGTACATCCACTCGACGACTTGTAGAACATTAACGGTTACTTGTCAACTGGATGTGATCGAAGAAACATCGTTTCGATCAGAGTAGTTGCGGCTGGGAAGTGCCATTTTTTTTCCCGAATTTAGTTTAAGTTTATTTTATTGTCAAGAGCTGTTTGTTTTAGAAGAAATCATTTGAGTTATTTTGTTGTTTGTACGAGGATACTTTCAGTTGGATCACCCTAGCCGGTAAGATGAAAATTACAAATAAATTATAAGGAAAAATCCTTCATATCGTCCGCCATTTTTAGTAAAATTCAGATCTATTTTTAATTTCTTCTTTGATAGGTATTTCATATATTTTATACATGTCATATTTCACCTAATTTCATTAAGGAAAATGTTTTATACCTAAATAAATTATAAGTATTAGATTCTATTTCTATCTCAAATTTTTATTTCCTTTCAAGAGTGAAAGCACACAATTATTTATTTCAATTTCATACCGTTAAAACCGGCTAATATTTCTTTTTTTTTTCCTATTCTATAATATATAAAGATCATACTTTCCGTTAAAACTATCTATTTAATATATCCATACATTATAAAAACATTGTCACACCATTCGAAGGTCACTATTTACCGAAAACCATTAAGGTTTTTATTTCAATTTAAGGTCACTTGTTGACATTTCTTGTATCGCCTTTCAAGGATGATAACCCTTGTGTTTTTCCTTACTTTTTGTACGTACAAAGAACATGAAGTAACACAATTGTTCCTTTTTTAGCCTACTCCCAGAATCCAGTTGCAAGTCAGGGGAAGAAATCTTTTTTAGTTTTTTTTGGGGTTATACTTACTTAGGACAAGGGGAAGAAGTTTCAAGTTCATTTATTGGAAATTTAAGAAGAACTTTAAGTTGAATTATTTGTCTAATAGTACCTGATACAGGGAATCCAGGTTTGGTGTACCTTTTACCATCCGAGTCTAGTTCTCCACCGGATCATCTTCAAGGGAAACCTACGGAAACCGGCAGGAAGAACTTACTTTTATTTTTGGTTCTCACTCAATTATTTTAAATAACTTTTGCTACATCCTCTTCAAGGTTTTAACTTTTGGTTCCACTTTTAATTTAAATATATATTCTTAATAATAAATACCTTCAATTTTCTTAAAACATTAATTATTGTAACTTAATTTAATTATTTATTGTCTACCAAGGGATGAGGTTATAACTCTCCCTTGAATTTCTCTTTGTTAGGTTATCGTGTGCACACATATCCAGACAATTTTCACTTGAAAACCTAAACAATTCTTGAACGAAAACTAAACTATTAGTGAGTAGTATATAATTATATTTATTATTTATACATCATTATTGGGTATAACTTTTGTCACGATTTGAAATTAAGGGGTATATCAGGGGTAAATTGTTTTATAATTATATTCAGGGATTTTACTGTAAATATAGCTATAGTTAACTGTACATAAGAGGTGGTGGTTTAGTATATAAGCATTTAAAATAGTCTGTACCTAAGTTTGGTAATTATTAAAGTTGTGGTTAAAATTTAATATTTCAATTAGTACCTATCTTTCATATTTCAGCAATACAAGATATCTCGGAAGAAAACATTTAACTTCCTGGCGCCCAAGCATTCATTAGAGCAACTTTTATCTTTCATCTGTTTATTTCTTGGTGGTTTTCTTGTCATTAGTTCTTATATCTTACGGTCTCTGTAGGGCATGCAAATTGGCCGAATCCTTCTTTGAGTGTCAAGTGGTCATTCTCCTGCATAGTCGCTAGCCAACACTTAATTCTGCTATATTTTAAAATTCATATTTACCCTTTATTTATTTCTTTTACATAATTTATTTCTATCTAATCCCTTCCATCTTCCGTTATTCCACATATTAGTTCGTTGGTGTATCAAGGTACATTTTAGAGTTCACCCTTTTGCTACACTGGATAGAATCACCCAGACTCCTTAACACATTTTTGTTACAAGCTACGAAAAAACAATTAATAATAAAACACTTACTCGCTATCTTAATAATTGCACAAAATGTTGTCCCTTTTACTCTAACCAATAATTAACTATGTTTCCAAACTGCTCTCTAACATTTTGGAAAACTTCAGATAAAATTGAACAGCATACTGCTGTAATTCGTCTTTTAAAGATCACAATCACCGAGTTGTGTTTTAGAAACAACAGATTTAAGATATCTACAAAATAAGAAATCTACCGGATTTAACTCCAGGGATCTCAGAATCGATTCAATTGTTCTCTTTCTGGCAATCCATCTTTTCGGAAATCTCTCGTTTAACCACTCTCCGCCGAAAAGAGAATAATGAGGTGATGCACCGCTGTGCTGAAAGTATAAAAAATCCTGTTGTATAACTGAATTATCCTCTGCATCAATTTGAATTCTAATTTGACAGCTCTAAGAGAATCAATGGTCTTTTAAAACAGTGAGTGCCACTATGGACAAAAAAAATCTGTCCGTAGGGCCAAATTTTTTTTTTTCTAAAGTTTTTGTGCTATTAAAAATAAAAAAAAATAGAAAACCTGCAATTTAACAAAAAAAAAACAAAAATGGTGACACGTTGGTCTCAAGCGGCCTCTGAGTTTCAATTTTTGCTTTCGGGCCATATGAGACCAATGTATCACCACACCATGCTGATGTAATATATTCACAGATTTCGACTCGCAAAGGTTTACGTCACGGCGCGAACGTTGTTTACAATATCGGATCGGTTCAGTTGTTGTTGAACTTTTGGTGAGTAAAGATGTCTATTTTTGAGAAAAAACAGCAACATTTAGAAAAGTTCTTCCGACGAAAAGGATGTGAACGATTCTGAACCCGACGTAACATCAGATGAATTTGAGCCCGAATCAGAGAACGAGTCTGACTCTGATTCATCAGAATATCAGCCATGCAAGAAGAAGAAAGTTTTAACAAAAATATGTGGCTCAAAACGCACTGCCAATTTACACGAAGTGAACTTAGGTGTATTGACATCTAGTGAAATTATCCAACCAGTCAATAAACCCCAACACAATATAGCAGATACCATTAAAGCTGTTATTCAACAAATGCAGGTTTTCTTATCAAGTGACAAAGAAGACGACCAACAAGTTACTAATGCTACATATGTCTGGGAGCCAGTCAGTAGCAATTACCTGAAGAAATTTGGTTTTGTGGCAAACGAAAATGGTACTGGATTACGAGTGGAATTGTATGAAACTATGTACAATAAAACCCCCATACGATTTTTACAAATTGTTTGTAAATGAGGATATTATAAACTTAATGGTAGTAGGCAAAAATAATTTTTTTGGATTTTTTAATTATTTTAGCACTACAGATGTGCCTATGACCGTGTAGACAGAAACGCACTATACAAATCCATAGTAGAATTCAATATCCCAATATACTTATTGAAATTGGCGAAAAAAACCCTCTCAACAGTCGAGTGTAAGGTAGATTTTATCTATAGATAAATTTTCACAGATAGGACTTCGACAAGGAGATAGCCTATGGTGCCTTCTATTCAACATTGCCCTAAAGAAAGCTTTAAAAAAATCTGGATTAGCAACAATAGGAACCATTATTAATTGGAGTATACAAATACTAGCGTATGCGAAAGACATCGATATCATAGCAAGAAAAAAGGCGGGCATGGTCCAATCGTTTACGACATAGGAAGCAGGAGCAAAAAGAATGGGGCTACAGGTTAATACTATTAAAACTAATTATATGAAGGTAACAAATAATAAGCAAAAAGAGCATTTATAAGCAATAATAAGCATTTATAGCGAAAGGCCGGATGGAGTAAGGAGAAGAGGCAGGTGGCAAGGTGAAGGAGAGGAAGGAATGGAAGCGAATCCTAGAACAGGCCAAGACCAGTCCTGGGTTGTAGAGCCAATAATGATGAAGGATAACGTTTACCTTTGATAGGGGGTTGAACCTTGAGGGCTAAAACTATTTACTGAAAAAATTTTACCTGTCTTTCCCATTTTTTATATTATTTACAAACGTGAAGATACGTAAGATATATAAAGAATGCAGGCTAGATTATATACTAAATTATTATACAAAATATACCTGCAGGCAACAACCACTGTCAGATTACATACTAACAGTAATCGCATAAAAATAGAACGGGGGGTTAGACAAGGAGACCCAATGTCACCTAAATTTTTTAATGCGGTGCTAGAACATGCTTTTAAGAATTTGGATTGGATGAAAAAGGGAATAAAAATAGATGGAGAATATCTAAACAACTTACATCTCGTCGATGATATACTTATAATAGCTAAAGATCTAGGTATGGCAAGAGAGATGGTACAGGAACTCGTTGTGGCTACAGAAAATGTAGGTTTAAATATAAATATCTCGAAAACAAAAATCATGACCAATTTGGTACCCAACCAGAACATCAGTATTGGTGGGAAAGAAATAGAACTCGTAGATAGATATAAATACCTGGGACATGAAATTATGATTGGCAGGGATAACCAGACTCATGAACTGAAGAGAAGAATCGGCCTTGGGTGGGCAGCATTTGGAAAACTGAGAGAAACTTTTAAAAGTGAGCTGCCCACATGCCTAAAGAGAAAGGTATTTGATCAGTGCGTCCTCCCAGTCTTGACGTACGGAGCAGAAACACTTACCTTAACAAAAGCACCAGCTACCAAACTGAGAGTCACGCAGAGAAGAATGGAGCGGTCCATGCTAGGAATAACTCTGCGAGACAGAATAACCAACGAAGACATCAGGAGAAGAACCGGAGTGACTGACATCATCAAGAAGATAGCCAGACTAAAATGGAGATGGGCAGGACACATAGCCAGAATGACAGATGGGCGATGGACAAAGAGGTTATTGGAATGGAGGCCAAGGGAAGACAAGAGAAGCGTCGGTCGACCACCTACAAGATGGACTGACGATTTAAGAAGACTCAATAAAAACTGGATAAGAGCGGCGCAAGATAGGCGGGGTTGGAAACATGAGGAAGAGGCCTATGTTCAGCAGTGGACTCTTGAGGCTGGATGATGATGTGAAGATATTAACGGTGTGAAGTTTTCAAATTGTCACGTTTTATAAAAAATATACCAGAAGACAGAATAGAAGAGGCAAATTGCAGATTTCTCTTTACTAATTTCTCTGTTATTATAATATGTAAACTGTCCCTTGCGAGAGACTTTTCTGTCCCGACAATGGTTCTTGAAAAAATCGTCTTCGAAAAAGGGGTACAAAAAATATTTCCATTAAAAAGTCACAAGTTCCATAAGAAAGTAATTACATTATCCGACGACCGTCCTTAGATTGAAGACGTCATCAGGCCGCCTCCGTCGTTAGGACGCTGGTGTCCTCATACTGAATAAGATGTATCGAGCGAGAGAAAAGGACGGCTACAAAAGGGCTGACTGTAAACAAACTATAACTTAATCATCAAGAGGAATTTCAAAACAAATTTTAAGAGCGCTCAAACAACCGGAAAAATATAAAATGTTTCATTTATATGCAAAAATATGGAAATTCTACAAAAATCAGGATATGAAGATGGCTGTTATTATTACGTTGGATACGAAAAATTAATGTTAGGGATCAAAATTTAAAGCTAGGCGTATAGTGTAATGCCAAGTTCGTAACACGTTGCAAAATAATCACTAGATTACATCCCTTTATTTACTGATATCCCAAATAATTTACTGGAGCTCATTTTAAAGCCCTGTCTTAAATTTTTAACACAAGAAATTCTTATTTTAATACTACACTTTCCAATTATTATCTTTCCATATAAGGATCCCAAAGTTTTTGAAATCGGATCGTAGTTTGTCATATCGTAGTATATATATATATATATATAAATTAAGGATCACTCAGAAGAGTGGTGGGTTTTTTCGGTCAAAAGGTGGAGAAAAAAGACAAAGTTGATGGCTACTTCATATATTTATTGAAGACGTTTCGCTTTCTTAATCAGAAAGCATCATCAGTTCATCTAAAAAGAACAATATGAAAAAACCACACAAGCATGGAAAAGTTGTTACATGTGTTACCTTAAAAAGATATGTAGCAGTCATTGATATTAAAGTTCTAAAGACACTTAAGTAAATGGACATTATACGATTACGATGTATAAACAATAAATTGAACTAAATAAGTTAACAATTTTTTCAAACTAAGCACAGCAAAAAGAACATTTGGTTTTGTTTTTTATATAAAAAATGTATAAGTAAAAAAACATTGAAAAAGAGAATAAAGAACTAAGAAAATCATAGATGCACTTCCAACAATACAGCAATAGTTATGATTTGATTTTAACTTTAGGTAGCATTATTATTAATTAATATTGAAATTGAATAATTTAATGTATAATGAAATTACCACTACTGGTGGTAAAAGTAAAACGTAAAAGACAGTAGAACCTTGAGGTCATTAATTATGACAGAACAGCAAGGTGAAATACCAACCCTAATAATAGAGCGGTTTATTTAAATGATAAGATGAGTTTGGGTGACAACCTGCTTGTAAGGAACCAATAAATGAAAGGAAAGGTGGTTAATAACACCAAATTTCCCCCATTGATCGGCTAAGAAAAAACAAACAAACAAGTGAAGTCAAACCAAAAACTCATATATAAATCGTCAACGTTGTGGCTGGTTAATCAGCCACAGGTGAAGATCAATTATAATTTCCAACAGTCCAAGGTTCATACACTTGGAGCTGCAAATGAAAAAAGGATTATATGAATCCCTTCAATTATATAACTGTATTGAACTATTTGATTAAAAACAGTTAATATAATATAATATAATAATATATAATATATATATATATATATATATATATATATATATATATATATATATATATATATATATATGTGGGATAACTGGATGTTCCAGATTCTTGAAACTTAATTTTTTGGTTTAGACTTACCGTCATACAGCCAGACACAAAAGGAATAATCCAGTATTCATCATTATAATTTACCTAAATGCCCAAGTCTTAACAGAAAGTTAAGGTTACATCGACATTAGGAGAACAGGAAAACACTATTCTCGCCTAGGGACCTATCAAGGCATTGATTTATATAAGACACAACAACACTACGTCACGGAGAGGAGGAAGTTATACAAATGGTTTAAAACAAATGTAACAAGATTAACTAAACATTTTTTAGAGAATTATAATGATAATTTGCTGTGTTAAAGTTGCTTAAAAAGTTAATTAAAGAATTGTATATATCTACAGAGTCAAGTGATAATAAATATAGTATACTCCAAGGAGCTGCTACTTTACATTTTAATAAATAATTTATAAGTTTAGACGAATAGGCTGAATCTAAAATCTAAATCACTTTCCTCTCCACAATGCTCACATTTATAATCATCCAAAACCTGTATTTTAAATGTTTTGGATAACATGCGTGTCCGAATCGTACTCTAATAATTGCCTCCTAGAAGCTCTACAAGACTTATACCAAGAAAATTTTTTGCCCACTGCTGCTCTGAAAAGAAGCAGCAGCTCCTTTGCCTTCCTAGTCCTCGTTTTCCTCCTACTTTTTCTTATAGAATTAATTGCAGCAACCCATATCTTTCTCTGTTTCTCATGATGTGACCGAGGTATTCGATTTTGGCTGTTTTTATTGTGGTTAACAACTCTTTTCCTTTTTGCATTCTTAATAAAATGTCCTGATTAGTAACGTGGACGGTATAGGATATCTTCACGATTCGACGATAAAGCCACATTTCGAAAGCCCCAATTTTCTTGCAGTTTGGACCTATTAACGAAAACGGAGGATGGAGATCCAGGTACAACCATGAATTCTACCAAGTGTTCAAAAAGGCACCGATCTCACAATTCGTTAAACTTCCGAGACTCGAAACAAGATGGAAACCGAAAGATTGCAACAGAGAGCCCTAGATCGTAAAATGCAGGGCGCAAGACCAAAAGAAAGGCCACGGAAAAGGTGAGAGGATGAAGTGGCAGCGGACGCATAAAATTTGCTAGACGTAAGAAACTGGAGAAGATCGGCGCGGGACCGGCAAGGTTGCAGGCATAGTTTGGAGGAGGCCAAGACTCGATTTAAGCTGTAGCGACATTCGGGAGATGTAATTTTGTTTGGAAATTCATCCGATCTATCAGATAATACACATATGTCCAAAAGTTTGGAATATTGAAATATTTCATCTTTTTATCGATTTTTATATATAAACTCTTCTGAATAGTTAAACATCATTTTGTTTTAATTCTCAACAATACTAAATAAATCTTTAAACCAGATAAACGATAAGCAAAAAAATATTTATTCTCTTGGAATGAAAAACTTACAATGTACAACTTATATTTAAAAATAAATTAGTATAGAAAAAAATAATTTTTAATAAAACTAATAATTAGTATTTCCTCCATTGGCCTGTATTCATGGCTGTAGGCGATTTGGCATGCTGCCGATTAACTGGTCGAGCTGGGCTTGAGAAATTCTCTCCCATTCTTCACAAGCAGTATCTTTTAGTTCTCGAAGTGTAATAGGGGGATTGTTTCGCATCTTAATGCGTGTTTTGAGAATGTCCCAAGCATGTTTAATAAGTTTCATGTCGGGGGAATTCGAGGGCCACTGTAATGTAGATATTCCTTCTTCTTCCAGAAAATTTTGTACTGCTGCTGTTCGATGAGGAGGTGCGTTGTCGTGCATAAACACCAATTCATCACCTACTGCCCCTCGAAATAGACGTACGACAGGATTTAAAACTTCCTCGATGTACACAGCACCAGTGGCTCTTTTCTCGAGAACCAGCAGTGGCGTCCGTGTACCACTCATAATACCACCCCAAACCATAATACTGCCACCTTCAAATGGGACACACGGTTGGGCTGTTTCCAGTCGGGCTTGTCTATCTGGGGCCCTCCAAACCAGTGTTCTTCGCGAATCAGATAGCAAGCCAATTTTTGACCCGTCAGAGAACATCACGTTATTCCAGTTAGGACAATGATACACCATTTCTATAGCTCATTGCAACCTTGCTATTTTGTGTTGGTAGGTTAGTTTAGGAACACGTAGCGGTCTTTTACGATACAAATTTACCTCATTTAGTCTGCGTGTTATTGTTTGCCGTGAAATATTCAGTCTTTGAAGCCTAGAAAGTTCTCTGGATATATCACTTGTAGATTCCAGATGATTTCTGCGAGCTATCAATGTTATTTGCCCGTCTTGAGATAATGTTGTACATCGACTTCTACCACTTCTGGGACGATCCTTGACGTCATTTGTATCTTGGAATTTTTTTTAATTTTCGATACAGCACTCTGAGTAACATCAACAATATTCGCGATATAACTTTGACTCAAGCCCTGTTGTAACCAAGCAATTACTCTAGATCTGTCAAAATGAGATATCACGTTTCTAGGCCTTTTTAAACGACTCAATTAAAATTTAAACAAACACTGAAATAATGCGTAAATATGCTAATCAGTTAAATGTGACCAAAATCATACAAAAGCGATTCAAATTTTTTATCATTTTCATTTAAAAACGCTCTAGAATGAATATCAACAACAGTTTTAAAACCACCATAGGCGTAGATACATTATTTGTACATATTCCAAACTTTTGGACATGTGTGTAGATCCCATTATAAAATAGTATAATAAGGTAAAAATTATAAACAAAACCAGTATTATAGTAAAAGATGATTTATTAAGGGGCTACACAATCCATACAGCTATATAAACCATCCTACCCTCTTTAAGAGCTTAATTTAGTAGCATGTGGTGATAAATAAGAACAAAACAGTTCATTAAAAGCTCACATTTAATAGATGAATTCGTGATATTTTTGTAAAAGAATAAATAATAAAATGAATTCTTACCCCTCAAGATAATGAGCTGAAAATGCGAAACTGGTGTTTACCTGTAACAAAAAAAGCTTATAAGCAAAAGAGACCAACAAATACAAATTAAAGAAAAGTTTACTTGTAAATTTTAAATGGTGGGCCGAATTTATTTGGAATCCAATTTGACCTTTAATAACTTTTGTTCTGATTTTGATGAAATTTGAAACCTGTATTGATAGCGCATATTTAAATTAAAATTTACAAGTCTAACGGAAAACAGGGGGATCTAACTAAGGGTCATCAAGAGTCACCCTGTTAATGTTTAAATTCAAAGATTAGTATTACTATTAATAAGTATCCGAAAAGACTACCCTTAAAATCGTATTAAAAATTTTTAAGCGTTTGGAGCAAAATAAATGACATTGTGAAAGGGTGTACATAGTATTTTTATTACATTTATTTTTTTATTCAAAAGCTAATACACATTTTTTAACTACATAAAACAATTTAAAATTAATTAAATAAATTCATTATGGATATATTCCTATGGTTATATACTACACAGCTTGCAGTCTTCGACGCCACTGTCCAATTGATCGGTTAATAATTTCTACGTCGAATTGGTTCCAACAAAAAATTATCCGATGCTTTAATTCATCGACAGTGTAAAATAGAGTTTTCGTGAACCATGGCTTCTAATGTACTCCAAATATTATTGTAATCAACCGTGTTAAGATCAGGGCTATTTGGAGGCGACAAGTATGGGATAGCACACCATCTTCTTGAAAGGTAAAGTCATGACTAATATTTTCAAAATCAGCAAGCTAAAAACATCTGATAAATTTCAGAATTTATTTTAACGCCAGCGTCTACAAAATAAATTTCTGTTTTTCTCATCATTGATACTGCTAGTGAAACCATCACTGAGCTGGAAAAATGACTGTCATAATAAAAATAAAAGGCCGCCTACGTATATATTCAGGTTCCAAAGGTAAAAATAAAATCGTTCCAAAAATGAAAAAAAATCGTCCCGAAAATAGTTGCTTTGAGTACGATTTGTGTAAAGTGGAACTTTCGATTTAATAAACCATACCGAACGTTTAGTTTTTGGGACGGCTGCCTTTTTGGACTTAGGGGATTACCCATTTCTATCAGAAGTTTTAATGGAGCATCTAGAAACAAAGATTTCAAAACATCCCATATTCAAACAGTTTTTGTATTGATGGACATACGGAGACGATGTACTGGTATGTTTTACAGGAACTAATAGACAACTTGACTAATTCTTATCGTATATTAATTCACTCCATAGTCGTATTGAATTTCCAATAGAAACAGAACAGAATCAATCCATAAACTTTCTAGATTAAAAAAGTATCAGACTTTAAAACAAACATGAGTTCTCCTTATTTCATAAACCTACCCATACTGACACGACTATACACAATTCATCATATTATCCTACACAACATAAATTGGCTGCCTAGCATAGCATGTTACCTAGATTAATAGCAGGTCAAAAAATAACTTCGAGATAGAACTGAATATCATTAAGCAAATAGCAGTAACCAATAGGTACAACGAATACACAATAAATAAAATTTTAAATTAAAAACTACATAAGAAAGCCCTGAAATTAGTATTTCCACCCCCAGACAAAAAACACAGTACCTTCTGCTCGATTAATTATACAGGCAAGATATCAACAAAAATAGCCAAACACATAAAAAAGAGAGGAATAACACCAGCTTTTAACAAACAACAACTTGGGCAAATTTATTAGGCAAAAAACCACAAGAGCCAAAAGAAAAAGCAATTACATAGTGGTGTATACAAACTTAAATGTGGCGACTGCCCAAAAACTTCGGTCGAACTGGCAGAGCTTTTATCAAACGTATAGCAGAACATATAAGGTCTTTAAATAATTGAAAAACACACTCTACGTACGCACTTTACCTTCTGGACCATAATCATTCTTTTAATGATGAATTTCAAATTCTTCACATTCAAAATAAAGGCCCTAAGCTATATTTATTAGAATTCATGGAAATCAACAAATTAAAAAATACAAACAGTTCTCCCCTCCTCAACTTATTCAGTTAAAGACTATAAAGTGTAAACACATATTACAAATATATCGACACAGCTCTACTCACAACAGCACAAGACGTCGACTCTACACTCAGGTTCGCTCAAAATCACCTACACCTGGTCGACAGGTGGTGTCGGCGATGGAGAGTGATACCTTACCCAGACAAAACACAAATGATTCTCTTCAGACATCCAATGCGCAGTTAATACATCACACCCATAATTTCCGAAAGACACAACTTAAGACTCTGGGGAGCACGACTCCGACTCCGTAACCAGGTCGAATACCTCGGTGTAGTGTTCTCACAGACCCTGCACTGGAGAGACGATCTGGACCGAGCCTGCAACAAAATTAGGAGCCGGCTCGGCCTTCTCAATACTCTTAGTGGTAAATTCGGAAGAACACATTCGCGAACACTCATACTTACTTAGAAAACATTCATCAGACCGGTCATCGAGTATAGATCCAGTATCTATACTATGCTGCCCGGCCACTGCATAGCCAGATTGCTATCATTGGAGAGGAGAATCTTACGTAGACTAAACCGCAAACGACCAGACTACTCATCCGCCCATATTCATCGCCTGTCGAATATCCAGCCCATCAATGAGAGGCTCCCCTCTATGAGCAGGAGTTACACTATCCGCACCATCCGGTGCCAAAACCTCGGAGCCCAAAGCATCCTAAAAACTACCTGCTCATCCCTCGGCAATGTATTCAGAAGAAAATCCAAATCAAAACTCCCTTTCCTACCAGCTATTCGGTTGGAACTCGCCAGCAACGAACTCCCTGATGAATACATTGACATACAGGAGGCAACTCCCCTCAATTACCGTCGTCGCATTCAACACTAATAAATGCTTACTTCGAGCTTGCATAGACAGGGGGGATCGGTTTTCTGTGGTTTCCCGATCCCATTGCACAATGATACCTGTCTATTTGTTGAGGTATACATTATAAACTCTAAATAAAATACATATTTATACTAATTCATTTTTAGATTAACAAACTCTGAAAAGAGCCGTTTTCACCACTACCTTTCGCCCCCGATTGTCCAGGCACTCCACCGAAGACAACTGCCGAACAACAAACAGGCCAACACTCCGCACACCAGTGGACACAACACCAAAATCAGTGCCAAAACCCACAAAAAAGAAAACACTTCCTGAAGAGGCAACAGCCTAGAACGGGACAACAGAAACACCCACAAACAAAACAACCAAAATCAACAAAACGACGAACAATGAGTCGAAAAATATATCAGTTAAGAAATTCACTCTGGCCGAAACAGCTGTAGTAATAATAATTTAAAATAAATTTTGTGGAAGGGTTGAAAACAAAAGTTTTCAGTGTTTTATTGTTAGATAAAATGAATTTCCATCAAGTAACGGTCGAATCCATCACTTGTTTATTTTAGCTTGGATATTTACCATATCCAAGACAACACACTTGTTATATCCTAGGGCATTATGAGCGGACGTTATGACCTATAACGCCCTATTGTATAAGAAAAAAAAAGCAAATGCTATTTGCTTAAAATAAGCAAAAATTTTTTTATTTTAAAGAATTTTGAAAGGAGTAAATATTATAGAATTTACATTTTTTAACCTTAACAATCTTTATAAATATTGAAAGTATATTTTTTTTAAAACTGAATAGAAATAAATGACATCAATCCATAACTGAATATAAATCCAACTGACAACTATTTTTTATATTATTTAAAATGGAAAATAAAATCTTGTATATACCACTGGTGTTACTGGATGATTACGTCCATCGAGCAACATCCACCCCTGGGGCCAGAGACCCTCTGACTGGATTATGTTGCTCTCCGGGCGTTATCATCTTAAGAACACCCTTGGTGCATAAATAACTAATATGTCTTCTGTTATTATAAAAAAAATGTCCTCTGGTATAAACAACTTTTAAACTAATTGATGGATTAAGCTGAAATTGTAAGGGGTTTTTAAGCACCAAAAGGCCACCTTTTAGAGCAATCACAAAAGTGTAAAGTTAATTTAAAAAAACTTTCAAAGTTACAATCAATTAACGATTTTGCCTTATTTTGCCGTTTTTTGATTAAAAAATTAATTTAAAAAATTTTAGAATGCGCCATTTCGAAGGTTTTGCTATTTTTATTTAAAAGATTTTAAACTGTTAATTAAAAAACCACGCCATGCAGAAAACGTATAGGTGTGTGTATATGAACGGAAAACTCATTAAATACCTGGCTATTGAGATGTCCTGGACATGGTTAAATCATGCATGGATTTCATAATCTTTACTTAACTGTGTTAAATAATTAAACAGAATATTAATCGTATAATAATCAAGCCACAGCGAAGTCGCTAACCGCGAAATATTTCAAAACGCATTGTTTTTTCCAAAAAGACTCTCTAAAGTTAATCCGATATTAGTAGGATTCGATTAGTAGGTAGAACTAATTTATGCTCACAAGTATTTACAACTTCATAGTTTCTTTCATCTTTTTTGTTTCCACTTTATTCTTGTCTGATATCTTATATAGGCAAATCCCCATTTTTTACCTTCATAGACGCCTTGACTAATTATTCTTCAGACGACTTCTGAATGACTTTTTGAAATTATTTTCAATAAATATACTATTTTCCAGTATATGTATTCAGGCTATTTTTTTAAATTAATTAATAGTTTGTAAGACGAAGAATTGTTAATTTCAATGAAAAAAGGCGGAATTTACTGCGTGTATTTTAAAGAATAAGTTACATTTCCATACATAACTTTTTCGGCAATCTGCGGATCGTCCTGAAATGTTTACTGATGTTGCTTTTTATATAGATGAGTGTAACCTATGAGTATGAAAGGTGTGCCACTAAGGATAAAAGACTTATAATAAAACTAATAAGCGTAGCAAACATTTTATATATTCAAATTTTTTAAGTTTTCTATCTAACTTTTTTAGCGTTTATGACGTAAAAATTTTGCAAACGGCATTTTGTTCCCTCATTATCAGGTAATAATACAATTAATAAAACCCGTTTAAAAGGTGAGCCGTTATTTTAAAAATCCTAAAGTTTTTTTTAATGAACAATAATGGGGATTTGCTCATAAAGTTAGAACAAATTAGTGCTGAAGACGGTACTGTATAAAATCACTGTCCGGCCTGGACGGAAACGGTAGTCAGGGCTGTAAGGAAAACCGGAAACAAGGAGTGTTTGGAATCCTTTGTCGGATATTTTGATGGAACATAAAGTTAAATATAACTCTTTATAATTATTCGTCTACATAGTTATCTCAACGTTACAAAATAACTACTCTGATAACTGCTGACTCTGGCTAAAGGAGTGGGATGAATACCTACATTTAGAATAGCACTAGACTGTCCTTGAACTTGTCAGTTCGCCAAAGCAGAGGGGAAGTTGTGTAATGCGGTGTATTGGTGCTTTATGGGATGTTAGATCATGTTCTTCCGGCATTGTATATAAATAATAATACGAGTGGACTACAATATGTTATATATTTCGTATATCATTTTTTTATATTCATATGTTTGGGCATATTATTTTTTTAAGGAACCCTTATTACTTTGACACTGCAATCACGAGCGGCCAATTGGATGCCAATTTCAACTTTCAATGTCGTATCTTTTTTTGTTTATTAAATCTTTCATTAATTAATTTTGATCCAAACTAACAAGTTAATACATAAACAATGAATCGATATTTTTCTTAGTATTATTGCGACTAACTGCACTGTCTTCTGACAGTGCAGTTCTTTCTTAATGGCAGATGCGTTTAATCTCTTTTTCTGAGAAACTTAGAATCTGAATTCTTTTTCTCCTAATTTTAGTAACTTGAAGTATTTATTGAAACTCTGGCAAGAAAACATTCGATTGTTAGCGTTTGATCTTTTCCAATTTTGTTCATTTATGATTTGTAAAATTATGATACGATTTATGACTTATACACGAAACAACAAGTTTAGTTTCAGTGACAAGTCTCGACAATAGAGAATTATTGCAAAGTTAACAGTGCCTGCGTTGCACTATTTACACCGCGCTATGTCGACAGTTTTGACATACGGCTGACACATCAAAAATAGAGATATTGCTTGAGCTTATGCATACTTTGTTGCGTTACTTACGTTGTTTATGTTTTATTTTCATTTGTACACAAAATATTGAAAATGATAGAGTTCATCATTTTAAATAACATTGTGGGTGAACATGTATTACATCCACAAAATCAAGAATTTAATTTAGAAAACATGTTGAAAGCAGATGTAAAAATAAATTTTAGGTTTAGAAGACAAGATATTCCTACATTTGCAATGGTTTTACGCCTACCAAATTTTATTCATACCAATACTAGAAACTCTGTTAGTGGTAAATGCATTTGCATTCCACATTACTTTTGAAATTATGCCCTTATATTTTTGTTTTTAGGAGTGATGAGAAGGCTCGCATATCCCAGCAGGCTTAAAGATCTTCAGCTTTTATTCAATTTGTCACCTCAATCATTATCTCAAATTATTAATTATATTGTTGCATTATGCTACTGTCTGATGTACTCATTTTAGAAAATTATTACAAATAAACTTGGTTTAAATGAAAGACAAACAACATACATAACCTAAGAAAGAAAATAGCGCAACGAATTCCGCACAGCGTAACGGCTCCCCTAATAACGGCAGGTCGTATTTTTAATAACGCAGCGTAAGCCAAATATCACATCTGCGCATGCTCTACTGTCAAAATAACGCGTGCTGTAATACAGCAAGTGCAAAATTGACTCTGCAATATCTCTTTATTGTCTCGACGTGGTCTGAATAATACCGAATTTTTTTAAGAAATAAGAAAAATCGAAGATGATTCTGGAGGTGACTTAGATGATGACTTTGTACCTGTTTCCAATAACAGGAACTCAGATGAATGTGTAGAGGTTGCTATAGAACGACCTACTATAAAGAAATTGAAAAAATATTTAGTAGAAGAAATTGAAGATACTGAGTAATCAAAAGATGTAACATGAAATGTGATTGGCTGTAGTGCAGTTGCTGGTAGGTTTTATTTTTGCGATGCATATTTTAAATCTATGTCTATTTAATTTGTAGGAGGTAGGTCTATATAAAAGAGTGTTCGTGGGAATCAGGTCCTACAGTATAATATGCTAAAAGAAATAGATTTAAATAGCTTTCAGTGCATAACGTCATATAATCAACGATACTGTAGCATCATATTCAGCAATGTACATCTACATACGCACGAAAATTCCAGAATGATATCAATGATCAGTAAGTGTTAAAGAAATGGAGGCTGAACTTGCTATTTTTTATACAAAGCCATAGCCATAGCATATAGAGCCAATAAATACCCGTCAATAAATAGTTTACAATCAATTGTTTTGAGATACGACTTATAGTCGAGTATAATATGTATGTAAGTAATTTTGCTTATTCATTAAAGGATTGATATCTATGTACAGTGTGTTCCAACGAAAATTTGAACCCTCCAGAAACTCAGAAACCAAGAATTTCATCAGATTTTAAAATAACACATCAATTTTTATTGGGAGGGAGACGAATTTTCATGCAAAATTCATGCCCTAAAATATAACCCCCTACTGCCCCGCATCAACTACCAATTTTTTTTAAATAGTAAGTGTGGTCGAGTGGCACATACTTGAAAGGTTAATTTTTTTCTCTACACGACACTTTATTTTTTTTTTTAATTTACGGAAAAACTTTGAAGATAATTTTGGATTTAACTAAATAATTGGACATCAGTAATAACAAAAAACGTAAAATTTCATTAATTTAACCAATTAAATGTTCGAAATGATCTCCTGTGACCTCTATACAATAATTTAGTTTATTTTAAAGCCTCTTCAATTAATAACGTCTTCTAACAAATTTAAATAGGTTGTTCCGTTAAGATTTCCTTTAAGAAATAATGGTCCAATAACATGATTCCCTAAAATGCCAGCCCATACATTTAATTTCTGAGGTGCTTGTGTATGTGTCTCCATGAATAAATGAGGATTACTGCTACTGCAATAACGACAATTATGTCAAATACTTCACCATTTAACATCAAAGTACAATCCTCGGAAAAACACGTATTGTACAATAGATGTTGGTTGTTATTTATGATTTCACTAATCTCTTCACAAAATTGAAGCCAATGGTCAGGATCATCTTCGTTTAATTAATGAAGTAATCGTATTTTATAATGGTGAAATTTATGGAATTTTATAATTCGATAAACACTAGATGCTGATATGCTAGATGCACGAGATAGTTGTCTGATAGACTGTCGATTATCCATTTGTAAATGCTTTATTTCGCATTCGATGGTCTACTTCGTGCTTTGTGTTGTTAACATTACCTGTAGCTTCAAATTTCAACATCAGTTTAAAATTGTTAGTATTTATGTACCGGTTTCACATTATAGTGTTATTAAGGCATAGACTACGCGACCATAGAATAGTAAAAGACCACAAAAACAGTGACTAGAACTCATAGCCTTTGTCCAAAAATGGATACAAACACGCTGAAGATGAAGAAGAACAAGTCAAATTGCTAGTCTATTTGCTTTTTGTAATTTATCTTTCACCTCTCTCTCCAGGTATCCGTAGCCGGGCAGTGTATTCACAAGGTATTTTATTTCCATTACTTGTTCAATACTAACGTCATCGATTTTTAGTTTATTCTGGTTGGATGCTTCCTAATAACTATTGTTGAGATCGCCATATTAAATTATTTTGTTCTTGTGTTGAATCTCTGAACTGGTCCTTGTAGACTATCTTCATCTTGAGATATCAATATCTTGTGTCGTCTGCCTAAAAGAAGATGTTCTACATTGTAATTCGGCAGCCTCTTCTATTGATGTCACTTTTTATGAGTTTATCCCTGATAAAATTGAAAAGATTAGTGCTGAATAAGTCCCCTATGAAGCTTATTCCATTGCCTATGTTCCGTAAGTTTGTTCATATATTCTGACTTTCATGTTGTTTTTGTGATCTCAGGTGTTTCCAATAGCATTTATGATAGCCAAAGAAAAGCTTCTTATACTGAAAAAATATACAAACTTTTTTTTGTCCCACCATTTTTTGGAGTTTAATCGCTTGCTACAATCTTATAATGCTTGCTCTAATACTTAGCTCCAACATCTACTAAGCTGGGAACATTAGCTATGGGATCAATAGTGTTCTTTGTTACGTCGACAGAACATTTCTCGATAAGATCCAGAATGCTTTCTTGTACCTTCATTACGTACCTAACAAATCCTCCTCTGTTGGATTTGACGCAAATAACTCTGATCCTGTAGTGCTTCTACGCAAATAAAGCAATCGTGCACAAAATCAAAACTTGATGATGTTGCACAGAATAGGAAGAGACAGAAAACTTTTGGCCACCATTAAAAGGAGAAATGTAGCATATTTGGGGCACATACTAAGAAATGATAAGTACGAGTTGTTGCAGCTGATTATGAAGGGTAAAATCGAAGGAAAAAAGGGTAGACGAAAAAATGAATCTGGTAAACGAAAATTATCCTGGCTGAAAAACATTCGCGACTGACCGGGTTAAATATACAGTCGCTTTTAAGAAAATAAAAAAAAATCGAATTTGCAATGGTTACAGTCAACCTTCATTAGTGGAGTCGGCACTAGAAGGAGTAGAAGGGCCTTAGTAGATTTTACCTGTTACTGCTTGTTGGGTGGAAATTCCTGAGCGTCATGCTTCATCACACATGAGATAAAAACTGCAGCTGCATAGCAGCTACCATCAAAACTCAAGCTGCCTACAATCCACTCATTCAGCTAAAACTCATCCAACCAGCATTTGAAGGAATCAACAAGTTATCCTTTCAACTACAAGAAGCCATAAGTATCAATTTCAAATTTTTGGTAAAGATATTTAGGCAGATTTGCTTTGTTGATATTCAAATTTCATTTTTTTTTTATTTTCATTGATTGGTTAATATAAAGTTTTATTTGACCCTTCCAAAACCCATTTTTCACTTTTGCAATTAAGATAAAACGTTCCTACACTTGCGAAGCCTACAGCTAGTCAAAGCCAAAACAATAATTGGCTCCAACGTTAGTTTAATTGTTACAAGATTATAAAAACCTCTTATTACATATACCTCTTATATAGTTTTTACATATAATATTTACTACATGTAAATTGAAAAAAGTTTGTCTATTTTTTAGTTAATTTTTCCAAAGAGCATAATTTTTTTCGGGTTATAAGAAATTTCAAAACAAGATTAGTTCAGCACGCCGCTGATTCGCAGCCTGCGGTCCCGAAAACATTTATCAAAACTGGAAAATACACTTTTCTCTCTTAGAAAACTTTCCGATATTTCTTCGGATGTGTAAAAATATGTGGCTGAATGAAAATCCTATCTTGGCACAAATTAAAAAGTTTTTCATTGGGAATTTGTCAGTTGGCCTAGTTTCCTCTCGGGGATTTCCTATTACTCCGCTACGAAAAACAATTTTTCTCGCTCTCTCGCCAGTTATAATTTTTAACATGTGCCAGGGAATCGATGTTATTACTTACGTGACTACCGCCCTGCTGCTATTACTGCTGCTATATACGTAATTAATTTATAGTGTAAGTCTAAATCTAATAGACGCCTCTAATGGAAAAAGAAATGAATTTTCTAATAAAATAACAGCGCAAACTAGAAATCAGTTACTTGAAGATATTATGAGATTATATAATTATCTTCTTTACTCATATACTCGTCATACATTTTTATAGCTTCTATTACGATCATTTTACTTGTATTTATGAAGGCTGTCAGAATCGTTACCACAAACCTCAAGATTTATTCTAGCGTATCTTCATTACGCTAACTTCACTCAGTTGAATTATATTTAGTGTATCACCCTCGTAAACACCTGTCTCTTCATGGGAACTCTCCCATATTCCGCTCCCCCGCTTTACACTTCTCGTCACCTTCAATTAATTCTAGGTATTAATATATCAACGACATGAGAGAATTAGTGACAACACATATAATGGGAACGATAACGTTGGTAATGTTCATATCTCGTTTATACAACGCAGACACGAACAGCGTTGCAGATATGTTACATGATTGTTTACCAGGTATAATTAATACTTTAAATTATAACAAACTAATAATAATAGACTGGACAAACGGAAGAACGTTTCACACAATACTGGTATAAATGAACTACAACATAGTTACAGATCCACCTTATATGAGTGACATGATAAAATTTAAAATAGGGTAAGGAAAAGTATATGGCGATAAAAATGAAAAATACTAATAATATAGGAATTCGACAAATAAGCAAGAAGTCAGTTTTGCTTTTTGCCCTATCAGGTTACTTATTATTTGTTGCAAATATTTAAAAGAGTTAATTTAACAAAAAATGAATAATATATATATATATATATATATATATATATATATATATATATATATATATTTAGGGATTCTACAGTATTCACTGCCTTCCCTCGCTCAACCGTTTCCATCTCTCTCTGTTGTTCCATTCTCCATCGTTTAGTCCTCTCTTACTCATGGCGTCGTCTACTTCGTTCCTTCAGGATTTTCGGGGTCGTCCTCTTTTCCTCCTTCCTATGGGGCTCCATTCGGTTATTCTCTTGATCCATCTGCTGTCGCTAGTTCTTCTTACATGTCCATACCACTTTAGTCTTTTTTGTTCTATATATGTTAGTATGTCTGTTTCTATTGATGTTCTTTGTTTTATTTCGTCATTACTTCTCCTATCCATTCTTGTTACTCTGCAGCATCTTCGCAGGCATTCCATCTCTGTTGCTACTATCTTACTGCTGTTTTTCTTGTTTATGATCCAATTTTCAGCCCCATATGTCATAATACTTCGCACTAATGTTTTATAAATCTGCGTTTTTGTCTTCATATTTAGGTGTAACTCACCATACTGAGTTAAGTTGTCGGATTGCTGTTCTTGTTTGTCCTAATCTTTGTGTAATTTCTTCCTCTGTTGTTGCCTTTTTCGTGATTATAAACCCCAGGTATTTGAATTTATCCTTTCCTTTGATTGTTACGTTGTCATCAATCTGTAGATCTTCTATGTCTTCTTCACTTGTAGATAGGTACTCTATTTTCGCGAGGTTAATATCTAGGCCAGCCTTGGTATATTCTTCTTGTAGTTTCTTCATCATGTAGCTGAGGTCGTCTTGGTCTTGTGTAATCACTACTTGATCATCTGCAAAACTTAATGTATATAGGTATTCGTTCCGTACCGGTACTCCCATGCCTTCGCATTTTCTTTTCCATGTCGTCAAGGCTTTCTCTAAGTATCATAGTAATCATAGTAAATGTCAAATTGACATACAAACTTATCTTAGGAAAGTTGGCGACACGGTACGGTATATTAGTGATAGTGACTATTTTTTTATAGGAAATTTGATGATAATATGGAATTGTATATTTGATCATATCTTCGATAGATGTGCAAATCTCGTGTTATGATGTCAAACAAAAATGAGCACTGAATCCATTTGGCTCCATTCCTTTTGTTAACGTCAGTTGAGTACAGGACTTCACATAAACCACACTTCCAATCATCTTGTATTTTACTTTTTTCTGCTTTTTATACGAAGTCGAGGCCTAATGCTAAATATTTTCTGGCACAGTGTTTTCATTTGTCGGTGCATTTCGCACTGGAGTCCTTTTTCTTGACTTCTTTGGACATTTTAAAACTTTTAGTGTTTTAAAAATATGATCGACTGTGAGTTCAGAATTTAAAGTAGAAGTTGCATGTGCTCCATGAGTTGAAACTGAAAAAGAAGGAGTTTTGTCAATTAAAGATGAAGGCCGTAATGCTAAAGCATTATCAATGTTCCTCTTAGTAATGGCGCTTATGAAAGCTGGATTTAAAATGGAATTAAAGTTCCTATGGCTTGGAGCATCCGTAGGGTTATTGCTCATATAACGATTCATGTTATCACGACAGTAAGTCTTAAGTTGTCTTTGAATAGTCCCACTTTAAGTGGTTGTAATAGATGCGTGCAATGAGCTGGGAAAGTAAATAGATAAACTAGATTATCTTTCACAACTTTCAAAACTTCTGCCCCAATGTGTGCAGAATGAGAGTCCATCACCAAGACCACAGGACGTTCAGGCAGTATTGCAATTATAAAAAACAGTGGTACCATTCCTTGCGTGTGAAATATTGTAACGAGTCCGTTACTTAAAGAACCATTTACCTTTTTGTCACTGGAATCCTTTAATTTAATTATAAATTAAATTCATTTTTGAAATATTCTTAAACCAAATATTTAAAACTCCAGTAACATTTTATTTTCGAAGTTGGCATTAAATCCCGCCCTCTGTCTAAGACTCTGAAAGTACATCGTTTGTGACAGCGTAGCGTCAAATCGGCACTTGTTGCTGGGATCTCGTGGAGTGAACATCGTTTGTTCAAGGCGGCTGTAGGTGCCATTTTCATGAATTGGGTTTAAGTTTATTTTTTATTTTTTTTTGTGGAAAAGCTGTTGTGTTGGAAGAAGCCATTTGTTATTTAGTTTTTTTGGGAAAGTACTTTAATTTTGGACCACCTCAGCCGGTAAGTTTAAAGTTATAAATAAATTATGTGTAAAAACATGTCATATCATCCGTCATTGTAAGTGAAATTCAAATCTATTTTAATCCGCTCTCGATATATATTCTTAGCTATCTAGCTATCTATTCTATCTTATATATGTTCTATTTCACTTATTTCATTAATACCTAAATATATTACAAGTATTAGATTTTATCATTATCTCAAACTTTATTTCTTTCCAAAGATGAAAACCAACAATTATCTATTTCAATTCCATACCGTTAAACCGGCTAATATTTCCTTTTTTTTTCTATTCTATAATATATATAGACCATGCTTTCTGAAAACCTATCTATTTAATATATCCTATAAAACATTGTCATACCATCCCAAGGTTATTTTTTACAGAAAAACAATATAGTTTTTATTTTAATTTAAAGCAACCTGTTGACCTTTCTTGGTTTTTCTTTACTTTCTTGTATGAACAAAGGACTTGGAGTAACACAACTGTTTTTTTAGCCTACTTACGGATTCCAGTGCAAGTCAGGGAAGAATAATTATTTTTTTTTGTATGGAAAATTTATTAAGACAAGGGGAAGAAGAATTTTAAGTTTATGGTTTTTTTTTTAAGAAGAATTTAATGGACTTGGTTTAAAGTACCTCCTTTTTTTATATGGAACCCAGGTTTGGAGTAAATTTACCCACCTGCAGCTAGTTCTTCACCAGAGGACCTTCCAGGGAAACCTACGGAAACTGGCCGGAAGAACTTAGTTTTATCTTTTTGTTTCTTATTTAAATATCTTTAATAACATTACGTCCTCTTCAAGGTTTTAACTTTTACATCATTAATAATAATTACATTCAATTTTCCTAAAACAATAGTACAATTTAATTAAATTATTTATTGTCTACCAAGGGATGAGATTTTGACTCTCCCTTGAATCTCTCTTCATCAGGTTATCGTGTGCACACTTATCCGGAGAGGTTCATTTCATTTCAAACTTAAACAGTTATTAAACGAAAACTAAACTATTATATTAGTGAGTAGTATTTTATATTTATATTATCTTATATTTTATTTTATATTATTTATACATAATTATTGAGTATAACCTCTGTCAAAATTTAACATTAATAGGTACGTTAGGGGGGGAAATTGTTTATCATTACATTCTGGGATTTTACTGTAAATATAGATAAGTTAATTGTATATAAGAGGTGATGGGTCATATATAAGTGTTTAAAATAGTCTGTACATAAAATTGGTATTTATTAAAGTTGGGTTAAAACAATTCAATATTTCAATCAGTACCTATCTTTCATATTTCAGCAATACAAGATATCTCGGAAGAAAACATTTAACTTCCTGGCGCCCAAGCATTCATTAGAGCAACTTTTATGTTTCATCTGTTTATTTCTTGGTGGTTTTCTTGTCATTAGTTCTTATATCTTACGGTCTCTGTAGGGCATGCAAATTGGCCGAATCCTTCTTTGAGTGTCAAGTGGTCATTCTCCTGCATAGTCGCTAGCCAACACTTAATTCTGTTATATTTTAAAATTCATATTTACTTCATAAAATTCATATTTATTTCTTTTACATAATTTATTTCTATCTAATCCCTTCCATCTTCCGTTATTCCCCATATTAGTTCGTTGGTGTATCAAGGTGCATTTTAGAGTTCACCCTTTTGCTACACTGCACATTTTTGCCCCACATTCCTCAATTTTGTTACATTGGCGCCCAACGTGGGGCCTTTTCTCAGTTCAGACCGTACATTCTGTAGTATATTTCTCTTTGCAAAATATTCTTTATTATTTCTAATTTGTTCCTGTTGCTCTTTGTTCATTTTTTTTTAACTTCCTTATTTATTTATCTTTTCTTATTAGATTTACATTTATAGGTATACTTGTATTGCTGCAGTTACTTATATTCATATTTAAACCCTCACCTTCTTAATCATTGTGTACAGTTAACAATCTATTTTACTATTATTGAACTATAAGAATTTAATAATTTAGATATTACTATTTTTATATATATATATTAGCCAATATTGGTGGGTTTTTATATTCAATTATTTGTTAATCATATACTTGTTGAAACCATTGTGTGTTGCTTCAAGGATTGTGTTATATTTACTTAACTTTACTTAACCATTTTAAAATTTTTGTGAATAACTTTAGATTATTCTTGGATTGATTTTGTGGTGTGTTGTTATATATTTATTTAGATATATATTTTTTTTAAACCTTAGATTATTCTTCGATTGATTTTGTGGAGTGGTAATACATTATTTCCTTTGTCTATTCCTTTATTCATCTATTTTTTTTTCCACAATGTCTGCATTCAAGGTAGAACATTTATTAGTCAAGGAATTAGATTATGAGTTGAGAATTAGGGACATCAATATTGATGAGTCTTCCAATGTGGATTTAAAACGCAAACTATTGCGTGGAGCTTTAAGGCAAGAAGAAGGAAACAGAAGCTTTCGACAAATTTCTGCCACAAGTATTCCTTTTCTAGAGCAGCAAGAAGAGATTGATGAGACTGTGGATGATTTGGCTAAAAGGATATCCGATTTTAGAGGGACTGTCCAAGATAGCCTATACTCCAGGCTGATATCACGTCTAGCTCATGTCTCAGGCCGTGTTCATTTATTGTCGTGTTCGAATGAGGAGCAGCAATCTTATAAACGCTCAATTTCAATCCGAATTCTTAGCCTAGAGGGTGAACTTGATTCACGAGTAAATCCAATTGCTACTTCAACTCCTATTTCTTCTGTCCAAGCAGCTAACTCATTTCTACACCCCAAACCTGTTCAGGTACATAAATGGGGCATTACATTTTCTGGTGAAGGTCATTATGACCAAGTAATTTCTTTTTTGGATAGGGTGGAATGTCTTCGAGTATCGAGAGGAGTAAGTGAAGATGATCTTTTTGCAGCTTCTGCTGAATTGTTTACAGGCGCAGCTTTTACGTGGTTTAGAAACAACCGCAATAATTTTTCTAATTGGTCTGATTTGGCTCAGAAACTTAAATCTGATTTTCTACCATATTCTTTTCAAGATGACCTTCTAGACCAAATCAAAAATCGTAAACAGAAGCCAAATGAGTCTGTTACGATGTTTATCAATAACATTTTGGGTATGTGTAGTCGCCTTGAGACTCCTCTAACAGATTCTGCAAAAATTAAGATTATTCTAAAATGTCTATTGCCTTTTTATCACCAGCAATTAGCTTTAGTAGACATCACCAGTATAGCAGACATCACCGAGAAATGTAAACGTTTGGAGGAAACTTTATCTTGGTCTTCTCAACCTCCCACCACTTCCAAACACTCTTCTGACTCTTTCGGTCACCAAAATCCTTTTAGGCACCGTTCTTGGCAATCTAAGGGCCCTGAGCGTAATATCTCAGTTGTAAGTTCTGTAGTGTGCTGGAATTGTCGTGAGTCTGGCCACACTTTTTATGATTGCGGCATCCCTCGTACCCGTATTTTCTGCCACGGTTGTGGTAGGGAAAATACCCTCAAACGAAATTGCTTTAAGTGTTCGGGAAACGAACGATCGGAGGTCCGTCCCCTGAGCGTTTCTCCGTCCACACCCCCATCAGGGAATCAAACCGTTACATCAAACGAAATCACTGGTCCAACCACGTCAAGCCACCCAAACCCATCTTCCAGTCGGAAAGGGAAAGGGGTTGTCCCCAAAAAACAAACACACACCACACCAAGTCATTCCAAGAAGTAACTTCTCAATATAATACATTTGATTCTCATAGATTATCTTCCCCAAATATCTTCCCAAATTTTAGTAATAAACATAATAGTAGCAGTGTAGTAGTTCCAGTATCTATACCAGAGTCTACCACAATTCAGGAGGATTCTTTTATTTCTGATTCTTCTTGTTTGCCTATTGCATCCTCTGATTGTGTAGGTAGAGATAATAAGTTTAGTTTAGTACCACTTAAAATTTTTGATCAATCAGATAATAATTGTTTTGATTTGAATTCGTTATTAGTGAGAAAACATAATGATAATAGACCTTATCTTCCTATTAAGATTTTAGGACAATCTTGTTTAGCTCTTTTAGATAGTGGCTCGAACATTTCTGTGATAGGTTCACATTCATTAGCTTTACTGAAAAATGCTGAGATCTCTATTATGCCCATTTCTTCTCTGCAAGTGTCTACTGCAGATGGTACAGTTCAGTCTATTACAGGCAAATTTGAAACTGAAATCACAGTAGCAGATTTATGTAAACAAATTACATTCTATATTATTCCTTCAGTTCAGAATTCTATAATTTTAGGTATGGACTTCTTAAATGCTTTTAATAGCACACTAAATTGTTCTAATTTTTCCTTTTCTATTTCTCAATTTAATCTGTCCTTACTTAGTGCTATTCAGGATTTTACTAGTTTATCTAGTTCAGAACAAAGTCAATTAGAGAATATGATCTCTAAATTTACAACCCTTTCGTCAAAAGACAAATTAGGTCGTACATCCTTAATATCTCACACTATCGAAGTGGGAGATACCACACCTTTTAGACAATATCAGTATCCTATTCCTCAGGCTTGGCAAGTTGACTTGGAAAAGGAAATTGATTCCATGTTAGAGTTGAAGATCATTGAACCTTCCACGTCTTCTTACTGTAGTCCTTTGTGGTTAACCAAGAAAAAAGATGGATCTTTTAGGGTTTGCTTCGATGGTCGAAAGTTGAATAATATTACTACAAATCGGGATGCGTATCCTATTCCCCGAATAGACGTCATTCTAAGTAAACTCCAGAATGCTAGGTATATTTCTTCTATCGATCTATCTAAAGCTTTTTTACAGATTCCTTTGAGTGAGGAAAGTAAAAAGTATACAGCTTTTGCAGTTAGTGGGAAAGGATTATTTCAGTTTGTCACTATGCCTTTTGGTCTTGTTTCAGCTCCTCAGACAATGTGTCGTCTGATGGACTTAGTCATTGGTCCTCAGTTAGAGCCCTATGTTTTTTATTATTTGGATGACATTTTGGTTGTCACTCCTGATTTTTCTCTTCATATGGAAATTTTGGATAAGTTGTTTTTACGTCTCAAAGAGGCTAATTTAACTATTAATTTAGATAAATGTCAGTTTTGTCGTCCTAGTCTTAAATTTTTAGGATATGTAGTCGATAGTAAAGGTTTAAGGACTGACCCAGATAAAGTTACAGCTATCAAAGATTTTCCTATACCTAAGACTACTACTCAAGTCCGTAGGATATTAGGCATGTGTGGATATTATCGTCGGTTTGTGCCGTCTTATTCTACTTTGTTGTCTCCACTTACAGATCTCCTTAAAAATAGGAAAAAAGGCCAAACTATTACATGGACCTCAGAAGCCGATGATGCTTTCCGGCGTATAAAAGAAGCTCTTACTAGTGCACCTGTCATGACATCTCCGAATTTTAAAGAGCATTTCTATCTCATGACAGATTGTTCCAACACTGCTTCAGGTGGTGTACTGTTTCAAATGAAGGATGGTTCGGAACATCCAATAGCTTATACCAGCAAAAAGCTCAATAAAGCACAGAAAAATTATTCCACCACAGAGAGAGAACTTCTTGCAATTATCCATGGTCTTGATGCCTTTCGGTACTATCTTGAGGGTCGTAAGTTTACTATCATCACAGATCATAGTTCTTTATTATGGTTACATTCCATGAAAAATCCGTCACAACGTTTGTCCCGTTGGATTTGTAGGCTTTCTGTCTTTGATTATAATATTGTTCATCGCAAAGCCAATGGTGTTGTGGTTGCAGACGCGTTGTCACGTACATTCGATATCAATCTTTTAGATCTGTCCACTTTATCTCCAGATAATTGGTATCGAAAGATGATTCATAATGTCACCCAAGAACCTACTAGATATCCTGATTTCAAGGTAGAGAATAATATCCTGTATAAACATGTAATCAGTCCAGTTGAGTCTTTATCGAATATGTCTGATTGGAAAATAGTAGTCCCAACAGCAAATAGGGATGAAGTCTTGAGAACTTTTCATGATGATGTGACATCAGGTCACTTTGGTTTTTATAAAACATTTAGTAAAATAGCTGAGTTATATTACTGGCCTGGTCTGCGCAACTCAGTTAAGAAATACATCTCTAGATGTAGAGTTTGTGCAACATGCAAGCCGAGTAACCTACCTCAAGCTGGATTAATGGGTTCGTTTAGGAACATTAATTTTCCTTGGCAAATGATCTCTTTAGACCTTATTGGACCATATCCACGTAGTTATTCAGGTAATACGTATTGTTTGGTAGTTGTAGATTACTTCACCAAATTTCCTTTAGTTTGCCCTCTTCGTAAGGCTACAACTCCAGCTATTTTGAAGTTCTTAGAGGAGCAAGTGTTCTTACTATTTGGTATTCCCCAGATAGTATCATGTGATAATGGTCCACAATTTATTTCTAAAGCCTTTAAAGATCTTTTAAGTAAATATAAGGTCCAAAAGATATTCTACAATGCAGCTTATCATCCGCAAGCTAACCACACTGAACGTGTAAATCGTAGCATTGTTACTGCTCTTCGATCTTACACTTACACTGATCATAGAGCTTGGGATCAGTACATTCATTCAGTTGCTCAAGCCATTCGAACTTCTGTTCATGAAACCACTCAGTGCTCTCCAGCTTATGTTAATTTTGGTAGGCATGTTCCATTGTCAGGTGATTATTTCGGTTTAATTTCTGAAAATTCAACAACTCTTCCTCAAATTTCTGAGAAACTTCACCGTATGGAAGATCTCCAAAACTTACCTCCAATATTCGCTGACATTAGGAAGAAGTTGAAAGCTTCT
Organism: Diabrotica undecimpunctata; assembly: GCF_040954645.1. NCBI lineage: Eukaryota > Metazoa > Arthropoda > Insecta > Coleoptera > Chrysomelidae > Diabrotica > Diabrotica undecimpunctata. Next base: position 26,692,099 of record NC_092803.1, read on the forward strand.
TACCATAGAAATCAGCATCAGTATAATTTGAGGAAACGAGATTTGCGATTTTTTGTGGGCGATCGAGTTTTGAAACGGAATTTTGTAAAATCAAATAAAGGTGATGCCATTTCTGCTAAGTTTTGTCAGAAATATGTTCCCTGTACTGTCGTTAGGGTAATATCTCCTTTAGTATATGAATTAAAAGACAATTCGACAAATAGACGAATTGGTCAATTTCATATAAAGGATTTACTCCCTGATAATACAACAGATGAGGCAACATCTTCATCTTCAGAGGAAGATTGACTTAATGTCTATTAAGCTAACCTATTCCTTTGATTGTTATTGTTTTGGCTCGGTTTGGTTACGATTTGATATTTTCTTAGATTTTTGTTATTAATCACCAGATTTGATATATCTACAGCTTATACTTTGATTAGTATCTGTTTATAATTAGTTAAAATTCTTAAGGCCATTAGAGTGTTTACTTATATTAGATGTTGCATTGGTATGGAACTAAATATTGTAATGCTACTATACTGTGCTATATGTTTATGTGTTGTATAACTTATGTTCTCATTTTACTTACTTGTTTTGCCAGTTGGAAAGAATGTTGTATTTTTTTTGTATGGATTTGATTCAGTTATTGGTCATAATCAAGTTATATAGTAACGTGTACCTGGATTTGCTATGTGGGATGTTTTTTTTGTTATGTCATTAGGAATTTATATAGATAATCAGTATGCATAATTTTAGTACACTCCTATATTATATAGACTATTCTGCCTGTGTATATGTGAATGAATACGTGGGTTCGAAGTTTTAGTTCAATTGTTGGCCCCAGTTGTTCAATGAATTTCGGAACTCACCATTTTCATGACAAGTGTACAGTTATCTAGGCAGTAGAATGTCTTCCATAACAGTAAATTATTGTTAATGTTAATTAGGATTTGAATATTTAGCTTTAATCCTTAATATTTTCAGACTTTGGTCTAATATAAGAATTGTTCCTTAGCTGATTTATTATTCTTACTTATATAATAGTTTATTCAAGTCATGGATTGCTCCCTTTACAGCTAGCATGTTTAGAGTACAGTTATGGATAGTATTTCAGATTTTGGCAACAAATGACCATTTATAGTTATTTTCACTTCTTTCCTCAGGCACTTTATCTATATTTTGGTATATTGAATTAGGAATTATCTTGTTCTCTTTTATTAATATCAGAACGAATTATAAATCTGCAGTTTCTTCAGAAATTGGTCTACTCGTTCTTGATGTTCTGTTTTGTTATTACTTCTACCTTACTCTTACTATTTTGCTATGGTTGTTAGAGTTTACTGGTACATTAAACTCTTTTTAGTGCTCTTATGCTAGATATTCTTATAAATTTGTAGTAGCTACATGCTATAGTTATCGAGTATCTGCATAAGTTAATTTTGTTGTAAGGAGTTACCACAGCAGTTCACATGCTTTGGTACTTTACCTTTTTGAGCTCAAGTTGTTCAGCTTTGCATTTGCTAGGATGATTATAACACCTCCTAGTTTTATTTTTGGTTTTTATTTTGGATCCCAAATGTACTGATGGCAGATCATCAGGATGGAATCGATTTTATGGCTGTCCTTTTGTTCAAGCCGTTAGTCTCACATTTTGATCCAATAATTTATTTGATGAATTTTTAGGTTAGGCACATATTACCGGATGTGGGTATATGTGGACCTACCCTATTTGGTTTATTTGGTTATAGTGTGAATTGGGTCATTATTTGCCTGATTGATTATCTTTGGATATGCTACTTTATAAATCTGTTGTCCACTGTATGGTCAATTTTGGATTTACCATCCAATTCGACACTTATATTGTTGTCTATACATTTGGTATTTTTATTGTTACTTATATTGTTTTATATAAGTACGTTGGTACTTTTATTATTACTTATTATTGTGTATCGGTCCACCTATTTGCCTGATTGATTATTCCTTGGATATGCTCTTCTATAAATCTGTTGTCCATTGATGAGTCAATTTTGGAACCAGGGTCCGATTTCACATTATTTTGAATTATTTGTATTGAGTATTTGTATTACTAGTCTATACTATGCTATGTTGGAGTTTTACCTTACTTTAACTTTACTCTAAATAGCATGACTTTGTACTTAGTTACATGTGGGTCTCTTTAGATGAAACCATATCTTTATTTCTACATCACTCATAATCTGTGGTTAATGAAAATCGTGTGAATCGATGTAGATTGTTTTGGAAGTATTTTAGTGAGTTAATATAGTTTATAGCTGTACTTGGCAAATTGTTGCCCTAGCTATAATTTTTTATATATAAGTTTATTTTTTTTCTTGATTCTTGATTGCTCCACATATGGTTGAAGTATTGGTTAACCTACATCTAACCAATCAGTCAAGTAAAAAGAAAAAAAAAATTTTTCACTTAAAAATTTTTTTTCTCCAAGTAAGAGGGGAATGTAACGAGTCCGTTACTTAAAGAACCATTTACCTTTTTGTCACTGGAATCCTTTAATTTAATTATAAATTAAATTCATTTTTGAAATATTCTTAAACCAAATATTTAAAACTCCAGTAACATTTTATTTTCGAAGTTGGCATTAAATCCCGCCCTCTGTCTAAGACTCTGAAAGTACATCGTTTGTGACAGCGTAGCGTCAAATCGGCACTTGTTGCTGGGATCTCGTGGAGTGAACATCGTTTGTTCAAGGCGGCTGTAGGTGCCATTTTCATGAATTGGGTTTAAGTTTATTTTTTATTTTTTTTTGTGGAAAAGCTGTTGTGTTGGAAGAAGCCATTTGTTATTTAGTTTTTTTGGGAAAGTACTTTAATTTTGGACCACCTCAGCCGGTAAGTTTAAAGTTATAAATAAATTATGTGTAAAAACATGTCATATCATCCGTCATTGTAAGTGAAATTCAAATCTATTTTAATCCGCTCTCGATATATATTCTTAGCTATCTAGCTATCTATTCTATCTTATATATGTTCTATTTCACTTATTTCATTAATACCTAAATATATTACAAGTATTAGATTTTATCATTATCTCAAACTTTATTTCTTTCCAAAGATGAAAACCAACAATTATCTATTTCAATTCCATACCGTTAAACCGGCTAATATTTCCTTTTTTTTTCTATTCTATAATATATATAGACCATGCTTTCTGAAAACCTATCTATTTAATATATCCTATAAAACATTGTCATACCATCCCAAGGTTATTTTTTACAGAAAAACAATATAGTTTTTATTTTAATTTAAAGCAACCTGTTGACCTTTCTTGGTTTTTCTTTACTTTCTTGTATGAACAAAGGACTTGGAGTAACACAACTGTTTTTTTTAGCCTACTTACGGATTCCAGTGCAAGTCAGGGAAGAATAATTATTTTTTTTTGTATGGAAAATTTATTAAGACAAGGGGAAGAAGAATTTTAAGTTTATGGTTTTTTTTTTAAGAAGAATTTAATGGACTTGGTTTAAAGTACCTCCTTTTTTTATATGGAACCCAGGTTTGGAGTAAATTTACCCACCTGCAGCTAGTTCTTCACCAGAGGACCTTCCAGGGAAACCTACGGAAACTGGCCGGAAGAACTTAGTTTTATCTTTTTGTTTCTTATTTAAATATCTTTAATAACATTACGTCCTCTTCAAGGTTTTAACTTTTACATCATTAATAATAATTACATTCAATTTTCCTAAAACAATAGTACAATTTAATTAAATTATTTATTGTCTACCAAGGGATGAGATTTTGACTCTCCCTTGAATCTCTCTTCATCAGGTTATCGTGTGCACACTTATCCGGAGAGGTTCATTTCATTTCAAACTTAAACAGTTATTAAACGAAAACTAAACTATTATATTAGTGAGTAGTATTTTATATTTATATTATCTTATATTTTATTTTATATTATTTATACATAATTATTGAGTATAACCTCTGTCAAAATTTAACATTAATAGGTACGTTAGGGGGGGAAACTGTTTATCATTACATTCTGGGATTTTACTGTAAATATAGATAAGTTAATTGTATATAAGAGGTGATGGGTCATATATAAGTGTTTAAAATAGTCTGTACATAAAATTGGTATTTATTAAAGTTGGGTTAAAACAATTCAATATTTCAATCAGTACCTATCTTTCATATTTCAGCAATACAAGATATCTCGGAAGAAAACATTTAACTTCCTGGCGCCCAAGCATTCATTAGAGCAACTTTTATGTTTCATCTGTTTATTTCTTGGTGGTTTTCTTGTCATTAGTTCTTATATCTTACGGTCTCTGTAGGGCATGCAAATTGGCCGAATCCTTCTTTGAGTGTCAAGTGGTCATTCTCCTGCATAGTCGCTAGCCAACACTTAATTCTGTTATATTTTAAAATTCATATTTACTTCATAAAATTCATATTTATTTCTTTTACATAATTTATTTCTATCTAATCCCTTCCATCTTCCGTTATTCCCCATATTAGTTCGTTGGTGTATCAAGGTGCATTTTAGAGTTCACCCTTTTGCTACACTGCACATTTTTGCCCCACATTCCTCAATTTTGTTACAATATGAACTGGATGCACCAAACCCGCGATTGTGTTCATCCTCCGCAGTACTTCTTCATTGGTGACTTTGTCAGTCCATGGTATCTTCGGGGTCCTTCTGTATAACCATAACTCAAAAGTCTGAAGTTTTGATAGAGTTTCCGCCTTCAATGTCCACTTTTCTACTCCGTACAGAAACATTAAAGGAACCTTATTTTTGTTTCTAGGGTGAGGTCATGGGGTCTTGAACACAAAGCTCATAGTCAAGAATGCACTTTTTGCCTTTCCGATGCGACATTTAATCTCTTAGGTATTGTCCCACGACTCATTGATAATAGTTCCCAAGTAGTTTTACTGTGAGACACGTTCAATTCTCATTTGGTTCACATACAGATTTGCTCCAGTAATTTTTTTCTTGCTGATAACCATTAGCTTGGTTTTGCTGGTGTTTATATCCAGTCCATATGTTCTACTTGTTTCCGTTATTTTGTTCATTAAGTTTTGTAGCCCTTCTATGGTATTGGAAAACACTATTGTATCATCTGCATACCACAGGTTATTGAGCTGGAATCCATTTATTGAGATGCCTTCATCAATATCTTTTAGCCTCTTCAAAAATGTGCTCCGAGTACGGATTGAATATCAGTGGTGAAATTATGAACCCCTGTCTTACTCCCCCTAAAGATTTTGACCTGATCTATATACTCTTCATGAATCCGGAGTACCGCTGGTTGATTCCAATACAGGTTAGCTATTATTTTTAAGTCTCTTCCATCAATCCCTGTGCTCTTCAGCACTTTCATCATTTGTTCATGCCTGACTCTTCCGAAAGCCTTCTTGTAGTCAATCGGGCATGCAAAAGCATTACAGCTGACATCTCTACATTTCTGAAACAAAACCTGCACGCTAAATAAAGCTTCCGTCGTACCAACGACCTTCACAAATCCAAACTGATTGGGCGCAATTTGTTCCTCGCAGTTCCGGTAGATTCTTTTGTGGATGACTTTTAAAAACAGCTTCAGCAGATAGCTCATTAGGCTTTTGGTCCTATAGTCTTCTCTAACTTTTGCTCCTGGCTTTTTCGACAATGGTACGAACTCCGATTTGAGCCACTCTACTGGTATTTTTCCGGCCTTGTATATTTCATTAAATATTTCAGTTATTATTTTTATTTCGTCTGCATCTAATAGGTTCAGCAGTTCTGCAGGAATTTCATGAAGTCCCAGTGACGATTTGTCTGACGGCTGCCGTTATTTCTTCTGGTAGGATATCGGGACATGAATTTTCTTCAAAGGTGGGCTATTGTAATATTCTAAGGCCATGGAAAAGTTTCTCCAAGTATTCTTCCCATACTTTCTTTTTTATCTTCTTTGATTATGGTAAGACTGCCTTCATAATCTGTTATTTTCCGCTGTTGCGTCTTCGGAACTTTTCAGCTATTTCCTTCACCTTTTAATGAACATGAAGTTATCATATCGACTCTGATACTTATCTATTTCTTGACATTGTTCTGTTTTTTTATTTACTATCTCTTATTTACTAGCATAATTCTATCTATATTGAAATGGAGGCCAAGGGAAGACAAGAGAAGCGTCAGTCGACTACCTACAAGATGGACTGACGATTTAAGAAGACTCGATAAAAACTGGATAAGAGCGGCGCAAGATAGACGGGGTTGGAAACATGAGGAAGAGGCCTATGTTCAGCAGTGGACTCTTGAGGCTGGATTATGATGATGATTTACTAGCATGTAATCAATCTGATCTCTTACAATCCTTGCCACAGAATCCTGTGGAGATTTCCAGGCGTACAGTTTTCTTGGGTGTAGCTTAAACCAGGTGTTCATTATTACTAATTGATTTGCTTCCGCAAAAATCTCCAATGTATCTTTTTTTGTTAGCAAATTATAATTGTTACAATAATATGGTATAAAGCCGACTACAGGAAATTACCTTTTCCTTTTGGAACTCAAAAATCCTAAAAACATTAAAGCTAGTTAAAAATCACCTCGAAGCAAAAAAGGACTTAAAGTACTAACCATTTATTGCCAAATTATCACATCTTAAAAACTGTCTTAAAAGAAAAAGAGCTTTTCCAGGCTCTTACCTGAGCAACACAATATTTTAAGCATCCTGAAAAGAATTGCACGTAAGGAAATATACAATTATTGAAAATTTATGAAAAACCTAGCGAAGCATCCCGGTGAATAGACTATAACTTTACTAAAAACAAGGAGGAAACTAACAGTGTGACAAATGTATTTGTGTCAAGGCATAATCACTATCATTTTAAGTTGTATTAAAGTTCATGTAGGGCTATACCATAACCGTCCGACATAATAATCAAATTGTACATAACGACCATTGTGGAATTTCACGTTAAAACATCCCAACAAAGCCCTCAACTTGTGGCCTGGTAAAACTTTTCAACAACGGCCATTTATACTCATTTATCAAATTATGAAAAGTTGCATTCTCATGGGAGAGAGACAGTGGGCAAGAGACAGAGAGGGAGAGATCTGATCCTGTTGCTGCGCTCACATCCATGGCGCCCATTCGTATACCAGACTCGATCTAACTCGAATTTATCTCCCGTTTGCGTCCTGGAAGGCATAACAACAGCACCATATAAATTGTTATCATTTGAGTAGGCGCCGCATTCGTCTCTTTGAAAAGGTAAATGTGGATATAACGTGGAACGTAACGAGAAAGAGGGGTGCCTAGAAAATATATACACGGATGAAATGTTTTAGGGAATGTTAAGTAAATATAAGTAATTGTATATATATGATGGGATTAATCATTTGTCTTTTCCACTTTGTATAGTATAATATAGTCCGCCCGCTGGTTCTTTACACATGTAAGACATTATTAACAAATTATTTTTTATAATACTCTTTTCTACTCAAACCATAAAATTATGTAGTTTATCCCTATACCATATAATCCAGCTAATAAAGACACCAAGCAAAATGACGAAGGACGAGAATTGATTTACACACTGGCCACTCCACACATTGTCTAGTATTGAATTTTATCCATTATAATGGTTGAATTTCCCTTATTTGCTGGAGTCATAATTTTAAGTTCTTCTTCTAAGTTCTATGCAATAAAGCTAAAATTATCATTCCTTCCTTCGTTAGTTATTACAAATATATATATATATATATATATATATATATATATATATATATATATATATATTATATATATATATATATATATATATATATATATATATATATATATATATATATATCACCATCATCATCAGCCCATAGTCGTCCACTGCTGAACACAGGCCTCCTCGAAAAACCTCCATTCAGATCTATTCTGCGCTGCTGCAATCCAGTTGGTACAAATCCTCTTTATGTCGTCAGTCCATCTTGTGGATGGTCTTCACGGGTTTCATCTATCCGCTCTCGGTCTCTACTCCAAGATTTTTTTGGTCCACCTGTTATCCTTCATTCTAGCGACGTGTCCGGCCCACCTCCATTTAATTTTGGCTATGTGCTTTATAATGTCTTCTTCACCGCTTTTTCTACGGATTTCTACGTTTCTTACCCTATCTCGCAACGTTATGCCTAACAATGATCTTTCCATTCTACGTTAGCGTCACTTGTAGTGTTCGTGTAGATGTCCTTGTTAGGGTAAGTGTCTCTGCGCCATATGTAAGGACAGGCAGGATACACTGATTAAAGGCTCTTCTTTTTAAGCTGATAGGTATATCACCTTTAAAAATATCACGCAGTCTTCCATATGCTGCATATCCCAGTGTTATTCTTCCTAGCAGCTCAGCGGTTTGATTATCTCGGTTAATTTTTACCGTATGTCCAAGGTATATGTAGCTGTCAAATGAAAATGAGAATATAAATATGTTTTTTTATTTTATAAGAAATAGAAATACCATTAGTCTCTTCTTTTTAAACGCATATTCTAATAAGGAACCATTCATGTATTTGAACTGCAAAGCATACCTCACTGGAGTCAACCCTTTGTCTGCATATGTGTCACAAAATTTGTTTTTCCATTCATGCCAATTAGAATTTATTGAATATTTTATAAGCATTAACCTATACAAATCCACACATGATCCTTCTAAAAATAATATTAGAAGTTCAATTTTTTCCATATTTTGATCTATTTGCAATCTTGTGCACTCATTTTCAAACGGTACCAATGAAAGATTAAACCAAACATTGGTTAATAAAATTAGATGCAAAATAAATGAAGGTGGCAAGAAAACAGCATGGACAACAATTGCTCAAAAATGTGTAGAGAAGTATAATGAAACTGAACATACCAACATAAAATTTGCACCAAAATATTTAATAGAAGGAGAAAATAAGCATCCTGCTACATCTGAAGTCACACACGCTGATTTCCAACTAGATAGAACAATTGCCTTGGAAAATACAAAAAAAAACACATGATTATAATAAAAAGCAGTTCGATCTACATAGGAAGGAAATTGATTTGAACATTGGGGATTTAGTATATGTGGAGAACGGTAACCGCCTAAATAGAAAGAAGTTAGATGAATTAAAGATTGGACCATACAAAATATTAAAGAAAATTCCAACTCAATTTATGAAATTGATACTGGGCATAGGAAAACACAATCAAACTTGTTTCATATCACTAAATTTACTCCAGTATTGAAAAAAAAAATTGTGAACGTCCAATTTTTGTTTTAAAATTTCTTCTCCAAGGGGGGAGATGTAAAGAAAAACTATTGTGTTGTTACGCCACTGTCAAAACATTAAGTTCTTTTTGTTTTCATGTTATACATACTTGTGAGGTGTTTTGACAGTGACAATTCATTAATTTTACCATTGTCTATTTTCTGGCCATTATTACTTGTGCCTGTAATTTTTATAACTAGAATATAAGCTAGAATATATATCATAATTAAGCTTTCCAGGCATAGTAAGCTCATGGCTTGGTTTACTATTCTTTTCCATTCTTTCCTGTCTTCTGCTTTACCCTTCCAATTTTTATTTCAAGTTCTATGCCTCGTCTCCTCCTTTTTTCCTAATTAGTATTCTTTTGGGTAATCTCGTGTTTGGTATCCTGTGGATATAGCCCAACCATCTCAGTCTTTGTGATTTTATGATCCCTACAATATTCGGTTCTCCATATTTGCAGAATTCTATATTTGGTCCTTTTATCCAAATTCCATTCTATAGCTTTCCTCCAAATATTTTTCTCTCCCACAGTTTGAGCATAATTTGTTCCGATTTGTCCATCGTCTATATTTTACTGGCATATAATATGGCTTATAATATTTCTTCTTTTATATTTGGTCTCCTGCTGAATGTCGCTCCTAGGTATTGGAATCTTTCTACCAATAGTGGTGCCGATATATCACATCTGACAATGTACCTGTTAGGCTCGATTCACACTTAAGCAAGTAGCGTGCATGTGTACGCTTGGCTTGCTTGTTTCCCATCACATTGAGCGGTTTCACAAGCAGCATGGATTAGTACAGCCAACGTGTTGCATTTGCGTTTAATTAGTATTTATATAATAGAAAAAAAAAAGAAGCAATTGGTTCCTCTCTTTTTAATGCCGTTTTTAACAGAAGCAATAAACAGTTCTGTATCTACGTTGAGCCGTCTGAATTTTTGTAAAAGCCGTCCGCCGGCCCACGCCGTAAAAACTGGCGTCCTTCCGGCCCACACCGCATGTTAGAAGCTTGCACTCCGCAGCTCCGCTCGAGTGTGCATTGCCAAATTACAGCTCATGTACTGCTAAATCTGAACCGTCAGCGATCGCACGCATCAGGACGCATCTTACCCGCAGTGTGCACGCTACTTGCAAAGACGCAAGTGTGCATCGAGCCTTATGGCGGCACCACACTTAGCTATGTATTATTTGTTATGCGGCTTCGTTGTATTCGCCTAAATATTTGTTATTCGTCAGCGGATAACAAATAAGCTACTCCACATTTGTGCCGGCTGGCTTAACATGCCAAATATTTGCGTTATGCGTGTTTGGCAGAACCAAAATGGATGTGGACGTATTGACGGTCGATGCAACTTATTTTTACTTGAATCCAGAAATATCATTACCTTTTCATTTGTCCACTCCATTTCACAATAGGTACACCACAAATCAAGTTACAATAAAGTTAGGTTAGGATAAACAACTACCGATGCGAGCAAAGTGTGGGCAGTCGACACATACATTCGGAGTGCATTAGGCTTATTCATATCCTTTGAAGTGTGTCAAAAAACCGACAGGTTTACGGATAGGCGTATTTGCTATTCGGGTATTTGCTTATGCGTGCGAATAAAGCAAATAACTGACGAATGTACCCTCCGTACTCCGAATATAGCGCATAACGAATAACACAAAGCGAAGTGTGGTTATAGAGCTTATACATGCGTTCAACTAAAAGCGATACAGTGTAGAAAGCAACAATATAGAATCGACGTGTAAGAAATGAATAACAAAAATTAAGACAATAATAGTAAAACATAAATTAAATGAAGATTAGCTAAAATAAATATAGAAAATATGAGTCTACAATACTTGAAAAATTAGAAACCATAATAGTATGTGATATAAACTATGTACAAATATATCATACCACAACCATCAACCTCATTAACTCAAAGTTAATTTAACAACATTTAAAGGGTTTTTACCCATGTATTTATTGGCTTTAAGCATGTAAATCCAGATAGCACTGACGATGGAATATTAATTCCGAAAACGTTTTGTGATGTAGCAAATATATAGGATTATTAATATTATACCTTTTATAAAGGAATTTTTAAATAAATTTTTTCGTTATTATTCTAATTATTATACCATTTTTTTACATAAACAGTCAATTTCGCGAAATATTCGACAGTCCCGCTTTTTAGCAAACCTTATATGTATAAATTTTGGTCTTGTTGTTAGGGTACCACTGATATCAATTGTTAAAAAACAACTGAATATATTTAAATTATTTTGAGGCATATTATATTTATATTGAATGAATAATTTACGCATCAGATGAACATTAACTGTCAGTTTAAATCATTTTCCATGCCGTTTATCTCGTTTCCAGTATAATTTTATTATGAAATTAGAGTAAATCTGGAATAAAACATCGAATATGTACGAAAATTGGAATTATGTGTAATGTTCCCGAATAAATAATAAAGTTGTGCTCGTGTCCCGGACAGACAGCCCCGCAGCATCCAATTTCCATCGGACGATTGGTTTATTCAATGAGAGCATTCAGGAAAATGAACATTCGAAACAAGTTTATGACATTTGCTAAAACCAAATTACACGTGGAACACGCGAAATGACTCAATCAAAAGTGTATATTTTTCCTATAGGTTCGCCGACAGTTGGCAACAGCCAGACAAATTTCAGAAAAAAAAAACAAAATGGATATTATTTATTTAAAAGCATTAATGTCTTATACAACTAATTCATAGGATATCCACTTTATTAATCTATGGAAATTATTGCTCTTTATCATTGATGTTAGTTGGAATAATAATTATACCCTATCTGTTTGCAACTGGCAGCTCATTACAAATGCAAATCTTTAAATAGAGGTCAAGGGTTAGCCCCCTTTCAGACGAGGACACTGTATCTGAGATACGCGTATCCGAGACGCAGATATTACATAGACTCAAATGGAGCTTTTCACACGGGACGCGCGAGAGATACAGTATGCGAGATACCGAATTCAGTATCTCGGACCTTCCTGTCGCCGACGACTGAATGCGTATGCCAGATACAAAAGAAACATTACGTTAAATGAACGCTTTCAGCCACGAATACTTTTGCACCACATTCCATAGACGCGCAATTTTCTGTCGAATAATTGTGAATGAGCAACGAAAGAAAGAAGGTGTTTTCTGAATATAGTTAAATAATGGAGAGTACTGTATTTGATAATGACAAATTTATTTGTTTGGTACAATCAAATCCCTGTCTATGGGATACAGCATCGCCAGATTACTGCCATAGAAATAAAAAGCAGCAGTGCTGGGTCGAAAATTCTAAGCAAATGTGCGACAATTTTGAGGCCATGACTGCAGTACAGCAAAATGAATATGGTAAGAAATATACCTACATGTTTTTATTATAAATACATAGGTATTTTGTTTCATACGTATACAGTTTAGTTTTAAAAGTTTGCTAATTGAAATTTTGATTATTTAACGAATATAAAACTACATTATTGTGAAAGGAATACGGTCATTTTTTATTTAGAGCGAGGTAAACAATTTACAAATTGGAGATTTGAAGTACACAGATTTATTTTAAATTTAAGTCATAGACTTTAACTTTAACTTAAAGTCATAGAAAGCCGTTTTTTTTGACGAAATACTTTTACGCATAGTTGTGTCTTTTTTACTCAATTGAATTTCCAAAATTTTATGAAGTTCTTCAAACGACTTCACAAACATTCGAAAATAATTAAAAAACTTCGATGGATCTTGCAATAAATCTTGATACAGCAAATTATACGTTCCCTTGGTTTCTTTTAATTCTACAATAGGATGAACCCACAAATTACGTCGTCTTTTCAGTTTCTTTTTCTTTTTATTTTATATGTACCACAGCATAACATACTCTTCTACATCCATTATCCAAAAATATAACCGCACTGCACTACTACTATTTTCATACTGACGAGCATGCCCGTGAATCCGATACAGCAGCCATCGAAAATTCTGTATCTCGCATACAGTATCCTCGTCTGAAAACCCTCTTACCGTCAAAGCCATAAACCATTGCCATACGGATGTAGTAAAAAAGGCCCACAAAATTAAAAACTTTTAACACTAATAATAAGAAAATGTAAAGCACGAATTTTGTAAAAGTTGTGTCTTAGGAATTACCTGTATTTCCTTTCGGGCTTAAATTTTTTCACGAAACAACTTCCCTCTTTTAATAGTAGTACTTTTTTTGGATTTATAATTCATATCTATACATGACATTCATAAAATACTTTGTCTTATTAGGGGATAATCCTTCATTAATGACTTTGACGAATTTGACAAATCGTCTTTGGGGTACCTGCCTGCCCGCCGACCGAGTAAGGGAAAGTTGTAACGAATTTGATACCGTCCGTGCTATCAGTTAGCAGTTCAGTCCATCCAATAAAATGGCATCACTATTTCAATTTGCTGCTGCTAAACTTAAAAACTGTATTCACTAAGAGAAAAAACTATTGCGTTAAATAATCATGACTCCCTTGTTCATCAACAACCTCTAACAATGGTTATTAATGTAGTGACTATGTGCTCTGGTATAACAGGTGTTAGTGAAAGATCCATTTACAATTTTTAAGCGAAAGAAAGCAAGGAAACATTACTGAGCCAAAAAGACATGAAGGAAAACAACCAATGGAAATTGATGACTTACATAGAAACGTCCTTCGAAGAAAAGTTCATTCGTTCTATATAAACAAGGATATTCCTACATTGGATACAATATTAAAGGCAATAATAATTGTCCTCACTTTGGCCGAGATAATTTATGGAAATTACATAAAAATATTTAGATTAGAAATAAGATTTTCTATTTATACGAAAACTGGCAAAACGAAAATCATAGTAAAAGTAAAATCATAGTAAAATAAACTAGTTTCCATGAGTATTTGCCGATATTGGTCTCGATCTTGCCTGGCATGTAACAATTCATCTGTTGAGCCTATTGACGAAGGTTTCCGAGCCATGAATATTTTTTTCCACCAATTACTCTTTTTCCCTCGAATTTTCTGTTGAGTATTAACTGCAGTATCCAGTATCTGCTACCTCTCATTATATGCCCCAGATAATCAAGTTTTCCCTTTTTTTATCTTCGTCAAGTCACCTTCGCCTTGACCTATTCTGTTTAAGAGATGCAACGTTTGAGATGCGTTGAGCCTATAATATTTTGAGCATTCTACGATATGATCACATCTAGAAGACTTGTAATTTGTTCATCATATTAACCTTCATCCACCAGATTTAACACCCATATAATAATACAGGATACACATAACATTTTAGGAACTTGATTTTTATTTGCAAGTTCAGCTGAGAATTGCACAGTATAGATCTTAGTTTCACAATGCTCCTCTTGCAATTTATATGCGAGTTTTAATTTCTTCATCCGGGTTTAGTGTCTCGTTTATCCAACATCCTAGGTATCCTACGTCCAAAGTATGGGTAGATAAAAATATTACAAGTTTCGACAAGCCTTTCTAGAAGGATATTCTACTGGTTTAAATGCTCCCGCAGGAAAGGATCAAAGAATAATAATTACGCACATTGGTAGCGAATATGGTTTTGTGGAAAATGGTTTATTTGAGTTCGTTTAAAAACCAACAAAAGATTACCACGAAGAAATAAACTCCGATGTTTTTGAACATTACTTTTCTCAGGAATTGAATTGTCTACCAAATGGTTGGACAAAGAAACCGATGCCTCCAACTCATGTAGTTTCAGGGTAAGTCTGATAGAATATATGTCCTGATTTCAGTGTTTTTTAAGTGTCACCGCTCTTTCTAACTTCGCTGATACCTCTATGACATCCCATTTAATCTTATTCATTTCAGTTTTCATTTCTGTGAATCTCTCCTCGGACAGTAGACTTCTGGCATTGTATGTACTAATGTAAAGAGTTATGGTATATTGGCATTTAAAACACCACGCCTGCCAGACGTGTTGGTGAAGGGCCACGGGCCACTAATGACATAGCTGCTGACCTGTGTCATGTCCTCAGTTGATATCCGTAGGTATCTATTTGGCTAAGCCTTATTCGTACCTGTCCTTCATATCTACAGGAACTTCCCTATCAGCCATTGGGACACGCCTTGTCGGGGTTGAGGACGCCCCCGCCCAGTCTGTCTTGCGTAAAGTACTGAGGGACCCCTACTAAGTTCAGAGTCCCTCCTTTACACTAGCTGAGACCGACACGGTCTCACGGTCACAGCTGAATATAGGTATGAGGTAATCTCCAACAAATAAATCAATCAACAGATTACCACCTACACCGATGATATTAGCATCATATCTCTTAGAGCAGAAGTGGCGGCAGAAATATATTCACAATTAAAAACAGGAGCAAAAGATACCAGAATAGAAATAGTTGTCCAAAAGACAAAAAAACTAACACAGACAAGAGCTAGGGGAAACAAACGAACAGTTGAATTAGAGGAAGATGTTTAAACTGTAGAAAGTTTCACATATCTGGGAGTTACATTAAACACGGATGGAACAGAAGAACCAGAAATTCAAAGAATAGTAAAGAGAAACAAAGCTTAATTTTTACTCGCCCATTATTTTGCTCCAAAAATTCACACTGGAGATCAAAAATCAGTGTCTCTAAAATATTATGAGACCAATAGTATGTTATGGATGCGAGACATGGGTGATGACAGAAGACACAAAACCAAAGCTGGAAGTCTTTGAAAGAAAAGTCCTAAGAAAGATATTTAGACCTATTAACGAAAACGGAGTATGGACATCCAGGTACAACCATGAACTTTACCAACTGTTCAAAGAGGCACCGATCTCAAAATTCGTTAAACTTCCGAGACTTCGATGGGCTGGTCATGTAGGAAGAATGGAGACCGAAAGATTGTTAAAAAGAGCCCTAGATAGTAAAATGCAGGGCGCAAGACCAAAAGGAAGGCCATGGAAAAGGTAGCCGACGCGCAAAATTTGCTAGACGTGAGAAACTAGAGAAGATCGGTGCGGGATCGGCAAGGTTGGAGGAGGCCAATGATCGATTTGGGCTGTAGCGCCATTGGAGGGAGATAGACCTTTGTCCTCTACTATTTTCAAAAGTATGTTTGTACTGTTCTTTGTGACGGAAAAAAATTTAATTATGTAATACGTATTTCATTTGTTCAGTAGATCTCCGTTTTGATTTATGATATTTTCATTACATCGTTGGTTTATCATGGGTAGTATGTCATATTGTTATCATATTGTTACGATAATTATGGCGTTTAAAACTGTAAATATATTATGACCAATTCTGTTTTTGTTCCAGTCATTTCGGCGCTTGTTTACCAGAAACCTCTAGACCTGAATTATGATGAGTCATCCACGACTCGAGGTTTCCAACCAGTTGAAAAACTAGTTTCAGCCGTCGACCGCCTTCTAGTTCCTTCACCGAAATACCAGTCTATTCGATGGGGTCCCGTTCTAATGGGGAAGGTCATCAATCCTTCTAGATAACGGCATTTTGTGTATATAAATGAAACATTTTATTTGGAGAGGGTTAATATTTATTAGTAGTAGTAGTATTATAATAAATTAATTGTAAAAATAAATTAGTACAAATAAAGACTTTAATAAATTTGTGAGTGTTATAAATAGAACCTTTAATAAATAAATAATAAATAAATTAGAATTAATAAAAACATAACAAGATATTAAAGTTTGGCATCTATTTTAATTGTAACGCTAACTATTATTTTAGAGATATATTTACATTATTAAAATTTAATACGTACTTAGTATTAAAATTGCAAATCAGGGGTAGTAAGTTGTAAACATACACAATGAACAGTTCACGTAAGTAATTTATTTATAAGTATAATTTATTTATAGTATATAAATACCTACTCGATCTGAAATACAAATATATTAAATTTAATATACATATCCCGATAAATTTAAAAATTTAATTATCTTTGAATTAATTTTACAATTATACCGACTGAATATTTCATTAATATAAATTCGAAAATTTAAGAGCAATCAAATTTTCCCAAAACACATTTATATACCGTTAAATATTCACATTATCCATAATTCCGATATTTATTCTAAGTTACGGAATTTTGATTTTCACATTTCCGATAAATATTGCAACCTGTCTACAAATTTACTAATAGACCTATCATTTTACTTTGAACCATTAACGTGTATCACTGTGCTGAAACATGTCGCAACGTTTACGCCAGTTAAGTGTAAGGGTATACTTACTTTACAAAGAAAGATGTATGATGCTATTTTGCAACAAGAAAAATGGAACTATATCTCATTTTAAAAGTCAGCTGAAAGAAAATCAAAAATAAAATTTGATTTTTTTAGACTGAAAACTTTGGAAATCAATGCTAATCAACAGCGAAAATATTATACTTTGGGGACGCCGGTACTTAACGGATATTGGAAAATACAGACAAGATTTTAATATTCGTAATAAATGTACCTGAACGAAGGGCATTCAGTGAAAGAAATATGGCATAAAGAAACTATCCTAAACAGTAGTAAAGTTTCCATATTATTCTAATATTATTGTCAGTTTTTAACTGGTTACGTGTATCATAATAGTTAATAATATTGACACCATTAATACTAGTAGACTTCATGTGTTGGTCTTTCCGATATTCACTTCTCTATATCTTCTGGTAATCTTGAACATTCTGACGACGGGACACCAACGGTTGTCCTCTACCTCTACCTTCTCATCACACTCTTCGAAAAATGTGCTCTAATAGCTTATTATTTGTCCTGTTACTTATATTCTTAGTCTTTTTTTACTTTTAAACGTATTTATTACCACATTTGTTCTTTAATTCAGAAAGGGGATTCCAAGTATTCGTCTTCCTTCAATAAACCATCTCGATTTTTATACATTTTATCTTTTCTTCTTCCTAAAAGTGTAGAACTTCGCAGCATGTTTTTAAACTGAAAAAACCATGCTTCTTACCAGTCTAATTTTGGTGTTAAAGTTTTTACAGATTTTTGTTATTTTAGCGTTATAATGCCGACCTTAAAATGGGCCAAGCGTGCAAAACGTTACCCGAACACCCATTTTGATAAAATATTTTTTTTACCTGTACGTGTTGTTCAATAACAATAAATGAGCTTCAAGAAGCTATTACAGAAAAGAAAAACGGGAATGCACCAGGGTATGGCGAATAAAAAGTGTAATAATATAAAAAAATGGGACAAACTGCATGGGAGTTATTACTAAAGATATTTAATGCCATATGGAGAGAAGAACAGATACCAATTGACTTGCAGAAGGCTCACATAATACCGATTTACGAAAAGGGTAATAGAACGGATTGCAACAACTACAGAGTAATAACACTCCCAAGTACTGCCATGAAAATTTACGAAAAAATATTGAATTGACTAACCTAAAAAATTGACAGCTCACTTGAGGAATCACAAAGCGGATCCAGAAAAGGCAGAAGCGCCCATGATCATATATTTACCATTAAACAAATAATAGAAAAATACCAGCAACAGGAAAAAAGATGTATCTGGGATATATAGACCTTGAAAATACTTTTGACAGGCAAAAATTAAGGGAAATGATAGAAAAAAGGTATTAGTCACACAATAATAAAGGTAATTAAGAACATTTACAATAGCAATATCAACTATGTCATCAGTCAACCTATACTACGCAATGAAAAATAAATTCATATAAAAAGACTGAAATTACAAGAAAAACAAAAATTAATATGGTCAAGTCAATATATACGCCTGTATTAACCTTGGGTTGCGAGTCGTGGGTACTAACAGAATGACAAAAAAATCAAATACATGCAGTAGAAATGAAATATCTGAGACGAGTTCGAGGAGTTACCAAAAGAGATAGACTACGGAACTCCCAAATATGAGAAGATTTGCAAATAGATTCAACATTAGAATATATAAAAAGAAGGCTACTCAGTTGATGGGGTCATCTTCAGGGAATGAATAATACAAAACTGGTTAAAGAAATTTGGCATGCTAAATCCAAACAAGAAAGAAGAAGGGTAGACCGCGATAAACATGGGATAGAACCCTAGAAAACATTATCGAAAAAAGGGAAGCAACATGTACAGAAGCAAGAGCGCTGGCTTTTTACAGACTCTGTTAGGTGGGTCTACCAGTTGTATTGATTGTCTAAGCTTGCGCAGCTTGAATATTGCTCCTCTATTGTATGCCATTATACCTTAGATACCACTTAGTATTATTATTTTTGATACTTGCAAAATTTCTCAATTGCATGCTAAATTCAGCTGATATAAATTGGGGGTTACTATTAACCCTTTTTCTAAATATGTCTTGGCATTTTTAACATCAGTCTTCATGCTTCATGTTTTCAGCACGCCCATAAGTTGACAATCTCTCGCAAGTCGTGATTTTATTTGGGCCCACAATCTTGAAATTCCCAAAATTTTTGTGGCTTTTTTATTAGGTTTTTACTAGTTTTTCTTCCAATTTACTGTAGAACAAATACAAGCTTATAAAGACTTATCTACTAGACTAAAAATTCCTCCTGACAAAAGCCGACAGCCAGAATATCATTTTGAAGGCATAAATCTTTCATTGAAGATGGTTTACTAGAATTTAAGTCAACATCAAATCACATCCAACAAACAAATTTTGGTTGATAACTTTTTTGACAATTTTATGGGCTAAACCCAAATCTTTGGGTCTTTTGGTTCTGGTTTTTTTTTGTACCAGCCATAATTGTTGAGCCATCTGCTTTTTGTTATGTAGTTTAAAATCCTTGTACGGTATATTTACAGCAGTTTACTTGAAATAATGAAACAGTATGGTAATGTAGGTTTCACTAGTCTGATGGAATTAATTTATACTTCCATTCCCTTTTTTGTCTGAAGCTTCTTATGTAGCTTTTTCTTGTAAAGCTTCTCGATGAAGTGAATAACAGTAGTCCCCCATTATATTGGTGTACCAGCGCCCCTGGTAGCGTTTTTCCATCAATTTATTATCCTGGTGAAAACGCTTATCCTGCTCCTCACTAACGTCTCCCAAATTTTACGGGAAATCATCAAGATGACTGTTCAAAAAGTGAACTTTCAGACTTATTAAACATCCTAATTTTTTAAACATTTTAAACATGTTAGCTACAATAATACATTAATAAAGAATTTTGTTACAACTTGCTTGAATGATACACATGCTTCTTTCTCATTTATAGATAGTAGAGGTTGTAAGAGAAGGTGTTTAGGGTCTACAAGGTTTCTATGGAGAATGTTTAATCGCCGACTTTTAAAGACTCCCTTACAGGTCAAGCCTTTATGCTTTAATGTCGATCCCTAGATCTACTGTCCCATTCATACAAGAAATATGGAAATTTGGTAAAACCACCTTGCTGACTAAGAAGCATGCATGTTACTTTTAAATCTCCACATATCATCCAACCAAGAGCAGAATAGCCAGTTGTATGCACCACTATTTCTAGGTTTTCATAGCTCTCTTTCATATGTACAGAATAGCCAACAGATAAATGCATAAGTGTTACCATTGTGTAATAAAATAGCTTTTAAACTAGCTTTGGATGAACCCATAAAGAGTCTTCAGACAGCGAACTCGTACATCAGCCGCCAATAGTTGGAACTCTTTTTAAACAGTTTTTTTGTTTTTTCATTTAGAAGTTGATTTCTCTATAATTGGTTTCAAATGAGTGTAGAGTAATAAATCATGAAGTGTCATAAAATTTGCCTGAATTTCGGTGTCGTCATGGGCGTAGGCAAATGGACGGATGTCAACTTCGTCGTCAAAAATTGATGTACCTCAAAATATCATATTTTGGATATTTTGTGATAACCAATTTTATTTAATTTTTCGATTAACTTATTCTTCAAACTCGTATTCCATTATATGGTCATTAAAGCTAATTACATTTTTATTTATAAAAACAAATTCACTTCCTTACTGAACGAATAAAAGCATTAGAAGAAACTGATAAGGGTATGACGCACCTCCTAATATTACTAAGAACTAAAATAAATCAACATGAAGACTAATAACGCGTAATGAGGTTTTACTTACACTTTCATTATAATCCCTCTTTTATTTTATTATTATCATTCGACATTCGACATTCGAGTTAGTAATTGTTACTACACCAATTAAACGTACAGTAATATTGTGATATAGAAATAGTGAAAAAGTTATAAAATGGCGACATTTACTCCAAAGAAAAGAGGTGTAAAAAATTCTCCGCTATCTGTTAGTGAAAAAGTTATAATTTTAAATGTATATGATTGCATAAAACACGATCACCCTAGTTTGTCTGTGCAAGAAAGTGTTGAGCGATGTGCCCGAATGACTGGAATTGGACAGTCCACGATTTTTAAATTATTGCGAGAAAGAAAGATATCAGGCCAGTTAAGTCCATGCAAGAGAAAATCAGGAAGACCAATAAAAATCTTAGGTGAAGACACCAAACGTGACATTCGAAGAAAAGTTCATTCGTTTTATTTTAAAAAGGAAATACCCACCCTTGACAAAATACTAATGGAGATAAGCCAAGATAACGATATTCCTTTGATATCCAGAAAACTTTTATGGAAAACTTGAAAAAGTATGAATTTTTCCTGGGAAAAGCACAATCGAAAGGCACTATTACTGGAAAGTGATGAAATCATTTGCTGGAGACGAAAATATTTGAGAACTATAAAACAGTACCGCAGAGAGCACAAGAAAATTTTTTATCTTGATGAGACGTGGATAAACGAAGGTTATATAGTCCAAAAAATGTGGCAAGATAACAATGTAACAAGTGCTCGCCAAGCTTTCATAGAAGGCCTTTCGACGGGTATTAAAGTGCCTTCGGGAAAAGGGAAGAGGCTTATAATTGCTCACATTGGAAGCGAAGAAGGATTTTTAAAAGAAGGTTTGTTAAGCTTTGAGTCGTGTCGGACGGGAGATTATCATGAGGACATGAATTCGGATGTCTTCGAAGACTACTTCGGGGAAATGTTAAAATTTCTTCCAGCTGATTCGGTCGTGGTTATGGATAATGCAAGCTACCATTCAAGGCGCATAGAGAAGGTACCAACTTCAGCTTGGAGAAAGCAAGAAATTATTAACTGGCTGTCAAATAAAGGTATTCAGTTTGAGACGAATTCAATAAAGAAGGAACTACTAGCCGTAGTAAAACAACATAAATCTCGCTTCATAAAATATGCCGTAGAAGATGTAGCAGAAAAGTATAAAGTAACTGTGCTACGCCTACCGCCATATCATTGCGAATTAAATCCCATAGAACTTATATGGGCACAAGTTAAAGGATATGTTGCAAGGCACAATACCACATTTAAAATGAAAGATGTCAAGGTATTGTTTGATCAAGCCATTATGGAAATCACATCAGAAAACTGGCAAAAAGCAATCCAGCATGTTTTAAAAGAGGAAGATAAAATGTGGGAACTGGACAACTTGGTCGATCAGGTGGTTGACCCTATAATTATAACACCAGGGGATGATGACAGTTCTTCGGATGAAGACTATAGTGATGTAGAATTGTAATAACGTATCCAGTAAAGTTTTTGTAGTTTTTGTGAATAAATTGATTTAAACTCCCCACAAGTGTTTCAATATGTAAAGTTCATTCGTGTGTGTTTGTGAGTATTTCCCGATTTCGGTTCGTATATATTTTATTGTTACATTTTATATTTTTTTAATAACACTGTTCTGCTGTATTACATTTTTATTTCCTTTAATATGATTTTTAAGAATGCATATTCTTTTGTCAATTAACCCACTAGCGCGCCTCTGGCTCAGTGTTTATCTGTCGATAACAATGGACTAATCCCTTAAAACAGGGTGATACCTACCTGCTCTTTATGAAACGACAGAATTTTGCAATGCGGACGGAATTTATTGACGGATTATTGACGGATTATTGACGGATTACCCTGTAGCGCTTTTGAATACTTCATGAGATTTTATTACTCTACACTCATTAGAAATAGATTATAGATATTATACCATCATCAGATTAAATCGTTTTTTCCGATTATAGTGCAATTTATAAACAATATGAAAAAATATCTCAAATAAAAGTTACTTATTTTTGCATAAAGAATCAAAATCTCTAACAAAAAATTGGGATTCCTTTTTAAGATTTTATGTTGTCGGGTTTAAGAGGGCGGGAGGTTATGTTTGATGTTAATCGATAGATTTTTGAAAAGTATTGAACAAGTGTTTTTCAGTTTTTATTTCAATGTAAATTTCGTGAACTATTCAACTGTCCCGCTTCTTTTCTCGCAACCTTTATAATATTTAGAAATACCCTCAGGTTTTGTGTCTTAGAAAATGCAAAAAGGCATCCCCTAAAACAAAATTAGCAGGTATCAAGCATGAAATCATCAGTGATTTCGTCAATTTCGTAGGCTATTTACCCTACACAAATATCGGCCATGTAATAATTATCGAAAACATCAGTTTTCAATCGCATTATTCCAGTCAAGCTGATAAATTAGGTTTGTTTGGAATTTCCACCTAAATAAGCGAATTCCCTATCATTATTATGGCCTCTCTGCGGTTTAGATCAAATCGATACCTATAGTGGAAGTGTATTAATAATGATACCGCAGAAATTATAACCTACACAAGGGGAAAAATGTTAAAAATTCGTGTTGTAACAATTAAAATCTAAAATGGAAACAATACAGTTATATTTTTAAACGTACGAGTATTTATAAATACCTATACAATTTTTAAGATAAATCACAACAATCAATTAGTATTTAAGATGGGTGAGACAGGGTTGTATACTCTTTCCTACTCTCTTTAACGTGTTTTCTGAAAAGATATTTAAGGATGACTGAAAAGATTAAAAAGGAATCATCATAGGAGGAGAAATAAACAATATACGATCGCCGACGATACTGGGATTTTAGCTGTATCCAAAAACATCGACGATCGTCTGTATTGTAGTGGTACAGAAGTACTATAATACAAGTTGGGCTAAAAAAACTTCCTAAAGTAAAAAAAGAAAGTCGTAAGAAGACCGAACAGTGAATCGAGACCTAAACAGCGAGACCAACAATAACTTATTCCTGTCAAACTGAATAAACAACTAAATAAAAGCCGACAAAATACAGACCTACAATACTTGAAGAAAGCAAAAAACATACTTGGAGTCTGCTTAAAAGTGCACTTTCAGATGCACAAGATAATTACATATTACAAAAAACACCCATTAAGTAAATAGAGCAAACAGAGCCTGAGCAGGTTATCTGAATAAAACAATATGGAGAAATAAAAATATCGACAAAGAAAATTTTCCAAAGACAGTCAGCAGACCAATCAGGAAACACGACCTGATACAGAGAGAACAAAAAGAATGCTATAAAACCCTTAAAAATCGATGATACGACACTGACGGACAGAGCTAGAAGTACATAATATATATACGACGGAGATGAAAGGTGGAGAACATTAAGGACTGGATAAGAAATAGACGAGTAGAATGGAACGATCACATAAGCCGAATGACAACAAATAGAGTAGTAAAGACGGACAGAGGCGGTTCCCCAATAGAAAGACTATCAGTGGAAATGTCACAAAAACGATTTAATGACAACTTACTGGAGGCAAATTGAAAAACAGACAAAGTCATGTCTACACAAAAAGTAGAAATAGACGAAGACAAGGATAATAAAAAACTACCTAAATCTTGGTTGATGCCTCAAGATATATTAAATTTAATGGAACAACGGCAAACATTTTAAAACATGTAAATACAAAAGGATAAAGAAACTCAGGCACACGTACCAAAGAAAGATGGATGATGTAGAGAACCCAAGAAATCGAAAAAATGTACAGAACATATATGATCTATTAAATATCCTGAAAAATGTTAGGAAATCCAAAATATTCCAAAATAGTAGATCAAGATAATAAAACACTCCTTGATACACAAGAGAAACAAGAAGTATGGACAACCTATAGTTCTAATTTTTAGCAACAAAGATAGCCCCTTTCATAGACAACACAAGACATACACGTGACCAAATATAACGATTTTAGAAAAAAAAGGTAGAAGGGACTCAAAAACGACAAAACAGCTGGACCAGATAACATTTGTCCGGATTTCTTAAAACTTATAAATAAAGAAAACTTTAAATTCCTAGCTAAACTATTTAGCATGATATCTACCAGTGGGTACATTCTCAAGATTGTCTACATTTATCTCTATTCCTAAGAAATCAAGTGCAAAAAAAATTGCTGCTCCAGAGCAACAATGACGTAATTGCAATTTTTTGCAGTTTTGAGTTAAATTTGCCAAAAAAATCAGAACGTGATATTCTATCGGATGGAACAATACCATAAAGGTACTACATTTATTGGCCGCTGGGAAGCAGTTGCGTCGTTGTCAAAATTATGTACTTTCTGCCATATTATTGGAACGAAATCGCCGCAAATGTCAGTTGTTCATAGACTGTCGAACGAAACATTTCGTTTATATTTCTACAACGACATAAGTGTAGATTGTGACAAAATAAAATAAAGTTTTGGTGTAATCTCAGAAGAACATCGGCGTAACGGACAGTTGTGTCATTGTTCGCCTAGAAAATTTGATTTCTCTGGCAATTTGCTAGATGATTAAAGCCGTAAGTACACATTTACGTCATTATGATTTTTGAATAGTAGTTTTTATGGTCACTTAACCAGTATTTATGTAATTGATAACTCAAATAACATTGAAAATTTGTGTGGAATAATGTGTGTAAAAACAGTCAATATAATAGATTTGTATTTCAGTGAAGAAATAAAACGCGAGTATAATCTTGAATAATGAAAAGAACTGAGCTGATACTTCATTTAGCCACACACAATTTAAAAGAAGAGAACAGTACTCCAGAGGAACCACCAATATTGGAAGACATTCATTTTCAGAAACAAAAAATTTTATTAAATCCTTTATAAAAGGTATATAATTTTAAAATCCAATCGAGCTATATCACAAAACGTTTTCGGAATCCATATTCCATCATCAGTACACTAGGTGTTTATACATGTATTGAGCCACTAAATATGTGGGTAAAAACCCGTTAAAAATTGTTATTTAAATTAAGTTTACATTATATGGTGATACATTCTATTATGTTAAAGTTACCATTGGATTTGGTAACATGGCGACGTATGACTCCACGTGGAGTCGACGTGGAAATATTTTTAAAAGTCAATTTTCCAGCATTTTAGTAATGTGTACTTGCGTCGATGTTGCTCCAGAGAGGCGATATGATGAGTCCTGATTGATCAGTTTAATCAGTCAGGTATAAAAGTTATTTCTAAAAATTCAGCTGCCTCAAAATTACTCATTAACTCGCAATGGGACTATGCTGAATAAATTAGGTCCAAGATCGAAATTGCATGGTAAATTTTTACCAAGTGAGATTCCTACTAACTGTGCTGAGTTAGACCAAGATGTGGAAAGTGAGGTGCTACATTCTCTCGGTACTACTATATTTAGTCGAAGCCTAAGCGCGTTAGTACTTAAACGTTTGTTAAATAAAAAGCATAAGACAGTATGCACATTATTTACATATTTCGTTAACGATATTGTCATTTAATTAAAAAACAATCATCCAAGTTTGACTTTTAGCAGGAAGCTTTTTGTCAGTTGTAAGCGTTGCATGGAAACCTTCCCTGCAATAAATCATGTACTAAAAGGAAATTAAGTAACAATCAGAATCAGAAAACGTGAAAAGTCTCGCATGTTAGGGGCTATTTGGGTCGGATCCTAAGTACAAGCAAATTTAATACCGGCCGCTGTGTTGCCGTTGCTTTTTGTAGAAATTAGGGAGAGAAGTCTTGTAATATCTACAACGACGTTTAGACGGTTTTTGTTTATTAGATAGCGAGAAAGGGATACGGTACGAGTAATCATAAATGTGTTATTAATTATGGTTGGTGTGTTTACAAAACAATATAGTTGCTTGTTATCACTTTCCTCATAATCAAGTGATTTTTAACACAAAAAACTGGAATGTATTATTAAATAAACTTAGAAATATAATAGGAGCGACGGGATGCGCGATGTTCATCGATGATTGAAAAACATCGATGTAGAACGCTCGATGGTCGATGTTTTGTCATCGATATTTAGGTATCCGTTAACATCGATGGTAACATCGATGGTAAATGAAAACATCGAACATATAATAGTAATATAAGTATCGATTACTGCTTTCACTGGCTAGTAATATATACAATGACACGCTTAATGAAGTTACTCGGTAAATCCCAGCAACGAAACAGGATAAAAGGAAAAGGAAAGTTGCTATCAAAACTGTTATTTATACCAGATATTGATAAGCATCATTGTGGCTTATAGTTTTAATATATTACTTATTTGTTTATTTCAATATCATTATCAAAAGATAATTTTAAATTGTTGAATATTAGGTTAAGGTTACACAGATACACCATGTTTTTCAGCAATTAAATGACGTTTATATAATACTTATGTATATTATTATTTTCGCACTATTCAACATTTGTAAAAACATCGATGTTTCTATAACATCGATGTTTTCTTTTCGATATATCGTTACTATCGATGTTCAGGTTCGATGTTAGTTCGATGTTACCTTTGAGAAAATTGAGAAAGTTTTCAGTGGGCCAATATATTCACTGATGAATTCATATTTTGTCTTTTTAGTTTTGATCGCCGTATGAAAGTGTATCGATATCCTAGAGAGCGATATGTCCAATCCAATACTCCCCCTGACCGTACATAGGCCAAACAAATCGTAGAATCCAAACTAGTATTTATGACCATTCCATTTCTGTTCGCAATTCCGACTCAATTTCAGCTCTAGGTCAACACCATCTTCATACAAGTCACAAAATTGATTTTGAAAACTCCACAACCATAGCCCCCATCCGCTTTCCCGATAAACCAAGAATTATCCGAGAAGCCATCGAAATTTAAAAAAAGGCCAAATTGTCCCAATTAAATAGATGACGGCATACGGTTACCTTCGACTTATAGACCGCTCATAAAGAAAATATCCTCCACCCGTCAATCAAAATCCTACTGTCAGAAATGTTCGCGCCAACCCCCACACCAATACCCGCGCCAATCTACCACGCTTACCCTCACGCCAAACTCCACCCAAACCACGTCACCATCGACGGAATAAATGAACCGACCTCTATTCCCAGAAGCATTGGTTAGTGACCAGTGTAGTAGTGTCTGGGGGCTCGGAAGACGGAGACCTCGGAAGCCCTGAAGAAGACATCGAAGAGGATGTGAAAGCTTGACGCAATGATAATCGACGAAGTTCAACCCGGAAGACTGTTGAGTTTAATATTAATTCTTATAAGAGTAATAATCTTAGATCTAGGTTTAAATATATATATATATATATATATATATATATATATATATATATATATATATATATATATATATATATATATATATATATATCAACTATATTTTTTTTTATATGATTTTTTTATTTATAAAGAAAGAGTCTATTTTTTGAGAAGCTATTCTAATGAGGAACCATTTATTTATTTAATTCAATGTGTACCTCACTGGAGTCTCTGTTTGTCTACATAGGTGTTACATAATTGTTTTCCATTGTTTCCAATCAGAATTTAATGAATATTTTATATGCATTGAACTATACCACCCAACATAATGATCCTTCTATAAATAATCTCACAATCTCAATTTTATTCAGATCTTGTTGTACTTCCAATTTTGTGCATTCGCTTTCAAATATTTTCAACTGTGAATTTTTGAATTAAAGTTTATTGTGCTAAAGGAGCAGCTTTAAAAGGATTAGAAATTAGTTGGCTCAATAGAAGTGATTTAGTCTCGCTGCGTAAACAAGAATTAAAAAAATCTGGAAAAGACAATGAAATGTTTTCTGCAACAGAAGTAACAACCTATATACAAAAATTGACCCTGCTTTACCTACTGCGCCTTTTGCGACAAGAGGTCATCCCAATAAAACAATATATTCAATGTTTGTTAGATTAGATGCTTTGTTAATCATGCTACTGTGAAAGCCTTCTTCATAGATTTAATTTAAGTGAAACAGAACTCTGCGATTGTAATGGTAAGACTGACGATATCAATCATTGGATGTTCGGGTGCAGATATAATGATGCTGCTATTAAGTATCTATTGGCAAATCTGATAAAAGAACAAATTATTCTTCCTCAGAGTCAATCTTCTATTTTATATATCTCTCGTCTTAATATTAGGCTTAACCAAAATTTTGGGAATATTTAAAAAGGACTACAAGAAAAATTTAGGTTGGAATGTGTAATGTGAATGTATAAATCTAGCTTTGTTCCCTCTGCCTTTTCTTATGTTATATATTTACCTACTAGCCGTTGACCGTCTTGTGTAAGACGATATTAAAGGCACCTTAGCATGAAAAGTATCCTTATATTATGTAATCCCTTATTGGTACTAAATATTCACTTTCAGTTGGTTAGGGCTCTGAATGTAATGAATGAAAGTATGGTTTATTGTCAATCTACTGATTCTTCTGATACTGATCTTTAGAATATATTTTCAATTTACCTCTAGGCGAAGTAGTATTTTGTTAACAAATGCAATAGGTCAATACATCATTAATAAATTCAAGTAGTCAAATACATTATTGTAGCTGAATGGAGCAAATTATCCAAAGCCATTAATTAAATAAAAAAAAGTTTTTCTAATTTGTACCTTAACGCCTATAACAACATACCAGATGGTAAACAGTTTAATATCTTCGGTGAAACATCCATTTTTATTACAGTAGTTAAAGCATCCAATAAAAATGTATATTAATATAACTTTCTGTCATTTTCATACAGAAATATGATGACGTACTGGAAAGGATAACAAATACCTGCTTAAACTTTTGTCAAGAATCGTTTAATTTAGTTTCTGATGTAACAAAAACAATTTTTAAGAGGTGTATCACTTTCAATCATAGGCGTAGCCACAGCAGGTGCTATGGAAACCACACTAACTTTTTAGGGGCGCAAAAATTGGAATCGTTCACTTCTAGAAACAACTAATTTTCCACGTTCGAAAGCTCTCGACTGACTTAATTAGATGTCTCAGCATAATAGAAAATCGATGTTTCCAATGTTCCGTAACCAATGAATGGTAAGATTTTGAACAATTCCAGTAGCAAGTTGTATTTGTGAGAGAATTTTTTCTAAGCTGAGCATATTAAAATCGAATCTTCGATAGACAATGCTGCAAGACCGTTTAGACTATACACTCGCAGTCATAAAATCCGGGTCACCTTGAAAATCACCGTTATATCATTTTTAACGAGCTTTATTGTAAATAATAATAACACAAATACAAACTAATGCATGTTTTTGATAATTATTGTCGGCTTAACGGTTTCCTTTGTAACAAAGAATTCCAATAATGCCGATTTCGCGGAAAACTACACACTTCCCAAAATGAAAGGTACCTGAAACTGCCGCTTGTTTTAAATGTCTCATTTGTGCTTCGACTTTCTGTTCAAACGCAACAAACAAACGTTTCTTATTGCTACCATTAGTGTTTATTAGTACCATTATTAGTGTTTATTATTGTTTATTTTTTGCCAAAAATGCTTTTGACTGTTGTTGAAACGGCACGAATTGTTGCGCTTGTGGAAGACGGTTACACTCAACGGCAAGTCGCAAGAACTGTTGGTGTAAGCCTTTCTACAGTTCAACGGGTGCTTCAACGCTTTCAGGAGACGGGTTTGCTAACCAGACGACCTGGCTCTGGACGATGAAGAAAGACCACGGCACGAGATGACTGTTTCCTTGTGTTTCAGGCTTTACGAAACTGGACCTCAACTGCGGTTATGCATCGAAATCGTCTACAGGAAGTACGAAATTGCTATATTAGCGTTGCAACAGTCAGCAGAAGACTTCGTTCTTCTGGACTATCTTCTCCGGTAATGGCTACAGGACCGCCATTTTGCCGGGCGCATCGAGTTGCACGACTAGCTTTTGCTCGACAATACGCGCATTGGGGAATTAATGATTGGAGCAAAGTGTTATTCTCAGATGAATCCCATTTCTGCCTAACTGGATCCGATGGACATGTAAGAGTTTGGAGGAGAACCGGTGAACGATTTTCACAAGCTTGCATTGCTACAAGAATGCCATTTGGTGGAGGCTCGGTCATGGCTTGAGGAGGTGTATCTTCCGACTTCCGCACAGAATTACCCTTTATCGAAAATGGGTCCTTAACTGCACGAAGGTACACTACGGAGGTTCTGGAAGAGCATGTTATGCCCACCATGGCAGGGCTTTAAGAAGACGCCGTTTTTATACAGGACAACGCGCGACCGCACGTTACCAGGAACAGTATGCAATACTTGGACGAGGTTGGAATTACGAGGTTAGCCTGGCCAGCTAGGTCTCCGGACCTGAATCCCATCGAACATTTCTGGGACGATTTGAAAAAATGTATTCAAACCCATACAGCTCCTCCTAACAACACACAGGAGCTTAGGGATCTGTTAGTGAGAGAGTGGAATAACATACCACAACATGTAATCCGGAGAAAAATTGAGAGTATGCCCTGTCGTCTGCATGAGGTTATTAGAGCAAGGAGAGGCAATACACGATATTAGTCATTGAAATTCCACTGTTTTACCACGTTCTGTATTTTTCATTTTTTTTTTTTTTTCGTATGTCTGTTTTATCAAAAATTTGGTTTGTTTTCTGCTTTTTCAATAAAAGCAATAAAAAACCGCTTTTTTTCTTTCCAAACAAACATTGATGACAAAAAATAAAAAATACATTAGACTAAAAAAAGGTTATTACTGCACCAGACGCAAAAATATTCAAGAAACTTTCAAGGTGACCCGCATTTTATGATCGCGACTGTATAATAGTGCCTTTTGTTGAACAAAAACTTGCTGTAAATATAGATAAAGATAGTGTAGTTGACGAATTTAAAAAAATCGTAACATTTCAACAACGAATGGTATTGTAATGTGTCATAATAAATTTTTAATCTGAATTTTCAATGTAGGTATTTTTTTTATATATGTGACCACCCATATTTTCTTATGATCATGCAATAATGTTTTTCATAGATGAACATATCATTTTTGAAAATTAAAAAAAAGTATATAGGTGGTAAAGCGAGATGTTCAGCATTGGAACCCAGACTAAAAAAAACTGACCACGCCTATGCTTCCAATAAACGAATATTTTTCACAAAAATGGAGTAAATGGAGTGAATAAAGAAGAATCATATTTGCATCACTATGTACATATAATATGAAACATATTATGATCAAAAAGAACGTAGACCATGAAACCTAATAAAAGTAAATAAATATCTAGTTTTCCCGTTTCTAGCAATAAATGTGACAACGTATGCGCACTCGTGGGTCCCACTGAATACATATATATGTATATACTTCTTAAGGGCCCAAAACTCGTAACGAAATCGGCATTGCATGACCCACAAACTTTTCCAATAACGGCAACGGTAGTGGCTTAGATTAAAATGAATGATTTAGCAGAGCAAGATTGCATTGGCCGGCATTAGAGGATTGTTAATGGCCTAACGAATTTGCATAGAATCAACGATGCGGATATGAGCTTTGTACGCGGTGGACAAACAACCATCTCTATGTATCCACTAATATGTACGGAATCTAGTTTGTTTATTTGATCATGATATACGAATACATATTCATATGATGTTTGTCTAAGTGGTTGGATACAGTAAAATCGATTAGGTACCATTGTTAAAAAGAAAAGAAGAGAGAACATACTGCAAGAATTAAAAAGTAAAGTTTTAAGTACACTTACTAGACAAACTGATATAATTAAAAATTGATCCTGCAGAATAAACCCAAAGCTTTTGAGATATGGCTTTTTAGAAGAATTTTGAAAATACCACAGAACGATCATATTACGAAGGAAATAGTGTTGCACATAATTGAAAGAGACAAACAACTTTTGACAACCATTAAAAGGAGAAAGACAGCATATTTGGGGCACATACCTTAGAAGTAAGACGTACAAGTTGTGGCAGCTGATTATGAACGGTAAAATTGAAGGAAAAAGTGGTCCTAGTAGACAATAAATATCCTGGCTGAAAAACATTCGTGACTGGACCGGGTTAAACACACAACACTCAGACGCTTTTAAGGAAAGCAGAAGATAGAGACGAATTTGAAATGGTTATAGCTAACCTTCATTAGTGGAATCTGCACTAGAAGCAGAGGAATCTCAAAGAACTTTGCGAGCATGAAGAAAAATGGAGACAAGCATATTTCATCATTGTTACCTACTAATCTTAACTTTTTAATATTTAAGTCAGCTACTGGTAATTAATTAATTTGGTAATTTGTCAGCCGAAAATAACATGTAATTTCTGCATCCCTAACTTATTATGATAATTTGATAAAATATTCAGGTATTTTCCAATCAAAAGCTGAAAATAGAATTTTATTGTTTTCGTTGTGTTATTTAATTAGAATGTTTCCAATAAAATTCTTATTGAATTTCCAAGCGAATGCAACAGTATTTTCAATTTTGTCCCAGAATAAATTTCCAACGGGAATTCGAACCGACAAGGAGAAATATTTTATTTAAGGTCATTTCGTAAATCGAATATTGTTAGAAATTAATAAAAATATCGAGCAATGAAATTTCATTTTAAATATTGAAATCGGTGAGGATTTAAAAGAATTAAAAATGTTAAAATGAAAAAGATGACCCAGAAAAAATGTAAATTATATA
Organism: Diabrotica undecimpunctata; assembly: GCF_040954645.1. Lineage (NCBI taxonomy): Eukaryota > Metazoa > Arthropoda > Insecta > Coleoptera > Chrysomelidae > Diabrotica > Diabrotica undecimpunctata. The sequence continues at coordinate 26,726,104 of NC_092803.1, forward strand.
TATATATATATATATATATATATATATATATATATATATATATATATATATATATACGAGTATATATATATATATATATATATATATATATATATATATATATATATATATATATATATGTATATATATATATATATATATATATATATATATATATATATATATATATATATAAATCCACCAAAATCATTAACAGAATACAGAACACACTTGACGCTGCACAACCTTGAGAACAAGCAGGCTTTAGAAGTGGCTTCAGCACAATGGATCATATTCAAACATTAAGAGAAGTAATGAGCAGAACAAAAGAATATGATCTACCACTGGCGCTAGCATTCATAGACTTCGAGAAGGCATTTGACTCCGTATACCCAAGAGCAGTCATAGAAGCTCTTGTCGACCAAGGAGTAGATAAACCATATGTCGAAACGCTAGCAAATATATAAAAAGGGGCCACAGCTAGAGTAAGCATATATGAAAATACCCCAAAATTTCCCACTCAGAAAGGAGTCCGACAAGGAGACACCATATCCCCTAAGCTCTTTACTGCAACCTTAGAAAATATCTTCCGGAAATTAGACTGGAACAACCAAGGTCTATGTATAGATAGAGAATACCTAAACCATCTTAGATTCGCCGATGACATCATTCTAATTGCTAGAAGTCCTAAAGAATTACAACTACAAATTAATGACCTTAATACAGCCAGCAATGAGGTAGGCCTAAAAATGAACCTAGCAAGACTAAAATAATGTGCAATGATCTGATCGCCAACGTGGAAATAAAAATTAATGAAACCTCGCTAGAAGTAGTAGACGAATACATATACCTGGGACAGCTCATACATAAATCGGGATCACTACTTCCGGAAATCAACAGAAGAATAAAACAAGCGTGGTCAGCATTCAGACGAAATTCCATAGTCTTCAAGTCCAAAATGCCACTATACCTCAAGAAGAGAGTATTTGATCAATGCATATTACCCGTCTTGACATATGGATATTAAAAACAGAAATAACGTCGAAACTCCAAGAAACTCAAAGAGCAATGGAAAGGTGTATGCTAGGGATAACAAAGAGGGATCGTAAAAGAATTGAATGGATACGGAGGCAAACCCAGGTGACTGATGTAATCCAAAGGATAAAATCCCTGAAATGGTAATGGGCAGGACATATAGCAAGAAGAACCGACAACAGATGGACCACTAGAACAACTATGTGGTACCCCAGGAACGCTAAGAGACCAAAGAGGCGCCCGAATCTCAGAATGGATTATGATATAAGAAAATTAACAGGAACAACGTGGTCTCGAATAGCACAAGATAGAAAAATATGGGGGCAAATGAGCGCAAATTATAAGAACAACGAATAACTAAGACATCGTCGAATAATAATAAGAACATAGAATAACATTGAAATAAGGGAGGCTGCACCGTAATTGGAAACGGTTGATAAAGCTGCACATGATGATGATGATGATTATATATATATATATATATATATATATATATATATTGATGTTTTAGTAAAATTAAGTAAATAATTTCAAAAACTCCAGTATTAAGACATTTTGATACAAATGAAAAGTGTTTAATATCGGTTGACTGTTCAAAAGATTCAATAGGAGCTGTACTTTTGCAAAAAGGTCAACCAGTAGCTTACATATCAAAGGCTGTAACTTTAACACAACAAAACTACGCACAAATTGAAAAAAAACTTCTTGGAGTTCTGATGGCATGCGAAAAATTTCATAATTATGTATATGCTTCAAAGTTTGATATAGAAACTGATCACAAACCATTGATATCCATAGTAAAGAAACCTTTAATGAATGCGCCACCACGACTTCAAAGAATGTTATTTAAATTGCAGAGATATGATTATAATCTGATGTATAAAAAAGGAAAAGAATTATATATAGCTGATACGCTATCGAGATGTTGCTCGGAACTGCCTGCAATAAAGAAAGATTTAGATATTGAACTTGAATCACAACTTTGTTTAGTAAGATTAAACATCAATGTTTCAAATAATCAACTGCAAAAAATCAAAGAAGAGACTAGCAAAGACAAAGCTTTAATTGATCTAATGACTTTCATAAAAAATATTTGGCCAAAACAAATAAATAATGTACATAAAGATTTAAAAGCATGTTTTAAGATTAATCATGAAATAACCTTCTTTGATAGTTTGCTGATGAGGAATGAGGAAAGAAATGTTAAAAAAAATTCACTATGGTCATCAAGGAATAAATAAATGTAAAATGTTAGCAAGACAATCATTATATTGGCCTTCCATGGCACTTGAAATTGAGAATGAAGTTAAAGGTTGCCCAATTTGCCCACAATTTGAAAATGCAAAAAGAGAACCTTGAACTCCACACAATATCCCAAAACTCCCCTGGGAGAAAGTTGGCTCTGATATATTTTACATAGGTCAAAATAGTTATTTAACCAACAAGTGTATTAATAAGGGCGATTAACAATTGAGATATTTTAACGCGTGAGCGAAGCGAGCGCGTTAATGTTCGAGATTATTATTCGCCATTTTAATTCACGAGTTCATTACAAAACTTTTCCGTTGACCGTACTTTTCAGAAATAAAGATATCTTAGTTTAAATATTTATTTACTTAACGATAAACAACAATTTTTTCAGCTTTCATTGACTTTATTCAAAGTTTCCTTAATGGTAGTTTTATTATAGTAAACATTAATATTCGAAATGGTGCAGTTACTGAAATTAAAGAAAGATATTGATAAATGATTATCTGCGGTATAGCATTTTGACAAATTTATATTTAAGTCGTCTTGGACCTCTGTAAATTCTGTGATAGAAGAAGTTAAATTCTGGTGGAGTTAAATCGAACTCTTCATCAATATCCATCCTTTGATTGTTCAAATACACAGAATTTTAAACAATAAAGTAAATAATGACATACAATGACAGATAGTACTAACAGCCGCTACTTCATTTTAAATTAATTTTTTAGTGGGAATATAAATAGGTATATGTTTGGTTGCCTACACCACAGGTCACTGCCAATCACAGGGCGTTTAATTAATTTATGCAAGCAATGTATGTTGTGTTGCCTATAATAAAATCGTTCATTAATAGAAAATCATTCATTAATAGGGGTCATTAATCAATGATTTTGAGGGTGTTAAAATTGATCATAAATGGACGGTCGACGGAAAAAGTTATTTAATGGTGGTAGATTATTATAGTAAATATCCAGAAATTTGTCTGTTGAATGGTACAACTAGTTCAACTATAGTTACACATTTAAAATCGATATTTGCTCGTCATGGAATACCAAAAATCTTTTACTTCTATGGTGGACCACAATATAAATAGCCAATGAATTTGTTAAATTTTGCTAAGAATGGGAATTTAAAAGCATAAAGTCAAACCCAGAAAATCATAGATCTAATTATAAGTGAAAGATATATTCAAACCTACAAAAAAGCGTTAAGAAATCTCATAAAGATAGTAAAGATACATATTTAACATTGCTACAACTTAGAAATACACCAATTGATTCAAATTTACCATCACCATCTCAACTTTTAATGACACGAGTACTTAAAACTCAGATTCCCACTACTGACAAAATTCTAAAACCAAAATTATGTAATGCTAAAATTAGTGATCAGTAATTTTCAGAAAAGAACATTCAAAAAGCATATTATGATAAATGTACAATATATTTAAAACCGCTTAAAAATATTGAAAAAGTTTATGTTAAAGATAAAAGCGAATTGAGAGAAGGTCTTATGACACATAAATTAAGAGATAAAACCTACTCGATTAAATTAAGAGATTCTGTGAGTCACAAAATCTAGTGAGTCACAAAATCTTGAAAGTGTGTCTGATAATCATTCTGATCATTACTCTCCAATAAACTTACCTCCACAAACCTCTTCAGGTCGAATAGTTAAAAAACCTGATAGATTAGATTTATAAGTAATTTTATTATAAAATAAAGGGGGTAAAGGATGTATGAAACAATTGAGGAAATTCATAAATGTTTATTTAAAGATTTGTTAAAACAATTTATTTTTATTTGGTCATTTTAAAAAGAGGGAGATGTGATGTATGTAAATAAGTAAATATTCGGAACGCGCTTAGGTTGGTAACATTGTAAGAGTGACGTGACGGACAGGTGCAAGGAAGAGGAAATAAAACCAGGGTGAATCTAGACACGATAGATACAAGTTGTTTCATTATAACCTAGCCTCCACTCTCTAGAGTTAACCTATCCTATAAGCTCGACCACGTGTCATCACAAATAGCTTTAAGTGTTTGTTATTAAAAAATAAAACGTTGACAAATTATACTTTATATTTTCATATATTGGGTTGTATTTCGTGAAATAATGAAGAAAATATAATTTTTTTTTTATTTCAGAAAAAATAACTGGCATGAATCATCATGATATTACCTTAAAAATTTATCTAAAAAAGTTTGTATAGTTTCAGTAGTTTCTGAGATATAGACCTTTTTAGATTCTACCTGGTTGCGCGCGCGCATATAGTAAGTAATATTTAATAATCTTTAATAATTGAAATATTAATATAAGTCAATAAAATAAAGAAAACCACCAATGTTATGTAAGTTAATGTTATAGTGAATTTAAGTTAAGTTATAGTGAAGTTATATTAAAAATTATCTCTTTCATATATTATATACATACTATACATCGTCGGCTGTAAGCAATAGTGACTTAACTCAAAAATTAACAAAACTGAGTTAACATCACCAGAGGGCTTGAAAAAGCATGATTTATGACCTGTAAAACTGGCATAACTGCAAAATAATAGCAAAGTGCCCGCTAGACATCACTAGTGTCGCTATGACATGTTGTCAGTTGAGATCAATTGTTTCTTGCAGTACTGGCCCTTTTTAGTTGTGCCGCGGAAGTCGAACCGTGTCAATATCAAGTTTCTATGCAATATCGGCAAATTTGAGTTGTGCCACTATAGCAGACAATTTTAGATATTTTCGAACTGTATCAGTGAGAATTTCGGAGTTGCGTCACATTAAATAAAAGAAATAAATTTATTGTTTTAAAAATGTCAGTTCCAAAGGGTTATCGGAAAAGAAGTGAATTGGTTCTATCTCGAGCAGGAGTAACGTAAGCAATAATATCAATATTATTTTAATGTATAATTCCAAATAATCAATTCAGTAGAAAACCTTAGAAGATTTTTTTGTTTACATCTACCGGTTTAAACAAAAAATAAACCCATTTTAGTTCAAACCAACCAGTTCGCAAAGAGAAGATCGTCTATTTTAGGGTATTTTAGGTGATAGAAGACGTGGCGATTAATAAACCTAAAAGCAGGAAAAGAAAGACTTGTCCGGACCAATGGGAAAGAAATATCAGAAAGTTTATTCAAAATTTAGGCCAAAAATACACCAATGTTAACAGTAATCTTATACAGGCTGGCAGTTTAGGTCCATCTTGCAATACATGTAGACTGAAATGTGATGAAACATTCACGTTACAAGAAAGAACTCAAATCTTTGAAAAATATTGGTTAATGGGAAATATAAATGAACAACGAAGTTATATTCTGAGATCCATGTCTATAATTAATCTGACATATCGATATGCAGATAAAGGTAACACATCAAGCCGTCGTTATAATCATGCATCTTATTTGGAAAACCGTGAAAAAAAAAGAGTGTCCAAAAGATTTTTTATATCCACCATTAGAGTTACAAATAGATGTATTCGAACTGTTATTGGAAAGACGGAAAGTGGCTTTATAAGCAACGAACAAAGAGGTAAATATAGCATGCATAAAACATTTTGCAACGAAACTATGACCAGGATTCATAAACACCTTTCTTCAATTCCGACAATGAAGAGCCACTATTATTGAAGTAGTACCTCAAAAAAATATATAGAAGGAGGTAAAACATTAACAGATCTGTACAATTTGTAAAAATTGGCTTATAGGTATCGTAAATTTTTACTTAATTATGAATTTAACTATGCATTCTTTTTTCAAAAAAAGATCAATGTCACTATTGTGAAAAATATAAAAATTCGGGCAGTGAAGAAGAAGATGCTTATAATAACCATAAGGAGAAAAACTTAAGCCGGGAATTGAAAATACTTGACAGATAAAATGTAACTAACTTACAAAAAATTGCTTGTTTTGACCTACAAGCTGCTCTACAAACACCAAAAGGAGACTTTCCGCTTTCTATTATAAATCTAAGCTGTCAATATATCATTTCTCTCAGGGAGAAGGCAGTGAAGGTGGCATAAAAATTGGTTCGTGCCTGCTGATGTATTTGGAACAAACATCTATAAAAACCAACTCTGACGATTTGAAATTCAGATTTTACTCAACCAATTGCGGTGGCCAAAGAAAAAAACAAGTACCCAATTGCAATGTATCAGTACGCTGTAACTCATTTCTAAATTTCTTCTATAACTCATCCCTATTTAGTTGTAGGCCATACTCAAAATAAGGGTGACAGCTGCCACTCTTTAATAGAAAGTTAAATACTAAAACAGCGACTATTTTCAATGAAGATGTCCAAGGAAATACTTTTCATTTCAACGATATTTGTGAAATTCATGTAAAATAACTGCTATGGTACTCACTTCTATTTTAAAACTTCATTTGCACAAGAGGAGTACAGATCAGAACACCAAAAAAAAAGTTTAGAAAGCATGGGTATTATAGAACTAGAAAAGGCTTACACTGGCAGCCTGCCAATAACTGAAAAACAAAAAGAAGACCTTACTAGCCTTTGTGAAGGCAAGAGTGTTCCACCAATTCACGCTGATTTCTACCGACATTTAAAGCATTGTTAACCATAACTTTTCCTATTAATATCAATATATACTTTTTTTTATTTCGTTCTTCTTATAGTTGTTAATAAACACATTTTCTCATTCAAGCAACTTGTACTTTATTGAACCTTTATTTCAGTTGATACGAATAACAAAAAAAAATGCCAGTTTTGACTGTGTCTTAATTAGTCTTGAAAGACAAAATGTTGATGCGCAATAGTGGCACAACTCAAAATATGGGTTGAATTTCAAAGTCTGTGTTACAATTCAATAAAGGCTACCTAACGCTTTCCTAAATACACCACAATTTATTTATTTTTTTTTCAAAAATCCCAATCCATGTAGTAAAACAAATAAGACAAAATTATTGGCTTCTTCTTCTTCAAGTGCCATCTCCGCGGCGGAGGTCGGCAATCATCATAGCTATTCGGACTTTTGAGACGGCTGCTCTGAAAAGTTCATTTGATGTACATCCGTACCACTCTCTCAGGTTGCGCAGCCATGACATTCTACGCCTCCCTATGCTTCTCACAAATTATTGGCACACAAATGTTAAACACCTGTTTTAAAAAATTACCAGTTTTTGTGTTGGGCCACTATTGCATACAGCAGACGATATTATATATAATTTAGTTTATTTATTTTATCAATCCAGAAAGGATTTTAAAAAATAAATATTTTAATAAAATAAATATGAGAAAATAAAATGATAAACGGCTCCTTCCATGAATTTGATCACGAAACAAATTGTCGATTTTACATATTTTACTTAATTCTATGGCACTGTGTTTATAGTCTGTCTATGCCTCACTAATTCACTTATTGTAAGGATATAAAATATTCTATCTTCATGCACTTTCTTTATTTTTCGCGAAAATCTTACCTGAATTTACAATTTATATTTACAATTACACTTTACTTAGATTAATTATGTACGATAAATATTTCATTTGACATTTACATATTAAAATTTACGGTATTATATGATATTTACAGTAAATATTTATAAACAAATATCTATTAAAAATGCAAAAGTTTACGGAAAAGAACATCTAAATAATGTGGCAAACGCATAGCTTCACAAAAACTGGAGAATCGTGTCGGTAAGTTTAAAAATGCTAACAATAAAAGAGTAGTGTTTTACCTTGTTCTTTCTCTTTCAGTTGCAATCGTAAATGTTTTTTATTAGTATCCAGCGATGTAATAGATAAAACGATAAAAAAATTAATAGCTTTAATTCCAAAAATGAATAAGACATTTTTCTTCAAGGCCTAATAGATATCGGTAAACCACACAACTGCAATAAACGAATATCTGAAATTGACCTTAGTACAAAAAGTAAATCCAAAAAGCACAGATTTAAATCAAACACTTTTTCTTACCATATTGACTGTAACAACCGACAGAAGGTTTGCCGTTTAGCTTTTTAGTCTTTTTATGGAATTTCCAAAAAAAGAGTTAAACGTCTCTGCTCTTTAAAAAGTCAAAGTCGAACAGCTACAGATATGAGAGGAAAATCTTCTGGTTCTCGAAATAAAATGATTCCAGGTAATGTTTGCCAGAAAATATATACTTTTATCCCAGTGCCTCAAGTTCATTATTCAAATACTATCAAGAAATATTTATCTGCTCAACTTATTGTTAAAATTAAAACATTCTTAGCCAAACATCAGGAATGTCAAAATATTACATATAAATTTTTTCTCAAGTATTTTCATAAAAAAACTTCAACTTATCATTCGGTCGTTCTCAAATAGATATGTATGTTCTATGTGTGAAGAGTTAAGAGTAAAATTAAGAGACCTTCATTTAAATGATAACGTCAAGCGAGTTGTTGCTACCGAGCTTATGGTTCACAGGAGGAGAGCAAAAAAGTATTTTACAAAAACTGACCAAGGGAGAAAGTTATGTAAAGAAAATGTAAAGATCGCAACTCTATGTTTTGATAACATGCAAAATCTATCCCTTACATTTTTACCCGTACAAGAGATGTTCTATTATTGTCAGTTGTGGGTAAATGTGGGTTTGCATTCACAATTTTAAAACTAACAAAGCAACCTTTTACTCTTACCACGAAGGCGAAGGACACAAAGGCCCCGATGAGGTTTGCTCTTTTTTAAATACAGTAGTCTCTCTCTATAACGATTCCCTCTATAACGATAATTCCTCTATAACGATAATTCCTCTATAACGATGAAAATAGTAAACGTTGGTTGGTTCGTCATAAGAACAATGTATTAATTCTTTCTCTATACCGATATCGTTCTCTCTTTATAGCGATAACTTTTTAGCGTTCAATAGTTGATGACAAATGTGTTATTGTGTTTAAAGTTCAGAGACTACCTGAGTCACGAGTGGCAAGGTCATTGTCCAGCGGTTGTTTTGTTTTGCGCTTAAGGAATGCGGCCACCCATTCTACTCTTTGTTATCAGAGAATTCAGTGACACGTTTATTGTTCGGGCGGTGTACCTAACTGGTATCACACAGATGTTGTCATCTATTCACGACTTTTCATTTCCAGTTTGAGTTGTGTCTTAGTGTGTCAACAGTCAACATGTTTTCGAAAAAGCGTAAAGTGCTCTCGGTGGAGGAAAAGTTATCGATAACTCGAGCAATAGAGAAAGGTGAAAAGCAATTGGATGTCGTTCGCCGGACGGGGCTGTCTCAGTCAACTGTGGCTACGATATGGAAGGACAGAAAAAAGTGGCTTAAAGCGGAGATGTAAGGCAGTAGCAGGATTAAGTTGCGGAAACCTCAGCACGAAGATTTAGATCGCGCTATGCTTCAGTGGTTCCAGCAGCTTGGAATTGAGAATTTCAAGGCATCTGAGGGTTGGCTGAGCGAGTGGAAGCTGCGGCACATGATCAACTACGGGCAAATCAGCGGAGAGGCTCGCGATGTTAACAAAAACGTAACGGATGATTGGCTAAAAAACGTGTGGCCTGGACTGAAGGCACGAGATGAGTCAGACGACATTTTCAATGTGGATGAGACTGGATTGTTTTTTAAAATGACACCAAACAGAACTTTAAAATTTAAATTGGAAAAGTGCGTTGGTGGAAAGTTCTCTAAGGAACGCATTACAGTTTTAGTGGCCGCTAACATGACAGGTTCGGTGAAGTGAAAATTGTTAGTGATAGGGAAGTCGAAAAACCCGCGTTGCTTTAAAAACATAAAAAATCTACCGATGACCTATAAAGCAAACAAGAGTGGGTGGATGACCTCGGAAATTTTTGAAGAAGCGATAAGAAAGTGGGATATCGAGCTTAAAGGGAAAAAAATTGTTTTGATTGTAGACAATTGTCCTGTTCATCCTGTATTGCGCGACCTTCAAAACATCGAAATCTGCTTTCTGCCAGCAAACACAACGAGTGTCCTTCAGCCCATGGACCGAAGTGTCATCAAGAGTTTGAAAAGCCATTACAGGAAAAGACTTTTGATGGAATTGGTTGAGAATAATAGCGATCTTAAACTAAACATTCTTGATGCCATCCTAATGATTAGTAAATCCTGGGACGATGTGACCAACAATACAATAAAACATTCCTTCAAACACGCAGGACGGCTGGAAGATCAAGGATTGACTGATGATAAAGATGACCTGCCATTAGATGTTGGGCCAGATAGTTTGAACTTACTATCACCTACGGACCGAAAGAGCTAACAGATTTTGAAGAAGTTGATGTAGCTACAACATCTGGACTTTCTGACGAGGACATCCTGCAAGCAGTTCGTGTAGAAGAAGAAGAAAACCGTGGCTCGGAAGTGGAAGCAGAGCCAGAACCAGCTCCAACCACTCAGCAGACATTGGATGCGGCAAAAGTACTGCATCGATTCTTCAGCCACCAGGAAGACGATATCAGTGATGTGGAAGATTTGATGCGTCTTCAGGACAAGGTCAGGTCAGTTCTGTGGAAAGGGAACAGAAGAAAGGGAAGAAGAAGAACAGAAGAAAGGGGACAGATTTTTTTGGTAATGTAGGCTAAATATATTTTACAGTAGCATATTATTTTTTTTTATTGTACAGTACACATGTGTTAATTGTACAGTCTTTTTTATACTGTATGGCTTATAATATTCGTTAATAAATCTATGTGGAATACAATGTTAATTCATTTATATTAGTTTTGATAATTTTCATTTCATAAATTTCAGAAAACTTTGAAATAGTTTGAAAAAACTCCAGGTAAAAATCGAAATAATACTGTTATTGGATATCCTCTGGCCCTAGTAATGACCAAGAAATTCAAAAAAATCATTACTATTTACTTTCCACAGCGAGGTCACTCATTTAATGATTGTGACAGAGATTTCGGTACCGTTAAAAGAAAAATTCGTGTGCCTTCATCTAGTCATATTACTCACATAGATGTAGCTGCTTTTAAAAAATGGTGGCCAGATTTTTGCTTTGGTAAGGAAGTTCCAAAAAAACGAAAAGGTTAGTTACAGTATTACCTCCTATTATGAATTTAGCTTTTCCTCAGATAATTTGGGTATCTTCTTCTTAGAGTGCCATATCCCTACGGAACGTCGGCGACTACCATGCTTATAATATTGTTATACTGATCTCGGTCTTGCGCTACGTGTAGCAATTGGTCCGCTGTCAAACCTGTCCACTGCCGCAAATTCCTCAACCAAGAGAGTTTCTTCCGTCCTATCCATTTCTTTCCTTCGATTTTACCGTTGAGAATTAGCCGAAGGAACTCATATCTTGGTCCTCTGATTATATGTCCAAGATATTCTAGTTTACGCCTCTATTAATAATATTTAATAGAGTTCGTTGATGTCCCATTCTTCGAAGAACTTCTTCGTTTCTGGTTCTGCTAGTCCATGGAATTTTTAGTATCCTTCGATACAACCACATCTCAAACGCCTCGATTTTATTCATGGTATGGTACAATTTGGGTATGGTATTAGCAAAACCATACATTGATGGCATTATTGAAAAACGTTTTTAACCCTTCAAATTTTAAAACCTTAACAAATAGCAGTCCACCCATGTTTGTACCTGATCCTCAAAATCTTCCTGCCTATCAGGGAAAAATTCCAATAAACATAAAAAAAATTGAAGACATTAAGAAGCTTCTACAATACATTCCAGATAATCACAAGCCATTCTTCTACATAATCTGTGAATGGTCTATTACCAGTGCCGAAGAAGTGGAACAAGAAGAAAATTAAACTATCCTTATTTATTTTAAATGTTTTTGTTTTTGAAGTTATACTTCTATACGCGCGCTCCACGTTGGAAATTTGTATGGGAGTGAATCTGTGAAACCATTACATATGTAAGATAATGAGTAAGAGAGAGACAGAGGATATATTTTCTCTCTCTTCCTCTCTCGAATATAAAAATATTCCTTCTGTATATATAATTTAATATTATATAAAAAAAAAATACACATAATATTATACATATAATAAAATATTTATTAATATTATTATTTATGTGATATGTTTTGTATTATTTATTAAATGTTCATAATTAAATGTTCATAATAATCTCAATAAATCACTGTATGATCCAGAACTGTCAATTTTGAAATATATTTGTGTTATGTCCTCGGTAGTGTAGTAGTCAGTATCCCCGCCTGTCACGCGGGAGACCGGGGTTCGATTCCCAGTCGGGGAGGACTTTTTATTAATATTATTACATTATTGTCATTTTTAAATACTCATGGATATTGCATTTTAATTTGTATTGTATTATTATATATGGAATTATGTTGCACTGTATTGTAGCGTATTTTTTTTTATGTATAATATTGTCATTTTTAAATACTTATGAATATTGCAGTTTAATTTGTATTGTATTATTATATTGTAATAATAAATAAAAGTAAAAATAATCATATTATAATGATTATTTTTACTTTTATTATCTGTTCATTTTGAAAACGGGTCATCACTTTTACAAAAAATTTCAGTTTCTAGGTCTTTTAAAATTAAAAAATATAAGTTTATAATATTCATCGGTTTGTGTGACAAAAACACTTAATTTCCTAATAGTAATAAAGACAAGAATTTTTTTACCTCTTAGTAAATTTCAAAAAAGTGGAGTTGAATCCTTTTCAAAACTGATTCAATTATACACAAAACAAATGCAACACGCAATACACATACATGTAATTTAAGTAAATACATATTATACAAACAAATAATACAAAAAAAAACACACAAAACAGTCAGAATTTGAGATTCCGAGGAAAAAAACACCACCCTCAGATTTTTTCAACCAATAACAGACCAGCCTAAAGATCGAAGCCAAGTCAGTCAATCATCAATTTTGGAAAGAACATAATCTATTAACAATATTAATCTATCAACTTGTTGGTTATACATTTTTGTAGAATGTTAAATAATCTTTTTGTTTTGAAAACCATTTTCGGAGTGGATATCGAAACGTCAAACGATATTTAAAAATGTAATTTTCATTACAATAAATTTTGGTTTAACCCCATATAAACATAATATTTAAAAAAAATTACAATTTATCTAAAAATGGACAAACAAGTGTAGAAATGGATTAAATTAAAAAGAAACTTTAAAAATTTGGAAACAAACAGCAAGAAATTGATAATATCCACACTTATTTATCCACCCCGTAGGTGTGATTAGAGAACCCAAGCAAATGTTTGCTAGTAATTTCCCCTTGTGCACTTTTTCGAGTATGTACGACGAGGTGTAGGCAAACATTTCCTCCGCCGTTGTTATCTGGTGCTCTAAAAACTTTTCAGTTAAACTCAACTAGGAACGAACACACATTCCGACTCTCTATCGCGTTTCAATGTACAATTAATTTGCCCATTTAAAAAACCTTTTGTTTCGCCTACATTGATTTTCTGCATACGTCAGTGGGGTACCATCATCAGACAATGTGCCCACAAAAGGGTATGGAGATTATTCTTCGTTACCTAGATGTAGAACAATGTACATGGTGTAACGTTATAAACGTCACATGTTTGTTATTTTTCTTTAAATAATTATTTTATTGCAATTTCGTTTAATTTTATTCATATATTAACTCGTCTCTTTTATATTACTATTTTTATTCTGAAAATAGTTGGCGCACAACTCTTCGATCCACTAAATATCCTATTTAATCTTTATTTTTCATTTTCAACGTTCATTTATTTCAGTTATATTCCCTGTTTTCAGACCCCATGATATCCGATAAAATAGAACATAATAAATTTTTATGCCCTACTTCAGCCAAAAAAAAGTATATCTGTCAGTTGGCTACTCCTGACTTCTGTCATGTCAGTTGTACTTCAAAATAGAAAGGGAAATCTTTTTTATAAATATGCTTCATCTATAAAAAGACCATAACCGAATATATCACAAACTGGACATAGACGTTAATGATACACAATTTGGTTTTCGCAAAGGCCTAGGAACGCGTGAAGCTCTTTTTTCACTTAATATACTGATATAAAGATGTCTGCACGTCAATCAAGATATATACGCATGTTTTATTGGCTATAATAAAGCATTCGATAAGTACGACATGAACAATTAATGAATGTCCTGAAATCAAAGAATATTGACTACAACGACCTCAGGATCATATCAAATTTATACTATAAACAGAGAGCAAAATCACGTGTTAACGAACAGCTGTCAGAAGAAATTGAAATTAGACGTGGAGTGAGACAGGGATCCGTATTGTCGCCAATCCTTTTTAATGCCTACTCCGAAGAGATCCTGAAAAAAGCTTTTGAGGCTGAAACAGCTGAAATAAAGGTAACTGGAGTTCCCATTAACAGCATTAGATATGCGGACGACACTGTGATCTTAGCCGAAAATATTGATTTTCAGGACTGGTAACCAGAATAGCGGAGTATGGAAAAGAGTACGGTCTAACATATAAAAACAGATACTTAATCAAAGAACCAAGAAGAATCAAGAACGTTGGTTAAATATATGTCACCACGCAAAATGATCTGAGAGTACGATAATTTGCAATGCCTGCTTGATATAGAATATTTCTGACTTATATTTAAAACATATGCGAAAATGCTAGGCAAAACAACTACTTAACGACAACAATTAAATCAAATCACAAAAAGATGTCAGAAATGTGAAGCAAAAGGCAAAAGCAATTTTGTGTATTAAAGAATCAAGCTAAAATTTTTGTATTACAGAAAATTATTCTACCAGTAAATTAAATAGAAACTTATTTAAAAAATGAGCATGTTTTTAGTTATTACCAGTTTTTTAATAGTTGCAATTTAAATAATTACATTTGTACAGAAAATTTGTATTTCTGTTACGTCGACTCTCCGTAATCCGTGCCAAAACAACCACCGACACTGGCAACTTGCATTTAATACTAAACCAACTCTTTTTATTTTTCAGGGCATTCCGAAGCAGACCGTTTCCGTTATTCTGCTATCGCTGTAACTGTACGTCTCTCTGTAGGGCTGCAGTTGAAGCTGAAGCTGATACTACGCTTTTACATAATTAATTTCATACTCGGCTTCGTTTTGTTCAATTACAATTAAATTATATCTTTCGGTGTGCGGAGTATGTCGCGCGAACAATGTGATTATACGGGATGGATCGAGGAGAAATTTCTGGAGTGGCTACACTAATTATTGTTGAAAAGCTGTCAAGACTTCTTAGCCGTGTTAACAAGTTCCTCTTTATTTTCTTCAACTAAAGAATAAACTTTTTGACACAAAGTAATTTTTACAGTCCTCCCAATGAGAACAAAAGTATTTTATAGTCAAATTTTTTTGCCGAAAACTACGGCAAAATTTTCACTTTTTGAGAGATAGAGAACTGTTTGTAATTATAAGCAGTGATAAAACAATGGAAAAAGGTCAAATCCCTTTCACATTGTAACTCTTGAAGATCTCATTCAGATAAGAGGAGAAAAAGAACAAGCTAGATGTTAACTATTACATATATTGGCGGAAATGTTTCGTTTTGTATTTACAAAACAGCATCACTCCAAATCTACAAGAGTAACAATCTTTTAGAAGGATTTGCGGAGTTCTTTAAATTAAAAGAGAAGGCCAAAAATGACCTCTCAAGTTAAGTGAAAGGAGATAATAATGTAAAATGTGACGTACATGACCAGTATTACAATATCGATGGTAATTACAACCACCATTGTTACAAAGAATTGGTCATAAAATCAAAAATTCACAGAGTATAATCGTATTGGTAGGGTTACAATAACTTACTTAATCCATGTATGACAGATTTAAACAAGTAAAGTTGAAATATAAAAATAACCGTAACTCGTTAACTGTCAAGGCACTGTCAAGAAACGGGTCCAGGACGCCACGATATGAAAATCAAAATAATGAATCAAATATGCTGAAAAACTTTATTTTTAACATTTTCACGAGCTTTCCACTCATTTTTTTTGTAAAAAATTGTTTCGAGATATCTCGTGGTCGGGCGTCCCCGATCAGAATGGGTATTCTGACGCCTAACCACGAGATATCTCGAAACAATTTTTACGTGAGCTTTAGAGATTCCGATAGTTTTAGGCCGTTGTCACCGTCGAATCTCTGGTAGGATAGCCGAGTCTGCAGAACCACGTGTTTAATATCTCTGTCTCTGTGGAGTTGGCGTGCGATACAGCTGTGCGTCTTTTGTGTGTTTTATTGGTGAATTCGTTTTAGTTTTCGCGTTTTTTTATAAATAATGTCCAGAAAACGAGGCTTAACTTCAGAGGAACTGTGGAACTATGCTAACATGAATGAGTCTAAATGGGAAGAGTTCCTGACGGATAATTCAGATGATGACTAGAGCTATGAACTATCAAATGAGCAAGGTTCAACAAGTTCAATAAGTTCAACAGCAAGCGACGAGAGCCCTTTGTCACAATTACAATTGGAACAATCTACTCTAGAGCCAACTGCTGAAATATCCAACGAAGAAGAATGGTGTGATGTTGAGAATGACCCACCAACTTTTGATTTTTTACACAAGATGTTGTATGCAGCTCAAGAAATTCAGAAAAATACACCTACAAGGTCTTCTCGAATGAATAGATGGGTTGAAACTGACAAAAATGAGCTACGAGTATTTATTGCCCCTTTTGCTACACATGGTCCCATGTACTTTACCATCAATTGAACATTACTGGTCTCAAAATATTATGTATAAAATGCCATTTTGGAGGTTAGTAATGAGTAGAAATAGATTTCAATTACTATTACGTTTTTTGCATTTTGCCGACAACTCGGAATAAACAGAGGATCGATTATACAAAATAAGGCCAGTCCTCAGTCATTTTAACAAAATAATGGAAGAGAATTATGTTCCCGATAAATTTTTATGCATTGATGAATCAATGATCCTCTGGCGTGGTAGATTATTTTTTCGGCAGTACATAAAAAACAAAAAACATAAGTATGGTGTGAAACTATATGAACTGTGTGAATCCCATGGAGTGGTTCTGAAAATTAGAATTTATTGCTGCAAATCTGAAGCCAACGACGCCACTGTTAATATGGGACATACTACAGAGGTCGTATTGCACTTTTGCCTGGAAACCTAACATAATCAAGGATTACAACACTGGAATTTCAGGTATAGACCAGTCAGATCAAATGCTAAGCTACTACAGTGCTCTAAAAAAACCATAAGGTGGCCGAAAAAAGTAGCTTTGCATATTGTCGAAATATACATAAACAATGCATACTTGCTCTACCGTAAGTCAACATGCAGCAAAATAAAATCTTTAAAATTTCAAGAGATGTGTATTTCGATGCTCATTGGTGATAATATGCCAAAAGCTACACCAAATTCTTCAAACAAAATTTCATTACCTCGAAAGTATACCACCAACAAAAAAGAAACAACGACTAACAAGAGCTTGCCTCTTATGTACCACTCGTAATCGTCATCGAGAAACAAGATATAGATATGATGCATGTGAAGAAAAGCCTCCTTTATGTGTAGAACCCTGCTTCAAAGAATATCAACATGAATAGGACTGTTCTAGCACTTTTTTATTGAACTTTGTATGTTTCTTTTTCATTTTGGAATTTTCAGTTTTTGTCCTTTTACCATAACCAAAAATAATAAATAAATCTGTTTTCTGATGTCCACCTATATTTTAATAACCTTTTGTAGACGCCCCAATATAAAATCTCCATGCATATCCCACGAATAATCTCGTGCTCGGCGCCACGAAAAACATCTACAAAAACGAGATAACTCGTGGTTGGCGTCTAAGAACAGACAGCCAACCACGAGTTATCTCGTGCTTGGCAGTCAACGAGTTAAATTCTAAATGAAACTTGGAAATAAGACGCCTGGCAGTTATTTGAAGATTTAAACACAAGTAATGACACGTCTCTTTTAAATTTAAATTAAAAACCAATGTAGTTAAAAACAAAAAACATTTAATAGTAAAAATATCACATGATTACTAAAAAAACAATTAATAAATTACTTGTAAGAAAGTACTTAAAAGTGCATACCGGCAAAGTTGATGATTTTAGGCGTGTTTTATTGCCAGTATATAATTTCCAGTCGCCATTGTGGCGTTTTAATAAGTTATACCTCCCGTATGGATAATAATAATATACGTTAGAGGATTTGTGCTATCATTCTCAAAAGGACAGAGTATAATAATTTTTATTTCAAAAATTTTCTAAAAAAGAAATCCGGGTCGGTAATCCATTTATCAAAACAAATGTAAATGTAATTTTCATTAAAATCAATTTTGGTTTAACCCCATATTTTCTCAAGTTTTGAAGCAGCTGAATAAAATAACGGTCTAAATAAAAAAAATAGTTTCAGAATTACTCCAGTCGTCAGAGATGATAATGCCACTGAACCTCTAAAAATCATACGAACAAGCTGAATTTTGCTAAAACTATCAATTTTAGGACGCCAAAAAAGATACAAAAAAGTTTACCACTTTTACCCTCGGCTTTCTCCTAAAACCTCCCTCGTATAGGGGGAAAACGGAAAAAAATCGATTTACCAAGAATCTGTACGCCATAGAAAAAAATATTTCAAATAAAAAATGTAGCTAAGATAATTTTGAACAAAAATGTTCATTAGCATTTTTTGTGTAGGATGAACCGTTCTCTCAGAAACAACAATTTTTAATGTCAGTTACGCGCGCGAAATTAACGTTCAATAAAATTTGTATCAGCACGACGATAAAAATTCGATATATTTTGATCCAAGTGTCCTATCGACAAAAATCAAGATGCGTTTTAAAGATAAAGAGTGCAGCTTTTTTACGTAATTTTTGTATTTTGCCGGAAATAAACTCAGTTTTTATAAACGCGTTAAATAAATGTACGTGGCGCGATTTTTGCCAATTTTTATGATTCTCATGAGATCAATATAATTTATCCCTTTTATTAACCAGCTACTGTGGAGTTTCGATAACTAGAGCCCAATCTTTAAAACTTATAATATGAAATTTTAGTTTTGAGTTTTGGCAACAAATGTGAGGCATTTGAAATATGCATAAAAAATGCTAATTTAAACTTTCGCATTACAAACGATATAAAACATTTAAAACTGTCCTTTTTTAATTATGCTAGTACGTTTTTTAAAACTACCTATCTTCTGCTATGAATTACACTCAAAACTATCTTCTTGGAGGTATTTCCCATAACATGCGATTGTTTGTAATGTAAAAGTTTAACTTCTGTTTTTTATTCATATTTTAAATGCCTCATATTCGTTGCCACAACTCAAAATTCGTATTTCATGTAGGTTTTCAAGACTGGTCTCTAAAAATCAAAATTTCACTATGACCGGTCAACTAAAGTGATAAATTTTATTGATCTCACGAGAATTGTAAAAAAAGGCAAAAATCGCGCAACGTTTATTCTCGGAAAAATTCAGCTTGTTCGTATGATTTTTAGGGGTCAAATCTCTGACGAGTGGACTAAACCCCAATTTCGTTATATAAGTGTAAATAATGCAACCAGAAAAGACGTCCTATCCGTCTGACGGCTCATGCAGTAAAAATTTTCATTACCTATGTGAATATAAGTACTAATTTATGAAATTATTGCATGCATGATTATAATATCAGCAGGAAGAGTCATTTAATTGATAATAATTATAGTAGTAATAAAACAATTACTCTTTAATATATATATTAGGATTATAAAAGTCATCATTATCCATTGTATTTAACAAAATGACCTTATATTATTATTCAGTTTCAAACGAGCATTTAATATACACAATTCGTTCCTTCACCTCCCTCTCTTTATCACTCTTCGTATTATTTGGTTTACAATTTATTTTAATTAAACGAACATAAGACGATTATATTGTTTCATTGTGACTGAGTCCAAGCATTGTTTTCGTGTATTCCGGGACAGGGGCGATCAAAGAAAATTTCTATCGTCTTTCGGTATTGTTCAATTGTCTCTTGGCGTGTCCAAGGCGGCACGCGGTGCGACGGGGCGAGGCGCGCGAGGGAAGGACAAAGAAATAGACGATAAAGTCACAGTATTTAATTCCATGAGCGTCTAATCTCAAAGCCCGAGCTTTAATTTACTATATGAAATGGATTGCCAGAAAAGGACCGGACACATTTTGGTAAATTTATTGTCAATATGAATTGTGATGAATACTACGAAAAAAAATAGTAATTTAAGAAGGCCATCGAATCATTTATTTACACGCATCGGTAGTAGAATGGTCAACATTCAGAATGACCTGACATTTATGATTTGACATTTTCAATGTAAAGTTTGATAAGGCCTATATGCGTAAAAACTATTTTTGGGAAAATTCAGTAAACATGGTATTGAACACAGCAATTCTTAACAGTTATTACTTCTATATAGATGTTAAAGTAAACAGCTAGTCGCAAAATACTGTCAACTGCAAAATGAGCATTAGAAATGATGGTTTAACAATACACTGTGGACGATATGACGGCATGGTAGTTAAGGTTATGTAGAAAACTTATGGTTTTCACCAAAGTGCAAACATAAGCTGTGCTTCGAATACATGACAGAATCGTTGAACAGGTGTCATCCATCAGATGACATGTACTAATGAATGAATAGGAGTTACGATTCGACGAAAGAGGTCCTATCAAAAATTGAACAGTGGCATAACACCATAATTCTTCTTTACGTGCCATCTCCGCGACGAAGGTTGGCAATCATCACTTCTATTCCAACTTTTGACGCTACAGACAGAAAGAGTTCAGTTGAGCTGCATCCAAACCATTCCCTGAGGTTTCTCAGCCAGGCCATTCTTCTTCTACCTATGCTCCGCTTTCCTTTTACCTTACCCTGCATTATTAGTTGTAGGAATTCATATCTGTCACCATGTGTTATATGACCCAGATATTGTAGTTTTCTTATTTTGATGAAATCCGGTATCTCCCTGCTGTTCTCTATTCTTTTTAAAACTTCTTCATTGGTTATTCCATCTGTCCAGGAGATTCTCAGCATTCTTTGATATGTCCACATTTCAAATGCTTCAAATTTATTGAGACATTGTTTATTTAAAGTCCATGTCTCCACACCATACAAAAGAACAGAAAATACATAACACTTTAGTACTCGTTTTCTAAGATTTAGGCTGAGGTCTCTACAACATAATATTTGTTTCATATTATTAAATGCACTTGTAGCATTTTCTATTCTAACTCTAACTTCTTTGGTATAATCGTTTGATTCATTAATGTTTGCCCCCAAATAGTTATAATTCTGAACTCGTTCTATCGTCTTATTATTTACGTGTAGATTGATGTTTATATGTAGATACTTTTCTTTAATATAACCATGAATTTTGTTTTCTTTATGTTTAGTGACAGACCAAATTCTTCACTCGCTGCAACAACCTTATCTAAAATCGTTGTAGATCTGTAATATTTTCTGCTATTAGTATTGTATCATCAACATATCTAATTTCACGTACGGGTAGGCCATTTATTTTTATGTCTGCTAATTTATCTTCTAATGCTTCAAATGGTTCAAAGACATCAATAAACGTACATGTGTATGCCAAGGGTCAAATAATAGAACAGGTAAATTCCATAAAATATTTGGGAGCAAATATCAATAGTCAGTGTAATCCAAAAAAAGAAATCCTACCAAGAATCGAACAAGCAAGGAAAGCATTCATGAGCATGAAAACATTTTTTACAAGATCAGACGTTAGTCTGCAGCTTAGAATCCGAATGATCAGATGTTACGTTTTTTCTGTCTTACTGTATGGCTGTGAAAGTTGGACAATGGACTCTGAAATAGAAAAAAGAATAGATGTCTTTGAGATGTATATATACAGACGAATATTGAGAATTCCATGGGTACAAAGCAAAGAGTTACTAATGTTGAGGTACTTCGTCGCATGTGTAAACAAAAAGAATTACAAAGAACAATCAAAAAGAGGAAAATGCAATACTTGGGCCATGTGTTGAGAGGCGAAAGATATGAATTACTTCAAGGTATACTGGAAGGAAAAGTACAAGGCAAAAGATCAGTAGGAAGACGCCAGAACTCATGGCTGCAAGACTTGAGAAGAAGATTACTTATAGCTTTCAAAAATGCGCAAGGATTTTGTTATGGTACAAAGAGCTAGAAGAGGAAGAAGTACTCGGAGTAGCAGATCCAGATGGAGATTTTTGTTCGAAAAGTGTTCACGACACTTATTCGGAAGAAAATACCGAGGAGGAGGATGTGCCGAGGAAGTTATAGGATGTTACGATGATGATGAAGTTCCTTTTATGTTAGGAAAGACCGTACAAATGGCTGAAGAGAAATTTGTCCACCACAAACAAGAACTAGAGTAGAGTAAAACTGTAACAGAATGTTTTGAAATTTTTCTAACTGATTCTACAAATATATACACTGAAAATGTCAAGCCCACAGAACTACAATCGTGAACGAGATACCAAACAAACTAATCAATGTGAAATGAGAGCTCTATTTGGAATGCTATACCCTGTAGGGTTAGTAAATTAGGCAGACAAAATATAACAGATTGTTGGAGAACAGACGATACTGGGTGGATGCCATATATTGCACGATGTCTTACAATCGGTTCCAATTTCTTCTACGTTGTCTACACATTGATGATCTCAACAGTCGCCAAAAGCGAAGGTAAACTGATAAGTTGGTATTAGTACGAGATATTTATAAGAAACTGCCAAAAATCAGTAATATCTGGACCTGATCTCACAATTTACGAACAAATTGTAAGTTTAAGAGGCTAATGCCCTTTTAGGCAGTACATACCTTCAAAACCTGCTAAATACGGTATCAACGTCTTAGTCTTTAAGTAATATGTTTACTGTGGACCTCGAAATATACGCAGGAACTCAACGAGAAGGCCCCTTTCGACTATAGAATAGCCCATTAGAGTTGTCAAGCGATTCTTAAGTTCTATAAGAGGAACAAACCGTAATATAACTATGTACAATTGGTTTTCTAGCTCTCCACTAGAAATACAACTAAAGAATAGATTCAAGCCAACTATGCTCAGAACAGTAAAGAAAAACAATCGGGAGATAACTATAAAATTTATAAACACCACCGAAAGACCAGACTTCAGTAGTCAGTTTGCATTTTATAAACACTGTACGATTGTATCTTTTATCCCAATGAAGAAGAAAAATGTCCTCGTATTATCCACAAGCCATACAGATGACAGCAAAGACAAGCATACTGACAAACCCACAATGATAGTGGACTATGACCATTCTAAGTTAGGAGTCGATGTTGTAGATCCAATGTTTGGTTCTTATAATGTCGCCAGAAACAGTAGGAGATGGCCCTTAACTATTTTTTTTTTTGATATTATGAATATAGCAGGAATAAATGCCTTAGTATTATTCCAAATCAATAACCCGAACCTGAGTGTTATACGGCGCGATTTTTCACGCAGCTTAGCTTTGGACCTGATGAAGCCGCAGATTAGAAAAAGATTTTGCAGTCCTAATTTTTCGAAACAAATGAGGGAAAATGCAGATTTTTACTTGGAACCGAAGATCACTAGGAAGAAACTTCTGCAGAAACAACTACATCCCAACCAAAGAGGGCCAAAACAGAAAATGGTCGATGCTACATATGTCCTCAAAAAAGTGACGATAGAACAACGGACTATTGTTCCCTCTGAAATAATTGGATTTGCAAAGAATATCAGAAAGAACCACCTGTAGTCTGCTTAAAATGCACAACAGAAGAAGATGAATGATCTGTTTACCATTTTATCCAACTTTAATTTTTGAAATGTATTTATTCGCTTTTAACAAAATATAAGGTTGTCTAATGAATATAATTAAATAAATAAATTAAATAAATAAAAAAAACTTTATTTTATATAAAAACGGCAATTGAATATACCGGGTGGTCCAATAAGCCGATCTCTCGGCTATATATCAGAAACTATTCATGTTATAATTTTAGGAGAAAAAATTCCTTAGTAAAAGTGGCCAAGAGAAACCGCTGGAAATAACTTTCAAGTTTCTGGGTTAACCGCTAGGGGGCGTAACCTGCGAAGAAAACTTTGAAAACCAGTTTTTTGGGAAATATGTCCAATTATACCAAGTGTTAAATAAGTAAACTAGAAAGAGGCCTAAATTCTGCAAAAAGTTGTTCCAGTACTTTTTTTTTATTTTTTTCAAATAAAGGGTGGGGGAGAGTGGGAAAGTATTTGTGGATAAATACCTATAACTTTGGTTTGGATCAACCGATTTTAACGAAATTAGTGTCATTAGAAAGAATGTGGAATATTTAATTTACATCTACTATAAAACAATTGCATTTAGTTTTAATTGTCATAGGTAGAGGGTACTTACGGATGGAAAAAAATAGAATTTGTTTTTCTTTTATCGAACTCGAGATATGAATAAAAACGCATAAACATAAGTAAGTAAAGTATTGAAATAATAATTTTTTTTATAGCAGAAGAATCTTAATGTTGATACCTATTTTGACCATTGTTATTTCATATGATTAAAAATAGTGTTTTCGAAACTAAGTAGGCTACGACAATGAATTTGACGGGGAGTTCATATTGTTTATTTATTGACAGCAATCAAAACATTGTTAAGAAGTGTTATATTATAATTCGAATTGAAGAGTGCACTTTTTTCAATAGATATTAATATTGGTAATATTAGTAATTAATTATCAGTACTAATAATTCGTGATGAGTATATCAAATGCAGAATTGTATGATATGATCGGAGTTTATTTCGAATGTCACCAAAATGCCGCTATTGCCTCACGTATATATTCTGTAAGATATCCTGACAAGAGACATTATGGCAAAGAAGTATTTGAAAGAAAGGCAAGAAGTTTTGAATAAAATCCTTTATAAAAAGGTATATAAAAAACCCAGTTGGGCTATGTTAAATTGGCAAAACGTTTTCGGAATAAGTATTCCATCATCAGTACCAAGTTAATACATGGATGTAGCCACTAAATATGGGGTTACAAACCCTTTAAAAATTGCTAATTTAAATTTAGTTTACATAATGTCTGTTTTACAATTTAGATGGTAAAGTAACTTTACCATCTAAATTGTAAAACAGACATTATGTAAACTAAATTTAAATTAGCAATTTTTAAAGGGTTTGTAACCCCATATTTAGTGGCTACATCCATGTATTAACTTGGTACTGATGATGGAATACTTATTCCGAAAACGTTTTGCCAATTTAACATAGCCCAACTGGGTTTTTTATATACCTTTTTATAAAGGATTTTATTCAAAATTTTTAATATATGGTATACAGCCAAACACAGGAACTTAGTTTCCTTGTGGAAAGGCAAGAAGATTAAGAGAAACTGGTAGTTTTCATCGTCCTTGTTTTAAACGACGTAGTAGAGGTATGACCGAAGATAATTCAATCAATGTTCTTGCTTCAATTCAACAGAATCCACATATAAGTAATCGGCAAATCTCTAAAGAATTAAACATACCCAAAACTACTGTTCTAAGGATTTTAAAACATCACAGGTTGGTTTTTCATATTATAAAGTGAACGTTTAGGTCAGAAACTTGGAATTCCCTTTAAACTTTAGATTCAACTGTTATTTTAATATTCCGATAAAAACGGCAACAGGACGCTTTTATTCTTTTATCCGTTTCTTAAAAATACTTATGCACAATTTATCTTGTGAACCAATTGTGGATTTTTCAATATTTTTTGAGTCTTAGTAAATATAGTGGTTTCTTTTTCACCAATATTTTTGTTGTTCTGTTTTTTAGACTGCATCCTTATCATGTAGTTCTCCACCAAGCTTTACATGAGAGAGATTTTGATGCAAGCTTGATGTCAAAGATTTTGTGGACAGACGAGGCTACATTTAATAGTGCGGGTGGTGTTAATCTGCATAGTATGCATTATTGGGCCGAAGAAAATCCGCACTGGATACATGAGGTGCAGGTTCAAGATAGATGGAGTCTTAATGTTTGGTGTGGTATAGTTGATGGAAAGATCGTAGGTCCATATTTCTTTGATAGAACTTTAAATGGTGAAACATATTTGGATTATCTGGAAAATCAGTTGCCTGTTTTATTGGGAGATATTTCCTTACAAAGAAGAGATATGATATTACAACATGACGGGTGTCCTGTGCACTTTTCCAGACAAGTTCGAGATTATTTATATGCAAGTTATCCAAATAAATGGATTGGAAGGGGAAGTATATTTTCATGGCCAGCTAGATCTCCAGACTTAACATGTCTGGACTTTTATCTGTGGGGAAGATTGAAGGACTTAGTGTACCAAACTCGACCAACCACGCGAGATGACATGAAACAGCGCATTATAAACGCAATAAATAGTATATCAACAGCTAAGATTAGAGCAGCTGTTATGTCTACGCGCGAAAGATTACATCTTTGTGTGGACAACGATGAAAAACAATTTGAACATTTAATTGGACATTAAATTTTAATGATCGAGATATTTGTATGATATTTCACATATTTAATTTTAAGTTATAATAAAGGGTGAGTCAATACTATAAATACTTATGTTTATGCGTTTTTATTCATATCTCGAGTTCGACAAAAGCTATCAACATGCGGTTTGCGCCATTTTATTACGAATTTAATCCAGTTCCATGATAATTTACAATAAATAGGTGTTACCATTAAACATTTTTAAGAAAAACAAATTTTAATTTTTTCTATCCGAAAGTACCCTCTACCTATGACAATTAAAACTAAATGCAATTGTTTTATAGTAGATGTAAATTAAATCATCCACATTCTTTCTAATGACACTAATTTCGTTAAAATCGGTTGATCCAAACCAAAGTTATAGGTATTTATCCACAAATACTTTCCCACTCTCCCCCACCCTTTATTTGAAAAAATAAAAAAAGTACTTAAACAACTTTGTGCAGATTTTGGCCTCTTTCTAGTTTACTTATTTAACACTTGGTATAATTGGACATATTTCCCAAAAAACTGGTTTTCAAAGTTTTCTTCGCAGGTTACGCCCCCTAGCGGTTAACCCAAAAACTTGAAAGTTATTTCCAGCGATTTCTCTTGGCCACTTTTACTAAGGAATTTTTTCTCCTAAAGTTATAACATGAATAGTTTCTGATATATAGCCGAGAGATCGGCTTATTGGACCACCCGGTATATTTTAGACCTAATTTATCCTGAAACACACGTGTATCCCATGCGACCGCTCATGTATTACGTTATTATGCGAGTAATCTAGGATTAATATAATGTTCCAGAGATGTCTAGATATGAACCAAGCCATCTAGTTGTGCTTTATTGACTCTAATAAAGCCTTTGATAATGTTGATCATCATGATCATCTAATACAATAATAATTGTTACTGAAAAAACCTAGATACAAGAGATATCAATATTATTTCCAACCTTTATTAAGGCCAAAGACCTGCAGTATAAATAGATGGAAATAGAACCGAAGATATAGAAATAAACAGTGAGATTTGTCAGGTTGTGTGCTTTCGCCAGTCCTTTTTAACATATACTCGAAATACATTTTGAATAAAGCCTTGGATGATCAAAATTATGGCGTTAAAATTAACGGAAGCTCAATGAATAATATGAGACCTGCAGACTACACAGTACTGATAGCCGAATCGCTTCAAGGCCTATAGGTACTTGTTAATGCAATTGTTAAAGCTAGTGAAGAGTACAGTTCCTCACTAAATACAAACAAAACAAAATTTATGCTTGTAACAAAATCGGTATCTGTATTGGATATATAACCCTAGAATTAAAGATACGGCTTATGAGATATTAGGTTCTATCAGTGCTATACTACGGAATGGATTCGTGGACACTAAAGAAGAACGACATTAAGAAAATAGAAGCTTTTGAATTCTGGTTGTATCTTAGAATATTGCGAATTTCATGAATACATAGAAAAAGTTATAATAAATATTAAAAAGAGAAAACTGTATTATCTTGGACACATTTTGAGAGGTGATAAATACCAACTGCTTCAACTTATAACGCAGGGAAAAATCAGCGGAAGAAGATCAATAGAAAGTAAAAGATATCTGCTTGAATGGGTCAACACCACTAATAACTATTTACTTAGAACCTTGGTCTCGAAGGTGCGAATAGCTTTGATGATTGCCAACCTTTGCAACGGAGACAGCACTTGAAGATGAAAGTCACTATGAAAGGCACCTTAGCGTGAAAAGTGTCTCTTCTAATTATTTATTTTCAATTTAAGTTAAGCTAGTTAGGAATAAAATGAACAGTATGCATAGTGGTAAATTTATTGTTTACATCCGTAATAGAGTTTTTTAAACATTACTATATTGAATATTGTAGCAAACCGTACGAGTTACTCTAAATTTATCATGGCTGAATAGATTAAGTAATACAAAGCCATTGCAAGTTTCCAAACATGCTAAAATGAATAGAAAATATTAGCAATTTATTATGACAACGATATTTACGCCACTGTATTTAGAGTTCCTCCAGTTTGAAGTAACTATAATTTCATAGAAGTAAATTTAATAATAACGTATTAAATATTGCTTCACTAATTGGTTACAACATTAACTTACTGTTCTTTTAATTATATTGTCATTACTGCAAGATTAAGTGTTTAAGGTATTATAATAAAATATATGCAGATCGCCTTTTTTTAACTTAAATATTTTCTTTATTTTATTCATCTAGATGTAAGTAAGTAAATATATACAATAAACTATATATTTACTGAATATGACCAAACCATTTTAAAAATAAACCTCATGCCAGCTTAAGAAATTTAATCTCAGTTTAGATTTGAATGTACCTCCAGAAACTATTCCACAAAATCAGCTAAGAGTCTCCTGATATCACAATACCTGCAATTGGTTAACGACCTACTATATATAATATATATATATATATATATATATATATATATATATATATATATATATATATATATATATATAGTGGGTTAGGATGTCAGTTTATGTCAGTAATTTATATTACTGATATATAAACAAAATTTATAAACCGGTCCTGAAGATGTGGAGGAGAAGTAAAGACCCCGAGCTGGTCTTATGCCAGGATTTGGCAATTCTATTGTTTTCCCTTTGTGACTTTAAAGGATATTAGATTTCGGTGTGGTAATTAGACGCTATCAAAGCACAATACGGTAGAGGTCACGAAACACTAAATGAGAAAAGAGATGAAATGGATAAACGAGAATTTTACGAGAATTGTTTCAATATAATCGAGAAATTTAGAAGCTGTTTCGAAATTGATTATTCGATGCAAAAGACAAGATGGTTTATAATGAAGTACAAAAGAAAAGCCATAATAAATTAAGTATGAAACATACTGTACATTCTATAGTGAGGGGCAAAATTATGGAATAAATTCATTTTTTCCAGAATAGGCGACTTTGGAGACAAATCCTGAAACAGGTCGATTTTTATTTTTAATAAATATATATATATATATATATATATATATATATATATCACTATCATACTAGTGACATTATCCATTTGGGCGTGATGACGTAATTGAGGTTTTTTTAAATGAGAATAAAAGTCGTGTCCAAGCTCATTCGAAAGGTTATTTAATTATCTATTTATTCATTGAACACAAATAACACAAAGAATCGAAGTATTGATTATGGTTGAATATGGAGATAAAACGCAACAAGAATTATGTAATTTATTTAATATAAAATATCCTACTACGCCTGTCATACAATCAACCGTTAATAAAATTGTTAGCGAATCCATAAATTAATTCAACACAAATTGCATCTGGTCTATTTTACATGTAGATACTAAAAAAACAGAAATATCATCCGTATAAAATTCAGAATATCCAGACAATTAATGAAAAAGATCTAGATCGCTGAATGCAGTTTTGCGAAGTAATGCAAGATTTTGTAATCAAAATCCACGTTTCATTCGTCAAATCCTTTTTTCTGATCAAGGAACCTTCTGTTTACCAAGCAGTCCTCATTGGATGACTGAGGCACATAGCACCCTCAAAAAGTAAACGAATGGGTGGTGATAGTTGAGGAAAGAATTATAGGTCCTTTTTTCTCCGTGGACCCTCGTACGGGGCAAAGATATTGTGTTTTTTTACAAAATGAACTTACAGCACCTCTGGATTTTGCACTTCCTGTTCGTGATTTTTTAAACATATGTTTAAAAAGAATATGTTTAAAAATACGAAGACCACTACAGTGGCCACAGGATCCCATATGTTAGACCACTTGATTTTTCTTATAGCGTTACTTAAAACCAAAAGTTTACATCAATAGACCACAAAATTTACAAGAATTAAAACATAAAATTGATTTCAAATTCGTAATATAACTTCAGAAATTATACACTATGTTCAACAAGATTGTCGTCGTCGGTTCAATTATTTACCGCCAAGAGGTAGGTGGGTGACAATTTGAACATTTAATTTAAGTGAAAAGTAATTTTTATTTGTCAAATAATGTTTTTTTCTCTAAATTAACGTAATTCAAATATTTTTTGGCTGCCCTGTATGAATAATTAGGTTAATGTTTATACCATTTACTATCGTGTGCTTTACTTTCATAACTTTTATAATTCTGATGTTAATAGCTTTCCATTCTTAACCTTCCTTCTGTTTTTCTCCAACAGTAGACTTCACTACCTTCTAGCATTTCTGTTGACTGTTAATTGACATACCTCTGTGCTATAAATGATAATACTTCCAACCATGGTCTTAGAACCTTAATTGAAATTTATATTCCATAGTATCCCATTAAGTAATGATATGGCTTATCTTTTTTGTGTATTTAGGATTTAATGCTACGCCCAGTGTTTTGTTTTGTGTGAGTTTTATTCCTAACTATGCAGTATTTTATCCCCTCCGTTATTTTCAAATTCTCCAAATTTTATGAAAATAAAGAAGCTGATGGTCCCATTTCTGATAATTCGCCTAATAGCATATCACTAACAATTAATACGTATATGCATTATACACATTACCAATCAATAACCAACTTACTGAAGATGCAGAGAAACTAACCGTACATATACAACATGCAGCAGAACAATAGAAGAACAATACCAAACAAATGTTAAAAAACCATGGATCAAAACCCAAAGAAGTTCGAAGAAATAAGAATGTATTAAACCTCACTGAACAGTTAAGAAGAGAAATGGACAAAGTTAAAAATGAATCAGTAAATCAATATCTAAATAATCTGGCAGATGATCAAATCACTGACTACCGCTATGGAAATGTACAGAAAGAAAATAAACAGACCAATTCAACAGATTCCGCCAACCCAAACAGAAGATGTAACATGAGTACGCGTAGAAAAACAAAAAGTTGACGAATATATTCCAAAATCACGATATGGAAAATAATGATCAAGCCGAAAAGTAAGATGATGACGATACAGAACACGAAGTTTCTGTATTGTCACCGGGGTTACCACCGAGTTACCACCCCCAACATAGTATCAAAAGTATACAAAAATAATATCAATCCAAAAAGATCCCGGGATTTGACTTAATAACAGAAAAAATACTACAAAAATTACATAGGAAGGCCATTGCAAAACTCATAATTTTCGATATTGTTCTGAAGCTATTTTCTTGTGGCATTTTAAATTAATTACTATTTAAATGGGAATAAGCCACAATTAAAGGTTAAAATACGTTTATTGACGTTTCAATTTCCACTTCGGAAATCGTTCTTTAAAGTCGTCCACGATTTCTTTCCACGACTTTAAAGTCGTCTACTTTAAAATGTATAATGTATGTCTGAATTGTCAATATAGATGAGTCAGATAAAATTAAATTGTTAGAAGAATTTTTCACTAAGTAACAAAAAACAAAATTTGTTTAATTAACTGTTTGTATTTTGAGAACGATTTCCGAAGTGGAAATTGAAACGTCAATAAACGTATTTTAACCTTTAATTGTGGCTTATTCACATTTAAATAGTAAATAATTTTCAATAATGCAGCATTCAGGCTACAGATTGTATTAAGAACGTGAAGACAACTGAACAGCATGATTCTGAAGCTGGAAAAACTAATTAATAAAGAAGAATCATACAGACCAATGTCATTGTTAACAATTATCTCCAAACTATACTGCGCAGCATAAGTTAGGGATATTGCCAATATAATGGTGATGGTGTTTCAGTCTGCATCAATTATTTGTAAGTAAACAATTAAAAATTATTATAGTTATTAAAAACGTGAAAATTTGAGACTTTGTCAAGAGAATCACACCAAAAAACATTCTAAGTATTGACAAAGCACCTGTGCAGCCATTGAAAATGACCTTTGTTCTAGATGGGGTAAACTTTTTAAAAACTACTTCACCGATTGTACCCATCATTCTCAAATGTAAGTAGTAACTACATGATGTACTAACTACTGATGAAGCCATAAAACACAGAATAACCAAAGGGAGACAAGTTAAAGGTGCATTGCAGTTATCACAAAAACTTAAAGGTAACCTATTGGCAGTTGAAATGGATTTTTGGAGAAGAGCAGCGGGAAAGTCAGGATTAGAACATAAGAGAAATGAGGACATAAGGAATCAAATGAATGTACAAAGATCAATTATAGAAGACATCGAAAAACAACAATTAACATGGTACGGACATATTAGACGTATGGGGGAAGAAAGACTACCAAAAAAAATATTAGAATGGATACCACCAGAGAAAAGAAAACGAGGACGACCACCAACAACATGGATGCAAGGAATTTCAAAAGCAATGTCAGCAAGAAATCTATCTGAAGAAGACTGGCAGAATAGACAGGCTTGGCGAACGGGAACCCAAAGGCGGATTACGCTATGAACGGGATATATATATATATATATATATATATATATATATATATATATATATTATATATATATATATATATATATATATATATAAGAAATACTGGATATTATTGACTGTCGATATAAACAAACAACACAGTTTATTAGGGCTGCAGTCAGTAGGTTTGGCCGGGATGTTATAGAAACACTCTTTTGACTTTTGGTCGAGCTTTCGGAATTCTTTTATTCCTTCTTCAAATCAAAACATCTGTCAACTGTCAAAACATCAGAAATAAAATAGAGATTTACTTTTACATATACACACCGTAATACACCTGCATACAAAACATGTTGCATACTATCAAGACAGGTTTAAGATACTACCTCCATTAATATAATAGCAAGAACTCCTAATTACTTTTTAATCACACTATTTTTGTTTTTTTTTTCTGTTCTCTATGGATCAGTCAAAACACACCATGAAAAGATGTCACTAACAAAATTTTAAAATTTTAACTTTCCAACTAAATTTTAAAATGTATATTGTCCATTATTTTAAATGTTATATTTTATATGTGTGTTTTTAATGTTGAGTGCCGTAGCTTTAGAAAAATAATCTCAACGACTAGTAAGTTGTAATGACAATTTGAGATATGTTGTAAATATTTACACTTTCTTCTAATTACAGTGCCTTGAAGAAGGAATAAAAGAATTCCGAAAGCTCGACCAAAAGTCAAAAGAGTGTTTCTATAACATCCCGGCCAAACCTACTGACTGCAGCCCTAATAAACTGTGTTGTTTGTATATATATATATATATATATATATATATATATATATATATATATATATATATATAAAGTAGTAACTACATAAAAACTTACATTATGATTGTTTTTTCACAATATTGAAATGAACGAAAACAGTCGCTTTTTTTAATTATAATAATTATTTAGTGATTTTTCGGCTTCGTTTCATAGGATAATAAACTAGAAACAACTTGTAAATTTAATTTAATTTAATTATTTATTTCTTTAAATAAAAAAAAACAAGAAACTAGTATTATTTGTTGATGTAGATAAGTTACCTAATTGTGTGTGTGTGTGTGTGTGTGGAAGGATAATGGCACGGAATCAAGTCCATTTGCCACAGAAAGTTGTATACAGAACTTTTCTTATAATATGAATACAAAGTTGTGGGTTTGCTGCTTTAAATTTCTATTTTTACTTCTTTAATAAAATTTACTAGAAGTTCTAAAGTGTTTCTATTGGCAGTTAATAAAATGTGTGATAGATTTAATGGAAGAAAATATTTCATTTTAATTAGTTTACGAATTAAATCATCTGATTTTTTTAAATGTTTTTTGCAACCGAAGAATATATGGTTGAGATCTCCGTAAGAGTTCTGATCACAACTACAGGCCGATGACTGTATAATGCCCAGCTTAGCAAGGTGCGATGGAAATCGCCCATGATTTATTTTAAGTCGAAAAACACTTGCCGAAAAGAATTTTGACGTGGAATAGTTGAAAATATATTGGGGTGGAGATGGTAGGGTTGGATGTATTTTAAAATACGTATTTTGTGAGTTCTCTACAACGTTTTCCCACTGTCGTTCCCATTTTAACATTATTTTATTTTTAATCAAATTAGAGATGTTACGTATTGTACAAATATTACAATGAACTCCGTTTTGTACTGCCTCCTTGGCCAAACTATCAGCTTTTTCATTACCTAGTATACGTATATGGCCTTTGACCCATACAAATGTTATATTTAATTCTGCTATCAATTTTTTTAAATTGCATAAGGTTACCTAATTGATTTATACAGTTTTATAATTTTTGTATTATTGTTTATTTAATATTAAGCTATATCCCTAACTTATGCCTCGTTAATTAGAAAATACGGGTAACAAGAATACAATCTATACTTGATCAAAATAAATGATTCCACTCCATCGGTTTAGATTCCATAACAACCAATTAACAATAGATCAATTTTCATATACATAGCAAAAACATTTGATAAAATGTAACACAAAGTGGTGTTACTAAAAATCAAGAGCTACATTCGCTACGTCCAGCTAATACACTCATACTAGAAAAATAAAACCTTTAGAATGAAACAAGAAAGCGAATATTCAGAACTAAGTCTGATCAAAGCAGAAATCTACAGGGCAGTATTTTGGGAACAATACTGTATTTATTATCTACTTGTGATATTCCTATTACGGAAAATGTTAAACTGGTCACATTTACAGACAATAATGCAATACTAATGGTTGCAGAGTCATTCGAAGAGACGACAAGGCAGACAATTTTGGTTCATCGTAGGATTAGTTGTATTGTTTTATTTTAATGAAAAAATATATCCAATATTTAGTTGCAAGTATCAGAGTTGTTTCCCAATACACACGTACTAAGGCTTTTTTATATTTTTGTCT
This sequence comes from Diabrotica undecimpunctata, assembly GCF_040954645.1. Classification (NCBI taxonomy): domain Eukaryota; kingdom Metazoa; phylum Arthropoda; class Insecta; order Coleoptera; family Chrysomelidae; genus Diabrotica; species Diabrotica undecimpunctata. The sequence goes on from NC_092803.1 coordinate 26,761,573, forward strand.
ATCATATTGCCCAATCAACTTCATTGTGATTTATTCCTAGTCTGTATTGTCACTATTAGTAAGTCAATAACGTATCGAGGATATAACATTTATGTTTTAAGATTACATACATATATTATCAGAGTTTGGTATTAATGTTATAAGAATAGCTATGATGATAACCAACCTTCGATAGAGGAAGGAATCACAAGAAGATGATCATGTACCTTTTTGCAATATGTTAGAATTGACAAAACTTTCCTTAATAAGTGACTTCTTTTCCAGCCATTATTGTTACATCATATCCATAGCAGAATTGATATTAAGAGATTAAGGGAACGACAAACAAAGGAACAAACTGTAAAAACTCTTACTGAAAATCTACGTAATGCCCAAGAACTGAATAAAAGTAGTTATAACATTGATCAGAAATGGGAAAATATAAAAGTAGCAATAATTAAAACAGTAAATGAAAACCTAAAACCAAAGAAAAGAAGACATAAAGACTGGATGATTGAAGAAATATTGATTTATGATGACATATATATAATAATGACTATTAATAAATGAAAGGAAATCATTTAAAACAAAAAATCCAATTAAATATAATGAAACTGATCGATTAATTAAAACGAGAATAAAAGAAGCTAAGGAGAGAACCTTTACATGAGCAGTGCCAAGAACTAGAAGAAATTGAGAAAAAATATGACTTTTTTAACATGCATAAAACAATTAGAGAATTAACAGGAATGAGAAAAACACTTTAAACTAGGCAACTAAGAGATGCTAACCAAAAGAATTTAGGGATGATACTGGGCCTGACATTATACGAGAAGAAATTGAATATGCAATGAAACAAGCTAAAGGTGGTAAATCTCCCGAGTCTGATGAAGTGCCTATAGAATTACTCAAAATTGTGAATACTGAATCTATTGATCTTCTTTTGGATCTATTCAATACCATATATAGAACAGGTATAATATCTAAAGAACGGCTCCAATCAACATTCATACTGCTACCCAAAAAAGCCAATGCAAGGGAGTGCAATGAACATCTTATATGAACATCATAGCCTTAATGAGTCATGTCTTGAAATTATTTTTAAAAGTAATTCACAATAAAATACATAAGAAATTAGATGAAGGCATAAGTAATACACAAATGGGATTTAGGAAAGGACTCGGAACACGAGATGCACTGTTTAGTAAGTGTTCTTTCGCAGAGATTCTTAGATATAAATCAGGAAGTATATGCCTGTTTCATTGATTTTGAGAAGACATTTGACAAAGTGCAGCATAATCGGCTTAAAGAAATTTTATTAAATAAAAACATAGACAGTAGAGACATTAGAATCATATGTAACCTGTATTGGAACCAAACAGAAAAAGTGAAAGTTAAAAATAAACTGACAGAGGATATCCAGATTCGCCGTGGGGTCCGCCAAGGGTGTATTTTATCACCCTTGTTATTCAATTTATACAGTGAAGCCATCTCAGATTTTAATAGTCTCATTATATATTCTTATTTATGAACTGTTGTTGGTGTTAATCGAATAGCTGTGTGTTGTAGTCGATGGAGTTTTCTTTCAGTTGTTTAATTATAAACATTGCGTTTGTTCGAGATTCTATTTCCTGGGAATCCTTGGTATTTATCTATATTTGAAATTCGTTCTAGTAATTTCAATTCAACATGTTCGTAATTAACTTTATCGTTGTAGGGGAGAGGTATAGCGATATTTTTATGCCAGTCATCAGGGACTACTGTCGATTTAAAGATTTCGTTGAAAAGTATAACGAATTTTTTAGCTAGTTCTTGTCTATCATATTTTAACATCTCGTTAGGTATGCCGTCTGGGTCTGAGGACTTCTCATTTTTTTAACGTTTTTAGTTCTTATATAATATCTGAGGTTTGAACTATTATAGCTTCGTCAAATACTTTTTCTGGTATTTCAGCATCTTTTTGTGCGTAACAGAAAGCTTTAAAACAAACGTTTTAAGTGTTTCTCGAGATTGATTTTCTTCTTCTTCTTTTTCTGTAGACATGACTCTGTCTTGAATGTGCCTCTAGTAAGTTGTCTCTCGTTCCATGGTTTTCGTGGTCTTCCCACTGATAGTTTTTCTATTGGGGAAACGTCTCTCGGTCGTTTTTACTGTTATATTTGTTGTCATTCGGCTTATATGACCGTTTCATTCTACGCTACTATTTCTTACCCAGTCCTTGATGTTCTCCACCTTGCATCTACGTCGTATATCTGTATTTCTAGCTCTGCCTGATAGTACATCGATTTTTCTAAGTGTTCTTCGGGATTAAATTTGTCTGCACAAATTCTTTACTGGTTTTGTTTTATTTCTTAACAATTTCCATACTTTACTCTGTGTTCCGTATAAATATTTATTCTTACTATTCTTCTTTTATTTTTCTAATTCTTGAATTCACCTTATTTCGGGATTCAATGTATTGAGCGCATTTCAGATGTTAATAAACTCTTGTACCAGTATGCCAGCTTCTTAACAAAAACTATAATTATAATATAAAAAAGGAGGGCAATCACGGTATTATTTGAGATTTTAATAAACATCTACATAATTTCTATTAAAGGCATATTTATCTGTTTAACAAATTGCTTGCATGATTATTCAATTACCAATAGAAAATATTTACAATAATCAATCAAATTATCTCGAAAACAAATATTTTCCTACTGATTGTTACTGCTGTATCTTACACGAGATATCAAAACGCGTTGGCAGATAACAAAAACATTTTCGTGTACAAAGAGCTGGTACGTCTCTAACACATCTAATAAGCGATCGAAACCAAAGCCATGAGTCATGAGACGATCATTCGAAACATGGAATGCAAGAAAAATGGTATAGGAGGTTGAGACATAAAGGGGGGTTGTTTGTTTGCTGAAGTTATTCACGAAACTTCCAACAAATCAAAGACGTCAAAGGTACTTGGGAAATGTGTGAAAAAAGTTTAGTTTACGAAGACAGAGATGTATAAACACATTATTTGGATGGAAAGTCTAGTTGTATAAAGTACGAGGTTGTATAAAGTGGTCTGTAAAGTACGGCGAAAATTTCTCAACACGTTTGTATTGCAATAAAAATTTCAAAATTTTAAACCATAACCGCCTGTAGACGATCTTTAATATAGACGATTAAAAGTCAGGACAGCTCATTACTGAAGTACTTTTCAATTAGACATACAGCTAGATTATTATTAGGTACTATGAAAAGATTTCTAATAATTCATATAAATTTTCCTTTGCATACTGATTTTTCTAGTCACCTATTTTGTTTCCCTTTAAAAATGATTTCATCACACATAAGTAATTACGTATGATATAAACAAAAAATTAAGATCCCTTCGGTTCCTATGAAGTTTAAATGTTTATAAAAAATAACATGAGTAATTCAAGAGTTCAATGAAGAAGTACTGGAAAGAAGTTAGATAATTGGAGGAAATAAGTGCATAAAAAGAATGTTGACAGGACCAAATATAGAAAAACCGGTTCAAAATATCATACTAGATCGTCCTTTAGTCTTGGACAACGGTTTTTACCTATACGATTGTACAAAAATTAATATTTATAAAACATTACGAAATTATGGGTACAAATGCTACATTAACAATATACTACTTATTGTTTATTTGCTTAAGGATTGAAGTTTTTGTGATTTTTTTTAGTTCCTTTTACGTCGAAAAGCAATTATATTTAAATAATGAATACATACATACAACGAATAGCATTAATTTAGAAAATAACTGATCTAGTAAACTATATACCTGCTTCGCTGCACCAACAACCTCCAAGATTACGATGGCCCAGATTAAAAAACGTAATCCACCACCACTCTCAAGCAAACACACACAAATCAACTTAAAAAAAAACGAAAAAGAAAACGAACCAAAGGAAAAACTCACAAAACACGCACTAATCTAAGACAACATGTATATCTGTTTACATCGAAAATTGACCGGACAACTAAAAAAACATGTCTGTTTAAGTCTTTCGAGGTGACTCTGGTTGTGACAGTCGGTGGTTTCACGAACCCAGTCGGAGTGCGATGGAATCCTTCTACATCACAACCGAGACTAACTGAATCGTCGACTGGTCTGCTGCGTTTCTGCTTTGCTGAAATTACTCCTGCTCTGCTGCTGGTGCTTGTGGCAGAAACGGCGCGCGATAAAGTGCCGTTGCCGGTTCAAATGCTGCGTTGCCATATATGTGGTAGGAATTTCAGAAAATACTACTATTTGGATGTGTATTTGAGTTCATGTAAATCGCTATTTTTTATCAATGCATATTGAATACTTTTTGTTGCCTTATGTAAAGATCTCTCTTGCATATTAAATGAACATAATATCTAAAAATTACGGAAAGTGTGACGTGAAAACAACTTTGTCTAAACACGGAATAAGGTTTACATGCCTAATAATATATTTAAAGGTTCAGTTCAAGTTTAGTAAAAGTTTAAAAAATGTTCAATTAAAAAACTCATTATTGTAGTAGATATGATTTATACACATATGTAGTTATGCAAATATCAAAAGTTATGCATTGCCTACCCAAAATTTTCGCAATTATTAACTATTTCCAGAAACTACTGCTATAGATCATTTATAAAAAAAATATCATACGTTAAAAGATATTTTTTGTTTTAAAAGAGATGCTGTTTTTTTCTTTAATAAATAAAAAATTAAAAACCAAAAAATTTATTTCTAATTAATCTGTATTTAACAATTTTAATATCGTGTATTTCCAGCTCGGACATCGATGCAAACTTGGATTCGAGCTTACACTGCAACAACAATAACAAGTCGATCAATCATTTCCTGTGGCAGATTCTCCCATTCTTCTCTACAGGCAATTTTAAGTTCATGATGAGTTCTAGGAGGATTTTTTTGGGCATAAACAGCTTTGGAGAGTACATCCCATGTATGTTTAACGTGATTTATGCCTGGAGACATCGCAGGCCACTCTAAACGGCGAATACCTTCTGACTCAAGATAGTCATTAGCTGCTTGAGTCCTATGTGGGAGGACGTTCATATCATTGATAAATACAAAATTTGTGTGACGTACCTTTGTCCTCTTAGAGTCCCATCAATAACCACCAATTTCGTGGGTCCACCTACGGTGGACACTACGTTATAAGCCAATATTTACTAATGGTCGAGTAACATTGACATACAATAAGTTAGTTATGCACTTTTTGGTTCACAAAATTTATTTAAAACCCAAAAAAATGCGACAATAATAAGAATCAAAGTTAACATATAGCGATCGCTTCTTTTGAATTAAAAAATGCAAAATGTAAAACAAACACGTGCATCCCACGCCGAACTGTAGGATTTGGCAGGACCATTACTATACCTTGTAGCAAAACTGTGGCTTCGTCAGCACCGGTAGGAAATACAATACATTTTTATATCTTTCCCAGGAAAGTCACTGCTACTTTAATATCTTCGGAAATAATTTCTGTTACTTTTCCAATCTAATGATGGATTTCATTTATACGCTTATCAATTTTTATTTAATTTTACCAAAACCCAAGAGTTAATCCCAATTTTGGTAGAATCGTATTATTTCGTTTTTGCTACTGTATTGGGAATGTCATCTTCATCTACCAACAGAGGCGAATCTAAGTCTAAATCGTCATCTATTTTGTAACCAACTTCATCATCAGAACTTGATTTAATTTTTTTATTTTTCGTATTTATCGGCTTTTTATTAATTTTTTACAAACTTCTGGTATCGTTTTATGAACGAATTCTTTTCAAAACCTCTGCGCTAGTAGGACATTCAGCAAATATTCGTTGAACTCTATTCCGTTTCAATGGTTCTGGTCTTTTTCTTGCCTCTTTAGTGGTGATAATAATGAGAGTTCTAAGGTTTCTTTGGTGTCACATCTTTCTGTATGGTATGTGGCTAGACCTACATCATCTAAATGAAAGTCGCGATTAACCTTAAGTTCTAACTTCTCTTCTAACAGCTCCTTCTTGTTGTAGATCTAGAGTGGACGTGTACGTAGATGAGTCTTCACATTTTTGTAATATCTTATCCTCATTTAAAGGATAAATACCTCACGCTACAAATCCGCCAATTGCATTTGCTCTAGAGAAGCATTTTGTCTCGACCAATGTTTTAAGCAATGAAGGAAAAGTAATTTTGTGAACATTTTTGCATCCCATACCACAATAATAATTTTTTAACACATTGCGCCACGATTGCTTCACCCTTTTAAACACTCCCACATCTAAGGGTTGCAAAACATGAGATCTGTGGGCCGGCAGACACAAAAGTTCATATGTATGTTTGATGAAAACGGTTTTAAATCAGTTGGAAAAGTGAACTGATTTCATCCATCCCGATGGCGAACAGTTAAATACAACATCGTCAGGGCCGTTCTGACACCAGGTAGAGTACAAGTGTAAACTTTTATAATTTACAAACAAAGGTAAATACTCTCCTATTGTAACTACAGCAAACCAGAACAGTGTACGTTGATTTTGTTACGGTGCCTATGACTTTATGTGGAATTTAAGATCCTTTTCGACATAAAATATTTTGTATTCCAACGTCTGTTTGAAAACCAGACTCGTCGCAGTTAAATATATTTTGTGGCTTATTTCCTAAATTATTATTTTCGATAGTGTTTTTTAGCTGTCGATAAAAGTCTCCTATCACTTCACCTGAACAGGCTTCAGCGCGGTTCTTGGAAGATTTTGAGCAATTCTACAACTTAGTAGGTCCTTCCAACGTCTCTCAAACCCTGCAAACATAGTTTAAATCATATTTGTTAAATATTAAATCCACCTTGAATTCAAAACAAATGTGTTACCAGCAATCCAATATTTTCCCGGCAATTCATTTTTAAACGGATTTTTTTCTATCGGTGCGTTTTAGGTAATCTTGTACACACATTTTAAACTGCATTCGGTCAAATCCAAACCCCCCATTAGTTTGTTAATACATGAACTATTAGTCGCTCTTCTCCTTTGGTAAGTACAGTAGGTTTTTCAATATCTTTACATTTAAAATTATTTATATGATTCAGTAAAGTTTGCCGATTAACGGCAAACATTTCATCAGCTTGTTTTACGCTTATACCATCGTTCTTAACAGCACTCACGGCACGTTCCATCCTTTCTTTAGTGTATGTTTTGTAGGATCTCTTTTCTTCGACAGTGTTGCTAAAATAACTCATATGTAAGTAAGTACCTAGTAATATCAAGATTTTGGAATTGACACTATACAGTAATATAACATTGACACATGGTAAAGTTAACCTCAAAACAAGTTTTGAATGTTTTTCATAGACATATAATATCAAACACATTGATTGTTGTAATACCAGCCCGTTCCCACAGCCCGACAGAGAAAACTATCTTCCTGCATCTTTTTTTAATTTGCAAGGTTTTTCGATCACGTGAGCTAAACGCCCAATGAGAAGGTAAGTGGCCGATAAACCCGGCCCATTTAACAGGGATGCAGGGCCTCCTTTGCGTCAGTTTTCTCTGTGGTTAGTCTATCTTGAATTATGGGTCTATGCTTTTTTTTAATTAATCCCTCTTCCTCCTTGGTGGGACAAGGGATGGGACCTTGCAGATTGGCGATACTCACTCTATTGATCCCTATCGCGGGATGTTACACAAGCAGAAGTAATCCCACATATTATTAATTGTATTTTTGTTATTTTTATTGCTTTCTATAAACAGAAATGTTATCTATCTATAAACAGAAAATTAAATCTAGGATAATAAATATGCTGTACTACGCGGGAAACGACGAACTACTTTACTGTGATCAGCGTACTTTCTCTCTCGGACAGATACATTCTAGTGAAGCTACAGAGCAGACCAGTTAATACCAAGGCGATCCAAATTTACGTAGCGACATCAGATAAACCAAAGGAGGACATCGAGGAGTTCACTTGTGCAGAAGGCACTTAAATATATCATAAAAAACGATCTTACACATGGAGTAGTCCATCTGTAGTCTCATTAACCAAAGTTTAAGAACAGCTTAACTTCAGCGAAGACTTAGAAGCAGACGTCTCATTAGAGCATAATCCATTGGTGGGCCAATGAAAACTCAAACTAAAAAAAAAACTAGAACTCAAACTAAAGAAACTCATCAAGAGTAAACCGAAACAGCACTTGGATGATAACACCCTCAAATGCCCAGTAGTTCGTCAGAATTAAAGAGATACAATAAGAGAAAAGCTAGAAATCGCTACACAACTAGAACAGAATAACAAAAATGGAGTTATATCAAAGACGTAGTGCTGAATGTGGCAAAAGAACATCTGAGAAAGATAACAAGAGTAAAGAATAAAAAATGGATGCCTGATGACATTGTGCAGATTATAGACCAAATGAGATTGATTAAGAACAAGGACGCGAGGAAATGCCAAGAAATGAACAGAACATTAATAAAGAATTGATAAGAACCAAGGAGATATCGATTCAAAAAAAATGTAAATTAATCGAGTAGCTCCAAGTAAAACACGACCATATAAAAATCCACCAAAAAATCAGAAAAGTCACTGGCTATTACAAGAAGAGATCCACAACTCTCCTTATAAACAAATATGAGAACCTGGCGACGACAGTTGGGAAGATGGCCACCTGGAAAATGTACATCGAAGAACTTTTCCAGGAGCCGTCAATACTAGAGAGCGAGGTAAAAGCGGTAACAATCTAAGAACGATAACGCCATAGGTTCGGACGAAATACCAGCCGAACTTATGGATTACTATAGTTTGATGTGTAAAGGGGTTAACTGAATGACTGAATGACTGAATGACTGAATTAGGAAAACAAAATTCATGGTTATCAGCCATGCAAATTTAGATTCCGGAGCGCCAATGGCAGCGAATAAAGAGATCAAGAGAGTCGACAGATTCAGTTACTTTGTAACTACCCTTAACTCACAATGGGACCACGTTGAAGATATTTGGCCCAGAATGTAAATCGCTCCGTCCACATTTACCAAGATGAGATCCTAACTGTGCTATAGTGACCTGAGTTTAGAGACCAAGGACACCGACGCAAGCCATTGAAAAGAAGATCGAAACCTGCGAGATGTAGATCTACAGAAGGATATTGAAGATATCTTATGTGGATCATGTCACCAAAGTCTAAGTCCTTTAGCGCGTGAGAAAATAAGATAAGTGTTTAAATTAGTGAAACAGCTTAAGCTTGAGTGCTTCGGCCAAGTAATACAGAACGAAGAAAGATATCGAATACTTCAACTCGTCGTACAGGCCAAAGTATTTAGCAAAAGGGAACCGTAAAATTGTCGCATCTTTGACCTGAAAAACATGCGACAATGATTTGGAATAACATCCGCTGAACTGTGGTCAAACAGAGGTCAAGAAAACCATGATTGCCTTGATGATCGCCAACATCCGGACCGGAGAAGGTGCTAAAGAAAGAGAAAATTAAAAATATTACAGATTGCGCCAAATTGAAAATTAAAAATTGGATTCAAAACAAGAGCTTCATATTTTTCGATGAAAAAAGGCATTTGCAAGTCTTTAATAAAATAATAAAGACCATTTAAAATGGTTTAACACCTAAATATTGTGTCAGTTTTTTTGGGAATATATTATCCACAACTTTTTTTTTGATTTTCTTCGAATTGGCAACAGCGCATCTGCTCTTGGAAAGACAGTAAGGCGAAGAGGCGAGGTCGGGGGTGGCCGTGGCGGCGGCGACCGGTGAAACGGACCGGCGCCGCTCTGAGCGCACGCGTACGTCCGTGAACCTCGCTAATAATGACGACATACACATATCCACAGAATAACGCACGAAATTCGCCGAAGAATTGGGATCGGGCCGGGAATTTTAGGATAGTCGAAGCGACGACTGGGGAAATCCGACGTCGTGGACGACGGCGATGATGGTGCTCTTGGAGGTTAACCGGCGGGCCGCATAAAAGGGGTGACTACCACCCGAAGTGATTAAATTAAACCAGAAATATAATGCAGTCCTGAAAATATTTAAATGGACTCACAGTCTAATTTTTCTTTCATTTTAAAAACTAAGCATTTTTATTGTTTTTCCTATAATTTTACTTAACATTAAGTCTCGGTTAACGTTTATTTTAATTTTCAATACATACTTTTAATCATATCAGAAATCCGAAGATTTCTTACTTGGCGAAACTAAATAATACATATTTTTAATCTTCACAACGTTTTGCTCAAAAATTTGACGTGAGAAACAGAGATGCAATAAAAACGGATAAGAAATCAAGTAATACAACAAAGTATATGGACATGACAGAATTCTTGAACGTGAAGAAAACCTTAGTCGAATGTCTAACGTCTAATGTTTGGTTTATAAAAGTTCGTGTTTAAACATAATTTCGGCTTATTCCACGATATCGGACTTTTACTTTGGTAAATTCTGTATTTCTTGATCCAAAATTTACACCCTGTGTATTTATTTCCTAAAACAACCAAGTTTTGAAGACTATACTATTATCCAGAATTGTCTGTAGCTTTTATGACATTTTACCCATTGAGCTCAAATTTAATAAGGTTCTCTTTAACAAAGAGCAACCTCTGTTTCAAATTTAACGACTCTAAGACTTTATCTTCAACCGAGAAGCTGACACGATTTATAACGAGAGAGGCAACGACACGATTTTAAGAAGGCCTTTGTTCTTTAGTGAATGTTTCTGAATGTTGGTAACCATCTTGTTAGCTTCTTCTTCTTCACATGCCATATCAGAGTTATCAGACGTTGGCAATCATCATTGCGAAGGCTTTTCGATCTTCGTCCTGCATTTAATATCTCTTCTTGTGCCTATACGGCCTTCTATTTTGCCTTTAAGAAACAGCTGTAATATTTTATATCGGTTTACCATCACTATAGTTGGGACAAAAAATCAAATTACCAAAAAGAGGTTATTCTTTGTATATGGGTATATTTTATAAAAACCCTTAAAAGGGCTACATTAAAAACACGAACGTTTTCGGAACAACAGTTCCATCATCAGGTTAAAATACAGGTTACCATGCCTGAGCCACCAAAATATTTGGGTAAAAACCCTTTAAAATATATTATGTTACCAAAGATTGTACATGATGTTGGTTATATTATTTGATGTTTAATATTTTAATTAAATTTTACTTCAGGTAACATACACCCATGCTTAAAGTGAGTTCCAGTGTCCGGAGAGTAAACCTCTTCAAACGGACTTCAGCTGGTAACTGTAAATTACCAAAGCTTAACTTAAAGGCTACCTTAAATAGAAGATGTTCCTTAGCTTTTGCAGCATTTGGAAGATTACAAACAGTATTTAAATCAAATTTAACAAACACTTTAAAGGAAAATTTTTCGATTAGTATGTGCTGCCGATACTGACATATGGAACTGAAATATGAGCTCTTAACAACAACATAGTCCACAAACTCCAGGTGACTCAGAGAGCTATGGAATGGAGAATGCTCAACATTAAGCTCAGCGATCGCAAGGGCAATGAAAAAATAAGAAGACGAACAAAAGTTACAGATTTAATCCAAAGGATTGCCATGTTCAAATTGAACTGGGCACGATACATAGGAAGAATGAAAGACAACCGTTAGACAAAGCGAGTTATTGAGTGCTGACCAAGAGCAAACAAGAGAAGTAGAGGCAAACCTCAAACCAGATAAACTGATGACATCAAGCGAATGGTTGTTCACGAATGGTTGCAAAAAACAACAAACAGACATGAATGGACACACCTAAGGGAGGCTTACATCTGACGATGGATGGAATAGCTGCTGATGATCACTATTAGATAGGTAATCCATAACGACACGACACACGACACCGTTTCGTTGTCTCTAGTGTACAGATAATATAATATTATAATTGAGGCACTTTTTTCTTTATTTTCATATTTCTTTTTTTAATAAGTATACTTTCTTTTTAGTATTTTTGTTATCTTAATTATGTTTTCACAGGTAGTTTATTTTTATTGATATTACTAACCTACCTTAGAGTGCGCACAAAAAAAATGTGATAAAAAGGCCTAGACGTCTATATTCGTTGCTAATACACAGTAAGCAACGCTGTGCGTATGCGTGCTTGTACCAGTGTGACTTAGCACTAATAGCAAAATGCAGAAAATAAATTTATTTTTAATTTCGTGAATCTCAGATATGTATTTATTTGGAGGACCAGGAAACAAAGCTATTCACGTAGATTCAGCTTGATAGTAATTATTTTTACATCAGATATTTTTACTACAACTTTTGAACGTAGAACCAGGATAACGTACCAAGCAATTGGTAACACAATGTGGGTGTTAAATTATATAAATATTAGCTAACCAACAGAAAAAAAATCAGGTGGTTAGTAATTATTTTTCATGACCTCGGTAATGATACATATTGGAAAGCGGGAACTCTTTAATAAAACCTTGCATTTTGTAGGACAAATATTGTTTCGGCTAATTTGGATAATTATCTTGAGAATTAACATGACAAAATCGTTAGTAATAAATTTTTGAGAGAGGTCAAATCAACATATTTCATCCCTGCTATTCCTGTTAGCTACCACAAACGCAAATTGTTGTAACGGCAAAAGTTGGGCGTCTTGTCAAAATTAAACTACTCAAGAAAAATTAGTTTGTTAGCAATACAGGATGAAAATGGACCCGGGATCCCGGACTATAACTTATTTTGCAAATACTGGTAATATGTCCGTTTCTTTTTAAAAACTGCATTTTTATCTTGTTGAATTCATTGTCGCAATCCTTCCCTGCTTCCTTTTTTCTTTTTTTTGCCATTTCTTTATTCTTTGATAACCTGTTTTATGTTGTTCTCGATATTTTGAGTTCCAAAATTCAACGTAGTTTAAAGTACAAGCAGTGTTCAAGTTCCAATTCCTGACTTCTTTTATCAAAAATAGATATATCATTTTTGCTTCCTTTTTTCTTTTTCTTGCCATTTCTTTATTCTTTGATAACCTGTTTTATGTTGTTCTCGATATTTTGAGTTCCAAAATCCAACGTAGTTTAAAGTACAAGCAGTGTTCAAGTTCCAATTCCTGACTTCTTTTATCAAAAATAGATATATCATTTTTGCTTCTTTTTTTCTTTTTCTTGCCATTTCTTTATTCTTTGATAACCTGTTTTATTTTGTTCTCGATATTTTGAGTTCCAAAATCTAACCTAGTTTAAAGTACAAACAGTGTTCAAGTTCAAATTCCTGACTTCTTTTATCAAAAATAGATATATCATTTTTGCTTCCTTTTTTCTTTTTCTTGCCATTTCTTTATTCTTTGATAACCTGTTTTATTTTGTTCTCGATATTTTGAGTTCCAAAATCCAACGTAGTTTAAAGTACAAGCAGTGTTCAAGTTCCAATTCCTGACTTCTTTTATCAAAAATAGATATATCATTTTTGCTTCCTTTTTTCTTTTTCTTGCCATTTCTTTATTCTTTGATAACCTGTTTTATTTTGTTCTCGATATTTTGAGTTCCAAAATCCAACGTAGTTTAAAGTACAAGCAGTGTTCAAGTTCCAATTCCTGACTTCTTTTATCAAAAATAGATATATCATTTTTGCTTCCTTTTTTCTTTTTCTTGCCATTTCTTTATTCTTTGATAACCTGTTTTATTTTGTTCTCGATATTTTGAGTTCCAAAATCTAACCTAGTTTAAAGTACAAACAGTGTTCAAGTTCCAATTCCTGACTTCTTTTATCAAAAATAGATATATCATTCCTTGGTATCTTATTTGGCAATTTCCAGCGACTTCCCTGGTATAACAACACTTAGACAAGAATCATTACCACGCGCTAGTTTCCCGGAACTTATTTGACTGCAGATTGAATAGATTGTTTTACCCGATTTGGCGTTTAGAGCAGCTAAGAGATGAATTCATCCAATAAGTGCTCCACATCAAAGAGGATTGCTAAGATAATTCTCCCGTTTCAGGCATTTACTTAAACCGAATGTGATTATGGATATTACTATTAAGAATAATTTGGGGTTTAATAGTCATAACCTTCTGTAATAGGGGAAGTATGTTATTAGGTTTTATGAAATTGTTTAAAAGCAGAAAAATCTAACGCCATTCAGATTGTAGGCAACAATTAGTAGGTTGTTCGATTAAAAATCTCTCACTTTAAAAAATAGAGATGGATCAAGCTGACATTATTTCTGAAGGACCTCAAGGAAGAATAGATAGCAACAAATATAGGTACATACATATAAAGCTGTAGAATATTTGTAAGTGAAATATAAAAAAAGTCTATTTTATGAAATTATTAAACAAGCCGCTGCAGCGTGAAAATTCACACTTGTACTTTACCCAGTTATAAAGGTCGACATTGACAAGTTTTTAAGTACATTTTTACAAACCATCACAGCAGCCGCAGAGACGTATGTAAGAAAAACAAAAATTTTAAAGAAACATAAACCTCTTCCGTGGTGTACACCTGAATGCAGCCAAGCTACAAGAGCGTATAAGAAAGCTTTCAATAGACTAAAGCATCATAAAACAGACGAAAACATAACGGACTACAAAAAACGAAGAGCTGAGGCAAGATACATGCTAAAAAAGAATAGAAAAGAATCCTGGAAAAAATTCATCTCATCTCTAAATATCTCTTCAAGCATAAGTACAGTTTGGAGAAAATTAAGGAAAATCTCTGGCAAAAGCCAACCATATAAGATTGTTTTTTAGCAAAAAATAACAAAATAATTAGTGATAGAAAAGAAATCGTAGATATGTTAGCAGACCAATACGAGTTAAGTTCCAGTGATGAAAATTACACTGATAATTTTAAAAGACATAAAAACAACGTAGAAAAAAACATATTGGGATTCGACGGGCATGAGATTCACAACCTTAACGTTCCTTTTTCCTTCATAGAACTTGCTAAAGCCTTAAACTCTTCCAACGATTTAAGCCCAGTACTAGACGGTATCACCTTAGCATTTCTACTATATCTACCAGACAATGGGAAAATTTTATTACTAAACTTTTATAATTTTATCTGGAGTAACCAGGTTTTCCCATCAACTTGGTCCGAAGCAATAATACTACCACTTCTTAAACCTGAGCAATCCCGAACATCACGAGTCATATCTACCAATATCTTTAACCAATATTATATGTAAAGTGTTAGAGAAAATGGTAAATAAAAGGCTGAGATGGTATTTAGAACAACAAAAACTCCTTATTCCACAGCAAAGCGGATTTAGGCAAAATAGATCCACTATAGATAACCTAATAGACTTAAGTCAGGAATACATGAAGCGTTTGCAAATAAGCAAGATTGTATTGTAGTTTTTTTTTATATTAATAAAGCTTATGATACTGTCTGGCGATACAATATCATATCAAAATTGCATAATTGGAATATCAGAGGCAATATGTTAAAATTTATTTCCAATTTTCTTCAATCCCGCAGCTTCATAGTTCGATCAGACAACGTTAACTCAGATAAAAAAGTTCAAGAGAACGGAGTACCACAAGGATCAGTTATAAGCTGACCCTTTTTCTAATAGCCAAAAACTACATACTTCAACAATGCTCACCGATTGTTAAAGGAAGATTATACGCTGATGACTTAGTTTTATTTGCCAAAGGGAAAAACTCTACCTCTATTCAACATCATTTACAATAAACAATCAATCAGTTAGAATCATGGTCTAGGACTATCGGATTACAATTTTCACCGACAAAACTAAATGTATTTTATTCACACGAAAACATAACACTCTAACTCCACATCTGAAGCTATATAATCAAACCCTCAGTTTCACAAATAATATCAGATTTTTAGGTATGGTTTTCGACTAAAAGCTCTCCTGGAAAAAATATACAGAGGAACTTAAAAAATCATGCCAAGCAGGATTAAATTTTATGAAAATTATTTCCAGCCAAAACTGGGGAGCAGATCAAAATACACTATTACATGTATATAAATCTTTAGTTAGATCCAAACTCGACTATGGTGCAATAGTTTATTCATCAAGCAAAGTATCAGTATTGAAAACCTTAGAAATTGTTGAAAACACAGGTCTACGAATAGCTACAGGTGCGTTTCGAACGACACTAGTTGAAAGTTTACAATGTTTAACAGGAGAACCACCCCTAAGTTTACGATGCAAATACCTTACTCTCTCATATGCTTCTAAAATAGCTAGTAATAAAGAACACCCTACTTATACCAATACGTTCACAGATCGATTTTAAGACACTTTCTCTACAACAAGACTAGATCCACCATTTTACGAAAGAGTTAGAAGAAACCTTCATGACTTACATCTTGAATTTCCTGAAATTCTCTCAACAAATTTCCTAATTTCTCCACCTTGGTTAATACCAATTCCCAAGATTAATACTAACCTCAGTATATATAAAAAAAACGTGAGACTATAACAGACCTGATCAAACAATCATTCTTAATACAAATGGAAACTTATAAAAATCATTATAAGATATACACTGACGCATCCAAATCTTCAGACGGTGTTGGTGCAGCCATCCTCACACCCAATACATCCTTAAAATTTAAATTCAATCCCATTACTTCGTCACACACTGCAGAGTTGTTTGCAATATTACAAGAACTTATCCACATAAGTCAACATAAAAGAGTCGAAACAGTCCCCGTCTCTCATAATAACCGATTCACTAAGCTGACTTCACACTATCAAACGTTTATATACCAATAATCCAATTGCCTCACATATCGAATCAGAAATAGAGATTCTAAATAAGAATAAGATCACTGTTGACTTCATGTTTGCTCCATCACATTCAGGTATACAAGGAAATGAAGAAGCAGATGAACTAGCCCACTTAGCATCCTTCAGCCAGGACTCCATTCTTATTAATGAGGTTTCTTCAGATAACTTCAAGTCAGAAATAAATAATAAAGTGTTAAGTGTGTAGCAAAATAAGTGGAGTGCATCACAAAATAAACTCAAGGAAATCAAACAATTAGTGAAACCGTGGCTCCAACCCACAGCGAATAGACACGACCAAGTAAGAATAACACGTTTACGACTAGGACACAGTAACTTTAGACATAAACACCTCTTTACGCGAACTGTGCCGCCAATGTGTGAAAATTGTCAAGTAACACTCTCCGTGAAGCATATACTAACCCAGTGCAAAACATATGAAGCAGCAAGAAAGAAGCACAATATCCCAAATAATATAAAGGAAGCCTTAGGAAAAAACATGAACATCAAAAACACAATAAGTTATCTTAAAGATTCAGGACTGTATCAATTATTGTAATTTTTTGTAACTTTATCTGTATTATATTTTTTAGGTTGCTAATAACCCTTGTGATTACAGCATAAATAAATTAAAAAAAAGATATTCCATATTATTCTAGAAATATTTGTTTAAAACCTGATTTGTTTTAATTTATATTTTTGATTTTGCTATTTGCATTGTTTGATTTATGTCTATTTTGTTAATGTTGATATTCTATATTAACTTTTACTTGGCTGAACTTTCTACCATATAGAAATAAAAAGTGTTAATCAGTAGCGATTATTTACTTATTACTGTCTCATTCGTTTGGAAAAAAATAAGATGGTTCTGACAGGAATGTAGAGCGACCATACAGGGTAAGTGTATGATTGTATCTTCTCTTTGGTATATATAAATTGTTCAACAAAAGTTAAAACTATTTTCTTATGGTTCTTATAAATAATTCCCTTAACATCTAGGTTCCTCTGAGTTTTGCTTATCCCTTTAAAAAAAGACAAGGTGGCGAATTTCATTTTTTCCCTTCGTTTTATACCAAATTCTATCTATTTCCGTTGATGCGTTTCAATCAATTTATCTTTATCCAGATAGATCTCATACAAGATTTATATACCCACGTCCCAAAGCTCGCCGTTGTGTACTTTAAAATACCTGAGCGCAGGTTTGTAAGGTGAACATACTTGATCCTGGAATTCTTTATTTCTCTTTTAATACCGTAAACATGGCCTACTTTGCCCAGTGGGTTCAACTTTGCCAACTGTAAAGGCCCCCATACACACTTCAACTTGTTGTCCAACTTGGTTGTGCTGATGGTGAGATTGAACTGTGAGTTGGCAGGTTTAGTGACTCAAGAAGAAGTTGAACAACCGAGTTGAAGAAATCAAACCGTCTTTGATTTTAGTGGGCGGAGCCTAATGTTGGGCGAAACAGTTGGAGTGTGTGTGGGCATGTTGGTCAACCTGGGTTTCAACATCAGTTCGTTCGTCTCTAGTTTACTTACTCTGTGGTTCGTCTTGTTGTTGTGCACCTGCTCAGTAGATCAAGACTCGTCGTTGTAATTTGTGTCAAGTTTGTACTGTTTATTTCCAGTGTTCCAGTGTACTGTTTATTTCCAAAATAAAGGCGCGAGAAACAAGGACTGGGACGAGTTACTAATTCATTTTAAAACAGTTAAACCCGATGAGACACTTGATTCAATAAAGAAACGGTTAACTAACATGCGAACGTGTTACTGACGGGAGCTTAAGAAAAAATTAAAAAGTGAAAAATCTGGAGCAGGTGATGAAGATGTGTACGAGCCTACCTTGTGGTATTTTGTCAATTTGAAATTTTTGAGGGATCAAGAATTGCAATTACCCGGAATATCGACCTTTCCCAACGATGATGATGAATGCAATGATGACTCTGAGGTGAGCATAACTTACAATATTAATATAACTACAATTTGTAATACAATATTTTATGAAATACAAAATTTTAAAAATCATTATATTGCGTTCTGATATAATTGATTACGGGGTATTCTTTTATAGGAAAGCACAGAGCTCATGAAGAGAAAGAGAACTGGGAAAAACGATAAGGAAGACTTCTTGAAGAAAGCAGTTGACCGTTTGGATGTGTTGAAAACAAAAAGGTTGAACGAAAAAGACGAAGCTACAAGATATGCAGAATCTTGGGCAGTGGCATATAGAAAGCTCACTGAAGAACAAAAACTTTTAGCAAAAAAGCGATAGATGAAATTTTGGTGTTAGGTCAATTAAATCGTCTGAGCCTAAATGTGGTAAATTGCTATACACCAACCCCAACGCCATCACTTTCAGTGAGCTCACATTCTCCTCCACGGCAACCATCAAATAATGCGGATGTTGTTACTTCAGAAACCACCAGGAATGTGGAAAGTGGCGGGTATTATAGTTTTACACAATTAATGCAAGACCCACAATATCAATAATATTGTTTATTAAATTGAAGCATGAACATTTATAAGTTAAACTCAGTTATTCTTAAAATTTTTATTCTAAACTAATATAAAATAAATATGCATTGCGTTAATTATTATCATTAAAAAAAATTGCCTTGGTCTTCATTATTCCTTTGTGGAACAGCTTGTCCTACCATTTTCCATTGCCATGGAACTGCTCCAGTAGTGTTGAAGTATGTACAAAAATTCTTCCTTATTGTTTTAGCGTTATTTTGCGGATTTCTACTTCGTGTTGGCTCGAGGGGTAATAAGTGTTCCCTTTCCGATCTCCATGAGCCACATTGAACTTCTCCCATCCTTACGTTTTCTATATCAGCACTTCCAAGAAGATATAATGGTCTGTTCTTTTTAATAAGAAGGTTATGCAAATAGCAACACGTTAGTGCGACTTTGCTCACTTTCTTTGGCGATAAATTTATCGTCATCAGCAAGATACGAAATCTGCTCGCTAAAATTCCAAAGCCATTTTCAACAATGCGCCTCGCACGCGACAGCCGGTAATTAAAAATTTCTTGCTGGTTATTCACTGTGCCGGTGAATGGCTTCATAAAATTTTCAGAAAGAGCAAATGCATCATCACCTAAGAACACAAAAGGCATTTCATCATTGCCCCCAAAAGGCAAAGGTTGTGGATCAGATAAACACATACTGCCCTCTTCATATTTTGAATAAAATTCACTATTTGACAAAACGCCACCATCTGACACTCGTCCATTCGCTCCACCCTCCACCATTATAAATTCATAGTTAGCATTTACTATTGCGAGCATTACGACGCTGTACGTTTTCTTGTAGTTGAAGTAGTACGAACCTGAGGCAGCTGGTTTTCGAATATGAATATGTTTCCCGTCTATAGCCCCTATGCAATGTGGAAAGTTCCACTTGGAAACCCTTTCCATGTGGAAAAACCATCAGAAATCTTCTTCCATTCTTCTTGACTTTCTGGCAACTGGAAAAACAAAAAAATTTTATTATTATTATTTATTTATTATATGTTTTGTTCCATTTCACCTTAATCGCGTTTTGAATTAATTAATATTTAGATACTTTTCCCCCGAATGAATTTACCTTTACGAAAGTAACTTTCGACCGTTCCCGGTCATCTTCAGTCGAAAGTGACTTCCATAAAGGTAAATTCATTCGGGGGAAAAGTATCTAAATATTAATTATTTATTATTATAAAAGTGATTCTATAAATATATACTAATTGACATAGAAATCCGAACACCCAGTTTAAATGATTTTAATTTAATAAAATTTGGTGAAATTTATTTATCTTACTGAAAAAAACAAGTGATAAAGTTTTTAGCCTTATCAGTTGGAGATTCCGGTTTTTATACTTTTTGTTTTTAAATTCACTAACAATCTAAAAATGAATATTTCAGCCGCAGTAAAGTTCCAAATTTGGCGGATTGTGATTCTTGACATTCTTTACGATTGGTTACAATATTGTTCTGAAGCTATTTTCTTGTGGCATTTTAAATTAATTACTATTTAACCTTCTACCACTGACGTGTACTTTCTGGAATATAACTACGGATGTGGTGCCATGTAGACCCCATGTAATTTCTATTTGGTATTGCCAACATTTTTTTAAAATATGACAAATTATGTTCAATATGATTTCATTGATACATTTTGCATTAGTGTATGCATTTTTTTTTATAATATTTTTCCAAATTGTTAGTTATTAAACATATTACAAATTGCACGTCAAAATATCCTAAATAATGAAACGGTTTACTAATAATATTGTAATTTTTTTATTGTTTAAAATGTTTATAAAATAGTTATGGAAAATTAAAGATCAAATATACGAAACATGAAAAAATTAAATAAACCAAAAAATAAACCCCCCCATATAAAAAATTACAACACCCAAACTTTAGCAATTTTGGAATTCAGATAAAAACTTACTTTGCACATTCTTTACAAATATTAGCTCTACAGTTATCACACGTTGATATCTTACAAATATTACATGAATTCTTAGTCTTTTTATCATTTTTTCGTGGACGAAGCCCACGTCTTTTTCGTTTTTGGTTCATATCGGGATGCACGTTTTCATCAATCATCGGTTTGTTCAGTATTCTACTGATGTTTATTCTTAATTCTCTTGGAAGTCTTTGGTTGATAATTCTTCTATTCAAATGTGGTTTAACGAGTTGTTTGGCGAACAGCTTCACAAATTCTGCCCGTAGTATGTTAGTTGCTTCTGGATAGCTTTGGTGTAATATATATGAATTACCTCCTGCCTGTCGATGATGGGATAAAATACCGCCATAGGCCAACGCCTAGTACGTCTACTTGAACTATAAATTGCACAATTTTTTATCCAGGGCATCTACGCCCCCTTTGGTTTCATTATAAAAGACAATCATTTCAGGTTTGCCAGTTTTAACCTCAGTATATTTTTGTTGATGCATCGTAGAAACTAAATGTACAGCCTTGCTTTCTTTGAAACATAAGACACAATTGTAATATGTTTAGAAAAACCGTAGATACAAGTCCCTATTTCTCTCTTCCGGTTGGGCAAAAATTCGGTGGGAATTCGGTATTTATAATAGGTTGAAAAGTTTTACCACGGATTGGGTTGGTACAGCCAAACGTCTTTCTTCATCTGGTAATAATTTGCCATCGCTGCCTTTGCCGGTATAAATATATCCATTGAAAAAATAATGAGTACGGACATTAGTAAGAATCAAGACCTTTAGACCATACTTGTCGGGTTTATGTGGCATGTACATGCGAAACTTTGCACGCCCTCTAAAACCTATGAGCATCTCATCAATACAGGTGTAATGGGTATAATTTTCTTTCCGCTCGGTCTTCGGGGTTGTCAAAACTTTATCATCTTTGGCTCGACAATCCTCTGTGGATCTTGGCCTGCTCTAAGATTCGTCGCCATTCTGTTCGGTTTCTGGCAACATGTTGCCATCTTCTGATTTTTTATATCCGTAAGTCGGTTTCAACTCCATCTAACCACCTAATTCGCGGTCGGCCTTTGCTTCTTCTTCCTACAGGTGTTCCTGTGGTTAGCTTTTTAGCAATCGTATTTTCTGGCATTCGTATTATGTGTCCAGCCCATCTAAGTCGCTGTGTTTTAATGAACGTTATGACATCTGGCTCATCAAAGAGCTGATACAATTCAAAATTATATCTTCTGCGCCACTGCCCTTGATCGTTTATAGCTCCAAATATTTTGCGGAGTATTTTACGCTCAAAAATTCCCAAAAGTCTTTCATCTTTCTGCGTTAGAGTCCATGTTTCTGCTCCATATGTGAGGACCGGCCTCAGCTCAGTTGTCAAAACTTAGACTGCTTAAAATCATTAGCATTTTTTCTCGAGACATCACACAACGGAATATATCACGGCCACTGCCGTCTATTGCAACAAACACTGAATGTCCTCGTTATTTGATTTGAAAACAGAGCTGTAGTATAATATGCCTAAAAAGCCTTCAAGTTCTATAATATCAAGGTCTTCCAGTTCTGGTTTATTAAGCCGCTTATAGTTTCTTCTTAACTCAGATAATTTTGCAATTAGTATGTATAAGAATTTCAGCTAGAATGTCAGTATCGATTAGATATCTTCATATTTGTAAAGACGATGCACTTTTGCCCAACTGTTTAGCATCACCACGAAGTCCTGGTAAATACGAAAGTAAGTTATGTTTCTCTGTTCTCGTTCTCTGTATAAAAGGTTGTGACGACCACTGAAATCTATTTTTACCATAATAACTCATTCCGTTTTCAACTTCTTCACCACTTTCAGAATCGGATTTGTCAGACAAGTCACCACTAGCTCCTTCACTATCATCTTCTACTACAGAATCTGTATCATGCACACTTTTAATGTCATTTAAAGAGCCACCTGACTCTTCCATATAGCTTACCTCACTTTCTACCTCGTCATGGCATGATAACAGAATTTCTTCATAGTTTTTATCACCGTAATGGATGAAACTGCCATTTTCGTAAATTTTTCACAAACACTGACGTGGTGCCAAAATGACCCCTTTCAAACTTTAGATAGTTATAAACTAAATACGACACCACTGAAAAACTTATCAATAAGTGAAGCGATCGACGTCACTGTAACTTGAAGGTAGCTGCGAGTCACAAACCTATAACAACAAAAATAAAAAATTGCGCGTAATTTGAATTTAGTCGGGGGTCATGTGGGCACCACGTCCGTAGTAGAAGGTTAACTGGGAATAAGCCACAATTAAAGGTTAAAATACGTTTATTGACGTTTCAATTTCCACTTCGGAAATCGTTCTCAAAATACAAACATTGTTACAATGCCTAGAGTACGGAGACCTGAACGATTTCGTCAACTTAGTGAGTTTGATATGGGCCGTATAATGGGACTTCGGGAAGCTGGACTTTCTTTTCGAGAAGTTGCAGTTAGAGTGCAAAGAAGTGTAGACACCGAGGTTAGGTGTTGTCAGGCATGGCTTCAAGAAGGCCGTACGCAAAGAGCAATGGGCACAGACGCCGACGTAGAACAACAGACCGTGAAGATCGTCGCTTAAAATTATTGGCCTTAAGAGACCGTTTCTCCACTACCAGCTCCATTGCAAATGAATGGTTTACAGAACACGGAAGACCTATTGGCATGCGAAGTGTTTACCGACGAATGAGAAGTTTTGGCCTGTTTTCATACCGACCACACTGGGTCCTCCCTTCAACTCGAGAACAACGCCGTAATCGCCTTCAGTGGTGCAGAGAACGGTCAGTCTGGAATCAGGAATGGAACAGTATTGTCTTTAGTGACGAGTCTCGATTTTGTATAGGCATGCACGATGGTCGAGCGAGGGTTAGAAGGCGACGTGGTGAAAGGAGGAATCCACAGTTTTATGTTGAAAGACATGTTCATCACACTGTTGGATTTATGGTTTGGGGTGCTATAGCTTATGGTTCCAGATCACCTTTAATCTTCATCAGAGGTAAAATGAACGCGCAGCGTTATATCCAAGAAGTTCTGGAACCCCACCTTTTACCCTATCTTGACACTCTGGCAAGTCCAACTTTCCAACAAAATAATGCCCGACCACATATTGCAAGAGTCACAATAGACTTCTTTCAACATACTGATGTCATATTGTTAGCATGGCCACCAATATCTCCCGACTTATCCCCAATTGAGCACGTGTGGGATATGGTGGGTAGGAAATTGCTCAATTTGCAACGTCCTCCTCAGACTCTACAAGCACTTCGAGACGAGTTGGTGGTTGCCTGGAATGAGATACCACAAGAGGACATTGACCACCTGATCAGAAGCATGCCTAGGCGCGTTGGAGAATGCGTAACACATCGGGGTGCATCCACACATTATTAAAGGTAAAAGGGCTTTAAAACAATGCAATCATTTTGAAATTTTAATCATTTACTTATTATGCTTCATTAAGTACTTATACAAAATTTTATTAAAATAAAATCATTTAAACTGGTTGTTCGGATTTCTATGTCACTTAGTATATCTTACCTTAATAATGCCTTTTCTTTTAAGTGCACAAATTATTGCTTCACAGGTTTCCATAACTATTTTCCCAATTGTCTGAGGTGCGATGGCCGTCAGAAACTTCAAGTCCTCAAACGACTGACCTGTAGCTAGAAACCTTAATGTAATAGAGAGCCGTTCATTTACTGAGATTGCGTCTTTCATTATGGTATCTTGTTTAATAATCGCAGGCTTTATCATTTCAAGCAATTCCTGATAAATGATATCATTAATTCTGAGGAAATTGAAGTAATCTTTCGGTGCTGTATCTTTCAATTCTGTTAACAAATTTGTATGTGAAAATTTGGAACGTTTTTGCAGCCACTCTTTTGCCCATATTTTTCTTTTCCTACGTTTCTTCTCACTTTCTATGCACGAAACAATAATAATTGTACATAATAAAATTTCTTCTTCATCCGACATTGTTGATGCCAGCACTTCTACTGATGTTGTCCAACTGTGTTGAGCTTTCGAGTTGATCAACCAAATTGAGAGACATGGTTGGACAACAAGTTGAAGTGTGTATGGGGGCCTTAAAGGTTATAATATTTGTAAAAAAATACTTGGCAACATAGAAAAGTACCACAGACGTTTACGCGCGTACTAAGAAACATGCAGAAATCAAGGCCAGTGTGATCTAACCTGCCTGAATGAAGTGTAACGCTGATAGTAAGGTAAGAAATTTGAACACGTTTTTGTAGTTTTTTTAGGGTAAAGGCTAAGCACTGCTGGGTATACAATAGTAGGAATATTGACTAAATTTTTATTTGTACGTCTTATTTAGTATTGTTTTAACTGAATTTGTGATGGAAAGTTTATCAGGAATCACATGTTTTTTCTTTATAAAACAAAATCCAAATGGGCAATGTTGTCCTATCATTCATCTCTAAATTTTGTTTTGTATTTTTATATAAAATGTTTTGTAGCGACATTTAAAAGAAAACTGAAGAGTGCTTTGAAGATTTTAACGCCATAAAGTATTAATTTTTACGTACAACTTTCTGTTAATATTTCGCGAGTTCTCAAAATAATTTCTGTATTTATTTATATGTGATAAGAAAAGAAATATTTAAAGAAAACTGAAACTTGCTGTGCAAAGTAGGCTATGTATACGGTACTTACTTCCCATCCAGACAAGTTATGTTACAAAGTATATTTCTTTACTGACTATTAGAATACATAATTTACTATTAAATAGAATATAATTTAATAGAAAGCCCTTTATACAACTATTGAAACATAAAATGGCATAAAAATACAAGACATCACTCGAAAAGGAAAATAAACAAAAATAATATGATTTATACTTAGTTTTTCCATTCTAAAATTTATTCAAATTATTTTGAAGCATCTTTAACATTTTACAGGTATCTCCACAACTTTTTTTCGTCCTTTCAGATTGTATATCAAAAAATATAACTTATTTAAAACTGACTATCATTAGACGGTTTTAATTAAACCCTCCCTCGCTCCATTTTCTATCTTTATGACGTACGGATTTCCCGGTAGTTTCCGCACGCCGCCGAAAACCTGATATTTAATTCTAGAACCGTATCAAGCCGGAAAATTGATTATCGCATGAACTATCACCTCACCTCCGCCTGATGTTGCCTGCTACCTTATTTCTTATCTCGCTATATCTGTTATTCTACCAAAGAGTTATAAACCCACACTACCGTGAGAGATATAAGTTGCTTAGAACTTACGCTTTGGTTATCTTCAACTGCTAGAGGGAGTGTTGCCTATGGAGTTTATTAAAATTTTAATTTGGAAATACGGTTCAGTGAAACGTACTAAGAAACAAAAGGTTTATAATTATTTCACTTTATTTACAATTTGTTCTTAGCATAGAAACAATAAGTAAAAATTTTTGACGAATATTGTTAGGAACATGTAGGAATTTTGTACAGCGAGAAAATACCTTTAATATTAGTTTACTATATACTACTATGGAACATATTATTATTATCTGTTACTTCACCTATGGTTTCGTCTAGCTTACGCACTAGCACATTTTACCATGATCACTGACTTTATGTTTGTGTTTATCAGTATAACGTGTTCTTTCTGTTTTTACGGGTGATAATTTAAGTCTATCAAGATTAGATGATTGGGCACGTACCACGGGATATTTGTTATTATATGCAGGATCTTATTTTGAAATCATTGAAGGATTTCAAGATTTGAGATACTAGCAGCTCCCCAGAGACTATTCCGTATGTCCATACCGGATTTAGAATTGATTTGTAGATTAGGAGTTCATTTTTTATTTGTAGTCTGGATTTCCTGCCAATCAACTAGTATATTTAGTGCAGTTTTAATCCCAATTACTTACGTTTTGAAAATATGTGTTCTCCACGTCACACGTCTATCTAAATGCGTACCATGGTACTTTACGTCATTGGTTTGATGAAGCTGTATAGCATTCATTGTTACCGGTGAGCAGTTATTCCTTTCCATTGTGAAGGTTACCTGTTTGGATTTTGCTACATTTGCTTTCATTTTCAATTTGTTCAGCCAAAGTTCAACAAGATCAAACTCGATCGAATTGTCTCAATTTTGTAGGTTTTTTGCGGCGGTGTTTGTATTTTTATGTGATGCTAATATTACAGCATCATCCGTGGATGTACCTACTGTCGTTGAATGTGTTGCTGGGAAATCCATGGTGTGTATTGGTATGGTTTACATTTATTAAAATCTAATAAAAAATAAAATTCCCCGACCGGTAAAGTCGTTTCACCCTATAAATAGGAATGTTAGATTTGTAAGATTCAAATATTTGAATAAGTAATGGCTTTTCTAATTTAATAGAAAATAGGCGGATAGGAGAATAGATATTTGTACGATAATATATGATAACAATAGAGAATTTCGATTCCACATAAACGATTATTGTTAATAGCCCAAAGATAGCAATTTTGGAATATAAGGTTTAAGTCTTTTGTTAACAAAGAAATCGGACTAAGAATTAGAAAGTTTTGTGGTCAGTAATATGTGTACAATAACCGAAGTAGTATTAGCTATATTATCTCTATAAACTTAGAAAACAAAGAAAAGATCTTATTTATGTAAAATTTGGAAATACCAACGTTATGTGATATCATAACAGCATTGAGCTTATGTTTGGCAAGTCACAGAATTTGATTGGTCGAAACGGATGGCGTCATATGTAGGATATGTGTGTCTGATTGGTGAAAAGGAGAAGGAGGGATTGAAGTGAAGGAAGTCATGTTTTGCTCGAGAAAAGGAATATTACTGTGATTTGAACGACGGAAGAAGTAAGTTGTTTTTGTTTTATATCCTGCAGTGAAAGTTAGCAGAGTTCCTGTCAAATAATAAATAATGTGAAAGGTGTTTTGTGTCTGTGGAACGAGCCCCAAGGATGGGTAGTAGTGGACAACGAAAGTACATCCGGTAATAAACAAACAGGTGTATAGTATATTTGGTACTAGTCGATTAAGTAAAAATCCTTTTGACTGGAAAGAAATTGGGTGCCTGTGAGATAGGAGTTTGGTTCAGGAGCTTCTGGAGAGACTGTTACGTCGATAGTGTGTGCGAGAGACGTTGACAAGCAGAGGAGATAGCAGGCGTGTGTAGAGCAAGAAAGGCAGATCACAGACGAAAGAAGAAAAGGAGCTAGTAGAGAATTCTTGGAAATAAAAGGATA
This sequence comes from Diabrotica undecimpunctata, assembly GCF_040954645.1. Taxonomy (NCBI): domain Eukaryota; kingdom Metazoa; phylum Arthropoda; class Insecta; order Coleoptera; family Chrysomelidae; genus Diabrotica; species Diabrotica undecimpunctata. The sequence continues at coordinate 26,789,956 of NC_092803.1, forward strand.
GTTTCCTATATAATCAACAAAGACTTTCAACCACGATCATAACTAGATCATAATTAATTTGGTTTTTTTAATATTTGATTCAGTGATTTCATTTCACAATAAATATAATCTTTTAATTCAGATATGAAAAAATTAAAAGAAATAATATTTCTTGAAAGCTGAAACTGAACAATCTGAAAATTACTAACGGCTTTTTCAGACATAAGGACATACATAAATACACATATGTACAAACAACGAGAAACATCAGATCCATTATCGATTACATAATTGTCAGTAAAATTAGTACTATCAAAATTAGAGATACACGAGTAAAGAGAGGCGCCGAATGTGGCACTGACCACCGATTAATAATTTCACAAATGGGGTTTCCCTACACGTTGAACACCCAAACTAGAAGGAAGAAAGAACACGAAGAATCCAAGTAGAAAATGAACAGAAAGAAGAAGAAATGAAGTTCAACATAAATTTACTTCAAGAGGAATCCATAAGGGACCTATACCAGAGAAGACTGGACCAGAAGTTACAGGATTTCGGTTTCAGAAACGTCAAAGAAACGTACAAGTACGTCAAACACAGCATAAAAAAGGCGGCAACACAAAGTAAAAATAAACAAAGAAACCAAAAAATGTATTGAGGAGAAGAAAATTCTCTATATGAAAAGTATGAGCACCCAATCCCCAGAAGACACACAGAAGTACAAAGAGAAAAACAGAGAAGTAAAACGAAGAAGGGCAAAAGAAAAGAATGAAGAATGGGAAGAAACATGTGCACAAATTGAACAATACATAGGAGGAACAAGGAATTCGGAATGCTGGAAAATACTAAAATCTGTAAGGAAGAATAACAACGAAAAGGTCCAAATACAATACATATCAGAAAAAGAGTGGGAAGACTACGATAAAGAACTACTCACAGAAAACCGCCCAGATTTAATAGAGACAGACACAGAACAGGAACAACAACAAAATCAGAATGAAGAACAGATTGAGATAACATTAATCGAAGTAAAGAATTCCATAAAGACTTTAAAGAACAAAAAATCAGGGGGACCAGGAGGAATCGTTAATGAACTAATTAAGTAAAAAACTACACAGAATTATACACGAAATGTTCAGTAACGCTATGAACCTGAACGAAATACCAGATGAATGGTCCAAAGCATATATAACCTCGATACATAAAAAGGGAGATAAGAAGAAATGCGGGAAATACAGGGGCATCAGTGTGATAGCATGTATGGGCAGGTTATATGGAAAAATAGTGAAAGAAAAACTGGAAAAATCTATCTCAAATAAAATCGGAGAAGATCAGGCGGGGTTCACGGCAGGAAGGTCTTGCATAGACCACATATATACACTCCAACAATTAATTGAAAAAAAAATGGCAAAAAATAGACCAGTACACATGGCATTCATAGATTTAAATAAGGCATATGACACGGTCCCCAGAAAACAACTATGGAACACGATGAAGGAAATCATAATAACTCAGAGGTTAATAGAAGCCGTAAAAAACCTTTAACAACAACAAGGTAAGAACACAGACAAGAACATGTATTAAACAAATGAACGGGGTACTGTGGGATAGACAGATTACCAGAAATACAAAGAAGAGAATATATAACACCTTGGTACGCAGTATTATCACCTATGGAGCAGAGAATTGGGTAATAAATAAACGAAACAGGTCCAAAATCACAGCAACTGAAATGGAGTTCATGAGAAGAAGCCGCAGAGTGACAAAAATGGATCGCATCAAAAAGGAGGAGATAAAACGAAGAATGGCAGTAGAACAAGACATACTCAGCTACATCGAAGAAAAACGTTTAATTTGGTATCGACATGTGAGAAGAACAGATCATACAAGGTGGATAGCAAAGATTTCGGATTGGAGCCCAATAGGAAGGAGGAAAAGAGGTAGACCCCGAAGATCATGGAGGGATAAAGTGGACGAGGCCATGGAAAGACGAGACCTTAGAGATGGAGAATGGCAGAACAAAAAGGACTGGAGACGTTGGCTGAAAGAAAGAAGGTGGCGACAGCTGTAAAAATCCTTATATAGATAGAAGAGATTTTGAATAATTTTTAAAATTGTCTGACTTTAATATTTTTTATTCTTATTTAATAAATTATTTAACATTTGATCAGATAAAAGGCATATATCGAGCACAGTTTAATTAAATCTTGCCCAAGTACTTTCGATCCCTAGATCATCTTCAGGGGCATTTCGTCAATTGTGGCCTATCCGGCAAGAACAAGATGTCATAAACATATAAATGTACATTACACTACACTACAAATGGACAAACAAACACTTTAAAATAATTTAAGGAAGGCTACATTACTTCAAGAAGCCGGAGACAGAATGAATTCTGTCTCCGGCTTCTTCAAGTAATGTAGCCTTCCTTAAATTATTTTAAAGTGTTTGTTTGTCCATTTGTAGTGTAGTGTAATGTACATTTATATGTTTATGACATCTTGTTCTTGCCGGATAGGCCACAATTGACGAAATGCCCCTGAAGATGATCTAGGGATCGAAAGTACTTGGGCAAGATTTAATTAAACTGTGCTCGATATATGCCTTTTATCTGATCAAAGTTCATTTATTCGAGCATTCAACCTTATATTTAATTATTTAACAGTTTAGTATCACAAAATTATTTGGTTTAGTTTATTTTCCTATTGTCCATTCTTTCCTCAAAGGCAACTGCTTAAAGAATACTTTGAAACCACTTTTTACAATTAACGAAAAAAGGAGCCCTGAGATCAAATTTTACTTAAAATTAATTTATTTATTTTTGCAAAATAAAGCCTAAGGCATATTAAATCAATTAAACATATAAAAGGTCCAAATTTTAAAATCATAATAATATACAGTAGGTAGAGCACATGTTCAAGAACATTACCTCGGGGTATACCTGATTCAACTGGGTAAAAGTTGGTGCATTTCCCTTGGTGTACAACTAGGAAATATCTGTAGTAGATAAGATTCTATAAATTCACAATAGCGAATATGGTAGCCAACATGATATATATCTAACGATCGATAACGGTCACGGAATTAGAATAAGAAGAAGATAAGTTTCCAGCACACCATATAATCTATGCGGTAGATGCTTTTTAATTTTATAGAGTAGGCCAATGTGCCAGACCTTATTCCAGACTTATATTCAGATATTCAGAAAGGCTGCAGAACAGTATCCTCTATTTTATATATCGTCAATTTGTTGTCCAATTCTATGTACATGTTGTATAGTGCTATGTTCACGACGGAAACCAAACTGGTACTCAGGTATGATCTTTTTGTTTTCTAGGGTGGGTTAAAGTCTTTTTAACAACAATTTCTCAAATAATATGAATAGAATTGGCATTAGACTGATTGTCCTCTATGATGTAATGTCTTCAGGTTTCTTCCCTGGCTTCGGCACCGTTATGGCTTCTGCTGCTTTCCATTGATGAGAAAAACAACTAGGTCTTAGAAATAACTTGTACCCTTACAGGGTAGCTTTTGTAAGACTTCCTCCGTTATAAGGTCGTAGCCAAAAGATTTTTTCGGGTCGATTTCTTTCATGATGTTAGATCTCAATGCTCTGTGTGTAAATTTCTCTAGTCAACTCCATTTAAATCGGCTCGTCTAAGACTCTTTCTATATCTGGAATTTCTGTAGGGCTTGATACAAAATTATATGGTCGGAATAATTTTACTAAATGTTCACCGATTGCTTTGGCTTTTTTTTGCATTATCTTTGCCCAGTATCCAGCGATGTTTCTGATTGATGGTATTGACTTTATAGGGTTGTTTGAATGGAGGCAATTATTCGAGGCGATTTTATATATTTTGATTGGTATTTGTTCCAATTTTTATAATTCTCTTTTAGGTTTATTAAAATTGTTCTTACTACTCTTGGCTGTGTTTTGTTGCCATATTTTCTGTTTTTAAGTTTTGTTTTACTATTACCGGGCAATGTTCTTTCTGAGCTTATGGACTACTTTGTTGCATAGCCAACCACGCATATTTTTATACGTTTTTTGTAAATTCCCTGAGAGTATTTTGGACCTCAGTTGGTGTTTTTAATGACACCTGCAGGTTTGTTACCATATTAATTCGTTCCTGGAATTCTTCCCATCTGGTGTTATGGTTGCTCTTATGTATAGTTAAGAAAACTGGATTATGTTCAAATATCATATCTATATTCGATTCAATTTTGAATAGATTAGTGTTAATACCTTTTGATATGTAGAAATCTAGAAAGTCTGACATTTTATTAGGGTCCGTCAGCCAATACGTAGGTTATCCGGAAGATTTAAATTTCATGTTGTTTCTTGTGATCGCTATTAGTGCTATTAGTAACTCCCGTTCTTTTGTTATTGTTAGTCGATAGCCCCAGATTATATTTTATAGTCACCGCCTGTTACGAATCTAGTACCTAGTGTTTGGAAAAAATATTTATATTATTTTTTCTTGTTGTTAAAGAAAGGCAGTAAACTGCTGATAAGTTTCAGCAGAGAGCAGTTCCAGCATGGGCATTTCCGTCTGGATGGTTGTTAACCAAAACTTTAAACTTGGCATACAGTTAATATTCAATACAATAGGATATAACTATCACAGTGTTTGTAGAACACTTTATTTCGGTTAAGGAATATCATCATGCGAATTTTATTTTTATAAATTTATATAACTGTACAAAACCTATTATCTTTATCTTTCCACCATATGAAAAATAAATTAATAATCGTTTAGTTTAGTCCTAGATAGATAGATAGATAGTTTCTTTGACTGTAAGTTACAACAAGGTTTACAGCAAGTCAAAACTAAAGTTATAAATATAAATTTTAAATAATTACAAAGTATAATATAAATCACTATAAAGTCATTACAAAAAAATGAAAACAATACACAAAAATATTTAAAACATTAAAATACATATAAAACGTACAATATGGACATCATAATATAATAAAAATAATATTAAATTTGGTTATGTTGCACCTTGGGCATTCACAGATACACTCTGGTAATATTCACCTAATGTATAAGGACACATGGTCACTAGGTACTCTTTGACTTGGTTTTTAAAAGCTGTAGTTGAATGAATGTTTTTAAATTTTTGAGGAAGTTGATTATACAGTAGTAAACCAGAGACAGTAGATGACTTCCTACTTATTTCTAAATGTCGATAGGGTACTACAAACTGTCTCTTATTTCTTGTGTTGTGTGAGTGAATATCACTGTTACATAAAAAAGTTCTTTTATTTTTATGAATTAGTATCAATAATTCCAAAATGTAAATTCCATACACTGTTAATATATTTAAATCTCTAAATAGGTTTTTACAAGACCAACCATACGGAACACCTGCAATACATCTGACAATACGCTTTTGGGCCTTAAAAACGTCCTTTATACTAGAAGAGCCACCCCAGACAGTTATACCGTAACTCATTGTCGATTGTACCTCAGCAAAATAAAAAAGACGAAGGTGTTGCAGACTAAGTATTCTACCCAAATTTCTCAATTGATAACATTTAGAATTGAGTTTTTTACATACATTCCAACAATGAGTTTTTAAAGATAAATGAGAGTCGAAAGTCACTCCTAAAAACTTCACATCACTACAACTCAAAATACCCTCACCATTGATGGAAATACTTAAATTTGGTTTAGTAGAATTTGAACGAGATGTAAATGATAAAAATTTAGTTTTGTGAACATTAAACAGGAGCGACTGATTACTGGACCAATCAGAGAAGGTCTTCAGTGAGTTTGTTATTTTATCTTGTAAAAAATTTATGTCTTTATCGCGATATAGCATTGTTGAGTCATCAGCATAAACTGATACAAATGCATCAGACATTACATTTGGTAGTTCATTAATATACAAAATAAATAATATCGGGCCCAATATGGAGCCTTGTGGTACTCCATTTTTATTAACAATCGGATCAGACATTGAAATCTTGAAGTTATTTTTCACTCTAACTATTTGATGCCGGTCTTTCAGATAGGAACCAAACCAACTATGGGCAACTCCCCTAACACCATATCTGTACAATCTATCGAGGAGTACATCGTGTTGCACACAATCAAAAGCACGACTGAGGTCACAAAAAATGGCAGTTGGATTTTCACTGTTTTCAATAGAGATTAAGACTTCCTCATAGAAACTGTTAATGGCTGTGGAAGTAGAAAATTTATTTCGAAATCCATGTTGATGCTTTGTGATAATTTGGTTGATATCTAAAAATAATAAAAGTTGTTTTAGCATTGCATATTCAATAATCTTAGATATCATAGATGGAACAGACAATGGTCGAAAATTTGACATTAATTCAGGATCACCTTGTTTTAATACCGGTGAAATGATAGAAGTTTTCAGCAAACTGGGAAAAACACCAGCATTAAAAGAAGCATTTATAATGTGAGCAAGTGGTGTCAAAATCTTAATTTTATATTTTATTATGTCTAAGATATCTTCCTCTGTTACATAGGATATGAACAAACTATTTTGATTAAAATCGTTGGAATGCTGAAAATTTAAATCTGATTGAATTATTTTACTAATTATATCTATTGGTGCATCTATAAAGTAATCATTAAATTTGTTACATATTATATCTGAATCTGTAATCCTAGTATCATCTATTTTTAGACAGATATTTTTGTGATTTTTTTGTTTTCCATTAAGTTCATTTATAACAGCCCATGTGGTTTTGTTTTTATTAGAGGATTCAGAGATTTTGTTAAAATAAAACTGACCCTTTGTGGCCTCAACAAGAACTTTGTGCTGATATTTTTTTTGCCTGTATAGAGTTTTTAGGTCAGGGTATGCCTTACTCAAAATATACAAATCCTTCAGACTTTCTGAAGAAGATTTTACTTCTTGTGTGACCCATGTTTTTTTTATTTGGTTTTGGTAATGTTTGGTTTTTCTAATAGGACAACTAATATTGAAATAGAACTGTAATTTATCATGAAAGGCATTATATTTACTCTCAACATCAGTTGCATGATAAACATCTTGCCATGTTTCTTTACTCAAGAGATTGTTGAATGCATCTATAGCGCCTTCATGTGTTACTCTGAAAGTATTTAGAACTGATGTCATAGTTAGATTAATGAAATTCAACCTCAATAGGAATATATCGTGATCCGATTCAGTATTTAGTCTAGTCTAGTCTAGTCTAATCTAGTCTAGTTTAAGAAGATTATAGCCATATAATTATCAAATCATCCTACCTAACTATGATACTCTGTATGTGTACAAGTCAAGAACAGTAAGTTAATGTACTAAAATTCCCCTGCGTTTACTTTGTCAAAAATATGTACCAAGGAAGCCCTTATCTAGCCAGTATAAATCTGTCAAAAAGCCGTTCTTGGAAAATTCCTAAGCACACCGCACTGAACTATTAAAGATAACCGCAGAGGAGTCATCAATTTACGATCGTATCCTGTTCTCTCAGAAAAGCAAACACACGCACACACATATAGTGCCATGGAACTGTATAAACGGCGTGGAGATAATTTATTTATTTCTCCCTCGTAAAATGCAATTGTGGCGAAGAAAATCGAACCTCGACAACGAACTCCGCTATAAAAAGAAATAGGGAATTTTCAATTCAAGAAACTATTTCCTAGTCTCGACGTTGAATAAACATATACCCCCAGAAGTTAAATAAGTGTACATATAAAATTTAACGTGGAATTAAATATTAAGCTTCTATATGAGACAGATAGTCCGCATTCTAAGAACAATGACAATGGATTAAGAGTAATTGACTTTGCCCAGAGTAAAGAGATGATAGTGAGGAGTACCTATATGCCTAGGAAACACAGTAAATAGATAAAAAAAAAACATATAAGACACGCAACATAATGTAAAGAATGTACAGAGATGCAGAGAAGCTGAAACTAATTTGGAAGAGTACATAATTAGCTGTAAGCACAAACAAAAATAGCAGTGTACAGAGAAGAAAAGAGAGAAAAAGGTATTAGTACTATGTACTAATGGGAAAGTATTAATGGGAAAAAAGTAGAATCTCTTTGGGAAAGAATAAAAAAAAGGAGTGAAATAGGCTGCGAATACTGTAATAGGTACAGTTACTAGAAGGAGACAATACTGGTAAGGTTAAGGGGCACAAATAGTTAACAGAAAGGATAAAGCAAGGCAACAGATGCAGGCCTGACGCACTGAAACAACAACTGACGATATTGACGATACTTTAGAACATCAACCAAGATGTGACGAAAGAAAAAAAGAGCTTGTGAAAAAAAAAATATTGGAGAGCTGGAGGAACTAAGAGAAAAAATTCAAGTAAGGGACTTCTGTAAGAAGATAAAGGACGAAAGGAAATGCTTACAAACAAATGCAATTTTTTGCAAGGATAGACATTTCTGAAATAGTCTTGGAAGATGAGTAGAGTATTGTAGTGAGCTACTGCATGATGCGAGAGACACAGAGGTTACACGAATAAACTAAAGAGAGGAAATATTCAGAGTCAATCTTCCAGAAATATAAGTAGAGGTATCAGCTAGGGAAGAGATTGCTGAAGTCATCAAAGAGTGCTCTAATTGATAAAATGCAGTAGCTGATTAAAGAGGTATAGTAATAGAGACGATACCAAGAGATTGTAGTGGGGGATCATTGATACAAGTATTATGAGCGTGATGTAAATGAGTATCAGCTCTATAGAGACCTCAAAAAAGCATACGATTGTGTAAATAAAGGATACCTTTATAAAACACTGAGTAAATTACGTTCCGCAGAAATATGTAAACTGGTAAAAATGACCCTAGAATCATCAAGCAGTAGCATTAAAATAGGAGGAGAACTCTCAGCAGTTCTAGAAATAACAATCGGTTAAAAGCATGAAAATTTACCATCCCCAGTGTTATTCAACTTGGTTTTTTTGAACGAATTATAAGAAGGTAACCAGTAACTCAGGGAAAACTAAATCTATTAAATAAAATGGCCTAAAACGTATGTTACGCAGATAATCTAGGAAAACTTGCAAAAGATCATAACCATACTGGGAAGAGTCCCATACAGCTCTGAGACGCCATGTGGAAGAGGCAGGCCTGACAGATTTCAGAGAAAAAAACCAAGATGCTTATTTCAAGAAACCAATAGGAAAAATAATATCAAGGGTTCACCATAAATTGACGCAGATAAAGATAGTGATAAGATTTAAATATCTGAAATAATTCCGTGACGAAGGAGATTAAAGCCAGGATCACAGCGGCTAACAGCTGCTATTTCAGTCTTACTGCAGTTCTTTGAGTCCATGGTTGTTAGTAGTACCACCAAGAAGATATTGTTCCTACGTGTGATCCGCCCAATGGTGATGTAAAGGAAGCAGACATGAAACAGATATATTGGCAGATATTTTATATCGACAACACCGCTATGGATGTTATCATCAAAATTTATTATTCTGGTTCTCGATATACGGAGTACCAATATTGCTTAAGTGATAGGTCTGTAAGGGCTATACCTGAGGAAGGTTTAGAAAGGATAACAGCGATTTGTGCTGTTGTTAAAACGAATAAACCATATGTTTTTAATCAAATACCGATTAAAGTAGGCATTAATTCAAGATGTGTTTGAAATGTCTTAAAAACCTAAACCTAAAAAAGTAACAGCTCTTTTTTTAAAATAACTTCTCAGCTAATACTACTGATGAATGCAACTAGTTAGTCGTCACCACCTCGTTCTGCTGACACAGTCCCAAAATTTTTTTCTGTATGCATATGCCGCCAAATTATGTATTTATTGCCACTTTTATGAAAAGATCAAAAGTCTTCTTCTTCTTTTAATGTAGACATGACTCTGTATTCAATGTGCCTCCAGTAAGTTGTCGTTTCATCGTTTTCTTGGTCTTCCTACTGATCTTCTTCATATTGGGATTTATTTATTTATTTATTGTATGGCAATTACAACACATTTAGAACAAATACACAAACACTAGTAATATAGGTATTTGACAAACTTTAAATAGTTACAAACAAACATCAAGTGTATTTATATAATCAATTGACTCTGAAGTTGCAAACAGGAAGTCTTCAGGGCTACCATTGTAGGATCTTGAGGGACACTCTTGAATAATCTGGTCGATGGTTTGGTTCTCCCCACAGTCACATTGAGGAGACGGGTTCTTTCCCCATTTATGTAGCATGTATGCACATCTGCCATGTCTGGTTCGGATCCTATTTAGAGTGGACCATGTTTTGCGTGGAAGATCAAAACCTGGTGGCTTGTGAGTAATGCAGGGCATGTTATTTTGCCATTCGTTCCATTCTTGGGACCATGCATTCGTGATGTTGAACTCCTCATGTATCATTCTTGCCGTTTTCATTGGTGGTTTTCTAGAACGGAGACGGGTATTTCGTGCATCCTTGGTATCTTGGTGGATCGGCAGGTTTATATTGTTCATGATCTTTTTGTATTCACGTGTAAGTGTGTCGATTTGTCGTAAATGTGGAGGTGGGATGTGACTTAATACTGGAAGCCATTGGGTGGGAGTTGATTTAATTGTACCAGCTATCATCCTCATAGTGCTGTGCAGCTGATTGTCGACCTTTTTTACATGTGGACTGTGTAGCCAGACTGGAGCACAATATTCAGCGGTCGAGAAAACAAGGGCTAAGGCAGTAGAGCGGAGAGTGGAAACCGATGCTCCCCAGGTGGTACCGCAGAGCTTCTGTATAATGTTATTTCTTGTACTCAACTTTTGGGCAGTTTTTGTTAAATGCTCTTTAAATGATAGCGTTCTGTCTAGTATTACGCCCAGGTACTTCGGTGTTTTGTTGTGGGTAAGTGTGGTATTTTCAAACCGTATGTTGAGTTCCTTTCCAGCAAGTTTATTGTTCAGGTGAAAGCAACTAACTTCTGTTTTGGATGCATTTGGTTGAAGTCGTCACTTGCGAAAATATTTGCCCAATGTATATAAGTCTGCCGTCAGAACTTCTTCAGACGTTTCTAGTATTCTGCATCGTGTAGCGAGGGCCCAGTCATCGGCGTATCCGAACTTTCTTGACTGTGTTTCCGGCATATCTGCTAGGTATAAGCTAAATAGTAGTGGAGAGAGCACTGACCCCTGTGGTAGGCCATTCTTAAGTTTCTTTGGTTGGCTGATATCTGTGCCCATCACTACTTGAAACATTCGGTCGTTGAGCATGCTATCTATTGGGCGTGCTATTGGTTTACAGGGGATTGCACGGAGAATTTTGTATATAAGGCCCTCTCTCCATACTGTATCGTAAGCTGCCGAGAGATCAATAAATGCCGCTGAAGTTTTAAGTCTTCTTTGGAAACCCGCTTCGATGTAGGTGGTGAGTGACATTACCTGGTCTGCACAGCTTCGTTCTTTCACTTTCATATTGGGAAAACGTCTCTTACCGTCTTTACTACTCTATTTGTTGTCATTTGACTTATATGATCGTTCCATTCTACTCTTCTATTTATTACCCATTTATCCACCTTGCATCTACGTCGTATATTTGTACTGCTAGCTCTGTCCCATAGTGTCTTACCATTAATTTTCTAAGTGCTTTTCAGGATGTTAGGAAGGATGTTAGAAACAGCAGAGATGAGCACACTTTCTTTTCAATTCTTTGAGGAACTTTTGAGACTGAAGAGAGTGGTAGTTTCAAACCATTTTTAGTTAGTATTATTATCCGGTTCGCAGTAAAAGATAGACTACTTCAGGGCCTTGCAACTCTGCTCCTAAGCTAGCTACTGTTTGCCTCCTAAGCTCCATTTCTAGGAGAAAACAGGTCCCAATTCTTTACTTCATCTAATCTCCATGTATCTTATCGCTAAACATTCATGGCGAAGGGCAGCAACGATCGGCAGTAGCAAGTTAGGCTTATCATGGACGTTTTACAAGCGGAGCTTTAACAGCAAAATAGTTATGATGCTGTGATGCAAAACTGCAGGGGAATCAACTACGTTATCATTTCCAACATATTGACATGACATAGGGCAGAAACTGTGTATAGAGAATCCACTCTTCCAGGGACTTGATACCAGAAACTTACAGGAAGGTTTGAAAAAAGTTCTAGCTGCCTGTATTTCATACAGTATATATGGAATAAACGTCTATTTACGATGCCTGAAAACTTTTGTATTGAGTAAGCCCTTAGTAGTATTTACGTAGATTTGCTAAAGAGATTTCAAACAGTGGAACTTAAAACAATTCTGAAATGACTAATGAGTACTGAATCGACCACAGATTTTGCTATTTACAATATATAGAAAAACTCAATCACGACCAAAACACACCACACAGGAAGTAAGAAACTAAATAAGGAAGACATGTCAGGCAAAGGAATATCATGACACCAAATCTGAGCTTTCAGAGTCATGCCGGAACACACTTTTAAGACAATTCACTGAACTGAACAGACTTCAAATTAACGTTATCTTCTTCGTCACGTGCCCTATAAGAATAATCCGAAGTTGACGATCACATCATATCTGAGTCCACTCACGAATGTTTTTTAACTAAGAAACCTGTTTTCTTCCTACAATTCTACGGCCTTCTATTTTGCCTTTAAGGATCAATTGTAGTATTCAATATCGATTTCCCCTCGCTATATTTCCCAGATAAGACATTTTCCGGTGTTCAACAGTCTTTAGCAATTCTCTATCTTTGTTAACCTTCGTTAGTACTTCCTTATTAGTTTTTCTTGCTGTTCAAGGTATCTTCAGCATCCGTCTATGAATTTACATTTCAAATGTTTCAATTCTGTTTTTACTTACTACTTTTAATGTCCACACTTCTGCTCCATACAAAAGTACAGAACAAATATAGCACTTAACCATTCTTTGTTATAGTTCTAAACTGAGATGAATATTGCGAAGATATGTCTTCATTTTCATAAAAGTAATTAACTTATTTTTCTTAATTTAAGGCTAAAATTTGATACTACATATATAACACAGTTGAAAAAATTTAACATTGAGATCTTTCTAATAGGTTTTAAGATCAAAGACTCCAAAAATAAAAAGTTACTTAAGGTTAATAATAGCTATAAACTTAATTTTTGGTGAAATTACCTATTTATTTTTAAAATTGAAAAACTTCTATGACAATTTTAGTTTTCTATTAACGAACACACGTTGACCCCTCAAAGCAATATTTCGTCGCCTTCTCTTCGTTAAAACGAAGAAAAAATCCATCGGAGAGGCAATTAAGACTTTCTCCATTACAAATTTAACGATTGCGGTGTAGTAAAGGTCTATTTATTTTCATTTTCCGCCACAAACAGCACTTGGAAGTAATTTTCCCGGGAGGCGGTGTTCGATATTTCGCCGTCTTTGCAAAGAAGAAGAAACCCAAATCGATCGGTTAATATACATGTTAATTATAGGGTAATTAAAGATTGATTAAGAAGCTCCTTTGATTAATTGTTTGATAAACTTAATGAAGGTATTTGACAAAATTCAAATGCATTACCAACATTATCAACATATATAAATTACATGTTGATTGAAAAAAAAAACTATATGATTAATAAGAATAAAAATGTGTAACCTGAGATGAAAAAAATGTAGAAGACAAATATACACTCACCGGCACAATTAACCGCCCTCCTCTATTATGCCTCACCCGGTTTGTTTATATTAACTATCGCTTATCAACTGTTTTGTGTTCTGTCAAGAAGGTACGCTGTCAACAAATTAAACACTAATACCCTCAGTTTGTTTTCTAAATTTTCCTAAAAACCGAATGGTTTTTCACTTCACTTCTCAAAGTGAAGATGATTTACATGCTTCACCAATTTAATATATCCACCAGAAAATTTAACATGCTAATTTCCCCAAAAAAGACAAAATGCGTGGTTATAATAATAAATTTACTAAGATGTAAATTGAAGCTGGAAGGTCAGATAATAGAACTGTAGCTACATTACCTAGCTACGGAAAGCTCGAAACAGAAGAGGAAGATCAAGTGAATGGAGCAAACAGAGCCGCAGATCGACTAAATGAAACAATATGGAGAAATAAAGATATCGGGAAAGAAATGAAAGGCAGAATTTACAAAACAGTCATCAGACCAATAATAACATAAGCGGTAGAAACACGACCTGACACATAGAGGACAAAAAGGATATTAGAAACAGCAGAAATGAAAACATTTAAAAAAATTGATGGTAAAATACTATGAGACAGAGCTAGACGTACAGACAGTAGTACAGATGGCAAGAGCCGGTTCTCTCTGGCACATTGAAAAACAGACAGAGTTATGTCTACACAAACAGTAGAAGAAGAAGAAGGAGAAACGAAGCCATTATAAAAGAAGAACAATAGAGAGAAACAATAGTTTTGATATAGCATATTCTTTCTTGCAACACACCGTAGTTGCGCTAGCAGGCTAGGTAGTAAAGACGGTAAGAGACGGTTTCCCAATAGGAAGACGATCAGTAGGAAGACTACGAAAACGATTGAACGACAACTTTCTTTATGCGCATTGAAAAACAGACAGTCATATTTACATAAACAGTAGTACAAGAAGAACTACACCTCATTCAAATTCGACGTGCAGTAAAAGTAAACAAAACCAGGCTATGCTACGTAAGACTCCATAGGCGTGCGGTTTTGCTTTCGTATTTCCTATCAAATTAATAAAACAGTATGTACAATTAAAGATTTGTTTACTATGAACAACGAAGATAAAATATACAATGTTAGTATTATTTTCAAGGAAATTCAAAATTAGCTTCACTACTGTAAAATAAAAAGAAACTAATGGTTTGACAAAAATAATAAAGCAGTAATTGCAACGTTGTTTTGACACTTAAACGATCGAAATCGAAACATCAAATACACTTATTTTTTAAAGTAAATTGTGTGTTAGTTCGCCTCAAAAGAAGTAACTTATTATTATGTTTTCAGTTTTTATTTGAAAAACAATAAAACTCACGTGATCCAGATTACAAATGTTACCAGAAATTGAAATCTCATTTTACATAAATTTCGTAAATTTGAATACAGATATACCTTAACTTAAAATGTTTTCATAAATGTAAATTTTGTATTAAAAAAATATAAGGTGCACTTGAAGAAGTGCCGCCAGAAGTAAAAACTTCTTAAATTGCGTTGAAATTATGATTACTAATATCTAAGAGCTTCCGGTTTAAACGGCGCTGCCAGTCATGAACTGAGCTCTTAATCGCACCCCATTCGTTTTTTAAGGAAAACGAAGTTTCAAACAAAAACCTATGCAAATGTCCGAGAAAATCATTCGTCAAACATTCTACATATCTGACTAATAAATAAAACAAAAAACTCACAGTGTAAATTAATATTTTATTCATAATCAGAGTCTGACGTGCTGCTCTCATTAACTACGTTAATTATCAGTGGTTCAACTTGAGTCTCAATGATATTGTCAAGATCCCACATCTTTTGTTCGACTTTTTGCTGAACATGCTGTATACATTTTTGCCATTTGGCAGATGTAATACGCGTAATTCCTTCATGAAAAAGATTTTTCATATCTGAAAATTTAAACGTAGTATTCTTCTCTGCAATATAATTTTTTAAGTCTGCCCAAATTAACTCAATCGGATTAAGCTCGCAGTGGTATGGCGGAAGTCTCAATACTATTTGATTTTTTTCTTTAGCTATTTCATCTACAATATACTTAGTATATTCTTTTTTATGGTTATTTACAATAGCCAAAAGCTCGACTTTTAGAAGCGAGTTGTCAAAATTTATATTTTTTGATCGTAGCCAATTTTGAATGTCCGCTTTCTTCGACGCGGTTGTCGGTATTTTTTCCACTCTTCTTGAGTGGTACGGTGCATTGTCGAAAACAATAACTGAATTTTTGTCTAATTTTTCTAATATCGAAAAGAACCACTTTTCAAATGGCTCGCCAATCATCTCTTCATGATAGTCGCCAGATTTTTTTGACTCAAAAGCCCATAAAGCATCAGGAACAAACCCGTCCTCACTACCAATGTGACAAATGATCAACCTATTTCCTTTACCTAAAAATAAAGCGATTTTTAATTTACTTTTGAACTGGAAATTAACTACTATAGTAAATGCAAGACATTTATCCCCATGTGTAGTGCCATTTTGGTAGTCGCTATGTTTTTTTCTATCTTAATATATTCGTTATATACTCCCCGTTTAATAAATATCGACAACCGAGTTGAAGAAAGCGGATATTCAAAAGTGGCTGCGATCAAAAGTTTTGACAATTCAGTTCTAAAAGTCGAGCTTTTGACTATTGTGAATAAACATAAAAAAATACACTATTGTAAGCATATTGTAGATGAAATGGGTAAAGAAAAAAGAAGGTATTCACAGGCACTCGAGGTAGATTCTGAGTAAAATATTACCTAAGTTACACTTTGAGTTTTTTGTTTTATTTATTACTCAGATATGTTGAATGTTTTTATTTTTGACAAGATTTTTCTGACCTTTGCATAGGTTTTTGCTTTGAAATTTCGTTTTCCTTAAAAAAACGAATGGAGTGCCATTAAGAGCTCAGTTCACGAGTGGCAACTCCGTTTCAACCTTAAATATTACGTTTAATTTTAAAACATTTTTACACATTTAATGTAATTGTATTTTAATTCCGTGCATTACAATAACGGATTCACGTTATTATGTTGTTGGAAAACCTCATTCTAACATGTTTATTCAGTTATTTACAGTTCTGTTATTCCTGTGAACGACTTATGCTACGATGTCTACTTCATATTTTCATATGTATTTCATAATACAGGAAAATGTAGGTTTATACATCGTTAAAATCATGATGTGGGAGTGCCCCTCGTAACAATCATACTGTTGACGGTTTATTTATACTTACTGCTGCTCTATCTTGTATTTAGTGTAGAAATGTTTAGAAAGGTTTTCGAAGCCCTGCCCATGGTAACGTCAGAGGTGAGATAGTCCATTAATAAACACAACTGACCGTTTCCACTAAACAGACTCGAGTTTCAAAAACTCGGGACTCGAAAAACAAAACGAACTGTTTCAAAACACGCCAGTCTTTAGTAAAGTTTGTGAAAAGTTGCTATTTTGTTTTATTGGATACGAGTTTGTGTTTTGTTTTGTTTTTATTTTGTCCGTTTGGTGGGAAACCGCCATTAGATATTACATTTAATTTTAAAACAATTTTTACATATTTAATTTAATTTTATTAATTCAATGCATTACAATAACGAATTCGCATATTATGTTGTTGGAAAACCTCATTCTAACATTTATTAATTTAATTTTATCTTTGTTATTCTTCTGATCATAAAATATAAATGATAACATTTATTATAAATATAAATGAATAAATTCAAGCACTGTAATTCCCTGACGCACGCCCCTGGCTAAAATATTATCACTAGAACAACAGTGGTCCAATTAAGTTATAGCAATTCTTCCGCGTACAAGGACTACTAAATGATATGGTATGCTGAGTTTCGTATACGATGTCTATTTATATAGTTTATGAGGTGGATATTATGTACGTTTATACATTGTAAATCATGATTTGGGAGTGCTCCTCGTAATATTCATAATGTTGATAACGTGTGTTGGTTTGTTTACTGCTACTGCATCTTTAAGATAAATTTGGTTTAGAGTAATTAAATATCTTATCAAATATTAAGAAAGTATTATATCATACGAAACAGGAGAACTAGCCTATGTCCTCTTGTAATAGATTTGCCATAGCCCTAACTGTGTTCGAAATACAAAATATACAATTAAATGATAAATACGCAAAAAGAACAACAAAGTTATTGTCTACTTAATACATTTTGATTAAAACATGTTTAAAATAGAGACTGCACAAAATTAACATTAACATATAACTAGCTCAGTTTCTTGCACTATTAAATAACTTTCTTAATGTGAATGCAACATCACTCAAATCGGCTGATAATACAAGGAAAAGTATTCACAATAATTTAGATAAAGATGTTAATCAGATCAACTAGATGATGAGCATTGATGCACTTAAATTATTTATGAACATGGGTTGGAGTCAAAGGGGTTGTGAGGGGGAACTTAGAATCCCAATCGGATAAACTGTGAGTTCCAACAAGACTAACTTGGGAAAGTCTGGGACTAACCGGACCTCTTTTACAGCGGTCTTGAAACACACTTAAAACTCTCTTACATTTTGATGCGTTGATTTCGTCTGCACAGCACAAATAAAAAAAAATGTCATCCAGTGTTATTCCTGGTATTGTTAAAAGCACTTTTTTACTTGATTCCATAACCGCTATTTTAAAAATCTGCCACTGATATCCTGTCTTGTTATATTTTTATCTAGGTAATCTTTATTCTTGGTGATATTTTTAGATTGTCATTGATGCCTTATTTTAGTTGTTCTGCCGTTTATTCCAACCTTAACTTGTTTATATTTAGTTCTCATTTTTATGCTTCATTTGTATATTTTTTAAATGGAGTCGCAATCTAGCGATAAGTGGCTTTTGATCAGAACCGTACCTGGGTATGCCTTTATTGCCTGTATACACTGTATACACTGTAAAAATATTTACAAACAAGAAAATATTACCAAAACAACAGCTGAGATATAAAATATGAAAATATAGACGGGAAGAGACCTAACGATGCAAAATAGTTTTATATTACATTAATAAATGGTAATATTGTATTATATTATTAGTAACAACGAAATAACGAGTCTCGAGAAATATCCAACTACGGAAACCTTAAAGGTAGTACAAGAAAACAAACAAATAAAGCAGCTTATACAGGGTGTTAGTTAATATTCTTGATGTGCCTATCCGTGACGAATGTTGGCGATCATCGTGGCAATCTTTATCTTATCTAAAGCAGCGCGGAGAAGCTCAACAGATGTTGTGTTGAACCAGGTTCTGAGGTTTTCAACCAGGATGTTCTTTTTCTTTCTGGTCCTCGCTTTCCAAATATTTTTCCTTACAGGATGGCTTTTAGGTGGGCATATCTGTCAGATGGGATCTTAAGGACTCTCCGAAGTAACCACATCTCAAATGCTTCCAATCTTCGGTACATGTCTCCGTTCAAGGTCCACTATTCAACATCATAAAAGGACAAAGAAGACGTAGCATCGCAGCATTCATCACTCTATACCAAAAAAGAGGTCGTGGCTTTTAAAGAAGGCCTCCAGAAGGAGATAGAAAAATTAGCGGTACGCAGATGACACACTTATACTATCAGAATAAAGTCTAAATGATTACCATTGCCGAACGGCTAAGAGGGGAAAAGCAAAGAATTCGGACTAAATCAACACCGGAAAAACAAAAATATTGATCGTAGAGTAAATAATAATCTACCGCACGTACACCAAGAGGCGAATTTCGAAGTTGTAGATAGATTTGTATACTCTTGCTATCTGCCCGAACCGTAACAGCTAAATTAAGTACAATATGGAAAGATGAAACAATAACAAGGAATACTAACTTTAGCTTGATCAATGTCCTTATTTTTGCCATTACTACATACGCAGATGAAACATGGACTATCAAAAAACCGATAGAAGTAAGATCAAATCTTTCGAAATGTGGAACTACAGAAGAATTCTACGCGCGTCCTGGACAGAACACAGATACAACCTAAGTATTCTAGAAAAGCTTTATATAAAAGACACAACACAACAGAACCATGCAACTATTGGTAGTAGAGTCCGCAGACCAAGAAGAAGATTTTCAACATGATGGGCAGACCTTGGGGGGAAAATCCCTAGATGAAGCCGTCCATCTGGCACAGAATCACAGCCAATGGAGACAGCAAAATAACAATATTTAGAGTGTCACCACGCTCCGACAGGGCTCAAGGAGTGAGGAGTAGGTATATCAGGATATCCAAGTGGTACCATCAGAAGAATTAAGATACGAGAATACATGGGAAAATATGTATATATAAATCATATGTAAGAATAATAATGACATGAAATAAAAATGGAAGAAATAAAAAGAATACTTAGAACGTCAGAAATAGGAGCCTTGAGATCAATTCCTGCAAAAAAATTAAGAGACAGAATATTAAATAACCAAATAAGAGATCTCTGTAAAATATAGAATATTGTACGATGGAGAACATAGAACACAGGAATGGAACCAGTATGTTACACGAATGTATAGTGAGAGACTAGCCCTAACAGCAAGAGCTTTAAGACCAACAGGCCCTAGATCACGAGAAAGATGCTTTAAAAGATGGCGAGATAACTTGGAACTACATTTTATTGTACCATTGAAATCAACGCTTCGGCAGGAAACCCTTGCCTTTGTCAAGATTCTAAAATGTACAAGATTAGGAACAAAAAGTTATTATAGTATATTAAAAAATATATCTTGTACATTTTAGAATCTTGAGAAAGGCCAGGTTTTCCTGCCGAAACGTTGATGGCACAATAAAATCTAGTTCCAAATTTAATATTACTTATTAAACCTAAATTCAAGAAATACTAATTTATATTTAATATAAGGTAAGTGCGCCAAATATTACCATGCTCCCCATAAATTTATTAATTTGTCCCTTGAATTACAGATGGTCATGTAAGTTCAAATATCGAATTAAAACAACCACTCTAAAAACATTATAGGTGGAACCACTTAGTACTGGTGTTCACGGCAAAGCAGCGTGTATTTCGTGCGATTTGTTTATAAAAACGTGGGAAAGCTGTAATGATTGTTATAAGCTAGCTAATACCGACTATAGAAGGGTGAGAACGTTATCAGGTAGGTACATTCAAGTACTTTATTAATCCATATTGTGTGTAATTAATATAAAAGAGAATAAAACATAAATCGCCATTTTTGTTCTGCAGTAGTAATGATCTTAATATTGGCACATGAGATAGTTCCTAATATTGCAATGGCAATATTTGGACGTTAGAACGTTTGTAACGTTGCTGCGTTAGAAGCAATGAGAGGTGGAAACAATATAAGCCAAGCTTCATTACGATATGAAATACCTCTAACAACACTTGGACTACATTACTGCAGCCAAAATTCGGTTAAACGACTTGGAAGGAAAAGTGTTTTAAGTTTTGAACAAGAAAGAGACCTAGTTCGCAGAATTTATAAACTAGCAGAGGTAGTCATGTCAATAACCAGTAAAATAATAAGAAAAAGTGTATTTCCGTATGCGATGATAATGAACATTCCTAATCCTTTTTCTGATACATTTAAATTAGCAGGAAGGTAATGGCTGAAATTATTCTTTACAAGACATCCCGATGTGGCTAGAAGGAAGGCTCAGAAAATGAATCCATTTATTGTAAAGGAATATTTTACGAAACTCTAGGAAGTATTCATTAAATTGGAACTGTTTGACAAACCTGGAAACGTGTACAATATGGACGAGAAAGGTTGTCGTCTAACGATCCATAAACAAAAACCGTATTGGCCAAGAAAGGTGCTAAATGTATCCGCTTAACAACGCCTGAACACGGTGAAAATGTTAGTATTGTGGGTTGTGGACATGCCCTGGGGCAAGCCATCCCACCGTTTATTATTTTCAAAGGGAAGAGATTGAAGCCTGAATGGAATGATCATCTACAACCAGGATCAACTGTAATGATGACACAGAAAGGGATGATGACAAATGAGATGTTTATTTCATGGCTAGAACATTTTGCAAAGTATAAGAATACAGGACTCACACTTCTGATATTCGATGGTGCAAAATCGCATCTGGACATAACTCTTGTTGAAACTGCAGAAATTTATGGTGTTACTTTATTTTGTCTTCCAAGTAACACCACGCATGAACTGCAGCCTACGGATAAAGCAGTCTTCAAAAGTTATGAGTCTTTTTGGGATCAGATTTTAAATTTTTTGATAACTCAACCTGGGAAAAATTTAACCAAAATGCGATTTGGTGAAATATTTAGTAAAGTTTGGTTAAAAGCGATGACACCAGCTAACATCATCTCTTGGTTCAAAGCAACTGGAATATTTCCTTTTAACCCAGACATCATACCTGAATCAGCATTTGCACCCAGTCTTATAACGCATATTGAAGAAAATGTGTTAGAACCACTAGACGTCGACGATAACAACGTAAATAAGCCATCAACTACTACAGTTGATGAAAACAGTCCCTGCACAAGTGGAATAAGTAATGAAAAAAATCAACAAAACGTCTTCGTTTATATAGCGAGTCGTCTCATTCTGAATCAGATTTCAGTGTTCATGATAGTACATCTAATGGTATAAACAGCGAAGATGAAAGTATGGTACCATTCACTCCCGAAAAAGTTTCAGAACCAGACACTTCTTTTAAAGGTATGGGCTTACTAATTTCGCCCCTAATCAAGATAACTGCTACAAAGCGAAAACCAGCAATTAATAGCAAAGCTCAAGAAGTTACGAAGGATTTATTTTCCACAGCGATAGAAAAATCACCCAAAGGTAAAAGTAACAAAGAAGCTTCCAAACAACAAGAAAAATCAAAAGACAAAAATAAAGAACAGGAAGAAAAGAAAATAAACAAACATCAAAAAGAACAAGACAATCTGAACAAAGAAAATAAAGAAAAGAAAATAAACAAGAATTTAAAAAGTAGTGAATCATGGTTCTGTCATGTATGTAATGAAGACCGCAAGGCTGACATGAGATTATGTGTTGCATGTGGCCAATACGTACATGAAGAGTGTGTGGGTCTTACTAAACATGATAAGGAAAAATTCATATGCCCCAATTGTTCTCAAAAATAGTAAATGTCTCACATTAGTTTTTTAAAAGTTAAGTTTCAATATTATTACTTATTTTTATTAACAAAATACCTGTTCCTTTTATTGCCAGTACTGTGGCAATATTAAGGGTATAGGTTCCAAATATTGCCAGTTGGCAATTGTTTAAAAAAAAGAAGAATATACATTTTTTTTATTGTTTTATTTTTATGATTGTTTAGAAATTAGACTATAAACATGTTTGTTAGTTGTTTAATAAATTTACAGGTTATTTCAAATAAATTTGTATTTAATAAAAAATAATAAGTCTTAGCATGGCAATATTTAGCTCACTTCACTTACCTTATATATCTTCATAAATATTATCATAAATCACATATTCAAAGTAATCAAAGTGTTTTACCTAAAGTGTCATTCCGACCAATATAGTGTTATAAATAGAGTTAGCAATTCCAGATATCAAAGCCGATTTGTCTCTCGCTCTATCTCGACATTTCTTTAGTAAACAGACCATTATTATAACAAGTAAACAAAGAACGTCTTCAGCGCGTTTTCCACAGCTCCGGCATGGCATCAATAACGTCTAAATTAGCTCAAAGTCGGAGACAATTTACACAGTCTCTATATTCCGTCCGCATTCTCTTCCAGAACGAGTCGAGACGGGAGGAGACGAGGCCAGATAGATCTAATATAAAAGGAGGAGTGAGCTGTGTGTTTATATGGGCTAGGCTAATATTGACTCTGGGTGTGAATCTGATTTCTGAAGTAAATCAAGCGAGAGGATGAAGCCGACACCGACTTCTAAACTTGCTGCTTTTCCATTTTCCAGAGGCGTTGGCTTATGACTACAAAGGGAATTGTTATAGAGTGTTTAACGCGTGAATCCGCTAGAAATGAATCTACCTAACGATTAACGTTTAAATGGTTCGATTAAGTTTACAAAGTTTCTCAAGCTAGCAAAATAATTAATAGGATATGGTCGAATGTGTAATAACGTACTAAAATATATAATACGTACTAGATACTAGGTAATGTGAATCAATGGTATAAATGCTTTATAAAATTAGTAGATGCACATATGGCATATTTGTGTTTAATTAAAAACTATCAAAATTTTCAAAACATTCAATGACAAAAAATTATTATACAAAAATCTTGCAGGTATAGTTGCGGAAAGAAATATAGTAGAAAACTCTGTTTTATAGATTTTGATAGTTCTGGTTTAAGATATAGTCCGGTGGCCGGTTGTCATCGTCATTAAATATGTAATTAAAAATATTTATTTTTTACTTAGATATATACCGTGAGGTATATATCGTATGTGCTAAAATTAATGTTGATCATTTTTTATTTGCATTTCACCTTACAGGTACCCTCTCTTTTACCGAATGCTTGCATTGATAACTAATGTAGAACAGATTTTGTAATTATTCTTGTTATTGTTGCAATTATTGATTCTAAAATAACTTTATAAAAACAGATCTAAATCTAAAATTAATCTTTTAATTTAAACCTGCTTAGAATAAATAAATGATGACTAGAAGCGAATTTATCGAGAGTAGCAAGTTGATGTGAAGAACCGCTATTTTATGACGCTAGCCCTGACGACGCTATATTGTGGCCCTAGTTCCGTGACGACGCCATCTTGTGGCGCTAGTTCCGTGACGATCGATTCAGCATTTTACTATAGAGAAAAAAGTTATACAACGCTAGTATAGAAGCTTCGCTTATTAGTGGCCAATAAATTTGGTTTACATTTTCTAAAAGCTGCTATGTAACTGCACGAATACACCTACAATGAGGTTAATGATTTGGAAGAGCCATCCTGTAGCAATATATAAACACTAATCTCGAGATCTATAAAACACATCAGATCCCTTTCGCGAAAGGTTTTCATTCTCGCAGGGCTTTATGCAACAGGCCCTCCTGATTCTAATTAATGGGGGGAAAGCTTCAATACAACCCAATCAACGGCATCCCAGATTTCCAGAAATGTTCCAGATAAATAGAGGGATTACATCCCTAATTTATTAAAATGCCCGAAGGGGACGAAGATAGACGACGAAGAATTTTAGGACTTTATAAATTACCAAGTCCTCGGGGGATGATACGTACTCTGTAGGATTGTATTCCTTTAAAAAGTCTTTGGTAGGGACCTAAAGAAACGGAAGTTTTTGAGAATTGAAAGTTTCATATTCAAATTTAAATTTTCTTGGACGATTTCTAATCAATATTTTTAATTAAGGGGAGATATATATTAAATTACACAAGATCTTTAAAATATACGGTAAAAAAGAGAAATATTATTACCTACCTTACGATACCTAAGAATTTCAAGCAATAAAAACAAGATACAAAGCTATAACATATAAGGAAAGGACTAACTATTTTTTTATTCAAAAATACGGGATAACTCAAAAAAACTTAAAAACAAAATATAACATCTAAACCTAGAAAAACCAAATATTTTCGCAGAAAATTTTGAAACAAGATTTCGTCTTCATAAGGGAACTGATGTATTGCCAAAATTTAACCTTTCTTCTTATTTTGTTCCTCTTGTTATTAGGCAATTCTATTTGTTTTTGTTTTCTTGGATTATGCCTACTATGTGTTGTTTTCCTCCCTATTGTATTGCTTAAACATCCTGCTTCTCTATTTGCTTTCTGTGTTTGTTTTTTACCTATGCTTGAACATCACCGTAACTGCATAGTGTGATGTCTAAATATCATTTCCATAATTTGTTTAATGTTGGTTCTGTTAATATCTATTTTATTGGTAATTTGGTTATTTGCTGATGACTTTTTTTTTGGTTTCTGGGATGAAATGATGTTTCGCTTCTTTGCGAACTATTGAACTTATGTTCATATTGAGCTTATGGACCAATCTTTGTAAGTCGTTCTCATTTTTTGCTGTTGGTATGGCATCGTCCGCATAGTAGAGGATCGAAATTCCTGTCTGCCTTATACATGTGGCTGTATCTTTTTTCCTCTATCAGTTGTCCAACTGAATCTTCGATTTTTTAAATAATATTTAATGGTATTTGCCTATTGTAAAAAAGGTGAATAACGTCCTTATTATAATTTTAAATTATCCGAAAGGATTAAAAATGTCAGACAATTTTCGGTCCTATCGGACCATCATCAGTAACAACATAGAAATAAGTATTTCCAGCATAATAATTAATGCAAGGAGGTAAAATTTTGCCTGTTAAAATGAAAATATGGTAAATACTTACATCTTAAAAAGTGATGAATTCGATCTTTAATTGATGATTAATAATTAATTGACTATTTTTGATGATATCTTTTATATGTATATGTAATTGAGCAAAAAGAGTTTTTTCTCTGTTGGAAATACTGGTGGAAATACTAATTTCAGGGCTTTCTTGAATGATAATTGATATTCTCTTTGTGGAATGATATTCAATTTTATCTCGAAGTTATTTTGACATGGGAATTTCTATTAATTTATGTAAAATGCTATGATAGGCTGTCAATTTATGTTGTATAGGATGGGATGATGAATTCATGGCAACGTAAGACTTCACTGGAGTCATCAATTCCGATTGTAACTTAAACATCATAGCATATAAGATCAAATAATGTAACTTAAATTCAAATTAAAAACATTTAACCGGTTTTTACCTAAGTATTTAGTGGCTCAAAACGTGTACCTTTAGATACACTGATGATGGAATATTATTTCCGAAAACGTTCTGTGATGTAGCCTGATACAGTGTTAATTAATTAATTATAAACCTTTTATAAAGGATTTTTAAATAAATATTTTGTGACACATGGTATACAGCCAGCTACAAGAACTTAGTTTCTTTGTGGATCTGCCCTACAGTCTTTTCTTAACGAGTTAGTTGTTACCCTGGAAACTATCAGAGTCTTCTAACTCCAATGCCACAAATTGCTCCTGTAGTAATTCTTTCCCAAGTTAACATGCTCCTTTTCTAACTTGGTTGCACCGTACTGAAGACGACCGATAGTCAAAAATACGTATATACGGTTGCCTTCCATTGATATACCTTTTTTGGTTTTCTGTTTTGCAAGACATGCCATGCAATGTAATGTATATATATATATATATATATATATATATATATATATATATATACATATATATATATATATATATATATATATATATATATTCGGACACATTCCATAGTCTTCAAGTCCAAAATGCCACTATACCTCAAGAAGAGAGTATTTGATCAATGCATATTACCCGTCTTGACATATGGATGTGAAACTTGGATATTAAAGAGAGAAATAACGTCGAAACTCCAAGTAACTCAAAGAGCAATGGAAAGATGTATGCTAGGGATAACAAAGAGGGATCGTAAAAGAATTGAATGGATACGGAGGCAAACCCAGGTGACTGATGTAATCCAAAGAATAAAATCCCTGAAATGGCAATGGGCAGGACATATGGCAAGAAGAACAGATAACAGATGGACCACTAGAACAACTATGTGGTACCCCAGGAACGCTAAGAGACCAAGGAGGCGCCCGAATCTCAGATGGGATTATGATATTAGAAAATTAACAGGAACAACGTGGTCTCGAATAGCACAAGATAGAAAAATATGGGCGCAAATGAGCGCAAATTATTAGAACAACGTATAACTAAGACATCGTCGAATAATAATAAGAACATAGAATAACATTGAAATAAGGGAGGCTACACCGTAATTGGAAACGGTTGATAAAGCTGCACATGATGATGATGATGATGATATACATATATATATATATATATATATATATATATATATATATATATATATATATATATATATACATATATATATATATATACATATATATATATATATATATATATATATATATATATATATATATATATATATGTGTGTGTGTGTGTGTGTGTACTACATGTATTAGTCATATATCAAATAAAAGAATGTTTATTAATTACAATGAAATAGCTATATGAATAGTGAAACTTCATATATACAATTGTGAAAATGAAACAGAAGCAACAATACATCTAATATTCCTTCAAATGTAGGTCCCGCTCAACAACAGATACCTTCCCAACATCCATCTTCCAAGGAACTCTCGATATTGGCATCAGAAACGAACATACAAGGAATCCGTGCCGACAGGATAGACATGTCTTTCCGAATTCATAAAGTGACTTTACAATTCCTTTTCATTTCTTTTCCAATATAACGTAACTCTATAAAATTCCCTTTTCAATTTATTTCCTTTCTACAACAGTGGCCCCATAATCCGACGCCGAAACCCTCACGTCAATCAACGGAACAAACATCCCGAAAAAAACCCAAAGGGAAGAAAAGGGAAACCGCAAAACTATGAGTTAAAATCCTTGTGACTTCGTCACCCTCTTCCCTGTTGACTGATTTTTGGACAGAAATGACGAAAGTTTTAACTTTTCGGTTTAAAAATATCTTTGTGAAGAAATGCTAGTAATTGCAAATAAAAAGAGTTCTGAGTTTTAAAATAATTTTTAAAAAACAATACTTATTTTGAGATGTAATAAATATAATATGTAGTAATAATTCGTACAATACATTTTATTCTATTTTGCTATTCTTTAAAGAAAGTATAAATGTAAAATGTTAACTGATAGAAATGCTAAATATGCAATTACAGACCCTGAGCGAAAAATATGTGGGTCAAACCAGAAAAAATATGTAATACACTAATATAATTACTTTAACATATTAAAATTTTTGAATAGGAAAATGAGGTTCAACTGAATATACAAATAATTTTTATATGTGTATATATGTTATCATTATTGATATTTATTTAATAGAAAGAAAACTCCAACTTATTTATACGAAAAGAAAAAAACAAATGTAAAAAATGTCATGTTGCAGGCATTGATGTTAAGGTTGAAGTACTTTATTACTTCTACCACAATGCTTCGTTATCCTGCAGTTGCGTTCCTTGCTTTGGCTCAAGGTAGAATCTATTTCTTACATTATAATTTTGAACTTGTTGTCGAGAAGAACCGCGTTGAAAATTTAAAACTCAACGTTTTGGCACACATTTTGGAGCCATTATCAAGAGGCATATGGTTCCGTTCGAGTTCGGGTTCTCAATCTACTTACTCCTCTCACTCATGACGAACCAGTATCTTGTTCTCCGGAAATACGAGAACCATTCAACGACACTTAGGTCGCAATCTGCCTACTCCTCACTGTCGAGTGACGACCGGTCTTACGTATGATACAAAGAATAACAGGTATGATACTCCCGAGCGCGAAATTGGGACGAGTTCGCCCATGACGTCACAATGAGAGTGATTTTAAATATTCCCCGTAAGAAAATCGGCGCTTGAACACAATTAATTTTTAATTGGCAGTAAAAATCGTTTTATAGATTAATAGAGTTTCTATTGAACTATTTTGGAGTTATTAGAATATAGGTGTTTTATTATTTTGATTGAAATATTAATAAATAATACAGTAAACAAAAATAAATCTGTAAAATAAATTTGTAAGTAAACTTTTGTTGTATTCTTCGCTTTTTAATTCTAGGAAGGTAACCTTCGTAAATTTTATGAGCTCTCATTTAATTGACTTGTCTTATTTGGCGCCAGTCTTAATTAGGGGATGAAGCATTCGTCTAGTTGCACGTAAACAGATGAAAATATTTGATCAGTAATTATCTGTAATAAAATCGACAAAACAAATAAAACACAAGGTTTAAAGTTACTATTTTCTTTTAATTTTCTCTTATTTCTCATATCTTCTTTAAGTTTTAGGTTTAATTTCTTAATTCTACAAGACATTCGATCCTGAAAACAATTGGAAATTGGAAACTGGAACAATTTTTGTTCCAGTCATAGTTTAGTTATTGGTGGAACGATCTTTCCACATAAAAATATTCACAAGGTAACATGGACTGCACCTGGCCATACAAGAGAAAATCAAATAGACCACATCGCTATATCAAAAAGATGGAGATCATCTCTTCTTGATGTACGTAATAAAAGAGGAACAGACATCGCAAGTGACCATCATCTCGTAATTGGTACCATTAAAATCAAGATGGCAAAAAACAAAACCACGCGATACACCACGAGACCAACATACAATCTAGATAAACTAAAAACGGTCCCAGGAAGAAATATGTTTAGAGAGGAACTTCAACTCAAAACAAGAGAACGTGAAATAAATAGCTGGGAAGATTTCGCAGATGTTTTGACAGAAATAGCTGAAGACAAACTGGGTAAAAAAGAGAAAGATAGAAAGGAATGGATATCAGATGAAACATGGAATCTTTTTGAGGAAAGAAAACAATGAAAAAAAAGATATCCTGCAAGCAAGAACTGTAGAAAGAAGAGCACACCGACAGGAATATCAAACAATAAATAAATCAGTTAAAAGAAAAGCAAGAAAAGACAAAAGAAGGTGGGCCGAAGAACTGGCAAAACAAGCAGAAACAGCTGCACAACACAACAGAACTAGGGAGCTTTACCAAATTACTAGACGACTAACACAAAAAGGGTCCAACTGTTTGAACATTGTAAGATCCAAGACAGGCGAATTACTTACTACAACAGATGACCAAGTAGAGAGA
The DNA here is from genome assembly GCF_040954645.1 of Diabrotica undecimpunctata. Taxonomy (NCBI): domain Eukaryota; kingdom Metazoa; phylum Arthropoda; class Insecta; order Coleoptera; family Chrysomelidae; genus Diabrotica; species Diabrotica undecimpunctata. The sequence goes on from NC_092803.1 coordinate 26,820,208, forward strand.
TGGAAAGAGCATTTTCAGGAGATGCTAGGTATTCCCAGAGATAAACCAGACGAAATTGTCGAAAACCCGCAGAATATAGACTTGCATATTTCTTGCGAGGCCCCTTCCAAAACGGAAATAATAGCAGCTATCAAATCTCTGAGAAACAACAAGTTACCGGGAATCGATAACATTGCTGCTGAAATACTTAAAGCTGATCCGCATCTAACTGCTGAACTTTTGCTTCCCATAATCCGAGAGGTGTGGGAAACAAACCACATTCCAGCGGGCTGGAAAAAAGGTAACATTATCAAGCTTCCAAAAAAAAGCAATCTCACACTGTGCAAAAATTGGAGAGGAATAACCTTGCTTACTGTCATAAATAAAATTTTCACGACCATCATACTGAAAAGAATAACAAACAGGGTTGAGTTTCGAGCTAATCAAGCAGGCTTTAGACCAGAATCCTCCTGCATAGACCACAATAATACTGTGAGGGTAATAATGGAACAATCGGTTGAATGGAACACACCCCTGTACATGGTTTTTATTGATTTTGAACGTGCCTTAGATAGCTTGTCTCACGTTGCTCTTTGGAAAATTTTAGAGCTAAGAAACATCCCGCAAAAAATAATTTCTATTATAAAGTCACTATATACTGATGCGAAATGCAGCGTGACACACAATGGGATCAACAGTGACGAATTCGACGTACTTACTGGAGTTAGACAGGGATGCGTGCTTTCTCCGTTTCTTTTTAACATAGCTATAGACTATGTTCTCTCCAAACTAGACTCCGACACAAGAGGGATACAATGGACGTTAACCACACGCCTAAGCGATCTAGAATACGCGGACGATATCTGCCTATTAGGTCAAAGGTTCCAAGATCTGGCTTACCAATTGGAAACACTTTCCACTGAAGCCAATAAAATAGGTTTGAAAATCAATATTAGTAAAACCAAGTCCATGAGAATAAATGCAAGGAACAACACGCTATTTACTATCGATAATATGCAGATTGAAAATGTGGAAAACTTTACGTATCTTGGAAGTGTCATAACAGAAAACGGAGGTACAGAAGACGATATTCGTATGAGGATACGAAAAGTCCAACAAGCTTTCAGCACGCTCAACCCTGTTTGGAGATCTGGCGAGTATACTACAAGGACAAAGATCCGAATATTCCGATCAAATGTCATGTCTGTTTTACTCTACGGATGTGAAACCTGGAAAGTGACAAACACCCTCACAGACAAACTGCAGGTCTTTGTTAACAAATGTCTACGAAGAATTGTTCGTATATTCTGGCCTAACACCATCAGAAACGAAGATCTGCTACACCTGACCGAACAAAAGAGGGTACAAAATGAAATTAAGTCCAGAAAGTGAGGTTGGATCGGTCACACACTCCGAAAAAATAGTTCCAGTATCGCAAAGACTGCCCTAGAGTGGAATCCCCAAGGGAAAAGAAAAAGAGGTCGCCCAGTACAAACTTGGAGAAGATCCATCATGGACGAGATAAGAGGCCAAGGAAAGTCTTGGAATAAGGTAAAGGCCTTAGCGCAAAATAGAACCCGATGGCGCGTTTTCACTGAAGCTCTATGCTTCACTTAGGAGTTCAAGAACCTAATATATATATATATATATATATATATATATATATATATATATATATATGTATATATATATATATATGTATATATATATATATATATATATATATATATATATATATATATATACAAGACATTCGAGATCAAAAGAGATTGTGTAATTATCTATTCCACAATTATCTTCGACTCTCATTTGGAAAGCCTTTCCTGCATTTTAAATTGTTTTATGAACAAACTTTTGGATTGTGGCAGATGAAGAAAGGGAACAGCATCACTATTCAGCTTAGGTCCTTTCTTTGGTTCATATTGCATTCAAATTTCTTTCAAAGTCTTTCGGCTTAAAGTGTTTGGAACAAATCCTTGAGATTTTAGGATTAAATTTGTCTTCACGACAACAAGCAATAACCCACAGTGTTTCACTACCGAATCCTAAAAAAAACCATGAAATCTACCAGATCTATCGGCATGTTTTGTCTGATTATGACTCAAACAACCAGCTAATACACAACGCATTTTATGTTTAGCTTATAAATTTTTCCTAGCGAAAATCCCTAAAAATGCAGGAGAGGTATGAGTATGGTTGGGTATTTAGTACTGACTCAATAATAATTAAACACTCCTTATTTATAACTTCTTAAACATCAAATTATTGTTCATATACAGTAGGTATACCTACAAAGCCACTATCACTTATAAAATCGAATAAAGAGTTCAAAATATTCCTAATCATAATTTTTTTTTAAACACCATACAATCTACAACAAGCGTACCAAAGAAGCCAAAAACAAAAAATTTATAAAATTTCCGTTATAAACAGGTATATTACAATGACGGTAACTCTCATTGTGACGTCAGTGACGAGTAGGGGATCTGCTGATAGTGGCCTGCGCAATATCATACCTGTTATTCTTTGTACCATGGGTCTTACCCTGTTTAGCTGATTTAATACCCTCAGTATGCGCGGTACGGTATGCGCGATAACGATCTAAGCTGGATGGGTTGGGTTGGACCAAGCAGTCACTGAAGCAATGGTCGCCATGTTGACGGCAGTCTTTTAGCGTCATTACTCGTGTTTAAGTTGTTAGGGCGTTTTTCAATTTCGATAGCTTTACAGATAATTCTCAATTTTAGAAGATAGAAGCGTTGGGTTTGCTTTTTCGAAATCTGTTTTGTGACCTGTACAAACATAATATATTAATCTGTGTTTCTTCTTCAGTCCTTGATCCTTTTTCTTCTGCTGCTATTTTTCTTGTACATTCGCTTTTTTTTCTTAAACCATACGTGACTGTATCTTCTAATTCTAACATATTAGTTTTTTTTTTACATTTCCTTCTTCTTCTTGTGCCACTCCTATCGGAGATTGGAAATCATCAATGATATCCTGCTGATCTACAGAGTGCATTAGTGGTACAGCCAAACCACTCTCTCAAATTACGCAACCATGACATTCTTCTACGGCCTGGATTCAGTTTTCCTTCTATTTTTCCTTGCATTATATTTTGAAGTAATGCGTATTTGTGTTCTCTCATCAGGTGGCCCAAATATTCGAGTTTTCTTCGTTTAATCGTTGACAAAATTTCTGGGTCTTTTCCTATCCTTCGCATTACTTCAAAGTTTGTGACTTTTTTAACCCAACTTATCTTCAGTTTACTTTTAAACAATTATGAAATAAGTATTAAAATATTATTTTTATCTTCATTTTTATATTTCGCATTTTCCTTATTTTAAGGCCAATAAACACTCTGTAAAAAGAAGCAAGAAATAATGACATTCAAGTGTATCTCATCTATATAATGGCTCTAAATTTTTACCACTATCTAAAAACCGATAAACTTCCGATCCAATTATCGTTAAATTACCGAAAAGTACCCTTTAAAAAACCATAACCAATAAAAAACGCCTTATCGACTCACCTTTTCTGACGCCTCGATCTCCTTCGCTGCTGGAAGAACTCGCCCTCTCGATAGTCCTGTTTCTCCTTTTCGGCACTTTTGTCCTTTCGCGGCACTTTTTATTATTTTGTTTCACTGACGACGGTGTCACGACGTTTTGGCACTTCTGTCGAGCGATTTCACGATTCGGCAACGAAACGTCTGCGGCGAGCAGATTGTCTTTAGTGGCACTATTATTGTTGTTATTTTTTAACACGAGAGAGTTGTTATTTTTGTCAGTTTTGTGGTTAAGTAGATCATGGAATGGAAAGATCTCGCTTCGGAGGTAGAATAAGCCAGATGGCGTGGTGTTGGAAGTTATTAAACTGTAAATAAAAACAATAAAAGTTTTAAAAAGATATTGTGCAAAAATGTCATTAATAAATTATTTTCTTGTTTCTTTTCTACAGACAGAGTAAATTTAGTAGAATAATATGGACTAGTTGAACAAAATGAAGCTGGAGAAAAACTTCTTCTTCTCTTTCTGGTGTACTCTATTACTGGAAGTTTGCAATTACTACACAAAACTGTTCTCTATAGGAAAAAAACTACTAGAATTATATAAACAATACAATCGCAGTTAACACATGGTTAACTGCAATTGTATTGTTTATATAGTACCCAATTTCCATCTCCCCAAAACTTATATACATCAACTGTAACACTTGCTACAATATACCAAATAATAAGTAATCAAATATAATATTTATTAATTAACCAAAGATATCGGTAGAAAGGATAAACAATTATAAGTCTTAAGAGTCAAGCTCTAAAAACTGTATTAAATATACATCAACAAAGGGTATATAAAATCTAAAAACGAAATATGAAGTGATCAGTTTGGATTTGGAAACAGTATGGAAACCTACGAAGCCCTCTTCTCACACTAAATATTGTACCAAAAGTGTCAAGGCTAAGAAAAATGTGTGTTTCTGCGTTTATTAGATTTCTAATAACCACAAAACGGAAAAGAAAGCAGGGGGAAAGAAACCAGGGCCAAAGAAGAAGTCGCCCTGTTAGTATACAGACAATTTTTACACCAAGTACAAGAATGTAAATATACCTCTGAAAAAATAGTAAAAGTGTAAAATGTAAAAGTTAAACTACGAACACCTTTAGACTGTAATAAACAAGACCCCAAATGATGAATTTATAATCATAATGGGTGATTTTAACGCCTGTCTTGGCAATGATATAGTTCCAGGAATAAAACATCGATATAATGAAAATATCAGAAATCAAAATGGAGACCTTCTGAAGGACCTCTTCAGCATAAACTAAATTCGTATTATTAATACATTTTTCCCTCATAAAGAACAATAAAAATACACTTTTGAGAACAGTAGAGGATAAAGATCTATAATAGACTATAATCTGTCGAATAGTGAGTTACAGCCCTCTCAAATCTTGGATGTAAGAGCACTAACATCAGCAGAAATAAGAAGCGCTCATAAATTGGTATTGTTCAAAATCCGAATGAAAACACATATGTGATAACAAAACACCACAAAGATAAAAGCCGAAAACTTACAGGATAACTCCACAAGATATATGTTCCAAAAAAAGAATAACCGAAAAAAGCAGAAACACATATATCACAGAAAGTGATGGAGTCGAAGAAAGCTGGGCAAAAATTATGTCTAATATCTTAGCCTCGGCCAAGGAAGTTCTTGGTGAAAGAAATATAAGTAAAAATAAATCGTTCCCAAGGCGAAAAACTCCATGATTTTGTACAGAAGTGAAGGAAAAATATAAAGAAAAGAAAAAAGCTTACCTGAAATACATGTCAACTAAAACACAAGAGGCATACCATAATTACAAGACAATTAGAAACGAAACACATGCACTTGTAAGAAAAATAAAAAATGATCACTGGGAACGCTTTTCGAAAGAAATGGAACATGATGTTTGAATTCGAATTGAATTGAACGTGATGCAAAAGGAAATATGATGCTTTATAAGAGGTTAAAGAAAGGAGGTAAAAGAACTAATAGAACCAAAACACATAGAAAAGGATACGTGTATTTACCTAAAAAAGCACTATGCGGTAAAAGAACAAACGACGCTAGAACCGGAAACGCCAGAAATTACTACAAATGAAGAACTTAATATAAATGTACAGGAAGTTCGGAAAATACTTGAAAGCCTAAAAAACAAAAAAGCAGCAGGTAAAGACGGGATATCAAACGAATTACTGAAATATTGTGGAGCAGCAACGACAGAACCATTAAAAACATTAATTAATAAAATTATAAAACACAATAAAATACCGGAAGAATGGAGAACGAGCGAACTAATTCTACTATTCAAAAAAGGAGATAAAAAGCAGCCAGAAAACTACAGAGGTATAAACTTATTAAATACTACGATAAAACTTACAACTAAAATTTTACAAGTGCTAATAAATCAGAGGATAAATTTAGCAAATGATCAACAGGGTTTTCGTAGTGGAAGATCGTGTACAGATGGAATAAAGAAAATTACTGAGAAATCACTAGAGTGTAATAGACCAGCATTTATGTGTCTGATTGACCTAAAGAAAGCGTTTGACAGGGGATTCATCATGGATGAAATCATCAAAAGCGTTAACAAAGAAAGAGGATACAGAATGGGAAACAAAGAAATAACGAGATGTAAAATAGAAATTGATGGCATCAGTATTGAACAAGTAATGGAAATAAAATACCTGGGAATTACCCTGTCTAGCTATGGAGACCTGGACAAAGAAATGAGAGATCAAGTACAAAAAGTAAATAGACCGGCAGGATGCCTTAATAACACTATATGGCGAAACAGACACATTAACAATGAGATGAAGTCAAGAATTTATAAAGCCAGTGTAAGATCAATAATGACATATGTCTCAGAAATAAGACCCGACACAGCCACAACGCAAAGGCTACTGGAAACGGCATAGATGAGAGTACTGAGAAGAATTACAGGAAATACAATGAGAGATCGAAAGAGAAGTAAAGACATTAGAAAAAATGTAACGTACAGTGTATAAATAAATAGACACAAAATACACAAGGACACAAAAAGCACCAATCGGCAGAAGAAGTAGCGGACGACCACGCAAAAGATGGAGTTGCGCAATGAACAAGCAAAATTGCTTATAAAGAGGAAGAAGAAGAAGAGAATATTTAGTAGAATATTAAAAAAGTCACTGATACGATACGCAGATAATACAGTGTTTGATGAAGATAAACGCAAAAAATGAAAATGATGGTTATCAAGAATAAACATAATATTCGGTTGCCATTAATTATAAATGGAAACATGCTAAACTCGGTTCGCTAATCCCAGTCCGAACTGTCTAGTGAATTTAGTAATTATTTTTTTGCGAAGTTAGTTACTTTTTGACAGACTAAAAGTGGCTGGAAATTACTATACAACCAAGCACCCGTTCTCATAGCCAATATTAATAGTAAACAAACTAAATAGTAAAAAAAAATAGAACTTTGCGAATTACCGACAATCAATATTATTTATCTGCACCATATAATAAATAGTTATGTTAAATTATAACAACTAAATATATATTTTTTAAATATATACTACCCAAAATTTGATGGGTTTAGTATACACTTCGACTATTTAGAATAATTCTTCTTTTTTTAAAGAAAGAAGTCTGTAATAGCAGGATACTTGAGCTATTAATACTGAGAAGTAGGAATTGTTGTGTTGTAGGTTTCCGACAATGAATCTGTCAAAATTTGTCCGAGCTAAGCGAATGGAGTTTAGAACAGGTAACACATAACACTATTAAATTAACGGCATAAATAAATATAAATCGAACCTGGACCAGAAATAAAAATCTCTTAAGCAAGGGATATTTTTGAAGTTATACTTCTATACGCGCGCTCCACGTTGGAAATTTGTATGGGAGTGATTCTGTGAAATCATTACATATGTAAGATAATGAGTAAGAGAGAGACAGAAGATATATTTTCTCTCTCTTCCTCTCTCGAATATAAAAAGGCTCCTTTTGTATATATAATTTAATATTATATATTATATAAAGATATATATACATATAATAAAATATTTATTAATATTATTATTTATGTGATATGTTTTGTATTATTTATTAAATGTTCATAATTATATTAGTCTTTTGTATTTCAAAATAATAATCTCAATAAATCACTGTATGATCCAGAACTGTCACTTTTGAAATATCTTTGTGTCATGTCCTCGGTAGTATAGTAGTCAGTATCCCCGCCTGTCACGCGGGTGACCGGGGTTCGATTCCCAGTCGGGGAGGACTTTTTTATTAATATTATTACATTATTGTCATTTTTAAATACTTATGAATATTGCAGTTTAATTTGTATTGTATTATTATATTAATAACAAAATAAACAATGAATTTTACTGCAGAGTATGTGTAAAAAAATTTTTGCATTCAACTCCTTTCGTACATATATGAAAATAAAAATATACATTTTCATCAAAATATTGATTCAATCCTTCATTGTTAGTAGGTTGTTATTAATTTTGTTTCTCTTTCTGCTATGTCTTACCTATAGAATTACATATGTTATGATTGTGCAGATTGACTCCCAAATAAATTTGTAACGGCGAATGCGTGTATAGAAGTGTAACTTCCACCGGCAGTCCCACTGGACTGCCACACCCGTTTTTTATTAAAAAATGAAAAGACTGATATGCTTTTGTAGACACTTATATCCAATCAAAAGTTGGAAAAGGGGAAGTATTTTTGTAGTGTGTAAAAGATTTTAATTCCTAGCTAAGCCAACTGAGAATAACTATCATGTGGCAAGTTATTCTTCATTGAAACAAGAAAAAATTTCCAATTTTTACTTAAAATTCTTACAATTCCAGTCAAGAGATACAAATTTTTTTAAAGATCAAGAGATACAAAATCTAGTTTCTTCTTTATATCTAAAATATTTGTTTTAGGGATAACTTGTCCATTGAACCTAGTTTGACCTTCAGTCAATTTTTAACATATTCATTATGATGCTATAAAAAGCAATTTTTATAAAAAAAAAACTTTTGGAGAGTCTTTGATACCTGTCTTTTTTCACTATGTTTTTAATTCAACAATTTTTCAATAATTTTTAAAAATCTTAGTTTTCTAATGACATATGTCAATTGTCATCTTTGAAAAATCATTTAAGGGGCTGGCGTTCGACTTTGCTCACTCTATCTGCTGCTTTAACTTCAGTATGATGACACCCGCAACATAACCAAATTTTTTAACGTGTTTTTTGTGGAGTCCAGTGTACAGTCCTTTGTATGTTTTTTTTCATTGTTTCAAAAAGAAAATAAAAAATAGAATCAGCAATTTTCTGCTTACCACATGATCTCTTCTAGTAGGACACATAATATTTGACGTAAGTGAATCATTGTTAAATTAAAATTAGTTATTTTCATCACTGCTCTCTTGTAGCATAGCTTCGAAGATGGCTTTGTTAGCCGAAAGCACTCAGCTAGGAACTAAAATCTTTTACACACTTCAAAAATACTTCTCCTTTTCCAACTTTTGATATTTTTATTAGACTTTCCTTTCAGGTTCACATATGCAACAAGATTAAAATTGGTACAATGTTATATACGGTCAATATTACTTTATGGACTCAAGCTATGGACCCTAAAGACTGTGAGCCTAAATAAACTATATGCTAGCAAGCACAGAATGAAATTAGTCATTCAAAAACAGGCGTCGTAACTGATCAAAATAGCCGAAATCAGACGCCAATCATGCATTCTCGAAAATTTTGAAATCGATCATTGGCGGCACGTAACTAACACTTGAGTTTTAACCTTGTTTAGGCCTGAGCCTCTTCAAGGAATGGAGTACTCCTTTTTTTGTCGGAGCAGTGGGGGTGTGATAAACGTCAGTTACTGTAATTTCTGAGTATTTCAGAAGTAGTGGACTACTAAGAAGCAGGGGGAAGTAGAAGGTGGCGTATGATGTGGACGACAGAGAAGCGCACAAGAGGAAGTGGGGAGCTTTGCCTAGCATGCCAGTTCAGTTACTTCAGGGGTTACCAGCCATACAGTAGGAAAACCTCTTTATCAGCGTTTTTGGCGCGCGGTTTTTAACTGCGATATTTAATGGGGAATGATTCTAAGATATCAAAATACTCATCAGGAAGTTCATATCCAGTGTTGTGAAGAAGTTTTGCTGGAGAAAACGGAACTTTTCTTATGGGAAGCCTGGTGAGTATTTGCCCTCGGCGATTGCATGACGTCTTCAATATTTGTTTGGCTCTGTTGTTCGAGCCAGCTATGGTTCTTAGGACATACTTCCTGCTGAGGGATAGGATTATGTCCTTGATTGGTGTGATGTTGGCCAATATGTATATGTGAGCTGATGGATACGACCAGTCAGTCCTCATGCAGTATCTGAGGATTCTACGTTTAGTTGCCATTATGGCATTAGACAGTAATCACAAAGTAGTAATCAAACAGAATTACCAAATTATTTTAATTTAATTAATCTCTTAGCCCTTTCTCGTCGTGGTTTATTTTTATGTGGATAGGTATAAATTTTGAACCCCGACATTAGTCGCCAAAATAAACACCTTGACAGATTTTTAGTCGACCTTCAAATAACTTTGACCTTTATTAAAACAAGTAAATCCATATCCCGACGTATATCTCACCATTTTACAAGTTTTAATACTTACAAAACGATTTTCTTTAGCGAATACGTATGGACAAATTAATAAAATTCGGTGTTGTTTCACGATATGTGTGCGCTTATATATTGTCTTTCTTCGTATCCGTATTTTTTGTTAAAGGAGAGCCCGGGGCGGATTATAATGGCCGCCCTTTATAAACTGATAAAATATACTTCAATTTCGCTACAAATTTCGCTCCATTTTCCTTTCATCTTCTAGCCAAAGTAACAAAGTTATCGAAACTCTTTTTACCAAACACGAAGGAACAGTCCAGGAAACAGAAGAAATATATGTTTGTATACAGTGAACAGCTAAATTATGGAATATTATCATTATTTCGAGAACCGTCGAGTTTTGAGGGAAATCTCGAAACAGGTCGATTTTTGTTATAAAATACCCATCTCATAACTTACATGGAGTAGGGATGACGTCACCGGTGTGGGTGTAGTGACATAACCGTTAATTTTTTTAAATAGAAATTGGTATAATGCGACACCTCATATGAAGGAGAATTTAATTCTCTATTTAACGACATTACATTTTTAACTAAAATATTTTTTAAGGGTACAAAAACAATTTTTTTTAATTTAAATTCATCTAAATTACAACTAATGATTTAATTAATAATGTACTTTAAAATAACCAAATTATGCATAACAATTATTTTAAATTAAATGTTCGAAATGCCATATATCGGTTCCTGCCATGACTTTCTGAAGTAAATAGTTAAAAAAGCAAAAATAAAAAAAATAATAATGGACACAAAAAATTATCTCATAAATGAAACTTTTTGTCAAATGTTAATTCAAGCAAGTGATAATGACATAGTTACTGTAATATTTACTGACGAAAATGTTTTGATTTTGTGAATTGTCATCAGTTGTCAATTGTAATTTTTACTTTTGAATACTAAATTATGGCTCACCTAAATAAAACACAACGCATAGATATATTAATTCTTAGCGGATGCAGAGATAACAAAAAGAACACAGAACGAGGTATACAATTTATTCAACGCAAAATATCCAGACAGACCCATCAGCCAATCAACAGTAAGTAAAATAGTCCAAAAATTTGGAGAAACTGGGCACGTTAAACATATTCCAAACGCTGGGCGTCCTAAAATTGAAGACAATGTGAAACTTGATATTTTATTAAATGTACATGACAATCCTCACAGTAGTTCAACACAAATGGGTGAATATGCTGGAGTTTCCCAACGATCGGTATTACGTATTTAAAAAAAATACCATCCCTACAAAATTCAACTACATCAGCAATTAAACGACGACGATCCCGATCGCCGGCTTCAATTTGCTGAAATTATGCAGGATTTATGTATCCGCAATCCACATTTCATCAATCAAATCCTTTTTTCCAATGAAGCGACATTTTTTATACATGGTACCGTAAATCGTCAAAATTGCAGATATTGGAGTCAAGAAAACCCACATTGGATGACTGAGTCACACACGCAATATCCTCAGAAAGTAAATGTATCAGGGATCATTAATGACAGAATCATTGGCCCTTTTTTCTTTGAAGAAAATCTAACAGGAGAACGGTATTTAACTTTTTTGAGAAATCAACTTATACCTGTCCTTGCTAACATGTATCCAAATGCCAATAATCCAAATTTACCTAGTGAAAATATTTGGTTTCAACAAGATGGAGCCCCTTCGCATTACGCACGTGAAGTACGTCAATTTTTAAAATCATTGCTTTCCCAGGAGGTGGATCGGAAGACGAGGTTTTATAGAGCGGCCAGCAAGGTCGCCAGATCTAACACCTCTAGATTTTTTCCTGTGGGGTTACATAAAATCAAAAGTTTATGTCAATAGACCCCAAAACCTACAGGACTTGAAAGATAGAATTAGGCATAAAATGAGTCTAATTACTCCAGAAGTCATCCGCAATGTACTTGATGAATGTGTCCGTAGATTCGCATATTGTCAAGAAACCGATGGATGGCATTTCGAACATTTAACTTAAAATAATTATTATGCATAATTTGGTTACTTTAAAGTACATTATGAATTAGTACATTACATTAGTTGTAATTTAGTTCAATTTAAATTAAAAAAAATTGTTTTTGTACCCTTAAAAAAATATTTTAGTTAAAAATGTAATGTCGTTAAATAGAGAATTAAATTCTAGTTTAAATGAGGTGTCGCATTATACCGATTTCTATTTAAAAAAATTAACGATTACGTCACTACACCTACACCGGACATCATCCCATATACCCATAAGTTGCAGTTAAAAATTTACCAAAAATTCTTCTTTTTTTGTATGCTTGAGTGACATGGTAATTTCTTGAAATAAAAATTTTAGGTAAATTATTAATTGTGTATTGACATGGGCAATTTAATACAAATTATGTGCGATACATATTCTACTTAAAAATAAAGATGGGCAAGTAAATTTCTGGTGTTTTCATAGCATCTTCATATATGCGCTCGTCAGGTAAATATTCATCATCTACAGCTTGGGCTGGTGCTGGTCTAGCAAAAATACAGTCATAAAAGTACCTGCTTGATACAGAAATGTAAGGCATTAAGTCCTTGAGGTCTTTAATTTTTTTATCTGATAGTGGAATTCTCTGATTGGTTAGTGGGATTAGCGTAACTTTGCATGGACTACTGCTTGATGCAAGCCCAGACAGTTGAGCTGAACCTGTAGCACATGTTGCTTTCTTTCTTGATAAATCCATTACCTTAAAATAATCTGAATCAAAAGAAATTTTATAAGAAACTTTTGAAAGTGCATCTGTGCGATACTGTACCCATCTTATGTGAAGCCAGGAAATATTTTCATTGTCAGTGTTTAGTTTGCGATGCACGTAGTGACTTTTTAGAATTTATGAGAAATTCAGGAAATATTTTTGTTTCATTTCTATAAATTCAATAGAAGGATTTCTTGGAACCATTCTAATTAAGTCCGCCCAGTCTCTGGGTACTTCTATTTTGACAGTTGTATATTTCTTGACTTTTTCAATAGCTGTATGGATTATATCCGCTGCTTGATGAGTATGCCCCGGTTCAAGAAATTTATGATTAATCACAAGATTTTATTTCTATTAAAATCTATCAAAAGAGACAACATAACAGTAACATAAATATTTCTTGTTTGTCCTGAACAGCTGTCACTGTACATGTTAATTTTATTAATATTTGTCGGTAAGGAAAGGAGATAGTGCCTCAAACAGGATGCTATTTCTTGTCCTCCTCTAGCGCCTATTGATTTCTCCCAAACGTAACAAACGGCATGTTATTTTTATTTATGCAACTGTACATAGTGAGATTTGAAGTCCATAATGATCTTTTTTAAAATAAAATATTGTTTTGAAGCATGGGTGTAGCTAAACATTTTTAGCTACACAAGATATGGAGATTCCCTAAGTCCTCTATTGTTTAACCTGATTATGGATGAAATAATTAAAAAAAGTAAGAACTAAAAAAGGATAACAAATAGGAGAAAAATAACTTAAAATAATCTGCTTTGCAGACGACGCAATACTAGGTACTCTCTCAAAGTGAAGATGATTTACAACGTTTTCTGCACCAATTTAATATAACCGCCAGAAAATTTAACATGTTAATTTCCCCAAAAAAGACAAAATGCATGGTTACAACAGCAAATTTACTAATATGTAAATTGGAGCTGGAAGGTCAGATAATAGAACAAGTTATGGAGTTTAAATATCTAGGCATCACATTATCTAGCAACGGAAAACTCTAAACTGAAGTGGAAAATTAAGTAAATAGAGCAAACAGAGCCGCAGACTGCCTAAATGAAACAATATGGAAAAATAAAAATATCGGGAAAGAAACGAAAGGCAGAATTTATAAAACAGTCATCTGACTATAATGACATACGCGGCAGAGACAAGACCTGACACAGAGAGGACAAAAAGGATGTTAGAAGCAGCAGATCTGAAAACACTTAGAAAAATTGATGGTAAGATACTATGGGACAGAGCTAGAAGTAAAGATATACGACGTAGATGCAAGATGGAGAACATCAAGGACTGGGTAAGAAATAGAAGAGTAGAATGGAACGATCATAAGCCGAATGACAACAAATAGAGTAGTAAAGATGACAAGAGATGGTTTCCCAATAGGAAGACGATCAGTAGGAAGACCACGAAAACGATGGAACGACAACTTACTGGAGGCACATTGAAAAGCAGACAGAGTCATGCCTATATAAAAAGAAGAAGAAGAAAAAGAAATGACAAAAATGCAACACTTTTAGAATTACAGCTTCGGAATTTATCATTTTTTTTTCTCCTTGTATGCTCGATCAGATGCTGGCTACAATTAATTCTCTTTATGAACTGCTTGTTTTTGCAAATCAGAAATTGTACCAATTAATAAATTATACCGATAGCACTTTGCACAAGTATCATAAGAAGGAGGATGACATTACAGGTTAAATTATACCGAACTTAATTTAGTCACAAAAATAACGTTAAATCAACGGCAAGAACTAAAATCACATCGAGCACATTATATTCAAATTTGACATAGAGAATACGCAAATCTCAAAATATAAAATAACCCTAAGCAAACGTTGCGATGTTGCCGGTGGAAAAATTATACATTTAAACAAGAAGTGACTGTTACGGCATAGGCAGTTCTGACATTAAAAATTTAAATCTCAATAATGCCTAAGTCGACTTATTTCTAGTACAAATTTTCAGTTTAACCAGAAAACCTATGTCTACATAGGTATTTCTAGTACTAATTTTAAACGAGACTTTGAAAGATAGGTATTTCTTGATTTTATGAAAATGTGATTTTCGATAGACTTAGGCATGTCTTGCACTGAAACCGTTGTGGTTTTTTAAGGCACTTAGACCAAAAATGTCAAAAGTGCAAAAAAGTGTATATAATTTAAATGAAAATTACCAAGAGTTCTCGGGAAGAACCACGTTAACTGAGGTCTCAATCTCAATTTATAAGTTCTAGAATTTTGGAATTCTACGAGTATTTCGTCAGGCACTACTGACTTTTAATAACCTGTTCAAATTCTTCTATTAATATTTCCGGTTCCGATTTCATCGTCTATTTGTTATTTGCTTCCACTTTACGATTATCGTCAAATAGTTCTGTTATATACTCTTCCTTCATTTTCTTGTACATCTTAAATTTGTCAAATTTTCTATCACCCTCTTTAATTTCTCTGCATTGTTTTGTTCTTTTCCTTTAAATATTATTTTATATGGGATTAAACCACAATTAATTGTAACGAGAATTACATTTTACATTTGTTTTGAAATTTCGATTAGCAATCCGAAATAAGTTTTCAAAAAAAAAAATAAAATAAAAGTTATTAACAATCCTAACGTGTAAATGTTTATAGTGAAAATGTTATAGTGAAAAAGTTAAATTTTGACAGGTGCTGTTGTACCCTTGGGTTGATATCAAATTGTGATATTTCTATGGTAAAAATTGTTGCATTCATGGTATTTTATGGTAAAAACATGGCTAATTTAAATTTATTTTAACAACACTTTTTCTTTTCTGTAATTTATTGTATTGGGTATCATTTCACACCTTATTTCTTCATCTTTTATCCTCAAAATCTAATATTTCCGGAATTATTTATTATCTGTTTCTTATTTTTATCCTCTGTACTTTTATTTTGACGTTTATTTATCCGGCTGTAATAGTGGATATTGTTACGTCAGCTCCGTGAGTTTTATTCCATATACAAAAAGTCCCCTTGACGAAAAAGATGAAATATTAAAATATCTAGAATGTTTGAGATATGTCATCGAAAATCCCGAAATATCGAGTAATGTCTGGAACGTCACAAATAGGGATACCTATAAAACAGGAGAAGGATCGAGATTGGGCGACCTTAAAATTTGTGTACACTATTTTACCTGTTTGTTTGGTTTGTCGCTAGGGCGGCGCTGGTGCAGAGAAGGGTGCTAGTAATACATTGGAGTGAATGTGAAAATTTAATGAATTACAGGAATAAAATTAATTAAATAATAAATAAGTGTATAAGACCTCATTGTATTTGTAGCACCCTTTGCAACACTTGCGGCGATTGCTGAAAGCTGAATTACATGTTGAAACGTTAGCAAACAAAAACAAACGATGCATTGCGTTGCCACTCCTTCTTACATTGTAACAATATTGTATGTTAGAGCCCTTCTAATTGAAATGTTCTGATGTTAATACTGATTTCTTTATTTATTGTAACAATTAGAGTTATCTTCTTTGAGTTTGTGTTGTACTGTCCCCCTTTTAATTTTGTGATATCCAATAATGGCTTATTTTGATGTATTTTATATCTTCCAATTTTACTTGTATTTCTTTTTCTGAAATTTGTGCATAAAATTGAATTATATTTATTTTTGTATGTTAATGTATGTCCAATCGACATTATTTATGTCCAGTAAATTTATTTTTAAGTGTGACAAAATAAAAATATAAGCAAGATAAATACTTTTAATTTTTTTATATATTTGATCATCATCTCCCGGACTAAACATCAATACAAAAAAACAGAAGCTCGGTCAAGACAAAGAAACAGCTTACCTCTTTTTCTCAGTCGATTGTGCTCCTTTGAACGCTTGTGATCGATTGAAACTAGCGCATTTAGTGAGCAATGCCGTGGGATCGCTGGTTTGCCTGGTATGTCTTTTATTCCCTTTATTTTGGAAAATACGTGGTCCAGGATCAACCGAAATCTCGGCATCGTTTTTGTTGACCAACGCTGGATAAGACGACGTTGTTGATAGTGGGACAGCTGGAAATGGCATTGGGATAGTAATTAAATATTTTATATTTTCAGAATACGGAAAAATAAATTAAACTTACCTTCAAGACGTCTTTTCTCTTTGTTCTCGACGACCGCCTCTAACAACGACGAAATAGTATTTGCGTCACGGCGTCTTCTACGGCGACGTTTCTGGACATCGTCTCCGATTGCTTTGAAACTCTCTTCCGGAATTATAAGTGTCCCAGCGCTGCTTGTTCTTGTCGTGTAACGTTTATTGTGGAGAAATTCTTCGAGCTGAAACAAATATAAATATTAATAATAATATCGTATTCTTCTCCAACAATTTGAAACCGAAGCTGGGTTGCGAGAGCTAGAAATCAACTAAAAACAAAATGCATGCATGTTAATGGAACTTAGAGATAAAATATTTAGATACAAAAAGGAAAACATTATATTTACTTTATTTAAAATAAATATTTACTATTGTATCAATGTACACCTTAAAAATATCGAAAGAAAAATGTTCTTCTACCTTGCTATAAGCAATTAAATCTTGTTTATTGACGGATTAATACCTTTATGGGGAGTTGTCACTCCATCTTTTGACGATCGGCCAATTTCTTATACCGTGTGGTGATTCATCTCTTGCTATTTTGACCAGTCTTGTTTTCTTCATTCTACTTATGCGATTATTGCATTCTTTTTCCGCTGAATATTCACTAGCTTATACGCTATTTTATGTTACATTTTATTCTTATCAGTATTTCCTCTCAGTATTAATATTTTCGCTATTTCCAAAAGCCTTTATGTTGTTAGAACTCTTCGACAAAGTCAGACTACTCACACTTTTCAAGCAGAAATCTTGGTCAGTCAAAGAGTATGAAGGCGATGTTCAGATACAGACAGATTTGGTCAAAGTTATAGATGTTTGGAGGTCGTATGGTAAGTCTTATACGCCAAAATGGATCAGCTTCCTGCGGACACCCCAAGTGAACCTCGATGTCAGGCCTCCATTGAACAGGACAACACAGTCTTTGAATCTAAACCTGATATACTTTTTTCCTAGGTTGATTTTGCTCTAAAAGACTAGGAGAAACAAAGCAGCAGGCTATGATAGCATTACCGCTGATGTCTCCGCATCTTCTAACAGATGGACTGAGAATATTACAATAATTGTACATCGATTGTGTAATCAGATCTAGCACACAGATATCTGGCCTGAGGATTGAAGAAAAACCATAATCATACCTTCACATAAGATAGGTCCAAAAAATAATTGTAATATATGTAGACTACTAGACATGTCTGGTTGATCACGGAAAGCGTTTGAACGAGTACAGCACGCCAAGATAAAGCAAATACTAAAAGAAGCAGAAATTAACAACCAAGATCTGAAAATAATTAAAAACCTTTACTTGAATTAGACCGCAAATCTCATAATTGAAGATGAACACAGCAAATATGTGAAAATCATGAGTGGAGTGAGGCAAGGCTGTATATTTTCTTTTCTAATCTTTTTTCTCTATTAGCAAGGAAAAGATAATAGAAGGTCACCTCTACGTCAACCAAACAACAGTAGAAAGAATGACGCACTACAATAACCTCGGCAGCGTAATAAATGAGGAATGGATCAATAACCAGGAGATAAGAGCGCATAACAGAAAAGCTAGATCTACCTTCAACTGGATGGGACTCTCTTCAAGAGTCATAGTCTCTTTCTTGGTATAAAAGTAAGAATGCTGCGATTCTACGTCTTCTCTGTCTTCTTTTATGATGTACCTTGAACGAAAATATGTGCAAAAGATTGGAAGCATTTGAGATGTGGCTATATATGAGAATAGTTAAGATCCCGTATACTGAACGAGTCACAAATGAGGAGGTCGTCAGACCACCATCAAATCTCGAAAGTTATATAACTTAGACCACATTATCCAAAATAATTAAAGATATGCCCACCTACAAGCCATACTGCAAGGAAAAATATTTGGAAAGCAAGGTCCAGGAAGAAATAGAACATCTTGGTTAAATAACCTCAAAACCTGGTTCAAAATATCTGTGCAGCTTTTCCGCGCAGCTGCAGGCAAGATAAAGACTGCCATGTTGATCGCCAACATTCATCATGGATAGACACATCAAGGGGAATAAGATAGACTATATCTCTAATATCTCACGCTAGTAAAGTTCTTCGCTATATCCTGCAACGTCAACAGCAGGGGGGATTTTTGATAGTAGAGATACGAATGAACAAATCCTTAATGTAAGAAAGATCATAGAAAAAAAAAGAGTTTCATGCTTTCTACAAGACCCATCTAAATTAATTTTATAAGATAGATCAGCTTTACATTATTAAGCTTTTCGCAAGCTTGGTAAAATTTAAAATTATAATACCTTTACCAGACGACGCGCGACGCCATATACAGTGTGACCCATTTAGATTGGAAACACCTCTATAAAATTTGAAGTTGTTAACCGATTTTAATCAAATTTTTTTTTAATGTCATGTAATAATAGTTCTATTGCGGGACAAAATATGAAATATTTAGTTAAATTTTCAGGGCATTCTACGATACTTTTTCTTCGTCAATGGAGAATTTGTATTAACGATTTTTTTATTAAAAAAATTTCTACGTCACTGGATTTAGAGTGGCTTCAAATAGTTATGACAAAAATTTCATTTAAATATATTTATTAATAACGAAGTTATGACAACTTAAAATTTTAAAACTCACTAAGCTACGAGTCAAAAAAGAACCTGTATCAACAGATAACCATAAAACTAATTATTTTTCAAATAATTTTAATAATAAACCACTACTAGCCAAAAAATGTTTAAAATAGCATAAAAATTTAATGCAAGTAACGCACTTATATTATTATTAACCTTATATGCTACAACTTAAATCTCAGTTGCCATGACAACGATATTACTGTTTGACATTATTTGTGTCATACAAATTTCAGTGCTAGCATAAATGTATGCATAATATCTGCAACAATATTTACTTCAAATTCTTTTAATAATATTTTGTGTCATGTTTGCAAGATTAAGTTTGAGAGAAAAAATTGAAATTATACGTCTTTTGGGAGATAACGATAGAAGTGCCAGGGAAGTTTGTACAATATTTAATGACAGACATGTGGATCGTCCTAATATTAGCTGCGGTACGGTAAACAAAATAAATAGAATATTTAATGAATATGGTGCAGTATCAAAACTAATTTTAAAAAATAACCCGTTACAAAGAAGAAGAGGAAATGATCAAATCATTTTAGATCATTTCAGAAATAACCCTAATGCCAGTTTAAGGAATGCCAGTTTATATTTGAATGTGCCTCGAGAGAGTACTCGGCGATGTCTTAAGGTAAATAATATTAAACCTTTCAAACCAAAATTCTTACACACATTACAAGAAGGCGACGAAGCAAAACGTTTAGAATATTGTTTATGGGTCCAAGGGGAATATTTAAACAATATAAATTTTCTAAAAAACGTGTTGTTTACCGACGAAGCCACTTTCACTACAAATGGAGTAGTATCATCACAGAATTGTCGCTATTGGACAGCAGATAATCCCCATTGGGTAATAAACTGTAAAAGCCAGTATTCTCAAAACATCAATGTCTGGTGTGGTATACTGAACGGGCGAGTTATTGGTCCTTTCTTTTTTGAAGAAAACTTGAACTCACAGAACTTTTTAGAATTTTTAAACACCGACTTGTGGGATGCTATTCATGAGCTCCCAATTAATGAACGATTAAATTTGTATATTCAGTTAGATAGTTGTTCTGTTCATTACGCCAGAACCGTGAAGCACTGGCTAAATAAAAATTTTCCGAACCGTTGGATAGGCCGGGGTAGTCCGTTGATAGATTGGCCACCCAGATCTCCAGATCTCACAATTTTAGACTTCTTTCTCTGGGGAGTTATCAAACAAAAACTTTACCAAACCCGTCCAAGAGACGTAAAAGAACTTCGTGCAAGAATTCGACAGGCATGTGCAGAAATTACTCCCCAACAACTAAGAAATGTAATTAGAAATATTCATAAACGCTACGACAAATGTATCCAATTAGATGGTGGATTGGTAGAGGCAACTAGGATTTAAACTAAAATTATGTTTCCATGTTTCTGTTAATACAGAGTGTTTTTTTTTAACGTTAATACAGAGTGTTTTTTTCTTAGTGAGTTTTAAAATTTTAAGTTGTCATAAGTTTGTTATTAATTAATATATATTAATGAAATTTTTGTAATAGCTATTTGAAGCCACTCTAAATCCAGTGGCGTAGAAATTTTTTTAATAAAAAAATCGCTAATACAAATTCTCCATTTTCGACGAAGAAAAAGTATCGTAGAATGCCCTGAAAATTTAACTAAATATTTCATATTTTGTCCCGCAATAGACATTTTATTACATAACTTTAAAAAAAAATTTGATTAAAATCAGTTAACAACTTCAAATTTTATAGAGGTGTTTCCAATCTAAATGGGTCACACTGTACATATATGTTGATGAAATTGTTTTTTAAAATAGTTTTATTGCGATACATCCAATTTTTTCAGTACCGCAAAACACAATGCCTTGTAGATTTGGCTTTTCTGGTGAGTATTTTTTATTTAATATGTCTGCAAAATCCATTGTAGGCATAATTTGTTAAGTATGTTCTGCACTTAATTTCTGTCATGTTTATATTTATTTATATTATTATATTTATTGGTATATATTTCGTTTTATAAAAATTCATTTTAATCTGTGGTTGAAATTAATAACACAGTGGACTGGTGTAACATTATTAGAACTGATCAGAGCCTCTAAACAAACTCTGACCCTGTGTGGGCTAGAATGATCACCAATGGCCAATGAAAGTTTGCTACTACAAAAAAACTACAAGAAAGAGGAGATGTCACCTTTCCTTTTGTCTATATATAGTCCGAATTCCTATATTTATTTGACATTGTCTAGTTTCTTTTCCTATATCCATTTCTTTCTACTTCTATATAAGGTCGATTTCAATTTATTTTGTTTTCTATGTTAATTAAAAAAAATAAAGGTTATTACAAAAACCAGGCAACAAATATTAAAATACTGCTTAAGCATACAACAAAAACATTCACAAAACTCAAACCGTTCTAATATCTAAGCAATTTAATTGTCTTACTTCCATATTCCTCGCCCCGGTATCTAGAGAAACGGTTTCCGCCGTTTGCATAACCCTATTCCTATTCCTGCTCGGTTTTTTGCTCTTGCCCGTCGTCGTATCACCATCCCGCTCGCCCGTCCGGATTTGACTTTCGTCGTCTGGAATGTTGGCGGTGATAAAATTCCTGTAGCCGTCCATTTCGGCACGCTTTATGCTCTCCTCACTGCTGTTGTATCTGCGATATGAGCCGAAATAAATAAAAATCCTTTCATTTTCGTCAAAACTTTTGAGGATTGTAAAAATGTTCGCCAGCAAAACGGAAAATTTTATTCAAAAAAAACAACACAACTGTAATACTAAATTGTTACCCGTCGCCGAGAGGGATTCTCGTATGTATTTTACATATATATATATATATATATATATATATATATATATATATATATATATACGTATATATATATATATGTATATATATATATATATATATATATATATATATATATATATATGTAAGGGTTGGCCACTCAAAAGATTCCATTCTGATATTCTTTGAATTTTGTAAAAAGGTTGAAACAAGTCGATTTTTATTTCAAATTGGACATCTTTTACCGATATAGACATCTGTCAACTCTCTTCTTTCCGATACCACAAAACTTTTAATTTAAAGAGGGAATATACCATGTAGGGCACATCATTACACATATTTGAAAGTGTTATAACTCTTAAAAACTAAACATAACGGTTATATTTTGACAATATATACTCTTTGACTATATTCTCACAAGAAATTGTGGAGGGTGACTCATAAATGTAACATGATATATTAATTGTACGAGGTTCAAATCAAATGCGCCGTTTACTAATAAAAAAATCGAAATAATATCGGTTCATTTTAATGGGTAATATACGGCCCTTTACGGTGAGCCCGCTGTAATATCAGACGTATTCGCGATACGTTTAAGCAAATTAAAATTTGGTCAGCACAATTTATCCGAATTCTTAATTTATTCATTCATGATATTTATTTTGAAAATCTAGAACAAAGTTTTTTTAAATAAGTTACTGTCAGTTGAGATTGATTTATTTTTAAGTTTTCGCTTTAAGACGTATAAATTAGAGATAAGAAAAAGTATCTACAAGTTGGTTGGGGGGGTACCCAAAACTGAAATCTCCAGAATTAAAACATTTCACGCAGAACCATTTATAGAACAATAGCGGAGTGCGAGCATCAAATGTCATGTCTGAATCTCCCAAAAAGGGAAAGACCCACGTGCATTTATTGTGGTCAGAAAGATTGGCGAGAAGAGCAAAAAACCAGGTCAGAATGTTAACAAGTAGACTGGCTTGTCAATATAGATCTTCTAAAAGTACGATATAGTTGGAATTAAGGAGGTCTTAAATATCTATTGTAATAGAATGCTATTAGAAATTTTGCTTTTTAAAATAAGTAAAAAATAGGAAGAAGTCCAGGTAAGTTAAATCGAGGGGTCTTGCAGGCCATTTAATAAAACTGTCCTTTCTTTTCAAATCTCCGTTTCTCCGTTCTCTGTTCAAATTTTGTTGCAAAAAGAATGGCCCAACAATATTCTCATAAGTATTTTGACTTCATGTTTTCTTCGAATAGAGGTCACAAAAAACGTAAACTGGTACATTCTATGGTAATAATTGCTAGGTAGTCGGTTTATTTCTTTTCAGGTCGAGTCTGAAAAGTTCTTCCTGATGATTGGAAAACCATTATTTAAGGACAAAACTGGTTCATATTTTTATAGAAACAGGAAAAGAGAAGAACCTGTTTGTTTTACTAATATTGTTGTTGAAAGTGGACTAATTATTTATGAACTTCGTCTGCAGGCGGATGTTTTCCCAAGTTGTCTCGTTCTAAAACGTGTTTACAATTAATTCTTCAATATTCTTCCAGTTTAAATCATAATGTTTTTCTATCAATTTTCTAACATCAACTGCTTTTTCTTGTTTTACTTGTAAAGTAAATATTTGCCTTTTAAAGCACGTGGTCTGAGATTTATTTGTAAAGAGTGGTTTCAATATCCTATCTCCTGATGTATTGCTACAAAGTATGTAATAATGTTACTCGATCTTTACTTGCTTTATGTTTTCTTGCAGTTTTTTCATCCTTTGCGATGTAAGTACGGTTAGGCATTTTTTTCCAATACAGTCCCGTTTCATCAGCGTAAAATGCTTGATCGGCACAATACTCCCCATCTTCAATAATTTTCGCTAGCTTCTGTGGAAATATTTTTGTTGCTGCTTTATGTGCTGTAGCACACTCCCCTGTGATCTTGATATTATGAAATACATTTCTTTTTATAAACCCAATTAGCTATCCTGCGCTAGCTGAAAATTTTTTACCAGCTTGCTTGGGAAGTGTAAGTTGGCGACTCTGACTGTTTCATTAACTCATAAAACTGAAGATTTTTTTCCTGGATTAAATAACTACTTACAGGAATTCTTCTTTGAATTAGTTCCTCAATCCAAATTGCTCTCTATCTGTTCTTTCAAATAATACATACATCCCTTGAGTAAGATGAAAATTTGGCGCTTAATTTTGTACCAGAAATTATAGATTTTCTTATAGAATTTTCTTATTTATTTCTGTTTTTCTAAACAATATAAAATTTTAATTTTCGTTTCCAACGAAATTGATTGTCTTTGATGTTTTTTTTTTCTCCATTGGGCCAAATCAAATCTTAAAAAAAGAAATAAAAAAAATTAGACTTACGATATTGAGATAGAAAAAAAACTCTTCTAATAAAAAATAAAACACTAAGACACTCACTTGAAATCTTTCAATCCGAAAACCGTGCTGTTTATTATACTTTAACTTGGAATCAGCAAAATTTTAAACAACTTATTATAAGTTATTATAACGAAGCACCGCTAAGAGAAAAATAATTTTAAAAAAATTTACTTAAATTTTTTTTTTTATTTAAAGAAATAACGTCGCATCCACCCAAAGGTTATTAGCGACATTCCTGTAACATTTGTAATAATATTAAATTTAACATTTGTAATAATCAATCATTGTAACAATTAATTACAATTTGTGAACAATAAAACATTTGTAACAATTAATTAAGTTAAATTTTGTGTAACATATTTATACATTGTAAGTAACCTAATAAATTGTTCGGAACTAAACTTTTGTTGAGGAGTGCTTTTAGGTTATTTGGCAAATTTTAAGACTGTCTTTGATTTACGTATTTAGGACAGTCTATCAAGAAGTGCTTTATACTGTCTACTGTATTGCATGTTTCGCATTTTGGAGGTTCATTATTTGTGAAGAGACAGGCATGAGTATACCTACAGTGTCCAAGTCGTAGATGTGGAATAATAGTTTGGCATCTTCTACTTCTGGCTGTGGACTTCCATGAAAAAATATCACTTTTGATGGTTCTGAGTTTCGAACTAGAGTCATTCCACTCCCGATTCCACGCACTTAACACCTTATTTTTGAAATAAACTTTTAGATCGCCTGCGATACTCCTACACTGTGTTTCTGATGTGTCACTGGTGATAGCGTTACGCGCACTAGTATCTGCTTCTTCATTCCCTTCTATGCCTATATGAGATGGTATTCATAAGAAGTGGACTCTTCTGAAATTTTCTTGAGCTTTCATTAATTTGGCCCTGATAATTTTCTCAATGGGGTGTTTAGGGTATACATTTTGCATAGCTTTGACTGCGCTGAGAGAGTCAGAAAGGACTAGACAACAAGGGATGTTTTTAATTAATGTTGGCTTAACTGAGATGTGTCACTTTCAACTTCCGATGCCTCACTGTTAATATAATTATGGATTTTTTTCATTATGGACCTGAATTTACGTTTTATGGATCTTTCTTTTAAATGAGGATAAACTTGACTGAGCATATGGGACAAAGCTGATAGGTCTGTGGTATATTCTTTAATTGTGGTTATAGGATCTGCTGACCCCATGATATTCATTAGGAGCATGTTAAGTTGATCAACGTTTAGAGGGAAAGATAGAGGGTGATTTTCTATGAAGTTTTTAACAGGGTCAAGTAAGAGAGAAAATGAGCATTCAGAAGTGCTTGCTGAACTAATTTTAGCTTTTTTAGATTTTGCTTGGACTTTAGGTGGTGGAAAAATGTTACGTTCTTTTGAAGATGGATCTGCTTCAGGTGAAATAATTTCATCAAAGTTTCTTTTTGGTTGATTAATTATGTGACTGTCCTTATTTGATGAGTCTACTTTGTTCGGTATCTCCGGGATATTGGAAATAGACATTTGTTCACACTGAGAAGGGTTCGTGTCATTGGATGCTTGCAAGGATATATTTGTTGCGCTGGATACCGATGCTTCGTTGTTTTGGTTGGGGTTTATTTGAGCTAGTGGTTCGGAGCACTGTGAAGCGATGTGTCCTGGCTTCTTGCATCTAAAGCAAACTAAACTGTCTTGAGAAATGAATATTCTATATGTCGTGTTGTCAAAAACAAGAGTAAATGACTCTGGTAGTATTAGATTGTGAGGACTGATATAGATTTGTCTTCGGAAACTAAGGATGTGATTGTACTCAGGCATAGAAGAACTTATTTTAAGGAAGGTCATTGGAGAGACAGGAACTATGCCGATTTTTTGTAACTCACTGATTAGCAAGTCGTGCGGTATTGAAAGACATACGCCGGAGAGTACAAGTCGTTCCGCTGGTGTAACTAACCTTCTTGCTCTGACAATTTCACCTTGTATTTCTATTTGACCGTGATTATTCATAAAATCGTCCACTATTTGTTTATTGGATAAATACATACATATGCGATTATTAGATAATCTAGAAGAGAAGATTATATTTTCGGTTGAATTATATTTCCAAGTGGGAGAAGGTAGTCTTGAAGTTTGGTGTTTTCTAAGGCAGTAAAGATAATTGCTTGGGACTTTAATGGAAATTGCACTCTCGACGCTGCCGAAGAGTATGACTGTGACGTGTTTATTCGATTTTGATGGTCTTGTATTGTAGAACTGTTGTGTGATTCCATGTTTGAATTCATTTCGATAAACGTTTGTGAAAAGTAAGTCCGACTCTGTACAACTGCTAAAACAGGTATATCGGTCTTTACTAAAAGCGGTTTTTTGCTGGTAAAACTGGATTTGTTTATTGACAACAATAACAAATAATTGCAATTTGCTGACTTTAATACTAATTTAACTGGATATTATGTAAGGAGTTTGTACACTTACAGTTTATTTCAATATATCACTAAGATTCACAATTTATAACTTACATTAAACTTTGTTAATGTTAAAAATATTCGGAGCCCATATTGAATACAACATTATAATTATCGATGCAGAACCGAACTCTTACTTAAATTTTGCGGCCATGTCATAATAATTCTACACTCCAGTGTTGCTAACACCGCTTGCATACAAGTTTGTTGGCCGTTTAAGAACCAAATATATGGTTTCTGTCTATACACTTTAAGATGTAAACTATATTAGTGTCGTGATAAATATGTTAACAATTAATTAATTAATGTCTGTAAATGACTTATATGAATATTCTGTGATAACTAACTAATCTTTACCGCTCTCTATTCCGCGTATCCCAGGTTTTTTGTTTTAAATTGTGCGAGTATTTCTATAGCTTCAATTTAAATTAACTATCACAGTGAATTCAAATTCTTTTTTCACAGTATGTAATCAAAAAACTCTACTTTCGAGTAAAAGAGTAAATCCTAAAATTTAAGGTGGCTGCAAACTGAAAAAAATAATCATTCTGATAATGAGTAAAATGCCAGGTGTCTATAAAATGTTCTCATAAAGTAGAATCACCTCGTATACTACAGTAACCTTTGATTTATTATTATCACACGGCAGGCAGACAGGTCAAAAGACCCTTTTTTATCTTGTAACCTTAATTTATATTTTTTCTGGGCCAAATAAATAAATACAAAAAAAAGAAAAAAGAGGACTTGACTCGTACCTCAATTTCCTTCTAAAAAGATCGTCGCTTTTGGATCTGCGATGTCTCCTTCGTTCCCCCATTTCCGCCGCCGTCTTACTCCTTTCTACGCCTTTTGACAGCGATAAATGACCTGCAATAATTGTATAGTATGAGTCTGATATTCCGTAGGGAGAACGGTGCTGATAGGGGAAATCGATGAGGAAAACATCGTAAAAGGTTTTTGAGATGGGAAAATAACAGGAAGGCGGGATAGTTTTTCAGGAAAACGTGTTAAAGCACACTTATCTCTTATAAAAGTTGTTATTTAACAAAGTTAACGGCACAGTAGGATAGTTCCATTAGATAACAGGAAACTTGTACAAACACTCACTACAACTTACCTCTTTTCTCGCCCAACGATTCACTCATCGACTTCTCCAATGGATTTGTCCTAACCCCTTCGTCGACAACCACCCCCTTGTCCCGTCTATGTTCCCAAAATCCACGTCCATTTTCTCGGATCACGGCATAACTTCTTTGATCCTTTCCACCTTCTTTGGAAGTCTCGACTTTCTCCGAGTTATCGCCTCTTTGTGTTGGACGTTTCCTCTCTTGCGGATTTATAGAAACTGTGGAAGTTTTTGTGCTCGGCGAGACTAGAAAATTCGACGTGTCGCTTCTGGATGATATCGGAAAGCAAAAAGAAAGAATTCCGTTAGTTCGGGTAGATTTATCGAGGCAAAGATGAGAGAAGTTTCAGGCAGAAGGCGTTTAGAAAGTTTTATCATAATTCTCGTAGTTCAATATACAAGTCGCACAATTGTGACCATTTACCGAAAAGTTTATGAGAAACACTGTAAAAAATTTAATTCTAAACCTATTTTATGTACACTTAAATGGCAATAAATCGACAATAATAAAGAATACTTTGTAGCTAAAATTATACTTTTTATTGTTTAGTTAATGATATAAATGTCCTGCTTACCTGGACCTCAGCAATCGTCTGCTCCTCTTTGAATTTCCATTTCTACCATCCACGTCAAGATTCAGATTCGAACCCCAAATATTTCTGACGGTATTGCCTTGATCCTTTGCTTCAACCAAGAGTTGACCTTTATAATCGTATAATTGGATGACAGGAAGTACGATGTTTGGCGATGATTTCGAAGTCGACAACTCCCAATGCCAACTCTTTGGTTTGCGCAGTTGTAGCCTAATAGTTTCCGGCATATGAGCTGCCGTCGCTGCTGTCATTTTCTAGAAAAAATAGAGATGAAATAAAAAGAAAAGAAAGAAAGAATTGTATTACAATCACCAACTGATTGTAATAAAATGCGAAATTAGGATTCATCATTATCATACTAAATATTTGACTTTTTTACATGGGTAGATAACCATCTTAATCTATACTTTATCCTTTATCATATTGGGCAACTCTTCGTGAGTCATTGTCGCGTCTGCTATTGCCTTTCGATCTTGTCGATCCTGTGCCTCTAGTTGCAACTACCTCACACATAGTTTCTCTAGATCTTTTTAACTTTTTCTATAGCTTTTCCCTTATCTGATCTTTCATAAAACACATTGTTTATAAGTCGGCTGTCGCTACTCCGTTTCACATATCTAGACCTCCAATAATAAAGTAATTATTAATTTCATCCTTCATACATTCGAATAGACGGAGTACGCCAAGGATGCGTGTTATCTCCCTTCTTATTAGCATCTATACAGAATTCGTAATGCACAAGGTTTCGTATAGTTGGGATGGAAGAGTAAATCTAGGCGGTGTCAAGATATCTAACTTACGTTTCGCAAATGACAATATACTTCTAGAATCTCCTCAAGAATAAATCAGTAACTAAAAAAACTCGAGGTAGCAAGTGCTAACTTTGAACTTCTCTTTGATGTCGAATAAGGTGAAATGCAAATTCAAGCTTACTGGAAGCTAGTGGACGATGTTAGGAATAAACTTTTATTCCGACAATACATCTACAGTTTCCTGACTTCCTATGGCTTCATATAGAGGTCGCTACTAGAATACTTAGGCATGTTATCTTACTCTAATGGTCATATAGATGAAGAGCATTTCGTCCAGGAAGCTCCTCCGCCGAAAAGTCACGAAATCTACCACCAGTGGAACCACACAGCCAGCAAGCCAACCAACCAAAACAAACCACGTCCTGAAGAGGTCTAAAACCTATAACAGGACGCCAAAACACAAAACAAAGAGAGCCAACCAACAAGGAAGAACACGAGACAATGCAATATTTCAGTTCGAGTTACCAAAAGTGAACCGAAGTCGAAACACGTGTAGAACAATGGTGTAGCTATACAATAGTGTGTATATATATATATATATATATATATATATATATATATATATATATATATATATATATATATATATATAAGATTTGTGAGCCACTGTTGTTATGTTTGGCTAAAAGATTTTTTAGTTGTTCGGACATATTATTTATTTCTACATCGGACATTATTTCTAATGTCACAAATAAAAATCCTTGTTATATTAAAGATTCCAATGACTTTATTTCTAAAATTAAAAACATTCACGTACCAAATAACTATAAATTAATATCTTTAGATATCATTTTACTATACACTAACATACCAATAAAACTTGCCACTTACATCATTAAAAACTCAACATACTTTTTATATAAAGGACGAAATATACCAACAAATGGATGGATGTGCAATGGGTGCAAGTATTTCTAGTGTCATTGCTCAACTGGTTCTGGAAGACTTAGAAGAATCTGTCATGAGTCAGTTACATTTTAATGTACCCTTCTTCTACCGCTATATACATGACTGTATCTGTGCTATCCCAACAAATAAAATGAACGAAATTTTAGATAATTTTAACAGTTACCATCCAAAACTAAAATTTACTATATAAACTGAAAAAAATAATAAAATAAATTTTCTGGATATCAGCTTACATCGCATTAATAACACAGTTAAAACTATGTAGTTTACAAAACAAGCATGATCTTCACAATATTTCAACTACAAATCTCATCATCCATTCTCCCATAAGAAGTCTTGCTGATAAATCTATAAAACTAACAGATCCAGAATACAGACCAATTGCAATCAAAAAAGCGAAAAATGCCCTTCTAAATAATGCATATCCAGAACATCTGTTCGAAACTATTTTCAAATCAAGACTTAATAAATTTTACAACAATACAAATAACAAAAAACCCAACAGTATCAAGACTACGTATACAACTCTTCCACATATAAAAGGTTTATCCGAACAAATAAAAAATCTTTTAGCCAAACATAACATAACAGTGGCTTACAAAGGCAACAACCTTCTAAATAAATATTTCACTAAACTAAAAACACAAACTCCAAAACTCAAAAAATTACATGTTGTTTACGAGATACCATGTATTAACTGTGAAGGTGTCTATATCGAGTAAACCTGTCAACTGCTTCGATGCAGAATTTGTTATCACAAATATAACAAGAACAACGTCACTGCGCTCACAAAACATGAAAATAAGAAGAAGCATAAATTTGACTTCGAAAACATCAAAATTTTAAAAACCAAACAATACAATAAGAAGAAGGAGATATACGAATCAACAGAAATAAAAAGAAATACTAACGCAATCAATAAAAAAAAAATACACAGAACCTAAATAATCTCCACTTTACCTTTTTCGAAATAACCAACGATAAGCCCATATAAAAATAATTATATACTAATGACAGTAAACCATAAGATATCAGATATCAATTTTACTTCAGTCAATTCATTAATGTCAGTGTCCCGTTTTACGTTTTGGTAAGTTTTTTATATACTTTACAATAACTTTTTGTTCCTAATTTTGTACATTTTAGAATGTACAAGATTAGGAACAAAATGTGTCTTGACAAAGACAAGGGTTTCCTGCCGAAACGTTGATTTCAATGGACAATAAAATTTAGTTCCAAATTTAATATTACTTATTGAACCTAAACCTAAGAAATCCTAATTTTATATATATATATATATATATATATATATATATACCCAGATTATTAAGTGCATGTAAAAGCCTATGTCTATCAGTGGAGGCAAAATAATAAAACAAAGAGATAAAGGAGAGAAACTGATATTTCAACATCATAAACCTATTTTACAATACTAAATAAACAGTATTAATAGCTGATTCAACGACCCATTTACCATTATATTATGATCTGTTAAAAGACATACTATATACATCGACTCCACTGTATGATTCACTTTGTAGGCATGTTTTAAACTCATTACGTAGGATCTGTAAACAATAACGAAAAGCATTTTTGGCACAAGATTTGTGTTTCTACGACATATCAACGCGTAACTTATAGATAGACATAGACGTTCGATGTGATAATTTCTTGGACTGGGGTCTCCTTGATACTGTTCCAAAATACTGTGTAGAAAATTAACGGGGAAAAGATATTTGAAATTCCTTTAAATTGGTTTATGATTAGTATAAACAAACAGTGTAGTTTTAGTGAATAAGATTTTTAAGAGATTGTAACTTTATAAACGTCACATGTTCATTATATTTTTCTTTAAATGACTATTTTATTTCAATTTCTTTTGATGTTATTTATTTATTAATTTTCTCGTTTATTTTACTATTTTTATTCTAAAAATAGTTGGCGCTCAACTCTTATATCAAATAAATATCTTAGTTAATCTTTATTTTTTGCAGCATTAATCTTTCACTTATTATATTCTAGTTCCCTAAGATTTATCCCACATAGGAAAAGTCCCTTAACGAAAAAAAAAAGAAGTCATTCGAGAACATTCAAAATCCCACCGCTGTCCGCCACAAGCAATGTTGCACTGCTTTAAAATATCTTTTTTGAACACTAACTTGTTTACAATACTTTCACAGACCGGCAACTATAAACTTCAAAACCTCAATTTTACCTGCTACGACCCCATATCTTCTCCATTCTATTCTATGCCATAGACATATATAAAATGTCCATGCACTATTCCAAGCGACAAAATACATTTGTCAGTTAGCATCTCTTGACTTCTGTCATGTCAGTTTTCGTTTGAATGGAGGGACATGTTTTATACATATCGTTTATCTATAAACAGACATGTTTAGCTTTAAAATTCATTTTATCTAGTAAAAATATCTCTGATGTAAGTTGATGATTCTGTATATGCAATATTTAATCAATATCCAGTGTCTTTTTTATATTTTACATATTCGGTTTTTAATATTTTATCTTTATTTAAATTGTTTTAAGTAATTTATTTTTATAATAATTATATTCATTAACTATCCTTGCCATAAACTATGTCCTTTAAAAAATTTTTTTTGAAAGGAAATCTTCAAATCATGCCGTCGCTAACACAAGGTTTTTCATTTTAGTTTTTTGGCATAATTTAAATTTTTGTTTACTTTTTTTTGGGTGACGACTTCCCGGCATGTGGTACCACATATGGAGTAAACTGCAGTAGCATGGAAACTGCTATGAAGAACTCAACATCTGCTTGTAATTACAATCCATCTACATTTAAGTCAGCATCCGAAGCCAACAACAACACTAACTACAGTAAATTCAACTGTATGAACCAATCACCTGCATGAAGCCCACAATATATGCAACAATAGTGTCATAAGTATTAGTTTTAAATTTTTATACAGCTCTAAGTAGGATTTGCTTTAATGTTAAAATTTCATTTTTTTTTTTTGTACAATAAATATGATCAGTTAATATCATGTTTTATGTGTCCAGCCAAACTCATTTTTCCTCACACCTGAGAGACTGAGTTAGATGAAGCCTTAATAATTGGATTCCAAAGAAAGTTGGAGTTTTATTGTTACGCATTGGCTCCCAACTTTCAGAAGGTATGTATATGGTTACAACATATTTCAATCCATCTTCATCATTCTATTTCTTTAATAACGTCTCTTCATATTTCTCTTTTGAGTTATACCAATATGACTCCGCTCTTTCAGTCTTGCCTAAACGTCTTCCACCAGGTTTTCTTTAGTTTTCCTCCTTTACTCGTTCCAAGAATTTTCCTTAGCAATTC
The DNA here is from genome assembly GCF_040954645.1 of Diabrotica undecimpunctata. Classification (NCBI taxonomy): domain Eukaryota; kingdom Metazoa; phylum Arthropoda; class Insecta; order Coleoptera; family Chrysomelidae; genus Diabrotica; species Diabrotica undecimpunctata. The sequence continues at coordinate 26,854,255 of NC_092803.1, forward strand.
TTCATATTAGGTTATTATCATTAGGGTGCTAAACATTTGGACTGGATTATTAACTAATAATGTAATCGTTCCAAATATTCTACCTAACCGACTTAATTCAGCGTCGTATTTTCATTTGTTAAATGACAACTTACCCCTTCCATTGCTTTATCAAGTTCGCTTAGCAACTAATAGATTAAATTGTTAGTTACGACACGATGATACTTCTGCGGATTATGGTAGATAAGTTTATTAAATCAGTAATTTCCCCACGGTTGGAATGGAAGTAGTGGATTTGTACTATGGCCTCCTAGATATGCAGATCTAAATCCTTTAGATTTTTCTTAGATTTTTATAATGTGGATTATTCAGAGGGAAAGTTTACTTTGAACCTATTAATAGTCCGAAATATGCAGTAGCCCTTATTCACGGTACATAATATATAAAAAAAATAATAAAAAATATATATAAGATGGAAGGCAACCGTAAATACGTATTTATGACTATTTACGGTTGCCTTCCATCTTATATACATTTTTTATTATTTGTTTCCCTTGTTCTGAGCTATGCCGATACTTTCTAGCTTTATTTTACTATTAACTCGCATTAACCGTTTCTTAAGTAAAAGAGTAGAAGCAATGTATCGACAGTTACTTTACTATATATATTTAAAACAGACGTCATTTCTAGCAGAAACAATGCCTATGGTTGATTTAATTTAAAGTTATCAATAAAAAATGTTCTGCTTACCACGCGGTTCAAGAATTTTTGCCAGACAAATTTTAAAACTGTTATTCGAATGGTTATTTATAAAAGACGTGTGGGTGCTGTCAGCTGTACACGACATTGTTGCCTATTTACGTGAATGCATGTGGATGATTTTAAAAAACCAAAGAAAACAGATTAGAAAAATATAAGTTATATTATTGCCCAAAAAAATCGCTTATTGGTTCATATTTATAACTCAAAAGCTAAATCATACCTTACTACAGTATACATAACATTAGATTAAATTACTATTTAAATGGGAATAAGCCACAATTAAAGGTTAAAATACGTTTATTGACGTTTCAATTTCCACTTCGGAAATCGTTCTCAAAATACAAACAGTAAATTGTATTTTGAGAACGATTTCCGAAGTGGAAATTGAAACGTCAATAAACGTATTTTAACCTTTAATTGTGGGTTATTCCCATTTAAATAGTAATTAATTTAAAATGCCACAAGAAAATAGCTTCAGAACAATATAACATTAGAGATACGAGATACTGTTAACAAATTTCAAAAGTTTATTTAAAATCCCTTTCGGGTTACATCGCAGAACTTTTACGGACTAAAAAGCCCATCATCAGTGTTTTGTTACTCGGTGCACATGCGTTAAGCCACTAAATACCTGGGTGAAAACCCTTTAGATGGTACAAAATTTAATATATGTCTTACATTTTATTTAAAATTATGTTGTGATGTTTGCCTATATGGCAATGTAAGACTCCCACTAGGGCTTGCTGCTGACCTGCAGACGTTGTCTGATTCAGACTCAGAATTTATCACTTAAAAACTGCTGTCGAAATTTCAGGGATGGTTCTATGGCCTCAACTTCCATTAAATTAACGGGTGTAGAATTTAAATATCCAAGACAAAGCCGAAGGGATTTATTTGTTTGTATCTCTAATTTATTTAAATGTGTGTTTGCGCCAGTTCCATACAAATAACAACTGTAATTGAAAATAGGACAAATCATAGTACGGTAAAATAAAAGTGCTACATTTGGATCGGCACCCTAGTTAGTTCTACAGAACTTCTTAGAATATTCCTTGCATTTTCAGACTTTTTTATGACTCGATGAATGTGATCTTTCCATAGAAGTTTTCTATGGTCTAAATTCGTACTGAGATATTTTACACAATGTTTAATCTTCTTCTTCTTCTAATGGCGCTACAACCCTTTGTGAGTCTTGGCCTGCTTAACAATGTTCTTCCATTCTGCCCTGTCGGATATTTTCCTTCGCCACTGCCTGATGTTCATGGTTTTAAGATCCCTCTCTACGTCGTCTATCCATCTTTTACGGGGCCTTCCTCTTGTTCTGTTTCCTTGGGGCTTCCATCTCTGGACTACTTTTACAGCTCGATTATCTGGCATTCTTTTTAGGTGACCAAGCCAGTTTAGTTTTTGTGACTTTACAAATCTGACAATATCTGCGTTCTGCATTAGTTTATCCAGCTCGTGGTTCATTTTAATTCTCCACGAACCATCGCTGCATTGGGTTGGTCCAAATATCTTTCTTAGTATTTTGCACTCAAATATTCTCAGTTGATTTTTATCAGTGGTTGAGAGGGTCCACGTTTCACATCCATATGTGGCCACTGGTCTAATTGCTGTTTTGTAGATTCTCAGCTCAGCTAGACTCACGATTCATTAACTTACTTTTCATTAAGTCTTTATATGCATAAAAGCACTTATTACCGCTAAGAATCCGTGCTTGTATTTCTTGACTGATGTTGTTGTTGTCATTTATTATTGAGCCTAGGTAGGGAAAAGTGGAGGCATATTTGTAGGTATGGTTGTCTACCTTCAGATTCTCATGTTCATTTGATTTTGTGCACTCCATATATTTTGTTTTGCTTTCATTTATATATAGACCAAACGTAGCAGCTTCTCGTTTCAGTTCTATAACTTTTTCGCTTAATACACTTTTGTTGCGGCTTATTATGGCAACATCATCCGCATATGCGCATATTTGCATTGATCTTGTATTAATACAGCCGTTTATATCCAGTTTTCTAACAACAGCTACTAAAGTTAGATTAAAAAGTGTTGTTGATAAGGCATCACCTTGTCTAACTCCATTTTCAATATCAAAGGCCTGCGTCATATCTCCATCTATTCTCACCATAGCTTTGGAACCCTCCAGAGTCATTCGTATAAGGTTAACCAAAGTTTACAAAAAGGATGGAAAGTGGCTTCTACCGTACACAATAACAAATATGAAGATTCATAAGAAACCAACGAAGAGAAATGGCAGAATTGAAGGAATACAATATCATACCAGCAAACGAATGGGAAAGATACTTGACGGAACTGTTTAAAGGAAAGGAAAATAATAATTAACACAAAAACGTACCTGAATTAAGACACGAAATAGAAATTAGTTTTTAGGAAGTAGAGATAACCATAAATTCACTCAAAAATAGAATGTCACCAGGACCAGACGGAATAACCAACGAGCTTCTAAAATACGGAGGAGAAAGTATAACCCTTAAGATGATAAAACCTATACAACAACTAATATTACACTGCAAAATACCAGATGCATGGAGAAACAGCATAATGATACCAATGTTCAAGAAAGGAGATAAAGAAGACCCAACAAGTATAGAGGTATAAATCGGCTGAACACCGCACTTAAGCTTAATACAAAAGTTCTAACCAACAAAATCAATAAACTAAAACTTTATCGGATGAACAACAAGGATTCAGATCCGGAAGATCCTGCGTAGATGCCGTATTTGTACTAAGACAAATCACAGAAAAGGCCGTCGAGTACAATAAACCAGCATATCTATGTTTTGTAGGCCTGAAAAAGGCTTTCGATTGCATCCAAGTCTCAAAGACGTCTTATACCTACTGTATAAAAGAAACATACTAATCAATATTATACAAATCATCGAAAACATCTACTTCCATAATCGAATACAGGCAAAGATAAATGGAAAACTAACACAGTGTATACCAGTACAAAGCGGAGTCAGACAAGGTGACTCGTTAAGCCCACTTCTCTTTAAAATAATAATGGACGAAATAATACAAGCAGTACGTAAAGGTCATGGTTACAGAATGAAAAACAAAGAAATCCAAATATTATGTTATGCAGACGACCTCGTATTAATCGCCGAGACAGAAGATGACAGCCAAGAAATACAATATGATAATATCAGCAGAAACAACCAAATGTATGAAAACATCCCGTGGACTGACCGAGTCATAAATAAGGAGGTCCTCAGAAGAATGAATAAGAACCGAGAGGTACTGACCACTATCAAATCTCGAAAGTTGCAGTTCTTCGGACATATTATGCGAAATGAATCCAGATATGCTCTCCTTCAAGCCATCCTGCAAGGAAAAATATTTGGAAAACGAGGTCCAGGAAGAAGAAGAACATCTTGGTTAAAGAACCTCAGAATCTGGTTCAATACAACATCTGTGCAGCTTTTCCGCGCTGCTTCAGATAAGATAAAGATTGCCATGATGATCGCCAACATTGGTAACGGATAGGCACATCAAGAAAAAGAAAAATGACAACATCTAAATACCGACTACGATGTAAAATCAAAATTGATGGGAAAATAATAAAGTAGGAAGCAAGGTTTAGATATCTGGGAATAGATATAACTAGTTACGGAGATATTGAAGAAGAACTACGACAACAAAGCTTAAAAGCAAGTAAAGCGGCGGGATCTCTTAATGACACAATCTGGAAGAACAAACGACACAAAAACAAGAATCTATAAAGCAGCAATTAGACCTATATTAACATACACGGCGGAGACAAGACCTGACAGATCTAAAACAAGACGACTACTAGAAACAACAGAGATGAAAATACTCCAACGAATATCAGGAAAAGTCTGTTGGATAGGGAGAGAAGCGAAAACATAAGAAGAGCATGCAATATAAAAGACATAAATGAATGGGTGACAAAACGGAAACAAGAGTGGAATGAATACATTAGTAGAATGGCAGAGGATAGGATAGTACGAATATCATGAGAAAAGCCACCAAATGGACGAAAAAGTATTGGCAGACCAAGAACAAGATGGTGCGATAATTTAAACAATTTAGGAGGCTAATATTGAAGAAGAAACAGGCTTCAAAGCCCACACACAACAAGGAAGAAGAAGAAGATTCTAAACATTTTAAACATTTCAATGGGCAAAATTAAAGGTCGATGAGGACCATATCATAATGGATTAAAATCATAATGGATTAGAACAATACTAAAGGGGATGTTGATACCGTGGACAAGCTGTGTGCTGCCTATAACACTGCAAGAAAATACCACGAGATGACCAATGGTAGTTGTATATTCGATGCTAAATATTGCAGGTATTAATGCAAATGTCATTTTTCATTGCAACAATCCCGATAATGTAACCAGCAGAAGATTTTTTTACAAAGTTTTGCTAGACAATTAGTTAATAATCACCTTCGTGCTCGTGCTACTCTTTCTTGTTTGTCATCATCAATGAAATTAAGAATTACAGAAATGGTTGAATCTAAAGATCTACTACCGCCTCCAGCTGGTAATATTGGCCAACAAAGGGGACGCTGCAGTTACTGCGACTGAAAAAAGAAATTTCCGACTATGTATTGATGTGTTAAATGCGGAATATATATATATATATATATATATATATATATATATATATATTATATATATATATATATATATATATATATATATATATATATATATATATATATATATATATATATATGAAAATTACTGAGTTCTCGGAAAGAACCGCGTTGAGAATTTAAAACTCGACGTTTCGGCACCCATTTTGGAGCCATTATCAAGAGTGATACGGTTCGGTTCGAGTTCGGGGTCTCAATCTGCCTACTCCCCTCACTCGAGACGTACCAGTATCGTGTTCTATATTGCAAGAACTGTCTCTCGGCACTGAGGTCTCAATCTGCCTACTCCTTAGTGTCGAGTGACAACCGGTCTTACCCTGTGTGGCTGCTTTTATACTCGCAGTATGCGCGGGAACGGTATGCGCTGACGTGGTCTGAACTGACGTGGCCTGAGCGGTGTGGGCGGGAGGTCGCTGAAGCAGGGGTCGCCATGTTGTCGGCAATCGTTTCGCGTCATTTAAACGTTCAAGCTGTTAGGCCGTTTTTCGATTTCGATAGCTTCACGAATGATTCTCGCTTTTAATGAGCGGATGGGAGCGATGGTTTTTGCTTTTTCGAAATCTGTTTTATGGCCTGTCTGAATATGATGTTGGGCTAGGGCTGAAGTGGTATCGGAATGTTTGACTGATAGAGAATGTTCGTAAATACGGTTATGGATTCGTCGGTTTGTCTGTCCTACGTATGTACGTGGGCAACTGGAACAAGGTATCTCGTAGACACCATGGTCTTCATTGGGGATTTGGTCTTTTACGGATCTGACGAGATTGGACAATTTGGAGTGAGTGGTGAAGATGGTTTTGATATTAAGAGAGATAAGAGTTCTACTGATCTTGTCAGTGACACCTTTAATGAAAGGTAGAAAGATTTTGGGTTGATCCGGCGGCAAGGTTTCTTTTTTGGATGGAATGGGGTTTAGAAGTTTTTGAATGCTTCTATTGATTTGGGTTTTGTGGTAGCCGTTTTGTAGGAGTGTTTGTCTTATTGAATTGATTTCGGATGACCTGTGATTGCTGTGGCTAAGTCTTATGGAACGGGAAATAAGAGTGTTGATGACTGAATTAAGTTGGGCGGGGTGATGATGTGAATGGGCATTGAGATAGCGGTTTGTATGAGTGGGTTTCCGGTACACGGAATAGGAAAAACTGTGAGGTGGATTTTTCTGAATAAAAACATCAAGGAATGGCAAAGACGCTTCAGACTCAACTTCCATCGTGAATTGAATGCTGGGATGTATTCCATTCAGGTGGGAGAGGAAGAGATCTAATGTGTCTTGACCATGGGGCCAAATGACAAAGGTGTCATCAACGTACCGTAACCAGCAGATGGGTTCGACATTTGACGAGGACAAGGCTACTGTTTTGAAATGTTCCATGTATATATCTGCTATTACGGGAGAGAGGGGCGATCCCATTGGGGCACCTTTGATTTGACGATAGAAATGATTTTGGAACGTGAAATATGTATTAGACATGCAGTGTTTTATAAGAGATAATGTGTCTTGGGGAATTTGATGTTTAGAGTCCAAGATGGAAATGGTTTCATCGATGGGAATGTTGGTGAATAAAAAAACAATGTCAAAACTGACTAGTATGTCTGAGGGTGAAATAGAAAAGTTTTTCAGAAGATCAATGAAATGAAAAGAGTTTTTGACAAAGGACGGGGCGTTTTCGGCTAATGGTTGTAAGGATGAAGCGAGATGTTTTGCCAATTTCTGAGTGGGACAGTTGTATGCAGTGACGATGGGTCTTAGGGGAACATTGGGCTTATGGATTTTTGGAAGGCCGTATATCTTTGGAATTCGGGATGATTTTTCTCTGGGTATAAGAGATTTTTTGAGGTCTGGAGGTAGAGTAGACTTATTTATAATGGATTTGGTCGTTTTTTCTAGATATGTGGTTGGATCATTTGGGACATGTTTGTATTCTGTGGAATTCAGAAGTTCGGATATTTTGTCGAAATAGTTAGAAGAGTTGAGAATAAAGGTAGCATTACCTTTGTCGGCCGGAAGGATGACGATGTCAGGGTTGTTGTAAAGTTCATTGAGGGCACGTCTTTCTGAAAGACTGATATTTGAAGATGGGGGTTTGGAAGTACGGAGAATTCTGGCGACATCTTGTCTGGCAACTTCGGCTTGGTCGGAAGAAAGATGGGAAATAGCTTCTTCAGTTTGACAAAAGTAACATATATATATATATATATATATATATATATATATATATATATATATATATATATATATATATATATGTTTACAACATTGCACAAATATTTGTAATGAATGTGTATAGCATGCAAAATAATTAAAAAAGAAGTGTTTGTAATAGTAGTTCATTTTATTTTATCAAAAGAATTTTTTAGTCCATCTCATACTTGCTATTTCAATATGCGGACTCACAGTCCGCCGCGTGTACTGATGCAACTTTTTGAGGTGAGTGTACTGAAAGGTTAAACGGCTAAGGAAGATCGGATATTAGAATAAGAACAAAAGAAAAAAAAGTAACATAAGTTTGAAAATATATAGAATTTATGTTTTGAAAATGTGTAAACATGTTTACATAATATCTCAACACGCCTTACATCGAATCATCGATAATCATCTTCCTTTCCGTGTCGAGATTTTAAATAATATATATTTAAAAAATAAATAGCAAACTTTACCTAATAAATTCAAACACTTAAATAATAAAATAAATTCCTTCAGGCAATAGAGAATTACGCTAAATCCACATCAAACGCAACTATCACACTTACCTCAAACCGTCAGTTAACTAGAGGAAAACAAATAGGTCTAGTAAGTTCGCTATCACCGCTAATGTCGATGCAACACTTTCACACTTGAACCAGAGCCAAAGCCATCGGAATTAATTTGTTCTAATAAACGGAACGACACCAACAGCAGTTCCCGTTCTGATTACACAAGAATTCTCCTTGCTTCCATAACTAGGACGCGACCACCACACCAGATCACACAACTACTGAAACTAATTTTCGCGAATCTAACAAGTTTCTCTAATAGCACTGTTTTTTGGTATTTGTCTTGGCAACAGGCTCTGCACCTGGACGCGTTTGTTTTCGAAACGTGAGGTTTTTATTTTTGTATTCTGGTTCAACCAGGGGCGTAACGAACGAAAATATACAAAACAAATTACAGGTCTACAAAAAAAATTCTACAAACTTATTTAAGTACATGGTTTGGGATTCATTGAATCCAACAAATTAACTCCATTTTGCTGTAGCCTATCACGTTTTTTTTACAAATTGGGTATCTAGACTAGAAAGAGATATAATTATGTTTATTATGCCACTGCATTTTGTGAATGTGCCAAAGATTTTGATTGTGTAAATCACGACATTTTGATAAGAAAAACTAATTTCTACGGAATCCGAGGTATTTCTTTGAATTGCTTCCAATCTTACTTGGGAAATAGGAAACAACTAGTTAGAGCAAATGATACTGACTCTAGTCACAAAAGTATTGTATGTGGAGTACCACAAGGTTCAGTATTGGGTCCTCTACTATTCCTTATCGGAGAATTCTATGCACATGGTATCTCTTTTAGCACATGGTATCTCGTTATATCCATTTGGCATTCTGAAACTCATTCAGAATGCCAAATTAGAAGGGCAGGAAGAAGAATTTTTTCTGGTGGGACCAAGTCTTCTTGTAGAACAACTATAAGCGTCCTTCTCTTCCAACACTCTATTGACTAGTGATTTTTAGGTCTCGACTGTCCCATAAACATAAAAAAACAAGGAAAATTGTTGTCCAGTCACCATACACAAGATCATCAAATCACCGCATATTTACCGCCAACCGCCAACCGTTACATGCATATTTGAGTTTTTGAAGAAGCAGATAAGTTCTCGTGGGTCTTTTTCAAGAACACAGGATTTCCATCAGAAATATAAGCATAGAAACCACCGTTATGAAGTAAAACTACGTTTAAGCTGATCTTCGATGAATCGATAAAGTGACGCCATTGAGTGAATTTATACTGAATTTTGTATTGAACCATTAAACCTTTAATGTCACTGCAATAAACAAAGTTTCCTTCTTGCGTTAAATAGGGCACAAAATTATTTTAGTAATAAATTGAGTAATTAGTAATAAACTCCAGGTAATAATAATAGTTTACTCTCGGTTATGGATCCAAACAACTCAGCGGCATCTTTGGAATGATTCAGATATCTCACCAAATCATTTATCTCTGCTGGGAGAATAATTTTGGTTTAGTGTCATCAAAGTGTTCAAAGTCAGAGCTTGAGTACTGATCGTCGTGAAGTTGTACTTCAGCTTCATCGGAATCTAGTATCTCTCCTAACGTAACATGGGACTTTGACACAGGTTTTTCTGCATCATGAGGAAGAGGCCGAATAGCTAAGGGGAGATTTATGTATGAAATGGAATGGTTTGGAACCTCTACTTTGGATTATTTATATTATAGGTTATTATATGATTCTCTTCTAGGAAGTGGATATAGGAAGTAGATATAGGAATGAGAAATATTGCAGGCATATCTTATGTATTAGTACAATGTTCTATACTTTAACTATTTCCGAAATATTAAGTTGTTTCAGATTTATTGCGAAATTTGCTACAACACACCCAGTGCTTATTTCCCATGTACTTAGGTCTCGAAAATACGAAAGTAAGGAAAAACTATATCAGCGTTCCTTTTTACTGATATAAAACAAAAAAAAATTTTTAGTTACTTTAATCTAAAACGCCCAACCTTAGCAAATTGTTGTCTGTCTACATGACAGTAGTTGTTCGTTGTATAGTCGTTTGAATTTCGCTAACTGCATATCATAACAATGGTTTATTTAACAGAAATGCACAAAATAACAATTATACAGATGATGGTTATGGAGACAACACACGAACAAAAATGAATGTTGCTCGCTTATTTCATAAAATATTTCCAAATTTGCCGCCTATATCCCAAAGGATAATTAGTAAAATAGAAAAGCAGTTTCGCGAGCTTGGACATGCAAGTTTGACAAACTTATATAAGTAACTTTGACAAACTTATATCCTAATCCAGCAAACCCATAAGTTCCAGCGACTACGATTACTTTCAGCAAGATGTAGCACCACCTCGTTACAAAATAAATATTTGACAGTGCCTTAACCGAATATTTCCAAAGTGGTGAATATAAAGGCGAGGATCGAGGAATTGCCAGCACGATCTCCGCATCTGACGACATTAGACTTCTTCTTATAGAGATATGTCGAAAATATTGTATACAAAACTAAACCCCTCGACTTAGCTGACTTAAGAAGTCGAAGAAAGCTGACTATTAGATCGGTCAAGCCTAAGATGTTGAGTAACATTTGAAGAAATTTCTATTTATGATTAGACTGTTGCTAAGACGCTCGCGGCGAAGATTTTGAACATCTATATTCGAATTAATGTATTTGTTTGTTTTTTAAATTACCAAGAAATAAACAGTATCACTTATTAGTTTTTCAGTGCGTTTTAGCAAATTTCTGTACTCAGATAAATTTCTTTTTTTTAATGTTACTTTTTGCAATAAATGTGAAAACACTTAATATTTCCGAAACAGTTAAAGATAGGTATACGACATTATATATAAGATATATCTAGAATATTCTAAGGAATTCAAAAATTGAATACGAATTCGTTATACTCGAAATACAAAAGTTGGTATTAGCCACTGTTACATAGCACATCATGTAAGAAAAATGTTTATTGTAAAAATTGCTTTCATTTATTTAATATTGAATTTATTCCATTTGGGTGTTCCACTCTGTATCAGTTTCAAATTACACAGGTCTGCGACCAAAAAATTGTTTAAATTTTAATAACTGATTTTCATACTGTGTTTAACGCTGATTTCGGGAAAAATAGTGAAAAAATTCCATTACGTACAGTTATTTCACAAAATGAAATAATAAAGAGTAATTAGGAGAAACCAGCAGTATTTTTAAGTGAGCACTTGTTCTTGCGTACCCCCTACCCATCCACTTGATGACTCACTGTGCCTTACTTCGTGTCAGTAACTATCTGTCGCGCTGCCCCTTTCTCCGCTAATAACAAGCAGTGAACCTTTGGAAATGCCTTACAATTCACAGCAGCTTTTCGCTAGGTATTGTTTTTATTAGTGCTTTAAAGTAGTTACTATTTTCTTGTATTGTGAAGTTATTGTGCTGTCTAGACATTGGACAATGGCTACCAGAGAATGTATAAACATGACAGAATGCTTCTGTTACACTTGCGGTAACTATACCCTTAAACATGAACAAAGAAACGTTTCCGATTTGATTGACAAAGTATATTTTGCTTATTTTGGTATAAAGTTAGGCGATCAAGATAAGCCTTGAGCCCCCACATAAAGTTTTTTCAGTGTGTGTTGAAGAACTGAGGTAATGGTTTCAAGGTAAGGATTTCTTACGTTTTGGAATACCAATGGTTTAGAAGATGCCCAAAAACCATATTAATGACTGCTGTTTTTGTTCTTGCAACTTACGAGGTTTTAATTTGAGAAACAAAAAAGATATTTCTTACATTTAATCAGCCATTCGCCCTGTTCCTCATGGACCTGAAGTGCCACTACCTTCTCCTCCAGATTCTTTGGATGATATGCATGATGATCACGAGCCATTGAATCAGCAAGATGATAGTGAATGTTTTAGTAAAAGAATCGGCAGATGTTTTAGGATCTAGATTGAAAATTAAACATATGTTTGTTCCGAAAACATTCTTTTCTTGGTATTGATCTAGGAAAAATAATTGTATTTTTCTATACTTAAGCCTTAAAGCAGTACTTCTATACAATAGCAATAAGTATGCTTCTATACCAGTTGGACACTTGGTTTACTGGAAAGAATATTACGAAAACTTTGAACTGGTTTTAAGCAAACTGTGCTATTCAGATCACAAATGGACGTTATGTGCTGATTTAAAAGTGATTTAAATGCTGCTTGGTCAATAAAGTTCCTATACAAAGTTCCCTTGCTTTCTCTGTCATGGGACAGTCGAGACAGAAAGCAACATTACATAAAAAAAAGTTTGGCCCTTGAGAGAAATCTTACGAGTAGGGGTTAAAAATGTTATGTTGACGAGAGGAAGCGCCCAAAAAGGTGTTATTTCCACCACTTCATATTAAGTTGAGGCTGATAAAATAATTTTTCAAGGCATTAACTAACGAAGGGGAGCGATCTATCATTAGAAAACTAATAAAAGATCACTTCCACCACTTCACATAAAGTTGAAGCTGATAAAACAATTTGTCAAGGTATTAACTAAAGAAGGGAAGGCAACTTTGTGGACAAAATGGAAACAAATGAAAAGGCAGCATGGACATCTTCTAAATTAGGTGTTATTGGTTTCCTAGGTAAAAAAAGACATTAAAACTACAAGAAAATCGTCGCAGACATGATCGACAATTTTAAGAAGCTGCGCTGTAACATGAACAATCAACTTCACTTTCTCCACTCACATCTTGATACTTCCCGGCAAACTTTGGTGATGTCAGTAAAGCGAAAGATTTCACCAAGGCATCAAATAAATGAAAAGAAGATACCAAGGAAGATAGAATGTAAACATGATAGCAAACTACTGCTGGATCATGAAAAGAGATGATTCTCAACGACTTCACAGCTAGAAAAGCAGTAAAAGAAGCTTTGACAGAAAGCGAGAGCGTTACTATAAGGACTTAGGAACTTAAAGAAAAATATAACTGTAATGGAAATTAGTTTAGAACATTATTAATAAATGAACTAAATTTTATAACGTTGGAAAAAGGTGAAACATTACTTAATTTTATTATTATACCCAAACATATCCCTACTTTGTGAGAAAACCTGACGTGATAGACAAAAATGGTTTGCATTTTTGAAATCAGCGCAAGAAAGTACATGAAAGTCAGTTATCAAATTTCAAACAACTTTCAAAAAATATTTTTTGCAGGCCTGTGTTATGGGAATTTATTTTGGCTCACCTCTGTCTTTTGCATATTAGTATGTTATAGCATGAATCTGACCTTTCGACTTGTTACTGGGATCTGTTGTTTTGGCAAATACTAAATCTCCTTCTGTGAATGGACTGGGTTTCTTCAAACGTCGATCAGCATGTTTATATTTCACGTTTTAGCGATTAAACACGCACTGTTTTCGATTTAAGTTACTAAGACCACGACGAAAACTCTCTTATGAGTTTTTGAACAGTAATTGGAGCTCTTTTTAGTCCAAAAAGCATCCCTAAGTACCGGTAAGTTAACGACATTAACTTGATGATATCCCAATTGTAATAAGTCTATGGTAGACTATCTATTGTAATAAATCGTCCATGCGAGGCAACGGATAAGAGTCGATTTCACTTTCACAATCTTTGATGATGCCTTCTTCCGGGAGTTTATCTAACTCAATTTTAAACACTTCCTTCTTTGCATGTGCTAAAGGCCCCATTCTAAAGGTATTCTTCCCACTTTCTAAAAAGTTATCAAGTCGAGCTCGTTCATATTTAGCTAGCATCGTTCCTTCATCCTGTCGAAATTATCACAGCAATAAATTTCAGTAAGTTCTGTACATTTGGCTTCAAAGAACAACTGCTGTCGTGTGCTTTCTTTTGCAAAATACCATTCTTTATTATGCAAATCTAAGACTATTTCTGCATTGGTCAAAAAATCAATACCAAAAAGAGTTTTATTAGGTGCATTAGGAAAAACTATAAACTTAGTAAGAAACATGTTATCTCTTACTTGTACATCAACTAACGTTGTCAACACTCGTTCATTTCTACTAACACCATCAGCAAATTTTACAGAAATTTGTTCTGGCTTAAATGTTTGACCTTTATTTTCCAAAAGGTTGTATAAAGTTATACCAGCTACACTTTGTTTGGCACATTGATTGATTGGAGAAATCTAAAGAGGATGCTTCCTTATGGCTAGAAACTGGACATTTTGCTCTGATGAAACCGGGTTTACCACAACCTTAACAAGTTAAAGGGTTGTTTAAGCCATTGTACGATTACTTCGAGGTAGTTGCTCCGACAAGTAGCACTAAGAGTACGCGAAGAACCTGAAATTACTTCCGAAGTCGTAGGTACAGCTCGAGTTTTGGATTGTTGAGCAAGTAATTTGCGACAATCTTACATCAATGCTGTGTAAAACTTTATAGAATAATTTGATTTTTGATAGTTAAATAATGAAAAATCATCACTTGACTTAATATTTTGCAAATTTAATTTGTAGTATCTCTAGTAATATTTATATAACTGATTAAATAAAATGTTTCCTCTATTTCAACGTTTGAAATTAACTGCTTTTCATTTTTCTCTATGTTATGAAGGCCAAAGGTAATAATACAAACTATTAAAAACGTATTAAAAAATATATTTAAAATTAAATTATAAAAAGTATGGTGTGATATTTCTACTGGGTATAACTCTTTCAGCATCTGGCACAGCCTTGAACAGTGTTGCATTTCCCTTGTTGGCAGTGGTGAATTCCAATATGCTAGCTACATTGCCACATCTATAACAATAATTGGGAGCAGACCAAACTGTGACCAGTTGGTCCTCAAACATATATTTATACCCTAGAACATGAATACAAGATTAGATGATAAAATAAAACAGCATGAAAATGTATAAAAAATATAAGTTATTTAAATGTGTCTTAACTCATCGCATCATCATAAAAAATATATACTAAATGCAATTTATACTCAAGTGTTAACACAACGCAGTTTTAACCCTTTGCCCATGAAATACATGACACCGTTACAACTCGTACAAATTAAAAAAAAATTTACCCACAGATCGTATGGCATGTCATACATGAAAATCATAAAACACAGATTTGGTCGCTGGCAACTCTCTTAACTCTCTCATCTCTCTTTGACATAAAATCCCTATAACTGAATCAAAACAAAAGGAGAAAATGATAGAAGAAAAACAAATATCAGGAAAAACAGGGATACTCACTTCTCGTTTCACACAGGGTATCTGAAGAGCTGAGAGAGACACAGTTTAAAGAGTACTGGGTATTAGGATCCTTGCAAAGACAGTGAGATTTTTTGGCTTCTTGTATTCAGCCATTTGAGTTGAGCTACCCACGTATTTCTACATTAAAAAACCACTCCCAGAAATACAATTGGAAAGGGAAAAAAAGAACAGAGAAACAACAAGGGGAAACATATAAAGTTTCTCATTAATACTTTTTTAATAATTGAAAGAGCTATTCGCTCTATAATTAAAGCAGTTTTAAATGAAAAAACTACTATTATACCAGAAGATAAACGTGGGAAAACGAGAGTCACAAGAAAATAAGTGACAAAATTTTGGATTCTGTTCTTAGTCATATAAATTCACTATCTTCAAAGTGGTTCTTCGAGGCAATACATAGACGGTGGTTTACCTAACTATTGCGGTTTTTCTCAAGAACTATATAAAGGAACGAAAAGAAACAAAAGAAGAAGAGTCAGCAACCTACGATCGTTATTCTCGTATTTTCAACAGCGAATTTAATAGAGGATTTTTTATCCTGAAGAAAGTTCTTTGTAACCAATGCGATTATTTTAAAAATGCCGGAGCAGAAGAAAAAGAAAATATGCAAACAAGTATTGAAAGTCACTTAGAGGAAAAGGAAAAGTCGTAAAAAAAACTATCCATAAACTGAAAATAAAAAATTCTGATAACAATATCCATCTGGCTACTTATGATTTACAAGCAGTGTTACCTGTACCAATAGGACAAAGTTCTGCATTTTTTTACAAATCTTGCTTAAACTATTATAACTTAACAGTAGTAGAAGTAAAGGCGAAAAAAGGCAAAGTATCAGAAACTAAGAAACAGGTAGTACTTGTGAAATTAATAAAGCTAGCTGTTACTTTTGGAATGAAGTGATGGTGAATAGAGGGGCAATAAAAATCGGATCTTGCGTTTATTACTATCTAAAAGAATTGTCAATAACTAGCCTAGGAGTTGATGTGATTTTTTATTCCGATAACTGTGAAAGCTAACAAAAAAATAAATTTCTAATAGCCATGTACCTGTTTGTTGTCAATACTTTGGACATCAATTCTATTACTCACAAGTACCTTGTTGGCGGTCACGCCCAAAATGAAGGTGATTCAGTCCACAGCATAATAGAAAAAACAGTGAAGAGGTAACCAAATCAGGGCCTATATACATTCCCAAGCAATATGTTGAATTAATTAGGAATGCTAAAAAACAGGACCCCCTTTAACTGTTAAAGAAATGGATTTCACTGAGTTTTACGAAGTAAAAGCACTACAATGAAATGGGACTAGATTTCATCAAAAGACAAGGAAGGCCATGACTTTAAAATAACTGAAGTAATGTTACTTTAAATTTTAAAAGGGAAAGATTACTTCCTGTATAAAAAAAGTTATAAATAACCAACTGAAAAATAGATTGATGCTTATTATAAAGAATATACAGTTCATCCCAAACCCTTCTTTCAGTGCGTCACAGTTGATCGAATTCTCTCTTACGCATTAAGCTAGAGGTGACAGAAAAAAACGTGAGTCGGTGATTATTATACATAGAACTTGGAAAATTATGTATCGTTCAAGGGTATTTGCATATTAAAGCGAATTCTACTTACGAATATATAATTGGTTGGAGTTTAGAATACGCTAAATAGATATCCAATCAATGATGCGAATAAATATAATTTGACGCAGATGGTCTCGATAGTGAGAGTACTTTGACAATATCAACGAATAAAATGATAATTGTCATTCCAGGTTAGTATTTTCAGACATTTTACAGTGAAAATTTAATTTTGTATTTATTGTCATAAAAATATTTTAAATATGCCGAGATATACCGAGAATGAACAAAGACTAATATTAAAATTATTAAATTATTTTCAATTAGAAAAAGAGACTGGGACAACTTTATTACCAGTTTCTGCCGTTCGTGAAGTAAGTTTTAAATTATTCTAAAAAATAGTCATATTAGTAGTTTAAATACTATACATTTTAGCCATAGTGTTTGTAATAAATAATAATAAATACATAAATAAATCTTAGCTAATTAAGCACTTTCCTTGGAATGTATAGAATAGGAATTATGACAAACTGCCGTTTCAATATAATGCGCAATAAAATTTTTTATACAGGACGGGACCTCTAATATGTAAATTAAAAAAAAATTGAATTGTTAAAGTTTTTACTACACATTTTAAAAAAATAATCTTTCCACATTTAGCCGATTACAATCCTGCAACTGTCAGATTTAACTAAAATGTCATGCAATAATTCTCGACATTCTTAAAATCCTATATTACGTCAAAATTTGTGACGCACTGAAAGAAGGGTTTGGGACAGACTGTATACACTAATCTGTAATAAAGTTCAACTTATAAGCGTTTAAAATATGCTTATAAAATTTAACAATAAATTGTAATACAAAAACATGAATTTTATTTGAACCAAATGAGAGTTTAATTATTAACACTTCATTCAATTTTAAATTCAACTGTAGCTTGTTGAACATCTTTTGTTCAGTTCTAGCAAATATGAATGCTTTAGAATAAATAAAAAAAAGTAGAGCTATTTTACATAACATTAAAAATATTAGGTTGATTAAACAGTCTTGACAATCCCAGTGCACTTTCATGTGACACTTAGTTCATTAATCATGTAATACATGCCAACGACTTGTACGTCACTTTACTTATCATCACGATTGACTACAAAGGGTTAAAAATGGCACTGCTCAAAAAATATTGAAAATAAAACCAACAAAAGGGCATATCTATAATCAGATAAAGAAAATGTGATGTGTTTACCAATAATATAAAAAGTATGTTGAAGAAAATAGTAAAATCAGACACAATATTCTTCTACACCTATCTATTACATCTACAAATTGTTACATTTCCCAAATTATCAAAAATTATAAAAAAATTTATCAATGTTTTACCTTCATGTACTAACTGATGAGCCCTACATATCAATGTTAAAGCATTTATTCTCATGAAATCATTAGTGACTTTGGCTCCAAATAAGAAACCTGCTCCTCTGGGACTAGTAGCCCTAGAAATAAAAAAATATTGGTAAATTAACATTTGTTTCCTGTTTTTTTTTTAATTTGTTACACAAGGCAGAATTGTGATAATTCTTTATTACCTCAGAAATATCATTAATAAACAAGTTAAAGAGAAAAAGATCCACATGTGAACCTTGTGGGACCTCTGAACTCCTAGCTAGGAATAGAAAGTGAACCCATTATAAAAGCAAACTAAACTCTTTCATGAATTATAACTACTTAACCATGAAAGAAACCACTTAGGAAAAACTATACATATTAAAGATGAGCAAAGAATGTCCTTTGAAAAATCGGTATAAAGTATAAATTATAGAGTCCACTTGGTACCCACCCTTGAAAGCAATGATAACGATACAAAATGAGATTTGTATATGTAGATTGACCCTGTATAAATCCATGTTGTTTATTAATCGAGAGATTTTTACAATACCAATTGAGACATTTGTTTAGAATTAGTTTAGGGATGGCAGATAACATAACAACAGGCCTATATTTTTTATATTGTCTCTATCACTGTTTTTTAAATACTGGAGTTATATAACTATCACGCCACTTACTAGGGAAGATGTGTTTAGATAAACTGTACACATATTGTAACGAAATATGTAGGAATATTATCATGGCCATAATTCAGTTTATCCTTGAACCATTCATAGACTATAAACATTTATAGAATAAGAATTCAGAAAGTGAAAATTGAATAAATGATATACTATTATAGATAGATATACTAGTACTTTCTGTAAATACTTTTTTGCCTTTTATTATGCCTTTTTAAATGGAAACATAATGACAAGTGAGAAATGTAATTAAAGAATCTCGATTATTATTTTTGATGTGTTCTTTCTAATGTTCATTTTGTGAGAAGATCCTCCTTATGGCACCTTTTTTAGTTAAGTAAAAACCCTGTCTTCTATTATATATAAAAACAAATATCATTCCCATATGTACTCTTACTCGAATTCTAATGTAATTTCATAAAAAATGATCATAACATTGCATGTGTAATAATAAGCTAAAATAGTAAACAGTCTTACCAAGTATCTATATAATCAGGGTCAGACCATACCAAATCACAGAATGCTCCTTTGTGAGGTATTTCTTGATTCCTTTCTAATATTCTAATTTGATCTAAGGTTTTAATTTCTGGACTTAATCCTCCATGAACACACAAAATTTTCTCATCTATTATCTAAAAACATAAATAAATTGTAAAAAATAAATATTAGATTAACATTTGGAAACTAGAGCTTATTTATAGGAAAATTACAAAAAAAAAGGTAAAAGATTAGACGAAATAGATGGAAGTTTTTTAAAAATGAATGTGCGTATTTATTGGGGGTGAAGTTGCTGCTTATGAGATTTACTAATACCTAGCCCCTTTTGTTGTATTAATGATGAAGTCTGCCTTAGTATAGATGTTTTATAGAAGCAATAGAATACACTTTACTACTTTACTGTTACCAGTACTTCTATAGAAGCTTGTTAAACAATTAATAGCATGTACTAAATATTGAATAAAAGAAACACTTACCGCAGCAATAGTTAACAAATCAAATACACCACAGCAATACTTCCAAGCATTAACATTTCCATACTTAGTCATACATTCATCATAAAAGCCATAAACCTGCGTGATCTGCCTACTTTCGTGATTGCCCCTTAATAATGTGATTTTGTTTGGATACTTCGCTTTGAGCGTTAGAAGTCTTGTAAATGTTTCTAAACTGTAGTAACCCCTATCGACAAAATCCCCTAAAAATACGTAATTGGTATCGGGAACTTGTCCACCTTTCCGAAATAACTCTTCGAGATCATAAAACTGAAACATAAGATATGTAATTTAATACAGAACTAAAAGGGAAATAGAAAATTGAGTCTCTAACCTGACCGTGTATATCACCGCATACAGTAACGGGAGTAGATACAGGTTGAACGTTTGATTCTTCTAATAAAATACTGCACACTATATCACATAACTTTTTAAGATCATTTTCTGGTAAATATTTGCATTGTTTTGCAATTTCTATCCAATTATCAAGCTCAGAAGACATTGTTTCTGGTCAATGATAAAAGCTAAAATGACAGAAGACATGACACTGCTAGCCTGTCAAATTTCAAATCCATTTTAATACCTCTGTTCATTTCACTTTGATCAACGTAGATTTCTTCTCTAAATTTAGTTAAATTTTAATAAAAATTATGTTAAATTAAACGACAAGAATATATTCTTTTCAGCACTTCTTTCAATTAAACTTTATAGACAGAACGGTTCTGTTAATTAAAATAAATGTTCCTGTTTATTTTCTTGATTTTAAGAGAAAAAGCAGAAAATAGAGTCTTTAATTATTTTTGTTCGGAACTCCCGGACAGAACATAATCCAGTCCAGCACGTTTCATCAGTTCATCTATGCTTAAATAAAATGACGTCAGTAGTCTTTGTTTTTTTAATTTTTTAAGACATAAAACTTGCTTTGACATTTGGATATAATGAAAATTTTGGTAAAAATATTGTAACAAGTGAAGGATAGTGTACTAAATAAATTAATATTGTTGTAAGTATCTACTACTATAACTCTTTTTATTGTTGTTTGTGACTGATAATTTCTCTATAGGAAGTAAATACTTCTGGAAGGTTAATATTTTGTCGACATTGTCAGTAAAACTGCGAGGTCATTGTCGATTTCTAAATGATTTTAGGGCCGATTTATCTTCAATTTCCAAATATGGATATAGATAATGGACCAGAGGTGCCAGTACCAGTCAGTGGTACAGGTGTGGATATTGAACAGTCCTTTTTGCAACAGTTCAGTTGTATGGGGACAACAGACAAAGATGAATTGATTCAACAACTGCAAAAGCTTGTTGGCAGCCAACTTAATTACTCCACAGCTGCGTTTTTCTTGGATATGAACAACTGGTAAGAGGACAATGTTATTGTTTAGTACAGGTCAGCTGATGTAACATTTTTATGTGAGTTTGATAATACCTGCACTTAGTGACTAAGTGTTAGTCACTTTAAAAATAGGTCTCAATTATGATATCTAACAATAAAAATACTTGATAAATATAATTAATAATCACTAGTTTCTAAGTATAATTTTCTGATAATGATTTACCATTCAAAAATAAATAATAGATTTTCTAAACAAAACTGACAAATAAATTTGAACTACTAGAAATGATTTATAGAAAGGAAATAGTTAGGTCTTAGTGTTGTAAAGCTAATAAAAAGGAATCTGAAACAAGGGAAAAATTGGATTAATGGAAAAGAATAAAATGTTACAATTACCTAACAACTTTATTATAATTATATGAATTAAAATTTATAGTGTTTAAGGTCATTTCATATTTTAATGATTTTTGTGTATTTTAAGGAATTTACAAGCAGCAATTTGCTCATATTTTGATATAGAGTCTCCATGCCCTCTTCCATCCATGAAATTGATCTCAGATCCTGTAGCAAGTGAACACACAGATGTAGAACCAAATATCAGGTAAATGGCAAGCTTAATTATCTATTAATTATGATAGTGCAAGTACAACATCCATGTCAGATTCCTAATACTTGTTTATTTTATTTTTTTTAGGTTTAAAAAGTCCTGGAACATAGTAAATAGTGGTACAGAGAAGTGGCCTGCAAACTGTTATGCTCAATGTTCAGATGGTGATAATTTTGGAGCTGATCGAGTCCATGTTCCTTGTTTAGATCCAGAAGAGGGATATCATTTGGTTGTAGATATGGTTAGTCCCACAGTACCTGGCATATATCAAAGTAAATGGAGAATGTGTACAGACATAGGAACTTATTTTGGTGGTAAGTGCATTATAATGTATAAAATTCTTTTTTTTTTCAATTCCTCTTTATTTTGCTATATATTTTTCTTAATTATTAGGCTCAATTTTTAGTTTTTTTTTATATAGTTTTGCACAATTTTGTCTTACGTAAACCGATAATGATAGTATAGTTTTTGGCTTATTTCTTCTATTTATTTGTACTTTTTCCAAAAATAACATGAAAGTCTATATTCCTACTTTTGTTTGGTTTTTAGATCCAATGTGGGTGATAGTAACTGTAGTTGAAGAAGGCACAGTTGCTTTAACAAATCAACTATCTCATTTTAATGAATTAGGTGCATTACCTCCCCCTACTAGTAACTATAATCCCTTTTCACCACATCAGATCCATATAGGACATACCCCGGTAAGATTGTATAGATTGAATCTAGTTTATCGTTATTAATTTATTTTTATTATTTTTAGGATACAGCCCCTCCAGATGGAAAAGACACATCCATGTTTTAGTACCTGCTTAAACTATTTTACAGTGCCACACTTTAAGGAGGGAGAATGCATTTATGTGAATGAATAAATGAAAAAATATATTATAGTTAAAATACATATTTTGCAAAAAGTATAAGAGTTTGCTGAAAGAAGAGTGATTAGATATAGGTTATTCATTTAGAGTTAGTAATTTTATATATTTAACTGATATCAAGAGGCAATTATAGAGATATTGAATTTATTTTAAAGAGGGATTGTCTTAGAATTAATCAAATCTGTATAAATGTTTTCGTAATTCATTATTTATCTTCCTAATCAAATCTATACAATTCTATTGAGAATATTATCACGTTTTTATTATCTTTCCTTTCAACATGTTAAGTTGCAAGATTACAAAAAATATGATCAAATACAGTATGGAAAAACAAAATTAAGGATATTAACTAAGATTTTCCGTTATTCATTTTTTTTTCGTAAGTTGTGATAATTCCACAAAATCTTTTTAGTTTAATATTTTTTTTTTTGTTTAGTTTGTCTACACTTTATTTGGTATTAATACAGAGTTATAAACTCACTGCAATTATCTATGCAAAACATTTACAAAGTGGATAAAATATGTGCATTAATAAGTTTGTTTTAAACATTTACATTGAAATTGGACTCTATTGGTCATCAAATTTTATTTTGGATACAAAACAGGAAAAGGCAAAAGGATTAGAAGATGATAGAATATTGAAAATATGATTCAAACAGTGGTTACAAAATTAATAAACAACTTTATTTTATTTTTTAATAGAATTTCACATAAATATAGTAAGTGACATGGAAATCTAAATGCCCATTATAAATTATTACAGCTAAAAAATATTTTGTGCAATTATACATGGTAGCAAAGTAAACAAGTGAAATTTCAATGATTGAAACTACTTGTAGGGGTAAATAAATATTGTGTTGATGTTTCAATATCCTCCTGGAGTATATCGTTCCATGCCTTAATTATCTCCTGAAGTGCTACCAAAGTATGAGGAGGATGCTCTAAATTAAAGAGTCTCTAATCCATCATGTCCCACATGTGTTCAATTGGGGATAAATCTAGGAATCTCTGGAGCCAGGCCAAAAGACTGACTCCAGCCTGCATAGAAGTCCATGGTGACTCTCGCAATGTGTGCATTATTCTGCTGAAAAATTGGAAGTTGCTGCATCAAAAGGTACGGTATGAGATAAGATTCCAGAATTTATTCTACTTGTCGACAAGCTGTCATGTTCTTGACCTTGAACGACACCATAACCCCAACATGCTGTTCATCAAAAAACTAAATTTTGTCTTTTACCATGTTACGTTCTGATATTAGCTCGGCCTTCATGCATCCCTAAACGAAATCGAGATTCAACACTTAAGACAACCCCGTTCCATTCCTGGTCCCAAGTTAATTGTTCTCTGCCTGCACCCAGTGTGACCGAAATGAAAAAAGGCCAAAACTGTGAATTTAGAATACAATAGAAATTGGTCTAATTGGTCTTCCATGTTCTGCAAACCGTTGATTTGCAATAAACCAGTAGTGAAGAAGCAATATCTTAGAGCCATCAACTGTAGGTAATGATCTTCACATCCTGTTGTTCTTCGGCACCGCTTTGTGCCTCTCTATGTTCATGTTCGACCTTTTACGCAGTGGTCCACCCAGGGGGAGGGGTTTTGGGGGTTAAACCCTACCCAGGGCACTATTCTGACACTGTTACTCACAAATTTTAAGGACTCAAAATGGAGGAAGCATAAAAAAAATTTCGGTGACCAAACAAAACCCCTCACAGGACAATTCTAGATGCGCCACTGTCTTGACGCCATGGTCGATAACTTCTTAACACAGTATCTAAACTTCTGTGAACCCTATTCAAAATTTTCTGAAAAGGAAGTCTGACTTGTCTTAGGCTAAGTAATATAAAACTGAAACTTAAAATGGATGTTCGGATCTCTATGTCACTTAATATATTTCAATGTATTTTAGAACATTTGGAATATTTTGTTTACATATAATATCCATCCAAATGGCTAGTACATCAAAATTTTTGTTAATCAATGTTTTTCAGTTAATAATTCAATACCATTAATTTGTTAGTTGAAATAATCGTTAGTGTATAATAATCAAAAGTACCAGTTTCCTCAGGTTTAAAAAAGTCAAGTAATTATCTCTTTAATTGTACTTATTATTTCTAATGAAAAATGGACTTTCTAGTTATAATTAAACGAAGGTGCAAACTTAATTTAACAAAATTACATTTTGGAAGTTGCTTAACCTGGATATTTATCAGATTTTCACAAAATTTTTGATAATCAACACTCTTATTTTATTTTTCTCAAAAAAATGTTTTGTCTCATAGTTTGAACAAATAAAGATTTTGGAATAAACTGTACTATCTTTAAACTTTGGGATGGGAATGGGAGTTTACACGAAATATACAATGAATGCTCATCAGTAGGGCTCGAGTGTTAATGCATCAAAACATATAAATGCATTATCGTGCAACTTGGCCTGTAGTTTCTGAACCGATCGTCAGTTCTGATCAAAAACATGTATGATCGGAGAAAAAAATTAGTGACTCATACTTTTTTTTGTTGTAAGAATTGTACGAAATAAAAATGCATTTTTGGATGAAAGATTGGCTTTTGGACTGTGAGAGATTATCTTACATGAACTTAGTGAGAAAATAGTAAAAATGATCTTAAAAAGAATATCAGGATTGGACCAGGTCTGCTTCTATACACTTCTAAATTTGGTTAACCCTGTAAGCGCGCTTGTTCTCAAGCAACGTTGATTTAAAACTGCAAAATTTCCAGGTACGTCGAATTTTACCACAGTGGGACGGTGTGGTATGCAAGCAACAACCGTTCGTCTGTTTTTACGGCATGTGCGCCACCTGTATTAAAATATTTTAACTTAGTAAACATATGTCGACTGTGAGGTTTCAACAGCAGTGTTGTAGTTCCGACGTTCAAATATAGACAAATCAGTAAGTAAAAACGTATTTTGCTGTAATATTTTCGGAATACATTTAGGAAAGGTGTATTTTTATAATCTAAAAGATACAGTTACTTTCTGTTTTGAGGAGTTTTAGCAAAAACACAAATTATGTTCCAGATTTACCTCCATCTGAAATAACTGAAATTTTATCACCAATGGAATATTTCAGTTTTTCTCTTTGGGCATAATGGCTAATATTGTGCACCAAACTAATATTTGACTAAAAAAACAGGTTCCCCACTACAACTAACTAATACAGAACCTACAGAATATATTTAGATAATTCTTACTATGAGCATTATAAAGTTGCTCGCTATAAGTGATTATTGGGCCAGAAATACTAGAATTGACAAAATAGCAGACATTAATGCCTTTACGTTTTACTAAAATTAGAAGGTACTTACATTTTGCTGATAATCCTCAACTATCCCCAAATACTAAAACCGATTTTTCAAAATAAGATCAAAATTAAAGTGACTAGAAAAAATTAAAACAAATTGTCAGAAGTTCCACATTGGCAATCAATATTCTGTGGATGAGACTATGACTTAAAAAGGTACCTTTGCAGGGAATCTTAGATAATATATAAAAAATAAATCACACAAATGGGGTTTCAAATTGTTCGTAAAAGCAACTGTTTCTGGCATCATCAAAGACTTCATAGGTTATAAGGATGCGTTTACGTTTGACCAGTTAGCAGGTACCTCTAACGGATTGATAGGTATAGAAAAGGAGTTACGTGTTTATGTCAGTATTGTTGTTGCACTGTGCAAAACCATTCCAAATCTAGAAGATATGGTAGTATTTTTTGATAATTATTTTAGCATCCTACTATTGCTTCCATTTTTAAAAACCAACTTTGGAATTCACAACTTAGAAACATTTAGAGCAGATAGAATTGCCGGTTGTAGATTAGAAGCTGAAAAAATTATGCAAAAGCGACCTACAGGCTCCGTCTATAAATCTGACACTCCCGATTGGATAATTCTGGTAAAATGGTATAACAAATGTGTGTTATTAGGTAGTACTCATTGTGGAAACGGGGCTGTAACTCATATAAAGCGATATACATTTCCAACAAAAAACGGATGTTGGCCTTGGTCTTGGCCTGTTTATGGTATGCTACAGTTATCTCTGATACAATTCATCTGCAGTTAACGTATATCCATTTTGAAATAAAACACCCTGTATATTGTTGATATTAAATGAAAGAACAATGTCTTGTTAATTTTTTATTTGCTTGAATAAATTCCAAGTAGAAGGCATATTAAATTACAGTGTATCCTTATAAAACAAACTCATTGAGGACAAAATAGAATTCCATCTAAATGAAAAATTATAGAAAAACTCTTCTTCATGCATTTATACAAAAAATTCAATTAATCTTTCCCAAACTAGATTTTTCACAGAATTTCTAATATGAAAGTAGTTATAGGTACAATATTAATATAAACTATCTATTTGTTTACATTAAATTCTGAATATAAAAAAAAAATACTAATCAGATTCCTAGTTTCTTACTTGACAGAATTTATATCCGTCAACTCGGTCTTGAATTGCTTACCACCATCACCTGAAACAAAATGTACAGATAATTAGTATACTCGGTTCACTGCTTCCAATCCCAACTGTCTAGTAGACTCTACGTTGGTTAAATTTTGATAGACTGAAAGTAAATGTTTATTTTTGAAATTTTATAGCCGTTTGTAGATTAGAATTTATAATTGGAATGTTTTTAATGAAAATTAATGAATATACCCAATATTCATGATTATTCTTCTTTTTTCGATTAGTTTATTTGGACTATTAACCCTTTGCGGTCATTATCATGAAATACATGACACCATTACTGGTATAAATTTACTAAAAATTTTGCCCACCGGTCTCCTGGCATGTTATACATGAAAATCGTACACAGATTTAGTCGTTGGCATGTCTAGCATGCCGTAAATATAAAGTATTATAACTCGTTAACCAATCAATAGATGAAAATTTTAAAGGGATATTTGAATTGTTCGGTAGATTTCAGTTGAGAATCACTATCGGTTTTTCGGTAAATCCTGATAATTCGGCTGTCCCAAGTAGAAACACTGTAAGCGCCAATTCGAAAATTGTTCACCAGAGCAGGAAACGTGAAGGGCTCTGCTTTTCAAATTTCTATTTTGTTTAAAATAAAAGTGAATACACATTAATGTAGCATAAAATACTCTTGTTTTTTAGCAAATATTTTTATGTCTGTATTTTATGCCCTGACTAGGTTTTGAACACATACAGTGTTTTTATTTGGGAAACCTAAAAATATAAAATAAAATATCCCAATTTGCAATGATACTAAGTACTAAAAATTATACTTTATTCACGTTAATTTAACAAATATAGGTATAATTGGTTTAAAAACATTTTAATGGTCATTGTCCTCTAATTGTTGCAATCCACGGTTATGGAGGAGATCGTCCACTGCTGTCTCAGCGACCGACAAATTAAGCCAAAAGGATCTTCTGTTCTCGGGCATCAAAGGAATAAGTTTCTGTATTATTTCATCTTTTTTGCTTTTACGAATACCTCGTACGTTGGTGCTTTGTGGAAAATTTGACACCACGAACCTGACTTGCAGGAAATCAAGCTCCTGATAGTTTTCATCTTCGAAGTTGGTTTTGAATTTAAGGGATCTAGAGCCTCGTGAAAAGTTAGCTTCTACTATGGGATTTATTAAAAATGTTTTCAAAGGATCATTTTCATCTCCCTTTCGATGCTGCCGTTTCTTTTTTAGCCATTGGAATGAAGTTTGTACTTGAAGTACATTTAAATTTTTTCGTGATTGTCTTATAACAGACAATAAATCTTGAAAGTCAAATACATCTCGTGCTTTTTTAATTTGTTGCTCAATGTTGCCATGAACACCATCTGCAGTCATGTGTGTATGACCTTTGGTAAGATACTTGAATGTTATGTTGTTTACATGAGAGGTATGGGTATCATTATTTACCATAATCGCTAATGCAGTAAACAAATACCAGTTTTTATTTTGGGCAGTGCAATTATCTGCCCAAAAAACAAAATTGTTCGTATCACGCTCTTCTTTAATTAAAGCGTATATTGCATCGATGATGTTAGATGCGTCACGACCGCCAAATGCTTCATGCCAAACCACTGAATAGTTGGAATTTGATTTCTTTTTTAAAGAAGCGAAGACTTCATTAAAAACAACTAAACGACTTGTAAAAAAGACATCTTTGTTTCCTGGCATAACTGGTAACAATAATACTTTTTGCAAGTCAAAAGAAAAATACTTAGTTTTATTAGTTTCTGGTAATTCTGCATCAATTTTGTAATATCTATTAGCATCATCTGCTTTCTTTTTGTGTGCCTCCCATTGAGTTTTTTCGGTAGAAGATTCGATCGAGTTTTCTGTGCCTGTGCTGCTTGCTTCTACAAAATTTTTGTACTCTAAACAATCAGAGCATGAATCCATTTGGGGCATGTGTAAAGATATTTTCATTGTCTTCATCATTTTTCTGTAAGTTTCAATTTGACATATACCTGGGTGCTTTAATTTGAAGTCATTAAACATTGAAGCAACTGTTAAATTTGAAGGCAAATATCTAGTGAAAGGAGCATTTTTGCGGCGGTAATGACTCACGCAGGGATTATAAGAGTTTATATGGTTTACTATTATGTCCCTGTTACGGATGTTACTGGATTTCTTACCTCGATTTTCCTTTACATATGCGTTAAGCGGCTCCTTTTTGATAGCATATGCTAATTCATTGATAACCGAATCACTGGTATAACCAAATGTATTGAGTAAAAATAGCTTGCATACTGGCAGAAATTCGGTGTTATCCTTCTTAGCTAAATAAAATACCCTTGTTTCATTTTTCTTATACACATTATTAGCAGCTGCTGGAACTCTTCTACGGAAAACAGGTCTGAATGAAACACATTTTGCAAGCCAGATCCTTCGAGTTGTGTAATCTGCATCCCAATATGCATTCCAAATATCTGCTCGGCATTCTTCGCTGAATTGAGAGCAAGACTTCTTACACTTCGCAGTGCATCTAGGCAAAATGGGATGTTTATTTTTGTTATCTATACTTTTTTCTATAGCTGACATTTGTCTCCTTTTCTTAGTGACTTTTCGTTCCGTAGGTATGCTTTGGCGTTCAGTAGGTATGCTTTCAGATGTCGAATCTGGATGATCACTCACGTTTCCAGGATTCGAGTCAGGTTGGTAATGTGGGTCGGTAATGCTATCATCACTATCCCCTTCTGAAGATGAAACCTCCAAATCACGTCTAAGCATTTCATCAATCTCTTGAGGGTAACCGAATAAAAAGTTCTATATTATCTATAAAAAAATCGTTTACCTTTGAGTATCATTTGTGGATGATTCTCCCCAGTCATTGTTGTCCAGATTTCGACTCATATCTAGTATTAACTGAGTTCTTCGATTTTTATTCATATTTATAATATGCCGACAAATTTGTACTTCACTTAACACAAACTAACAAACGACTAAAAAATGTGTAATGATTGCAACTTCAACGGTCTCAGAGAATATAAACAACATAAATATAATTTTGATGATATCGACAGTATTGAGTTTTGGCAAATGTAAACTCTATGATTCCCACGGTAAATCGCTGTAAATCCCAAAACTAAATAAAAACACTGTATATCCCGTATATACAGTGTTTATACTTGGGAATATGGATATAATGTGTTTTAAATTGGTAAAATGAAGTTGGAATGTGATATACAGTGTTTCATAGCAACCATAAATTGTGGTTCTGCAAATTTTTTTATTTTTTTTTCTTCGTCAAATGGTAGATAATATCACCCCATATCCAAAAATGCAATAAAAGCTATTTAAAAAAAAAAATGGATATACAGTGTTTCTACTTGGGGCAGCTGAATTCTTTTGAATGCATTTATGTTTAACCTTGCGCGTGCTATACATGCTTCCATTTCAATGAAATAAGTGTTTATTTGGAGTTCTGTTGATTTTATAAAGATTGTATTAGTATTTTTAACATGAGTAAAAGAAAATATTTAACTCACGCAGAGTTGGAAGCCCTAGTATTTGACATAGGTGACGACTCAGATACGGATACTAATATTATAGAAAATGAAGTAGATTGAGACTAGCTTCAAGATGAGATGCTTCTTGAGGAAATTTTAGAATCGGATGGTTCAGCTTAAGATATAACCGTTACAGAAGATGTTGACTTTTGGGAACCATGGGAGGATAATCAATTGAGATTTAAGAGTTTTCCATTTATCTACTTCTGTAAGACGTGCCCGTGATTAAGAAAAAATTAGCTTTAATTTGATATAGAAAATATGCATATACGTCATGAGCAGCGTATTTTATTTAAAAATAAATGAACGCAATAAATTTTTTTGTCAAAAATTAATTACTATTAATTGTATTAAAAATATTTGAGTCCACTTTTTGACTAGCAACCTATTATCAATGTATTCTCCCAATTTTAAATGTATGTAAAACGGTGAGTTTGATTAACTACGGTGGAAGAAAAGATCTATACTTATTTAACTGAAAATATTTGTCATCTTTTTCATACCTTCTTGTTCTTCTGCACGACGTTTACGTCCAAACCTTTCTTTATATATGTTCTTTGGTGGTGGTATGGGCTCAACTCCCAATACCTGTAAATTTAAACCTTATTATAATTTTTAATTCAAGTTTTCCTCTTTTGAATATTATCACCTTGTGAATTTGTCTAAATGCAATCAATCTCAGAGCATGTTGAGCAGAGCAAGTGAGATCTTCGCGTTGTTGCGCCGACAAAGTTATACAGGCGTCGGGTGAGTCTTTTTCGCAAGGATCAGCTAAACCTACACCTCCGGGCAGAAGAATACCGCTGGCAACAGCTTCCATGACTCGACGTAGGGCGTCTCCAGGAGACAAATGCGACATACCGGGCACCGAAGAAATAACTTTTTCTGTTAGTAATTCCATAGCCTAAAAGTAAATTTATACAGTTCAATCAAAACGAACAAGATCAGGACTGGAATCATAAATAAAGCTATATTATGACAATCATTGCAAGAGGGAAGAATCTCGGAAAATATAACAGCGACGCAGTCACCAGTCAGACTGCATTTTTTTATTTAAAATCTAATATTAAGAAGAAAAATTAAACCTAAAAGATAACCTAACTTAAATTTAAATGAAGTTTCAGTTAATTCAAGAAACATATACAGTGTGTTCATAAAGTGTATAAATGGTCTATTATCTCACGACTTAATCATTTTCAAAAGCCCTGACAGTTCGATTTTTATTTTTGTTTTTTAACCTTTTTGGAAAAAAATAACTTTTTAGCAGATTTGACGTCATCAATAATTTTTTTAAATAGAAAGGGTATATTTTTATCTAAAAAATTAAAAGCCCATATTTTTCTGAGTATAACCGTATCAAACTCATCATCAACATTCAAACTTCAGTATACAGAGTGTAAAGGAAACCAGTGCTCGTATTTCTTAAAATTTAATTAAAAAATTATTTTACAAAGAAAATGAT
The DNA here is from genome assembly GCF_040954645.1 of Diabrotica undecimpunctata. Lineage (NCBI taxonomy): Eukaryota > Metazoa > Arthropoda > Insecta > Coleoptera > Chrysomelidae > Diabrotica > Diabrotica undecimpunctata. The sequence goes on from NC_092803.1 coordinate 26,886,543, forward strand.
TAAAGTCATTTCATATTAAAGACAAACAAATAACATAATTACAACAAATGCTCGAATGGAGTAGCCTATTGTTTTATGATACAGAAGGTAATGATAATGGCTTTGTAATGGGCTGTGGATCAACCATGGACGTATAAACACAGATGGACTCAGTTATTTACATAAAAATGTGAAGCCAAAATTATTTGACTAGGTCACATTCTCAGCACCTTCAAATGTTGTCACATTTTTTTATTAAAATATCTTATTCACGTATCGCTGAAAATATTACTATATTTATTTTATACTCTACAGGTGCTATCAAACCAAAATAATAATTTATTACTTATATTAATATATTTAATTGTAATTAAAACATCAAGTGTGCACATAGTGTGCATATCATTTAATAATAGCGTATAACAGATATCAATCAATTATTTTATATGTAGAAGCACTGAAACCTATTTATTAATGGCAACGGTGTTTACATTTCTCTGTCTTATGGCTCTACGTCAAACTTCAAATGCTGTTCCATGTCATGTCCATGTTTATTTACTTTTTACCCAAGATGAGGAAAAAGTTGTTTTTCGATATTTTGGCTGTATTTTAAGTGATATTTGTAAATAGTGAAATAAATAAATTATAATAATGGTGCTACAGTTTTGCATTTGCAAAAAAAACGAAATGTTTACATCCCAATGTCTCATTTAATTTGTACGTACTGTTTGTTTACATTATTTAAGATGACGAACTGAGGAAGCCTGTGTGTTTACATTTTAAAATATGTCTTTCATAGGCGTACCATTGGGTTTATTCATATCAATTAATGTATTGAACAAGATATTAGTTCATGAAATTAGTATAGATATTTTTAAATTGTAAGTAGACATCATCTGATTAAAAAGATCTGTTTAGTAGCTTTTTAATTTAATATTTCTCATGAATTAACAATAAATTAGTGCAATGAATAAAACTCATTTATTTTTCTATGTAGGTTTCCAAATAATATTGATTAATGATGAAACTTACTCTAAACTTCAACAGAGAAAACAGTATAAAAACCTTTCAAAAGCATCCTTTTTGGTTATTTAAACTTGTAAGGAAGCTGAAAAATTTCAGATTTTTTAATAAAACTATAAATATCTACAACAGACGAGTTAAAAACCTTATGAATATTTTGATTAAAAAAAACCATAAAAAATGTCGCAAAATCAATCAATGAGCATTTTGGTGACCATATGTATGATGAAGATGCAATCGATGGTCACTCTATGCAACTTTTAAAATTGGTTCTTGAGAAATATTTTAAAATTGGAATTCATCATGAAACGAGGACTACTTTAGATGCTAACACCGTGCGCATAAGAAGCGTTCTTACTAAGACTGTTTTATTTCGCAATCAATAAAAATTTATTTCTATACCAACATCTTCTATTATGTCTATTTACCATTTTTACTTTAATATTTCTGTTCGGTAAATAGCTTTCCAATAATTTATACATTTTCACGCCTACTTTTTAATAAGTAGGTATATTTGCAAATAATTTTATGTCAAATGCCAGCAAGAGCTTTGGAATGATCAATAAAAAATTTTGTAGCAGAAACCCTTACTACGAGGAATCTATTCATATTGTATTAAAACAAATTTGTCACAATTTGAAAAAATATGTTTTAACACATTATCAATAAATATAGGTATGTACTTAAAGTTGACAAATGTATATTTATTAATTGTTTTTTTATCGTAGGATTATTTGATACCTATTAAAAAATTAACTTGAGCTCAACTATATTTTATTGTATTAATTTTAAAGCAAATAAAATTGTATTTTATTTTTTCTATAAAAACGTGTTTTTATACATTACTACTTCCAATTATTAACGTCTGAATAATTATCCCCGCGAGTAAAAATTCAAGCACGCTTATGCTCATTGAGGAAGTATCACAGTCTATCGATACCCGTTTTACTAACCTTTACCCTCTTTTCCAGGAATATCGAAGCTTCAAAACAGTGTGTGTTTAAGGTATCTTATTGCTGGGTCCATCTATGTTTATACGTCCATGGGATCAACAGTACAATAAAATAAATTGGTAATGACTGTACTCAGTATATTGCCAAACATCAAGTAGGCTGTGAAGACATGTCAAATTCCTTAGCAATCAGACAGAAAGTTCGTAGTTACCATTGGATATGTCAATGTTAAATTTATTTGTTGTCACATCGATTTACAAGTTTTTGAAATTACGAGGGTGCTGTCAGAAAAACAGCGAATAGAAGTTTTTGATGATCTTAGGTTACGGTGGCGAATTTCGAAGTGGTGAGAGATTTGTATGTATACTTTGGCTCTCTGATAACCAACAATGGCGATTGCTACTCAGAAATCAAGCGTAGCATAGCAATGGCCCGAACAGTAATAGCTAAAATGATTAAAATATGGATAGACCGAACAATAACCAGGAATACTAAGCTCAGGTTGGTCAATGCCCTTATTTTTCCCATTGCTCCATACGAAGCTGAAACATAAACTCCCAAAAAATCGATAATAGTACGATTAAAACCTTCGAAATGTGCGTCTATAGAAGAATTCTACGCGTGTCCTGGACAGTACATAGAACCAACCTGTCAGTTCTGGAACAGCTTCATATAAAAGATAGGCTATTAAAAAAAGTAAACAGAGCGTACCTAATTTACTTCGTCCACATAACTAGAAGAACGGGGACCATGGAACTATTGGTAGTAGAAGGAAAGGTAAAAGGCCAAAGACCAATAGTAGATCTCCAATACGATGGACAAACCAAATGAAGTCTCTGGTGAGAAAATTCCTACATGAAGCCGTCCATATGGCACAGTATCGCAACCAATTGGAGGCAGTAAGCCAATAATACTTAGAGTGCAACCACGCTATTACAAGGGCGCAAGGAATGAGGAGGAGGAGGAAAACAATTCTGTCAATCATAAAACCACAATTACTATATCCAGTGTTCCCTTTAACACTCCTTCACTTCCACCCTACTCAGACTCTAAAATATTTGAATGCGCTTTTCACGGTCTCGCGGTTGAAATTATCAAAATAAATCAAAATCACTAAAAAGTATCGTAAAAAAAGAGTTTCTACCCGATTTCACCAGGAATCATCCACGTGACGTCTTTTGAAGAAAATGTTAAATTATAAATAATATTATATACCCCGTATATAAGTTATGTCTCTGTGCCGATTTTGATAACGACTTACCAATGTACAGTGAAATTATTATCAAAAAACGAAAAAAGCACACTGTACACTTTTCCACAGCAACATTGTATTAATGTAATACTAAAGATACTTACCCATGAGGATAATGGAGCCCATGTGGGGACTCTTTCGCATAAGTCTCTCAAAATTCTTATAATGATCACACAGGAGTGTAGACCCAACGCCCTAGCCTAAAAATATGACGAACTTGACGTTAATATCTATATTATTTCGTGGATTTTAAGGAGAAGTTGTAAGTATGATGTGATCTAGAGATTTTTATTTATTTATCCTTATTTATTGTTATAATTTTTTATCATACATGAGATTTGACTCTACCTTGTGTTATCAATAAATTTCTGGTTGTTCGGCCTCGGTTTGGTTATGGTACATTGTTTTCGGTGTTAATAGGCAGTGGTCTGGAATTATTTCTTCCTGTCGTTTCGTTTACAATTAGGACAAACGAAATCGAAGGCGAAGCGATAAGAGTCGTATCTGACTTTCGCTTACTGATGATGTTCCTAGAATGTTTCCGCTATTTATATACTCCGTGTGCCAACCAGACTTTGTCGGTTAGTCCGAATCGGAATTGAAATGTGTTTGAGCCTGAGGAGAGGTTTTGTATTTCGTAATTTTGACATGCACGTCTTTCAGATGCAGACCTCTTCTTTACGATGTTCGGATGGTTTTAGATTTTGATAGCCTCTCTAAAAACCCGTGAATACTCACTTGACTAAACACTATATATCCTTTGTTTTAAGCGGAAGATTAGCATTTGCAGAACACACAGGATGTGAATCTCAGCGTTAAATCTCTTCTCTAGACGCGCCGAAAATTCCAATACCGATTAAGACTAATCGACAAATACCGGGCGTACGAAAGCTATAAATAGCGCAGCGAGCGAAAGACAATTACGATCATTGCCTTATCGACATTGATAATGTCCGACTCAAGTGCAGACATTTATTTGGGAAAGAAATAATTCCAGATCACGGACTAAGAACCCCAAAAACATCTCTTATTCATACGAGGGTTAGTTTTGCATATAGCGATATAGACAAAAAATATATAGACTTAAAGTGCTTTATTGCTTTTCAAAATATGTCCCACCAAGATCGATACATATTTGCATACGTTTGAACCAATTGGTAAAACAGTTATTCCAGTCTTCAGTTGACACCTGCAAAATAGCTGTAGTACAGGCATCGATGGCTTATTCTTAAGACTGGAATCGCTGCCCACACATTGAATTCTTTAACTTTGGGAACGTGAAGAAGTCGTTGGGACTTAGGTCGGGGCTATACGGTGGATGGTTTAGCAATTCGATGTTTTGAAGCTCCAAAAACTCTATTGTCTTGTGGGCAGCGTGAGCGCTTGTATTGTCCTGATGTAAGATGATTCGCTAAGATGATTAATACGGTGCTAGAACATGCTTTTAAGAATTTAGATTGGATGACAAAGGGTATAAAAATAGATGGAGAATATCTAAACAACTTACGTTTCGCCGATGATATACTTATAATAGCTGAAGATCTAGGTATGACAAAAGAGATGGTACAGGAACTCGTTGTGGCTACAGAAAATGTAGGTTTAAATATAAATATCTCGAAAATAAAAATCATGACCAATTTGGTACCCAACCAGAACATCAGTATTGGTGGGAAAGAAATAGAACTCGTAGATAGATATAAATACCTGGGACATGAAATTATGATTGGCAGGGATAACCAGACTCATGAACTGAGTAGAAGAATCGGCCTTGGGTGGGCAGCATTTGGAAAACTGAGAGAAACTTTTAAAAGTGAGCTGCCCACATGCCTAAAGAGAAAGGTATTTGATCAGTGCGTCCTCCCAGTCTTGACGTACGGAGCAGAAACACTTACCTTAACAAAAGCAGCAGCTACCAAACTGAGAGTCACGCAGAGAAGAATGGAGCGGTCCATGTTAGGAATAACTCTGCGAGACAGAATAACCAACGAAGACATCAGGAGAAGAACCGGAGTGACTATCATCGAGAAGATAGCCAGACTAAAATGGAGATGAGCAGGACACATAGTCAGAATGACAGATGGGCGATGGACAAAGAGATTTTCTCCGAAAATTGTAAAAAATTATTGCTCGAAAATGTTCTAGGCTAAGATCCATTTTTCGACCGGCATGCTAATTTCAAAAATTCACTGTGTCTACACGAATTGTTGTTCACAATGAAACTTTCGATTTATGTAACCAAAAGATTGAGGTTACATGTCTGTCGGAAGCAGAGATATATAAGAGAGGGGATATGACATACAGTGAAGTAGATGGGTTAACGTCACGTGGGATAGTACTTTCTTCTGTCAAAGTATGTTAATTTCAAATACCGGTGCATGAAAAATTTCATTTTATAAAGGTTTTAAACTTTTTTGTGTGTTTTTTATATTAGTTCAAAGTGACTTTCATGGCTTTAATATTATAATTATATAATTATAATATTATGGACCTGCCCGTCGCCATATTGGATAGTACATAGTGTCAAATTAAGTGATCCCATTTAGTAAATACAGAAATATCGTTTGTGTCATATCCCCTCTCTTACATATGTCTGGTCGGAAGGTTTTATTGGTGGCGCCCTCTAAACGGCTATATGCAAAACTAAAAAGACAAACCTCGTAACCTTAACCCTTTTAATCTGAACAAAATACATACAAAATAATTCAAAACTGTCATACTTATAACTTCTCTTGTGACAAATACAGCAGAAGTTTGCTTGGAAAAAATATGTTAACCGAAATAAAAGGTAATATTTACTTAAAGACAATTTGATTTCTTTGAGACCTTTCTAAAAATGGAACAAAATTATAAAAATTCCATATTTTTTCAATCAAACGTCATTTTTACTAGGACAGATGGTGAGAATAGAGTATATATTCGCGGTTACATTTTGTGATCTATAATTATCTTTTATTATTTCAATGAGTGTTTTACTATAGCAATAAATGATTATTTTATATTTTGTTTATATGTTCGCTTGAGTTTATATGTTATCATGAGAACAGTGAATTAGTGCATTAGAACACTCTCATAATGCGAAGTGGACAAACATTTCTCTACGGCGTAGTAGCAGAATATTCTAATGTATTGTTCTCGCGACAAACAAACAACTTACACGTCACTGTTCTTATATTTAGATAATCAAGGATTGGTGACTATAAATCCGTTATGTTCTCTTAACTCCTATAGTAAACTTCATGAGATGAATTCATCATTGGTACATACGTACAATGTATATCAAATAACAGATAACGTTACAACGCTTACTTTAAACTTGACGTGCCAGGGCCGACTTAGCATGGTAAATATTATAAAATAGGATTGCAAAAGTATTGTGATTTTAAGCTTAAGTATAAACATTTAAAATAACTCAGACGTATCAACATATAGAAGTTATTTTTTTTATTCGCCATGTTGGCATTTTAACACGAAAAAAAGAAAAAAACAATATCCTATGACCCTTGAAACCCGAGGTAGCCTTTTGTTTTTAAAAATTCACCGGAGCTTTGTTTATAAACCATAAGCAATTTTAAAAGAACCGTTTGAAAGATTAAGAGTTAAAATTTACACAAAAAAAATATACTCGTATTAAATGACAACCTAGCCTTTGAAGTTTGAAATACTACATTATAGAATTGAATATACAAAAATGCCAGTGCGGCCCTGTCTTTTGTACGTGTGCAACAACTCGTATTAAATGGTAACCTAACCTGCCATAAGACTAACACTGAATTGTTTACGTGAATCTTACTATAGATAGTGATTTATAATTATGTTTTAACACTCTTTGCGAACATTACTGAATTAACCTTCTCAAGAAGACTGTAGCGATGCAAAAAACGGCAAAAGGAAAATTTGTTATTTTATTTCGAGATACGACTTGAATCATGGTATCTTTGCATTAGGAAATAAAAGCCCGTATACAATGCATCAATACTAATTCATTATATTATTGACATTTTTTATTAAAAAATTAGAACAAAAACGGTGTTTTTTTGTTAAAAGAACCATGACATATTTACATGTAATATTTTTAGATCGGATCATGTGCCAGGAAATTATATGACAATTTTTCCATCGTACTCATGGGATGCATGGTACCTGGGGAAAAGTGTTGCCCAAGAGATGTCCCAAAAAACTGCGAACTCGAGGGGATTATATCCTTGGCACGGTATGGACACAGTGCTATGTCTGACAGCATTCCGTCCAACTTGTGGAAAATAAAGTGGACATGAGACAAAAAGAGATACCCCAGAAGAGAACTCAGAACTGAATTCATAAATACAAATGCAGTGGGAGGAAGCGGGAGGCGAAACCAGTGGTGGACTCTGTTCCGAATAGATCTCAATGACCCAATCAGTGTCCGACAGACGAACCTTCAGCACAGTAAAGCAGAACTTACTATTGTAGCATTTCTAAAATTCCTTGATATATATTGAAATCCCCCCGTATTTGCTAAAGTATCGAAGAATATTTTTAGTGTATTTCAGTTCCTATCGAACAAGTTAAAATACCCAAAAAGTGTTTTCAATCCTTTTATTTGCGTCGCTTGAGTTAATGTAAACTATTTTATAGTTTGTTTATATTTCACAGATGTGTATTTCCTCGGCATTTCTTTTAATCGAAGCCGCTTGGGGATTTTTGTGCGTCAAAGAAATAGGAATTTTACAGTATATGTTTTGTTTATACCAAGTGAAGCGAATGATTTTTAAGAATTAACTCATTCTCGTTGAGGTCGCTGCAAGAGGCAGTGGATTTCAGTGCGAGTCCAAATTTTTCATCTAATTTGTAATGTCCTTTTGTTCTTCGTCTTACGTTATGGAAAATAAGTTTAGTGGCAGTTAATTGTTCATTTATTAGTTACAGTTAAAGTGAGGATTTGAAATATACCCACATTGTTCCAGTCTTTTTAAGAAGCAGAGCTCCAAAGTTTGTGTTCCAGTGCCCCAATTTCCAATCTTAATTTTGTCTTGTCCTATCACAGTGGAGATGAATTTGTTCGAGTGGTACAGAGTTTGAGTTCCAGTGAAGTCTAGTTTCTCCCCCCAGAATTTTTGTGTAAAAACCCAGTACAATGCAGGTAACTTTTTTGTGTTACAATTTAAAGTAAAGATATACATTTTTTTAATAATAATTTGCTTCCTAAACAAAGAGAATTCGTAATAATTAATATTGTACTATCTAATCATATTTGACATTAGTTTTTTTTTAAAGAAGGTTAACCTCCATGCAGTAACAATTTTTTGTAAGTTTTGTAGCATCGCTCACTTGTAAACAGAGTTTGTAAACGAATAGGACATATATAAGTTTTTCTTTTTTATTATTTTGGTATAAATCATTGTAACTATATCATTATTTTTGTATTGTCTAATTTTGTAACTGTTTGTGGTGAGACAACAAATAAATGTTTAATTTGTTTCCTAAACCATTTTGTTTATTTCTCTTAACTAACTCTCTAACCCAATTTTCAGTTTCATTTAAAAAGATATATTTTTCATTTCTAATAATTATTTCAATACTTACAACTAGTTGTTGTAATCGTTATAATTTGGCACCTCGAAGCGGCGTCCATTTTAAATTGCTAGAGGTCTTTCTTGTGTTTTGTTTTGTTTGTTCCAAGAGACTTACGTAAGTACCCATTTGTTTAATTTTTTGTAGTTGTTCCAATCCAATCCCCCTGTTTCATTCACTTATCCACGACCCCAGCTCTCCAAATAAATCCTGAGTGCCGTTCGCTGGTCCAGAGGAGGAAAGGAAACCCTAAACCAAAATACCAAAGACATTTGCATGCTCCAAAAGTGACGGTTTGGTCAATTTGACAGACCTCCTGCTTTGCACAAAAAAGTTTTCGAAAATGTGGGCAGAAAGGGCAGATTTTCTTTTACATACACGTCGATTTTGACATGAGAAAACTTTCTGCAAAATAGATTTCTAATTCTCTGAATGTTGACTAGAAGCGTTCGACCTTTGCTCGGTTTGAAAAAGATGCCAACTTCTTAAGGCGTGTTGTTACTATGGAAGAAACGTGGGTACACTTTTTACGACCCAAAAACAGCACAATTGATAGAACGCAGCATCGGGTTGTCTAAGCCCTAAGTAATCATGATTAATTTTCTGGATAAAAGTAAAAAAAAATGACTAGGAATTGAATGAAAACAATTGTGGAGAGAGTACGGGGAAAGTTTTCGTAAAGGTATTTTGTTTTTAAAGATCATACCGCTGAGCACAGATCGTTCATTGCTATGCAAACAATTTGTGAGTTAGATAAAAATTCTATTATGAAAGGTGTAGTGGGATTGCAGGTTCGTTGTAATAAATGTATCCCATTAAAAGGTGAGTATATTGAATAATAAACTACTCTCTTTGTCCCTATAGGAGGCTAAGAATGTTATCAATACCCCCTCATAAGTACAAGTGAATAAATAAACCTACCCACACAATTACCCGTTAAAACAACTGTTTTTCAGACAATTGTCATGATTTGTGATGACTAATAAAAAAGTAAACTAAATAAAAAGTAGATAAATAGGTTAAAAAACGCTAATAACTATAGATCTACTTAATTTTTGTAATATACTCAATCACTTTCATGAGATGAGACCCCAAAATAAGGTTCAAGAGGTCGCCCACCGAAAAATTCTTCAACAAATTGTAATTGTAATCAATTTTTTCGGCCAGAACATTTTTTTTTTATTTTTTGGATCATTTTGAACAAAATAGGTTTTGATTAAACTTGATAGTTTTCGAGTTATAAATAATTTTAAACTGAGAAAAACGCAAAATTACAATTTTCAAGGCTTAAAAACACAAGTAAAAAAAACATTATTTTTGAATTCACCAAAGACCTATATTTATGTTCAAACCTTGTTCTATCATTTCCCGATAAGTATCTTGGGCCTATTTCATTTAAAACATTGTTTTTTAATCGTTAATGAAGTGCTTATGAGAGGACGGGCGCTCACGCTGCGGTGTGTATAAGAGAGAGAAACAAGATCTATGACACAAATTTTTGCTGGTTTAAATTCTCATTGTATATATTATACACCAAAGGTGTCATTAAGATAATTACGTTCGGAGAGCAACATAATCCAGCCAGAGGGCTTCTGGCTCAAGGGATATATGTTGCTCGATGAACGTAATCAACCGAAACACCAGTGGTACATATAAAATGCATACAGTGCTAGTCAAAAGTCCGTTCCTCACTCGTATCTTTTGAACGGATATACTTATGATAGTGAAATTTGGAGAGAGGTAATAAACAGACATAGGGTTCTTAACTAGTCATAACAAGTGACGCAATAGTGACAGCTGACGTTACAGCGCCACTGTGACAGATAATTTTAAATATGATCTTATGGCAAGTGATACCTCGTTTGAAAGGTATTGAAAATACCTATTCAGTCATAATAATTTTGTTTGAGTTTAATCTCATTTTGATGAATAAATTAAATAAATACTAAAATTGTAGCTTCTCATTTAATTAATAAATATTTAACAACCCGTCCGTATAAGTGTTCAAAATGTGCTCCATCTACTTCCTGACAGTAATGCATCCTATTTCTAAACTCTTGCTGTACTCGTTCAAATGTATCGGGGGAAATTGCCCTACATTCTTCAACAATTCGTTGTTTCAAAATGTCAATATTGTCGGGTGCTGTAGCGTAAATTTTAGATTTCAAGTATACCCACAGAAAAAAATCTACTGGTGTGCGGTCCGGTGACCGAGCTGGTCATTCTATCGTATCCAATCGTATCGTCCAATACATCTACCACGATATTCCTCATCTGCGTAAAGTCTTACTGCACCATAATGGGTGAGCAGGAGCACCATCTTGTTGAAACGTTATTTCCATGTTGCAGAATTAATCTGGATTATCCTCCAGAATTTCAAGTATTAACGGTTCAATTGCATTTTGTAACATCTCCGTATACACTTCACCGGTTACGTTAGTATTGAGAAAAACAGGCCTAAATATGTGGTTTCCCAAAATACCTTTACCTCACATTATGTATGTTAACATTTCCATTGAGATAAAAAGTACTTTCTTCACTAAAATAAATTGTTTTTATGTAATCGGGCTGTTGGCTAATTTTATTGGACATATTTTCACAGAATTCTAGTCTTCGGTCGGGGTCATCATTTGAAAATTGGTGCACAATTTTTAATTTGTATGGATGAAATTTGTTTTCAGCCAACACTCGGTGTACTGTCTTTTGATTCCATAGATAGATGCAACTTGGCCTGTAGAAGTAGGGTTCACTACCATTTCTGAAATTATGTCAATTTTTTTGTCATCACTAATAATTGTTGGTCGACAGATCGTTTGACATCTTGAACACTACCTGTTTGTTTTGTCCTCGACGCATCAAGGAATTTGGATATCGGTTAAAATACTTGGGAATTCCAAGGTTGGCCAAATCCAAATTTCTAATTGATTCGATGCAGGGAAATTCCACTTTCGCTACGTAAAACAAAGGATTTGTTTTACATAAAAGCAGGTAGATTTTCTCTCATCAGTCAGTCGAGCTTGCCTCTTCTACTGTAGACCTAGTCGGTGCTATTATTGTTCCTACTAAGTTATTGTTTTATTTCTGATTTTTATATATACCATTTTATTTTAGCATTATTGTATATTCAGACCTTTTCAGGTTAGAATAATATATTGATCTATATTTGTTTTGATTGTTTATTTTTCTTGTATTTTGTGTCTAAGTTGTTCTTCCGTAAGTTAAGAACACTTAGAAATATTTATCTTGCTTTTTCTATTTTATATTTTGATTTGTACTTTGTCTAAAGTAGTTCTTTCCGGTAAGTCAAAGAACTCTTAGAAATATTTCTCTGAATATTTGACTTGTTATTTTAATTGTGCGTCTAAGCCGTTCTTTTCCGGTAAGTCAAAAGAACACTTAGAAATATTTTCATAATCATTGTTGCATTATTATTTCCGATATTTTATCTAAGATATATTCTTCCTTAAGTTAAGAAAATACTTAATACATTTGTCTCTTTCATTTTCTATTTGATGCTAAGTTGTTTCTTCCGTAAGTCAAGAAACACTTAGCAATATTTCCACATCTTTTCTGTATTTGATTTTTCGTATTTGTAAGTCGTTTCTTCCGTAAGTCAAGAAACACTTATAAGTATTTGTATTCTTATTTTTCCATATTTGATTCTCTTGTTTGTTTTCACTCTAAGTTGTTTCTTCCGTAAGTCAAGAAACACTTAGAAATATTTCCATACCTTGTTTCATATTTACATATTTCATTTATCTGTATTTCTGTCCTAAGTTGTTTCTTCCGTAAGACAAGAAACACTTAGGAATATTTCTGCACTTTTCTATTCTTTTATCTAGTGTATTCTACTTTTCATTCTAAGTTGTTTCTTCCGTAAGTCAAGAAACACTTAGAAACATTTTCTTTGCATTGTACTTTTATACCATTTTATTTTTCTTGTTTACTAAGTTATTCCTTCCGTAAGTCAAGGAATACTTAGACTATTTTACCTGTTCTGTTTTCTATTTTTGATCTGTTATTTTGTAACTGCTCCTTGGAACTGTTACCTATAACAGATACTTTCACGGTAACCGTTATTTTATACCAGTAGAAGTATTAAACCATTTTATCAGTGACAAGCAAAGATGGTCAACACCCGGTCTAATTCCGAGGACAGGAAGAAGTCCGCAGAGCCGGCGATGGGTCCTACAGGCCCAAATGCCCCCTCTCGGCAACAGTTTAAACTTCCGAAGAAGCTTCCGCAAATAAGCTCTCGATGTAGGGCGACCGGGCTACCTCCCATTAAAAAGACGTTCTGCTGCATGGAAATTATTTTCACGTTCACCAATTATTAACACAGCTGCGACTTTGTCGGCTACAGTACGTACCATTCTGCCTTTGTAAAAATTTAAACGTCTCGTTAAACAATAATTAAACTAAATATTAACTAAGAAGAACTAACTAAAAACAATTTGACTAAACTAAATAGAAACTGAAACTAAATATTCAGGTATAAACGCGTTTACAAACTTAAAATAACTAGAGAATTGACAAACGTCAACTTTTTTGACAAATAACCAAAGGCGGACGTTAGAATTTTTATTAATTAAATGCCAAACTAGAATTTTAGTATTTATTTAAATTATTCGTCAAAATCATCTTAAATCCAAATAAAATTAGTATGATTGAATAGCTGTACTGTAATAATTGTAGTTTCGCATTTAATTAATAAATATTCTAACGTTCGCTTCTGGTTACTTGTCAAAAAAGTTGACGTTGACGTAAAACAATTAGAGAATTGAAAAACGTCAACTTTTTGACCAGTAACCAGAGCCGGAGGTTTTAATATTTATTAATTAAATGCGCAACTACAATTTTAGTATTTATTTAATTTATTCATCAAAATAAGCTTAAACTCAAAACAAAATTATTATGACTGAATAGGCATTTTCAATACCTTTCAAACGAGGTACCACTTGCCATAAGGTCCTATTTAAAATTATCTGTCACAGTGATGCTGTAACGTCATCTGTCACTATTACGTCACTTGTTATGACTAGTTAAGAAGCCTATGTCTGTTTATTACCTCCCTCCAAATGTCACTATTATAAGTATAACTGTTCAAAAGATACGAGGGGGAGAACGGGCTTTTGATTTTGACTAGCACTGTATATATTTTGTAGGTCCAGTAAAATAAAAAGTAAAAAAGTCTCAATTTTAGTTTTTATATTATATATGTGAAGTGAAAAATAAAATCTTGTACCCTTTTCGCCCTGTCTACATATACATTCATATCACAATGTCTATATGTAATGATTCTCTTAGCAAAATACCATTTGAACTTTTATTATTAATTAATGCCTGTAATTTTATGAGATCTTTATATTTTATCAACAAAAGCGTTTGTTAATTCTTATAACAGTTAATTATTTCAAAATAAATAAGCAAGACACAAAATATGTTTTTCTTTAAATATGCGTTTACGGTGAGAGACAACGGTGTGAGAGAAGACACAAACCTGGAACCATTTGGTATGTCTGAGGGCTGCCAGCGCCTGGAGACACTTGCCGCGTGACAGAACATCCCGGTCGAACCCACCGCTTGCAGCTTCTAGACATCAAGAAAAAGGGTGTTTGACCATCGCAAGTTCACCATCGCCATCAAGGACGATACAGTACGGCTCACGACTCCGCAGAACAAAAAGTCTATGGACCAGCCTAGATAACTGATTGGTGGTGAAAGGGGCCCATAGACTGATACACGGAGTCCTGAAACGCATGGCGACGATGAACCGGTTGGTCAAAAATCCTTCAGTCCCACACCACCTAAAATTGCTTCTTTGGAATGCGATATAGTACAGTTATCGTTACATAAGTATTGGACTGGAATGTATAACTAAATATATTTTTATTTAAGTTGTTCCTACCCCAAGATTTAATATAAGCAATAATTATCATTTTACTGTATTTGATTATGTAATTTGAACGAAGTATTAATCTGAAATGAATGTGTTTTTCATCACTATTGAACAATTTCGATCACTTTTTTGATGAGCATATATCTCTGGAGCTAAGTACATATACAGCTATGTGTCTATATCAGAGAATGTAGGAAATCTCATAAAACTTAACACGTATAACTATGACAATAGAAAATGAACTAAAAACCAAAATTTGAAAATTATAATGATATGGGTATGTAATCAAAATCCAAAAGAGAGCTCTCGCAAGGGATATCGCATGGAAAATACAACCAAAACCTAGCATAGAATAGAGAATATTGTAATGAATGTCTGGCAAACTAATCCACAAATATACAACACCACTGATGGAAATAATAGAACCCCGAAAAGAGTAAAAATTCCGATAATTCGTTAGTAAATTATTGATAGCACAGTGTTTATGACACAACTGATGATCCCCAACGAAATGTCATTATCTAGTGATGAAGAATTTCAAATATATTTGAAATTTTGTTTTAATAATAATTTTAATCAACCAATTATTCCGATATTGTTTTGAAGCTATTTATTTTCTTGTGGCATTTCAATACAATTAATTTACTATTTTAAGTGGAAATTAACCACAATTTTAATTTAAAATATAATTATTTTGACGTTTCGATTTCCACTTCAGATTTGTCAAACATTTTTACACGGAACACAAAAATCTGTGTTTATAGAGAAAAAAGAAATATTTTTTTAAAGGATGAAATATTTAAAAAAACATCGAAAACTACATTTTTTTATCTGAGTGAAACATGTATTAATGAAGGGCCTTTTGTAAGAAACGTTTGACAGGAAAAACAGGTTACAAATCGACCGGTATTTACTCAATGTTTGCCTGCTGGAGTAAAATTTCTACCTGATAAAGATCGACTTTTATCACTCATTTTGGAGGAGATAAAGGATTTGTACACCAAGGAAACTCTAAATGACAACGGGGCACGACGAATGATCGATCTCTGCTATTCCTAGCATCAGTAATGCATTTATTAGTGATCATTGTAGTAGTATCTGGGAGCTCGGTAGACTGAGACCTCAGAAGCCCTGAAGAAGACATCGAAGATGATGTCAAAAGCTCGGCGCAATGATAATCAACGCGGTTCAAACCGGAAGACTATTGAGTTTAATATGAACTCCTGTAATAGTATTAATCTTAGCTCTAAGTTTTTTATATATGAAAATTACTAAGTTCTGGGGAAGAACCGCATTGAGAATTTAAAACTCGACGTTTCGGCACCCATTTTGGAGCCATTATCAAAAGAGATATGGTTCAGTTCGAGTTTGAGGTCTTAATCTGCTTACTCCCCTCATTCGTAACGTACCCGTATCTTGTTTTGTAGAAATACAAAAACCGAAAAACGACACAATTAAAAGTAGTCACTCTCTAATTAAAAGTCGTCTCTTATACGGTCATAAGCTCGAAGAAGATCGATGGAAAAACATAAAAGACAAATACAAGCGACAGAAATGGATGCATTTAGAAGATCGGTAAGAATATCAAGAACGGAGAGAGTTAGAAATGAAAATATCAGAGAACAAATGGGATTTCAGGACACAATCGCGAAAAACAGATTACTTAAACAAGCACTCAATTGAATACCACATCATCGAAAAAAAGGGGACAACCAAAAAGAACTTGGAACGAGAAGATTCATAGTCATAAGTGTAGGAAGATGGACCATGGGAAGATAAAAAAAATGGAGTTTGGATATCGAACAACGTCACCGAACGTTTTAAAACGATTGTATTTATATAGAGATCAAGGATTGTTAAAATTTGTGCCAAACTCTAGGAAAGACTACCGTGAAACAATGATTTGTGATGATGATCTAACCATTCAAGATTAAAGGTACCATTACCAAATAGTAACTGGAAAAAATAAGCTCTTAGATTGTTTAATGAGCAAAGAAATAAATGTAGAAGAAGGAATACTCAAAAAGGAGCTTTTTCAGTTTTATAAATTATATTCACAAAAATTTAAGAAGTATGCTGCGGATGAAGTAGCAAAAGAACTAATCTGGGCTCAAAGGAAGGGATATGTCGCAAGAAACAGTATCCCATTTAAACTTAAGAGTTATTCGTAGTAACTAAATATCTCAATATAAAAAATTCCATCTGACAATTGACAGAACGCTTTTAGACATGTCAGAGCAGAGGAAGAACAATTCTGGAAATTCGATAGAGCCAATTATAATTTCTTGGGAAAATTATGAATTTAGTGATGATGATGCTATCTAATCCCAAGAAAAAGACATATTATTTTTATAAATTCTTGTACAAAACTAAGGCAAGAACGTATAAGATATTTAAATGATTTCTACTTCGAAAAGCCTTGTATAAAGACCGTCGTAATCTTCTGTCATAAAAGCTGTGCTACCATACATTTTCAAATCGAGTATACCTAAAACTCGCAAGAAAAGTTCACCTTTTTTTTTGAAGTAAATGTCAGTGACATGATGATATACTGTAAAGAATAATTTGATAATTTTTGAAAGTGCAAGAGATGAAATCAAATGTGATGTGAAGCAGTGTCTGTAAAAATCGTTATAATATGGCTGCGTAATTTGGATAATGGCCTGTACTTTTTGTCGTCTTTATAAGATGCAGTACTAATGAAAATCATAATAATTTTCATTTTCAAGTCAAACTTACGAAAAAAATATTTCATTTTCACAAATCAAATAACACATTTTAACAAAAAATATTAACATACATTTAGTAACAAATATCTTTAAAATCTTGGAATAAAAACTAAGTTCGTAAAATAATGAAATAAAACAATTGAAGACACTTCTGAATACTGCAACTTGTCCAATATTTATCACTTCGTCTTTTCAAGGTTTAAGCTGCGTAAGAAAAGAAAATGTATAATCTATAATGAAGTAAAATCAAGAGAGTACTTTATGTTTGTCACCATTTTCTTTACGAAAATTTTGGAATTGTCTAAAGTTGTCAATTCTTACTATGAGTTCAAAACAAACAAATATTAAAAAATTTTCTTGAAATATATAAAATTTAACGAAAATGGTGACAAATTTAAAGTACTAACAGTTAATAAACTCGGCAATAACAAAAACAATAATAATTTTTATAATACCAACAATTTAAGGTTATTTACATATTGTAAGCCTCTTTTTATTGAAAATAAAACGATTCTTTCCAGTTTGCATTCTCAACAAACATCTGTTTGATAGATAATACCGTTCTGTACTTTGTTTTGACCTTGTTAAGAATCGAGCATCTTTCATAATGACTGTCGCTATTACGAGAAGCCTTACTTCCTTTAATCTTGAAATGGTAAGGCAAAACTAGAACCGTCATAATTAACTTTATTTCTCATTGACATAGTCAATTTTGCTTCTTAATTTTATATCAGCAGAAATAGGAAGTGATCATAAATTGGTATTGTGAAAAATCCTCATGAAAACACATATATGTGATAACAAAACACCACAAAGATAAAAGCCGAAAACTTACAGGATTACTGCAAAAGATATCTATTCCAAAAAAAGAATAACCCAAAAAAGCAGAAACACATATATCACAGAAAGTGACGAAGTCGAAGAAAGCTGGGGAAAAACTAAGTCTAATATCTTAGCCTCGGCCGAGGAAGTTCTTGGTGAAAGAAATATAAATAAAAATAAATCGTTCCCAAGGTGAAGAACTCCATGGTTTTGTACAGAAGTAAAGGAAAATTGTAAAGAAAAGGCTTAACCGAAATACATGTCAACCAAAACACAAGAGGCATACCATAAGTATAAAGCAATTAGAAACGAAATACATGCACTTGTAAGAAAAACAAAAAATGATCACTGGGAACGCTTTTTGAAAGAAATGAAACATGATTTTTCTGGTCTGCAAAAGGAAATATGGCGCTTCATAAGAGGTCGAAGAACGGAATTAACAACAAAATTACTGAGAAATCACTAGGGTATAATAGACCAGCATTTCGTTGTCTGATTGACCTTAAGAAAGCGTTTGACAGAGTAAGACTCAAAGATGTAATCCATCTTCTGTATAATAGAGAAGTTCCCCTAAACATTATAAAAACTATCGAAAACATCTATAAAAACAACAAAATGGAAGTCAGAATAGATGGACCACTTACAGAACCTATAGAAACAGGCAGCGGAATAAGACAAGGGAATTCATTGAGCCCCATGCTCTTCAATTCAATCATGGATGAAATCATCAAAAGCGATAACAAAGGAAGAGGATACAAAATGGTAAACCAAGAAATAAAAATACTCTGTTACACAGACAACGAAATATTGATAGCCCAAGATGAAGATAGTCTGCAAAGACTAGTCCACATATTTAACATAAGAGCTAAAGAATTTAATAAGAAAATCTCATCTCAGGACACTAAAATAATAGTAGTCAGCAAAAAACCAACCAGATGTAAAATAGAAATTGATGGCATCAGTATTGAACAAGTAATGGAAATAAAATACCTGAGAATTACACTTTCTAGCTATGGAGACCTGGACAAAGAAGTGAGAGATCAAGTACAAAAAGCAAATAGACTGGTAGGATGCCTTAATGGCGCTTTATGGCGAAACAGACACATTAATAATGAGATGATGTCAAGAATTTATAAAGCCAGTGTAAGACCAATGACATATGCCTTAGAATCAAGACCCGACACAGCCACAACGCAAAGGCTGGCAAAGAATTACAGGAAATATGCTGAGAGATCGAAAGAGAAGTAAAGACATTAGAAGAAAATGTAATGAAAAAAGTATGGAATAACCACATAAACAGAATAGAGGAGACCCGTGTCGTCAAAATAGCAAGAGATAAATCACCAATCGGCAAAAGAGGTATCGGACGACCGAGCAAAAAATGGAGTGACAACCTTCCATAGAAGGAAGAAGGAATAAGAAGAATTTTATATACTCAACATGTTAGCCTGAAGACACTTCGGGTGCTTCCCCTTACATGTATATGTAGTGAAATATCTGGCACTACTTTTAAGACTGCAATGTGTCCCTCATATTGCCAATTTTTCTTTGTGACTTCATAATAGGTACTTACAATAATATTAAAGCAAATTTTTATTTTAAAAATTCAAATCTAGCTATCGCCGAGTTTAAGGAAATTCAAATTGTTATGTAACAGGATGTGGTTAGACATTTATAAATATTTTATTTAATATAGTTTTTATTTACTACTTTTCTTTTAACAGAAACTCTAAATAAACTTCTCGTGTAACACATTACCATTTAAAAATCTTATTGAAAACCAATTGCTACGCAAGAAGACAATTTTTCTAACACAAAAAACGTGATTAACTTTATCTTATGAACATGCTTCACTCCTCCATTATTACGCTATTCTTCATCTAAATCCAGCATATTGGCCATCTCCATCATATAATTTAGTTTTTCTCTTCCTTACCACTGAGCTAATTTGAACATAAAATGAAGATTTCCAGGTTCTGAAAACTACATACGCGGTCCCTTGTACGACTTGACGGACGACATTGGAAATAATCGCTAATGGATTAGTAAATAATCGTGGATTTTCAGTTATAATACGGAAACAGTCTTCAAAATGAAAGCTTTCATCTCAGCGTCCGTAGATTTCGATTATGAAGGTGTGCACCATGAATACTCTCCAAGAAATCGGACAATCAAAAAATAATTTTATGTTAAGGTTCTAAGAAGATTGCGTGACGCAGTGAGAATAAAACAGCCTAATTTTTGGCTAGCGGCGACTGATTTCTTCATGAAAATAATTAGCCAACACATTTTCGAACCTTGTGCAATAATTTTTGGCAAAACATAAGGTTACACAACTACGCCAGTCTTCTCACAGTCCAGAGAATTTTTCTTGTTTTAAAATTAAAAATTGCGCCTAAAGGACAATGATTCGACGACATAATTATATAGGCGAGGCAATGAGGCACTAAACCTACCAATTTTCCGCAGCAAAGTGAATCGATATGCAAGTTTTTGCATTCGATTCGGGAAAGCGCCAGGAAAGTTGGTGAATAAAATTCATGGTGGTAAAACGAAAAATTTTAAACTAGGAAAATATCGACAGGAATGAGTTCAATTTTTTTACTCGGGGGTTTTCGAAGTCGCTGGACCTCTCCTTGAGTTTTACGTTAATTTCATCATAAATCAGTCGACAGTCACTACTCGGAGGTTTTTGAGGTCGCTGAACACGAATTTTTTGTTGATAAATTACCTCAGAATACCTCATGTAACATAAAATTTCAAAAAATTATACAAACCATTATTTTTTAAATTTAGCGCTTTTAAGTAGTTGGTAGCACTGATGAAGTGACATAAGATAATAAAGGTCCACAGAGTAAACTGTATACTTGGTCAACTTTTTTCGTTAATAATGAAAAATTACATAAAATATATTCAAAATAATAATGGAAACAATTAAACGGTAATTTTTGATGGATATGACAGCTTCACAACGAAAGCTACTGAAAGAAGTCGCCGTGAAAAATAATAAGAGATATCTGTCGTTTATTTCAATGAAAACATGCCTTTAGAAAAATTCCTACTAAATGCTAAAATGATTTAAACCATTATCTTAAAATTGTTACAAATTAAATTGACTGAAGTAGGCATTAAATCTATACAATGCGCAAAGAAGCTGGTCTGTCTGTTGAGAAAATAGTTGAACATGGCTCACAATTACTTTTAGCCATGTATGGTGCCTCACTCAATTTCAGAAAGCCTAACATACCGGATGACTATAGATCATCAAATATTCAGTTGGCTGAAATGTATCATTGTGGGATCTATCTCAAGGCGATTTAAAAAAATAAAATGGTGTCGATTGGTAAAATTCTGCCAACGGCAGATGGTGGTACAATGGATCGATCCATACAGAATCTAAAAAAAGTTATTTACAAGTTCAAAGTTTGGTTGTACGCAGGAGTTTTGAATGTAACAGACTGGGGATAGGAGCTCAAAGAAAATTCCTATCATCCAGTGAAGATTGTAACATTTTGGTTTCACCCGGTATATCGTGGGATCCGAAAACGATCATTAATCTTTTTGCGTTTCTGAGATTGATAATATAAACATCTTGAAGTCTGTCTATAATAAACAAAATTTATGTCTGTTTTTGTTTGTAATGAATTGTGTTCGTCGGAAAACTTGAAAAGAAGGACATGAGAAAGAAAAGACAAGATTTAGCGGTCAATAAAAGATTCGATTTGGTTGAGTGGGGACAAGGAATATTGGGAGAAATTTGATTTCGGTTTTTCTTACTCTACCTTCTTTCTACCTCTACGACCGACCATGAAGCCGGTAGTAGAGGTAGGAAGTCCTAGACTTCCCGATGGGCGAGATCGTAGAGGTACAATGTAGGAAGTCTGCACTTCCCAGTGGGAACCCATTGAGTTCCATATATCCTCGATTAGTCCAACTAAGGTTGGAAAACACTTTTGCAGACTAAATATACCTTTTGAAGAAGTGTAGTTCGGTGACAGTAGGCAGTCAATGAAATAATATGAGAGATCTGAGTTGCAAGATGTCGGTGAAAAGTGTTTTAAGTTGCAGTTTATGGAGTTTTTGGAATAGAAGGATAAACTGTAAGTTATAAAATTTTCTTGTTTCGCCTTTCTTTCTGATGAAACAAATTAATGGAAGCTGAAATTTTCTATGGAGACATTTGGTCAAGCCATTTTTTTTAACTAATCAAACCTGATTTCATTTAAACTATTTGTACATATTATGTATTTAGTGCAATGAAGTGCAAAGATTTTTATATAGGATATTCCCCTTGAATTTTTTTGTGTTCCGTAATGATCTTTTGATTTTTTCTGAATACAACCTAAAAGTTTGTACGTTCAATAATAGTTTGTATGTTCTGTAAGACTTTTTGTTCAGTTAATTTATACGTATTTTTAATGGATAGTAAGTGTTAATGCCGAATATTATCATGATAGTATGCTGTTGCTGAGGTAATGCCTAAGTAGTTTTGCTAAATTTTATTATTTGAATTCATCTTACAGCTTTACCCAGTTATAAAGGTATTCCATCTAATTATAGGGTCATTTGTTTAATACCTGATTTGTCCAAATTTACATTTTTGTTTTTTTTTGTCATCTGCTTTGTTTTATTTATGTTTACTTTGCTAATGTGTTGTCATTCGGTAATACTTTTATCTGGCTGAACTTTTAAGTAAAAAAATTGTTAATTTGTAGCAATTTTTTTGTTTAATGCTCTGCTATAATCTTCTGCTAATGCTCTTCTCTTCTGGTAAGAAGGTAAATCATAAATCTCATAAGGTAAATCTGACAGAAATGTAGAACGATAATACAAGGTAAGTGTTTTTGCTTCCTTTTTTGAATATGTATGCATTTTGGTTTTTTTTAGAGAGGTTTAGCCTATATTTTTTACCTTTCTGAAGCCAATCTTCTCATGGGTCAAGTGTCGAGTTTTCCTAGTATCTCGACAAAGGGCTAGGTGGCGCTCTTTATTTTTCCCCCTTTCTTTTAGTAGGTACCAAATTCCCTCATTTTAATTGGTACATTTCAATTCCCAATTTTTTAAATATCTATAGACCCACATCATAAAGATCACCCTTGTGTCCTTCAAAACATCTGAGCGCCGGTTTGCAAGGTGAACCGACTTGTACCTGGATTTTCTATTTCTCTTTCAACCCTCCACTTCCCATCCAGACAAGCTACGTTACAAGTTGACACAGCCTCCTGGTCCACCAAGTGTTATGGATTTAATTTTTTCAATTGCAAAAAAGACTGCGGCAGCTCATGTGGATGTAGAAAGAATGGCTTGGCTTGCAATTTGGTAAGTAAAAATTGTGCTGGGTCAAATCCCAGGAATTTGGAAAGCTATAAAGAAAATCAATTATCTGATACAGAAGACGATGAGGAATAAATAAATTTGAATGATCCGATCATTCATTAATCATCTTTTTTACTAATAAAAAAAATTGTATTTATATTCAAGAAATCATATTTTAACTCTTATTTGATATCACACTTTCATAAAAATCTTAAGTAAGAAATTAACATAACACTTCAGGAGACGAGGTCCTCCTGGATACCTTGGAGGCCATCGCCGTCATAATATTCGTATTCAGCAACCCCAAAAGCCCCCAGTAATGACTTTTGACTGATTTCGAACGAAAATAACATAAATCTCAAAACTGAAAACTCGTTCCTATCGATATTTTCAAAGTTGCAAATTTTTCATTTTCTATGCACTTTGGCAATGCATTTTCCTTAAGCACAAAATGCAATCTTCATTCTATCACCACGAATTTTCTTCACAAACTTTCCTGACACTTTCCTAAATCGAATGCAACAAGTTGCATAGTGATTCATCTTGTTGCGGAAAATTGGTAGGCTTAGTGCTTCGTTGTCTCGCCTAATAATTCAAATGGAAGTGGCAATGCCAAGAAGTTCGTAAAAAAAAATTTAATTCCAGAACTGTTTCAGTGACTTAGCATCGATAGGAGAATGTTGTAAGGCGAATGGGAATAATTTCGAAGGATGCTTCAAGCTGGATGATGAAAAATAAAGCGTTGTAAAGTTTGGGTACTCTTGGTACAGACCTCTACTTCCCAACAAAATGTTTAGGCTATCTACTGAAGAAAAGTAGAAGATGTAAAAATCTTAACAAAGAGGGAATACAACAGGACAACGATACCGTAAGAAATGTAGTAATTTTTAAAAATAGATATTCCGAAACGAGCAATTACAGTAAAATACTTATAAATTATTTTATATTATCGTCATTATTATCATCTAACCAATTCCTGAAGCATTTAAAAAAATATTTGTAACCATATTAAAAACAATGTTGTAAAATAGTTTCTTTATAAAAAATATGAGTGCCTTCATTACATTTCACATCAGAAGGGCCATTCTTATAATTTAAGATTCGGGTATATTTTAACTCTCTTGTTTTAAAACTAGGGAAATCACCCTCGAAACATTAATTTTGAAAAAGTACTCATATTACCTTTGAGAATACGATCAGTTGAGCAGGACACATTTGTAAGTATTTTTGGATTTTAGTAAAGAACTTTTGTTGTTAAAAACCAGGAACACACAGAGAAAAAATATGTTTATATGTAAAAAAATCATTGTAGATGTGATAGAAGAAAAAGAAAAGAAAGTTAACTGTATAAAGGTTAAACAAATCCAGATATACAAAATTCAACGAGGATAAATTGCTACTGATTAAAACAATGAACAAGATATAGAAGATTTTTAATAATGAACAATAATTCTGTAACTAAAGAAAAGAGAAAAGTTTTATCCAGAATATACGTAAAAGTAAATGTCTCCGATTGTATGTCGAATCTTCATAAAGAATCGATACATAATTTCAAACAAAATCGTAAGAATAGCTCCTTCGATAGCGAACAATTTTGATTACAAAAATTTCTTTACGGGAACCACGACGTCGTCCTCAAACTTAACCTTTGACAGCTTGAACCAGCTTAAACCCTGCACAGTACTGTACGCCCCCACGTCCCTCTATACATCGAAATTTCCGTGAATTTACCTTGCTGTTCTCTGATGACGGGACTCGTAAACTGTACCAAAACATTGCCATCCTTGCCGGTCACGTTCAAACCTGCCTCAGGAGCATTGATGGCAACTCTGTAAGCTTCTTCAGGAGCGATCTGTTTCAAAGCGGGAGGTAGCAGTTCGACCACCTTCTTTAGGAGCGTTAAAGTGGGTTTGTCGGCGCAGAGCACGACCAGCTGAACGTTGGTTTCGCCGCGGAGAATCAATCCTTTTGAGAGATGTCCTACGCGCATCACGCCTTTGAGAATTCTGGTCGTATCGCCTTGTTGGAAGGTGAATCTAAAAATACCATTATATGCTATTAACCAACGATATAAGACCAATTATTAATATACTGACAGTTGGTTATCACGTCCGTCTTCTTTCTGAGGTACATCTGACTGTTTAGCCTCTAATTCCGCTTTGGCGGCGGCTGCAGCTGCCGCAGCGGCTGCTGCAGCAGGATCTAACTTCTTGACGGGAGTCTTGGCGTCTGCTATTTGGTCTGATACAATCTTCAGAGCTCGTTCGGTGTTGGAAACTATGGACTCGATAGACTGAAGTTCGTCCTCTTTAGGATATATTTCAGCATGGCGAGCCATCACGTGTTTATCATCACTAGATTCGGTTCTACGAGGCATACCAACGAAGAACTAAAAATACAATCATTAAATCACTCAGAAGAAAAAACAAAATAGAAATATATACAATTAGATTACTTTTTAAAAAATGAGTAAACTTACTGGACCACTTTGGTATGGTCTTCCTCTGTGGAAGGGACCTATTCCCATATATTCATCGTCATATCTCCTATTATCCCAGTATCCCTCTTCATTTCTCCTAGCCCAAAATTCTTCTCGCATAGCCTAACAAAAACAAAAATTATTCTATTATATACAATGATAAGGTATATAATTATGTATGTATACTAATAAGCAGCTTAAATAAAAACAGAGTATCTGTTTTTGGCTCATAAAGGGATAATTGCTCCCTACAAAATCCAATCCAACTTGTAAGATCCAAAAAACCAAGACTTTTATACGAAAAATGCATTCAAAATTGAACCACCAACCAATTATAATAAAGTAGAGAAAATATTATCTACTTACGGCTCTTCTCATTTTTTCTTCTTGTATCTTCCTTTGTCTGAGCGATGGCTTTACATCCACTACTAGATTGGGATCGACTTTTTTCTTATATTGTAACCTATGTCGTCTACCTTTCATGTGCATTTCCTTTGCATTCGGATCACTAAATCTACATTCACATAATTTACAATTGAAACTGATAACCTAAAACAAATTTTTGAAGAATTAACTATGGAGTATTAAAAACAAAGATGAAAAAATTATTATGAACAAAATGGATAAGCCTTCCTTCTTTTGGATGGTTAGTCACTTCCATACAAGTCACAAAATTTATAATAAATGTAAATAAATACAATATAACCTAACTTGTATAAATGATTATCTAGTTTTTCCGGGTGTTTCCTGACCCGGGAAACTAGTACCTGCTAAGGGTGCCTTGTCAGAGAATAAAGCTTTCACAACGGTTTGGAAGGCGGATGCGACAGCCCCTGGTTTTGGGGCTTGTATAAAATCAAACCTGGAATCTAGTTTGTCAGTATTTGTGTTGAGCGGAATTGATGTAGGCCAGAACAGCCAATACATAACAGAATCCGGTGCCGTGACAACCACCTAAACAGCGTGTACACAGCGGTGTAGAAAGCCAAGGGAATGACTACTACACTATTTTTCCCAGAATTATCATTACGGCTGAGGAACTAAATGATGGCCCTGAGTACGGGCGCCTTTTAAATGAGGCAGGGGTGCGAAGAATCTCCCACCAAATATGATATCGAAATGAGTTGTAGAATACGCACATGGAATGTACGGTTTGTATGAACCCGGAAAGCACATAATGCAATATACGAGATGAGAAGACTGCATATATCAATGTTGGTATTAGTGAAATGATGTGGCCCGGATCTGGCCAATGCAATGTGGTTAATCATAAAGTATATTACGCAGGAGAAGACAGCAATTACCATATTCGCAATATTGTTTTGGAAAACAGAAAAAAACACGATTTTAACGAAAATGATGCAGTAGTCTGGCGTCAACATTTTGACGAATATAATTTGAGATTTTCAACCTATCACCCTGCAAAAAAGCCACTGCTTATACTAGCCATGAAGAAAAAAATATTTCAATGGGCTAAAGATCGCAAAAATTAAACCAATGATGATTGGAACCAGATAAATATCATTACTATTGTTTTTCTTTTATATAGTTTACAATTATTGATCAATTTGTTCAGGATTCTAAAATAATAATATTCTAGGCTTGTTTTTCGAACGAATCTGAAGTGCAGATCCTCATAGATAGAGCTGAACTTGTGAGAAGACCTAGGAAAAAACACAAAGAGGACTTTATAAAGGACGGTAAAACACCCCACGAGGGGTATAGTGTGATCCATCATAAGCAGTCAAGGAACTGGTAGACTCTACAATTTCGAATTAACAAAACGACAGGACTAGTACTTAAGAGTACTGCAAGCAAAAATGTTTCTCGGGGCCCAAGAGTGGTTCCCTAATGAGAGTTTCACGTTTATGCATTACTCGGCGCCTTGTCACAAGGCAAACACTGTTAAAAAATTCCTGCCTGACAACTAGATAAAGGTGCTAGACTGGCCTGGCAATTCAACAGACTTGAATCCAATAGAAAATTTTTGGTTCAATAGAAAAAGTTAATGATGAAAGAAATATCTAATGAAATTATAACCACAAAGCGTCGACTTTAGAGCCGTATACTTGTTTTATATGATGGATAAACACAATAAAGATAATTTTATTTATTACTTGACATATTTATTACAAATGTTATACCTAAAGATGATATGCCAAAAAAACAAACAATAATATTTTTAACAATAAAATTATAATCAAACTTTATATAATACAGTATACTCCCTCTATAACGAACACGGTTATTACGAGGTTTCGCTTATAACGAGATACATTAGATGTCCCGTGAAATTTCTATTGAACTATAACCGTCTATAGCGAGGCAAATTAGGTTATAACGAGAAAATAAGATCCAAAAACGTGTTTTTTACGTTTTTGGTCGGGTCGTGGCTATAAATAAATACCTTTTCAAACAGCCCCTCAATAAACTTAACTGCAGCCCGCAATAAACTTCTTTACAATGAATAAATACAACTGTTTCACATCTTTAGAAAATATGATAGAATGATACTGGACCATTTAAAGCAGTTAAAAAAATCGGTTGCCTGTAAAGTCGGTTTTACGGGCGAAGATTTTACGTGACAACGTCTTTTTCTCGGTAGAATATTTATTGATATGAATATTATTAAATTGCACAATAGGAACAAGGAATTGAATGAAAATAAGAATTGCACAAATTGTAACGGTCCGGCGGGCCTCTCTCTAGTTCGGTGACTCATCGTAACAGACGTGAGCAGGCGTTACACTTTTTCATGAGTGACTCCGAGCCACAACCTAATTTAAGACGTTGTCACGTCAAAATGACAGAGTTCTTAAAATTGCAGAAGCAATAGTTTATATTATCCTTGAAAATACGCTTTATACATTATGTAGTTGGAAAAAAATATAAGTACAGATTTTTTGTTTTAACGTATATCATTGATAATAAAAATAAACAACTTCATAGCTTCACTATAGGAAGTTAATCGTTTAGAAAACTACAGATTCATATGTATGCACAGTATTATTATTGTCTGATATAACGAGATCGGCTCATAACGAGGTAATTCGTCCCTTGAGAGCAGAACTATACTATGTCACAAAATGCAAATTTTACAGGAGAGGTTTTTTTTGTTTTTGAGATCTCCTTACGTAAAATTGTAGTAATAAATTAAATTGAAATATTTTTTTAGTGCCCAGATACATGTTTCTTTACCTAACATTCTCTAAAATTACGAAATTATGAAATAAGTGGACATAGTATACTCACAAGTTTTTTAATAATTCTATGTAAAGTATCGGTATAGGTTACTACTTTTGTAATGTGACATAGAATAGTTCTGATGTAATAATAATAATTAATAATAAACAATACCCACTAGTTTAAATCTTTTATTTGAAATAAAACACAATTTTAAAAAGATCTTTACAATGAATAAAGAATTCGAACTTAAAAATAATCCAAAATACTGTTACTAGCGATAGAAATAAGAAAAATCCTAATTCAATTGTCATTGTCTGAATCTTTTGCTGTTTCTTTCTCAGAAAATGGTAAATTTTTAAAAAAATTGTGATAGGGATTCAATATAACTCTCTTGTCACACAGAAATTTTAAATGGTCATACTTTTTTTTGGATATGGGAAGTAATGTTGTATTAAGTGGTTTTAAGCAAAAGTCTCTGGCATTGACGTTGAGTGACTTTCTTCCTTTTTTAGATATAAATATTTTTTTAAATGGATCATCGTTACTGTAAGAATATTTTATGAAAACTACATTTGGGATATGAAAGTCTGTTTCAACAATTTTAATTTTATTCCACGTGACTTTTTCATTTTGTTCATCCTTGTCCCAGTTGATTGTCGTTTTTTCTTGTAGACTTTTTAAATTCAGTATGTTTGCTTGCTCTAGTTCAATTACAACGTAAGGTTGTTTTCTTTTCGCAAACCTAACGATTGTATACCATTGTTCAGGAGTATAAACAGATACATTCCTCGCAGCCTTCTCTATAACACTATGTACTGAGTCCCCTTCAGACTGTGTATGGCCTTTTTCTAAAAATGTATGGCGAATTTTTATTTTGTCTTTTTGGCACAGGTAATTGTATAACGAAAACAAATATTTGTTTCTGTTTTGACCAGAACAGTTGTCCGAATAGAACGAGAACTCTTTTACACCTTTTTGGATCTGATTTTCAATAAAAAGAAGGAGACAGCTGCCAATTTCTGAGGATCCCCTTTTTGCAATACATTCATACCACATGTAGCAAAATGAATCTTTAATTGCTAAGTCGAAGACCGTGAAATTATACGTACTGAGTTTTAATTTATAGTACGCAAGACCAACGTCGGATTTCGGGGTTGAAAGCACCTGTTGTAGATCAAACGCGGCTGCGCAAAATGTCGTATTCTCTTTAGCTTTTTCTTTGTCGATATTTTTCAGATCCCTCGCCATGTTCTTGTTTCGAACATGCAATTGAAATGTTTCTTCTAGTTTTAATTTTTCTTCTGCAGATGAATGTTCGTAATCGTGACAAGTATCACACAAATCTTTTTTGGGGCGAAAAAAAGACATATTGAACTCGGTATTAAATATTGTTCTGTATAAACTTTCCGTCGCTTTTTGTTCGATATTGTTATTTTGACAATATTCTTCATAGAGGCTATACATTTTGGATATATTTAAAGTCGCAGGTAAATACAAACGTGTTGTTTTTTGCCGACAGTAGTGACTTTCAACAGTTTCGAAGCAGTTAATATGGTCGCGAATGGATTGTTTAACCGATTCATCTAACATTGAATTTTTACAAACTTTACCTCTTTTGTCTTCACGTACAACTCCCGTGGAACCAATCTTATTAATTACAGTCCTAATCATCTGAGCGCTAATACTTAAAGTATGAAGAAAGAAAAGTTTGCAGACTTGAACTTTCTTAGTGTCGACTTGAAGGTAATAGACGAATGTAAAATTTCGTCTGGAAGTTAGGTCCTCGGTTGTTTTATCTGCGTTATTTCGGATTCGCGTTCTTGCCTTATTGTTACATTGAACAAATTTTGAGATATAATCTCTTTGTCTGTTTATATCTGCAAGATTCCAATATTCCAAAAATATCTTTTCTCTGTCTCCTTCTTTTATTTTATCAGAACATTTCATCCTGCATTTACACGAAACCTTAATTTTTCTTTCAGGTACTAGATTTCCTTTCCAGTTTATGTAAGACTTGCCGCTGTTTCTCGATGCTTTGATTTCAGTTCTTCTCCAGGTGTTGTATTTGCGTTTTCGTTTACGGTATTTTTTTTCTTTTTCGCTTGTGTCTTCCACATCGGAACTATCAAATTCAGAGTCATTAATTGGAACTTGATTATGACGGCCAACAGTAGCTTTTAATTCATAATTGGGGTCATTATCTTCGTCATCTCCTCCAAACGGGTCCGATTCTGAAGAAGATAGACTTAAATCATCAAGCAATACATTTGAAGACGGACCAGGTAAATTCATTGTTAACTTATCTTCCATCATATTATGTGATGTACTACTTACATCAACTGTGGTTAGCAATGGCTCCTTCACTTGGCTGATATGAAATGAATCGGGATAAACTGATGACTCAGATGTACAAAACTGACTTGAAACAACGTGCATTGAAGATAAAAATGACACATCTGATTCACTAGTAGATGTTTCCCTTAATAACAGATAAGATGGAGGTACCAAGTTTTCACACCTGGTCATTAAAGAACGGACATCTTTTACATAGTTTGCCACATCTGAAGTTGATTTGTAGGGAGAGTTTTGAACAGTTATTTTCTTATCTGAAATGAAAATAATATGTCAGTACCTATTATCTTTTAATTCATTTCAGATGAGATAAATTTTATGTTATGAAATAATTATAATTAAGTAATGAAAGACGAAATAAAGTATGACTAAGAAACACATGCTATCTACTGAAAAAAGTATTTTTTATAATTATATAAATTCGCATTACAAAATATTTTTAGGTAATAGTTAATAGGCACGATTTTTTTATTATCGATTTTACTTACCTAAACACCTATTCTCCTTCCCTTTCATATTTTGAAACATTCGTTGAATCCTTGGATTATTCATATTTTACTACAGAAGAAATGTCGCAGAAAAAGTGTATCTCCAATGAAATCCTGTACTAACATACCAAAACTAGGTCAGAACAAGTCGATCTCCATTAAAATTCCACTTTATTCACACAAAATATAGGCAGAACAAGTCTATCTCCACCACTGCAATATACTACTAAAATGAAAACAGATCAGAACAAGTGTATGTCCATTAAAATTATTCAACGCACACTCATTAAGTATACCGTTGCCTACATAGCATCCTTCTGCACTGAACTGACGTCGCTTCAACACATAGACTAGTTAGTAAGGTTATTTTTTTACTGGTCTCCCCTCCCACTTGGACTTAGGCTGATTCTGCTGCAAATCAAGCATCCGTTAATGGATACGTTCGGCGTAAAATCGCATAAAATGAAATTTTGGACATAGAATAGTTCTGCTCTCCGGGGACGAATTAGTCTGTCATTTCAGTTCTCGTTATAGAGGGAGTCTACTTTACTACCAAAATTGTTAAAAATGTCCATTAAGTCTAAACATATACTAACAACTCTTCTCTGCAACAAACAACACTTTCCCCAATATTTTCTAGGTTGTGAAATGGTGGTGAATAAACAAACTTTTTATAAAGGGCCATACAAAAACATTATATACGTTTAAATTAATTGTGTATCTAGTTGGAGATGGGATTTAAATGTTCCTGCTTATTATTGTAATCAAAAAACCCCTTAAAAAAATAAGATATTAAATCAATATGGTTGTGCTTTGTTAAACGATTATTAGTCATTTCCATTTTGTGGAAAAATAAATAAAAAAAAAACGGGATGTGGCACTCTTATAGTCTACGCATGGAGCGATGATTTTTAATTTAATTTATTTGATTTAATTCAAATCGATTCGATTTTATTTTATTACTTAACACGCATGGCACTGTGTTTACTACTCCACGTAGTGTGTGATCGCGCGATACGTCGTTACAGTCGGTTTTATTTTTTTACATCTATTTCTGTGCGATCCACCGCTGTGTACCGCTCCGTCCGTAGCCCGCGATAATAAAGCTATACTTCCAAAAAAAAAAAACTCTTTACTTGTACATCTATATAGAATAATATTCGTTGTGTTAATACCATTTTTACTTAATTGTATTGTCAATGTCAAACCATAGTTGCCACGTGATTTAACACAGTGACTATGTTACGACCGACCCGTAACTCTTTTAGTGGCTCTACATAAAATATGCATGTGGAGTTATGTTGCAGACTTTTGACAGTAAGGTATTTAAAACAGAAAGTATTTAATTTTATGCTGAATTAAATGAATAGAGGTTTGAATGAGTGGAAACAAAAAAGGACACAAAATGGAACAATGCAAACGAACTATGAAAAGTACAAGAAATAAAAATAACTTCATTTATAACCTACAGTTTTGGGAATCGAGGAAGAAATATATATGTAATTTCAAATAAAAAATTTACCTTTCCATCATCGCTCTTTATCTCTTCAATATAATCTTGTCCCACTGGCTGTACATCAGCTTCCGGAGTATCATCATCGTCGTCTTTGGAAGCATCTCCATTGCCTTGTGGTGTGGAGCCTAGACCACCCCCTTGCACGAAATTGATTTTTGAATCACATGAAATCGACTTCTTACTACTACCTAAAACTTCTGGTTCTTGTGGAGGAATTGGCTTGCCTAGTTTCGTGTGAAGCAGAAGTACTTTTTGGTGTTTGGCGCCTCGGATATGGGCAGCATATGCATCATTACCTAGACAATACAAAAAAAATCGTTAAAATCAAAAGTTTTTAATGTTTATTGATTTTTTTGCATACCTGTGCAAGTCACATCACATAGTTGACATCTGAGAGAGTTTCCAGATCTGTTTTGACTTGTGACTGTGACAGATGCTGCCATTTTTGAGGCTGCTTCTCGTTTCTTGTGTTTCTGACCTTCTAAATGTTCCTGATATGTTTGTGGACCAGCACAGCTAAAAATATTACAAAAATGTTTCTATATACAATCCTAATCTATTTAGTATGTGTAATTTTGTTTTTTCTTATTTGTGATAATATTGTAATTACATCAAAATACAAAAAAAAAAACATCACATGATCATTTTAATCATATACAAACAGTGGAACCTGGACAACTCAAACCCCATTAGAAGGGAGAAAAAAGTAATTCCCTTCTGTTGAAACCCTTAATACGCGATATCTCGAATTATTTAGACTGTAACTAAAATTTCCTTACAACATAGTTTTAATACATATTTGTACCTA
The DNA here is from genome assembly GCF_040954645.1 of Diabrotica undecimpunctata. NCBI lineage: Eukaryota > Metazoa > Arthropoda > Insecta > Coleoptera > Chrysomelidae > Diabrotica > Diabrotica undecimpunctata. Next base: position 26,920,895 of record NC_092803.1, read on the forward strand.
CTCTGCAACTCGAAAGTTCAAAAGATAGTATTTCCAGCGAAAAGCAACTTTAAATTCTTATAACAGGGCATGGTCCTTTAATTTCCCATCCATTAAACTTTGTGGAATAGCGTAATGTACGTTTATGTTATGGATCTTTTCTTAAACAATCTTAGTCTCAGTGAAAATATTGACGTTGTCAACGTATTGAAAAAAGAAGAAAAATGAAATAGCAGATCAATATGGATTACTGCCAAGCACTTTCTCGACAATCGACAACAATTTAGAATAAGCCAAAATATTGCAAAGATATGAATCAAGTAGCGATTTATCTCAAAAAAGCAAACAAGTCCAGTTTGCTAATTCAGAAGAATTCTTGCTGACTTGGTTTAAGCAGCGTATAAGTTGAACTATCTTATCCGAAAAGAAGAAGACTTTTTAAAAACACTAGGACACAGTTCTTTTCAAACCAGCAATGGTTGATGGAATTTTTAAAAGCGATTATTGCAATCTGATGAGCATTTCCACATAATAGAAAAAGTGGTTTCTAATCTCTTTTTTGCTGAAAAATTTACAGTAAGTATGTAATTATATCTATTTTTAATATATATTACTAGTTTTAGAAAAATAAATAAGCTATGATAATCTTTAGCATTATAATTATCATCATCAGTGGTGCTACAGCTCTAGTTGAGCCTTGACCTTCCCCAGTCTATTTCGCCAGTCGTTTCTGTCCATCGCCAACCGTTGCCAATTTGCCGCGCCGATTTTCCTTGCGTCCTCGTCCACACCGTCCCTCCATCTCAGTCGTGGCCTGCCTCTACTCCTATTTCCCACTGGGACCGATAATAGAGTTCGTCTGGGTGGGTAATTTTCATTTGCTCTTGACACATGTCCAGCCCATCTAAGCCTACCTATTTTTATGAAGGATATTACATCTCTACCATTTACTATTTTTTTATACTTCTCGTACAATTCGAAATTATATCGCCTTCTCCAAATACCATTCTCACAGAATGCGCCCATTATCCTTCTTAGTATCTTCCTTTCGAAGACGAGCAGAAGATTTGCGTCTGTTTTGGAGATGGTCCATGTTTCTGACCCATATGTCAGCACTGGTAGGATGAGTGTTCTATATATTATTAGTTTGGTTTTCTGGCTTAAATTTCTGTTTTTTAGCTGCTTGCTTAGTCCAAAATAACATTTGTTTGCTAGCAGTACCCTCCGTTTTACTTCTTCAGATGTGTCATTATAGTTTGTTATGAGAGAACCCAAATATGTAAACTTATTTACTACCTCAAAATTATATTAGCATTATAATTAATGACCGTTAATAGGCGGCCATAACGGTTTATCTCAACTATTTTCTTTTTTGGGAAGATATTTTCAAAGCAATTTTTTTGTTTTTGTAAATAAATATCGATTGACTTATTTTACAGTACATATGGATCTTCAATGTATAAAATAAACAAAATGAATTTACTTTGTAGTAGTCGTAAAGCATATGATATTTCTAAAATAACTAATGAAGAAGTATGAGAAATTAAACATTCTGACAGACTCCTACTGCGCCAACTCCAACTCCAGACAGATGCAACTTCATTTACGCTAATACATACCTGATAAACACCATAAATCTGGAATAAAATTATTTGTCCTATGCGATTTGTACGAATCTATGGATAATCTTACAGATTCGAAATTAAAAATGGAGCTATTAATAATATCACCCTACCAGAAAATCCTGATCTTGGTGCAGCGTAAAATATCGCTATTTGTTTGTCTCAGACTATCGCTCACTTTAAAAACTATGTTATCTACTTCGATAACTTTTACACATTTATTACTATTATTTTTACCCAATCAAGTTAGTAATTCTAAATTGCCAGCTGATAAAGATAAGCAACTAGCCAGAAAAGAAATGGGATACTGGGGAATATATGGGAATGGCATAATATGGTATTAAAATATCATCAAAGAATACAACAGTCATATGGGTGGTGTTGATTTTATGGACGGTAAAATGGACAGATAAAGAATGCAGATACATCTTCTTCTTCTTCCTCTTTATAAGCAATTCTGCTTGTTCATTGGCGGATTAATACCTCTATGGTTGTCACTCGGATCTTTTGCGCAGTCGTCCGATACTTCTGCCCGTTGGTGACTTATCTCTTGCTATTTTGACGACACGGGTCTCCTCCATTCTGCTTGTGTGGTTATTCCATTCTTTTTTTTTTTGTATTTTGTGTCCATTCATTTATACACTGTTCGTTACATTTTCTTCTAATATCTTCAATTCTCTTTAGATCACTCAGCATATTTCCTGTAATTCTTCTTAGTACTCTCATCTCTGCCGTTTGCAGTAGCCTTTGCGTTGTGACTGTGTCGGGTCTTGTTTCTGAGACATGTGTCATTATTGGTCTTACACTGGCTTTATACCATGCGGTCCATATGTATGGAATAAATTCATTTTTAGCGTTATTGTGTACTATGTGAAAAAAACCTGAAACAGGTCGATTTTTATTCTTAAATTGACAATTTACATTATGAAAATATTATCCCCCTTCAGCACCCCCTTTGAATTATAAGCACCCCCTCGAAAATTTTAAATAACAAAGGGGGTCATGTGGCACCTTGTTAGAAAGGGATTTTAGTCCTCTGTTCAGCAATATAAAGTTTTTTGAATTTGTACAACCATAACTGAGAAAATTGATTTTTACAATTAAATTAAATGTTCAACTTGACCAACATTATTCACTTCTTGACAATAACCGAGGCGATTTTGGAATTCTGGTACAATATTTTGTATGACCTCGGGGGTTATTTCTTTATCCTAACTTTTAAATCAGCATAATAGACCATTGCCTAGTCTATTAAAATATACTTTAGAAATAATCAGGAATTTTCGTATCTGTTCTGCTAAACATTAGGGAAAAAACTTTGAAGATTATAAAAATGAGTCAAAAATCCAAATAAACAATTGATATGAATCTACAGACTGTTTCAAGTTAAGAATTCACAACTGAACAGATAGGCCAGTGCATTTCTTACGGGCGTATGTTGCCAATAGTTCACGGGACTATGCAGGGCCGGCCGAAATAACCCATTCTTTATTTATATTCAAATTTTTATTTATATTTTCCAATGTTAATCAAATTTATTTTAAAAAGATAGGTACGTATCTATTTAATAAGCTTAACGACTACAATTACTTATAAATATGGTTACATTTTCAGGGAAGTGATTTTAAAGATTATTAGAAAAATGTCTTTATTAGTGGTTAAAATATTAGGTTTTACGCAATTGGTTAATTATTATGGCACAGGTAATTCTGACAGCTTAGGTGTCAACTCTCAAAATTATTTATAAAATATTACTTTCACAATAGTTAATAAATAGAAAGCAATAATAATTAAGATATTGTGCTTAAACTTCCATTATCGGGCAAGCCGGGCTAACAGGCCCTAACAGTAAACAATATTGATTACTTTATAATTGACTATTAATAGTTTTCTAATTCTCTTTATGTACTTAGTCATTCCAAACAATAGTGTCATTTGGAAAGCACATTTGGAAAGCAGACAGATTTATGAGTTATAGATAAATGAGCGGTATGTTTTTCAAAATAGTGTAATTAGGTGAAGTGGAGATTATATGTTTGTCTGTATACATAAGCCCAAACTGCCCGATTACGTTTTTAAATTCTTCTGCCCGGACAAGGGTTAAGGCATAACCATCGCGCACTCAAATCTCAAGTGTAAAAAATTATATTGTTAAAATGGATCCAGTTTTGCCGTTTAAAAGTGGTCAAATTTTACATCTGAGTGCTAAAAAAGTGATCTTAAACGTAGTGAGATACCACATTAATTTGCTTCGAGATGAAAGTCAACGTATTGTATTCGACAAAGTATCCGCGATGACAGGAGTGTCAGTTCGTACGATTCAAAAAATCGTACAGGAAGACAAAGAAGGTGAGCTTTCTGAGGTAAAAACAAACAGAAAAAGAACCCGTTGCCGAAACAACTCCAGAGACTATACTTACGATGAAGGTGTTCGTATCGGCGTTCGTCGAACAGTGCATAGTTTTTTTTTTGAAAACATTCCTCCTACTTTGAATCGTCTTCTGCCAAAAGTGAACCAAGACGAAAACTTGCCAAATTTTACCCGCAGTACAATGTACAGGTTGTTAAAAGACATGAACTTTGTTTATGCAAAACGTGATAAAAGTGCCGTGCTAATAGAACGTCCTGATATAATTGCATGGAGGCATGGATATTTAAGGGCCATTAAACAATATCGGGCTGAGGGCTATGACATTGTGTATTTGGATGAGTCATGGGTCAATGTGGGGCACTCGGTTTCCAGAGAATGGAAAGACAAAACCGTCACCTCGGCAAGAGATGCGTTCATAAAAGGGCTAAGTACTGGACTAAAGCATCCCACTCAGCGTGGACCACGTTTCATCCTTGTCCATGCCGGAAGTGAAAATGGTTTTGTAAACGGTGCTGAAATGTTTTTCCTTGCAAAAAAAAACAGCGCTGATTATCACGACGAAATGGACGGTCCGTGTTTTGAGAACTGGTTTGAAAACAAACTGTTGCCCAACTTAGTTCGAAAAACGGTTATTGTTATGGACAATGCTCCATATCATAGTGTAAAAACCGAGTTGTTGCCTAACCAATCGTGGAATAAGAATAACATTATGGACTGGTTAAGACAAAAAGACATATTTTTTGAAGAAAATTATCTGAAGTGCGAGCTTTTGGAGGTAGTCGCGCAATTTAAACAAAATTTTGATAATTACAAAATTGAAGAACTTTGTAAACAACAAAATAATGTCAAAGTGCTTCGTTTGCCTCCATACCATTGCGAATTAAATCCAATTGAAATGGTATGGAGCCAAGTAAAAAGGCATGTGGCCGTAAATAACAGCACCTTCAAAGCGAAGGATATGGAGGACCTCATAAAAAAAGCGTTTTCAAATGTTACGTCTGATAACTGGAAAAACTATATTCAACATGTAATGACTCTGGAGAAAAAATTTTGGGAAGTGGACGGTCTAATGGAAGACGTAACTCCCATAGTTATAGATTTATATGATAGTAGTGACAATTCCGATTTGGATATGGACGAAGAATGTACATAGTTTTTGATAATTGTAATATTGTAAATATATAAATGTCAAACTAAAAAACCAAATAATTTGTTACATTTCTATGGTTCTGTTGTATTTTTTTTAAAATATACAGAAGTTTTTATTGTTTTTTTATGTTTTTTACTGACACTAATAATATCTACCACAATACTCACTCAATTTGTTCATTAAACAATTAAGAATATTTTTAAGAGTCTGATGATGACCTAAGCCGAAATTTAATAAATAACTGTTGTGAGAAAAAGACATGTCTTTAATTTTTATTTTTCAAAAAAACAAAAAAAATTTAAAGTTACCTAAGTGAAAAAACGTCTAATGTGCAATATAACATGCAGTTCGGCCCTGCTTTTTCGCTGCAACTCCACTACTCTCGCCTATCTCAGTCTATCGGTAGTTCTGGCATCACCGCTTCCCATAAGGCTCCTTTATGAATTCTTAACTTGACACAGACAGTAGTAGGCTGCGTTCATTTAGGTATTTAAAGTTACTAAAAGACGTCAGTATAATATTTGTGCGCGTATTAAATTTACTTATGGCTCATTTGTCCGAGACTCAAAGAATAGACATTTAATTATGATTGGTTGGGGTAAAACAAGAACTCAAAAGGAGGTTATTGAAATGTTTAACAATAAATACCCTGGTCAACAAGTTTCGCAGTCTACAGTTAGCAAAATTGAAAAGAAGTTTAGGTATACTGGACATGTAAAAAATATTGAACAACCAGGTAGAAATGTTATATTTACTGATGAAAAAAAGATGTACTTTTTTAGATGTACTTCTAGAGATTGAAGAATATCCTCATAAAACAACTCGAGAACTTGCTGCCGTCAATGATGTAAGTAAATCATCTATTTTGAGAGTTTTGCATAAAGAAAAATACAAACTTTACAAAGTTCAGTTAGTTCAGGAGTTAAATGAAGATGATCTGTGAAATGATGATGAACAGAATGAACGCAGATTTGCAGTTCATAAATAAAATAGTTTTTTCTGATGAAGCGAAGTTTCATTTAAACGGAACGGTTAACAAACAGTACTGTAGATATTGGAGAAGAGAAAATCCTCACTGGGTGTGTGAGACCCACACGCAATATCCTAAAATAGTTAATGTTTGGGCTGGTATCATTAACAAGAAAATTATTGGTCCTTATTTTTTTGAGGGCACAGTTGATGGTGAGGTTTATCTATATTTTTTTATTAAGTTTTTAGTGCCTACATTACGAAGACTTTTTCCTGATGTTAATCATCTAAATGAAATAGATCGATCTATTTACTACCAACAAGACGGAGCTCCACCGAATTTTGCACGTATAGTTAGAAATTATTTAAACAAGGTTTTTTCCAATAGGTGGATTGGAAGATGTGGAACGATCGAATGGCCGGATTTGACTCCTCTCGATTATTTCTTATGGGGTTATTTAAAATCTAAAGTATATTTTAATAGATCAAACAGTATTGCTGATTTAAAAGTTAGGATAACGGAAGAAATTAACAGAATAACCCCCGAGGTCTTACTTCCTTCAAAATGTTGTACGAGAATTCCAAAATCGCCTCGGTTATTGTCAAGAAGTGAATGGAGGTCATTTTAAAAATTTAATTTAATTGTAAAATACATTGAAAAATACATTCTAAATATTATGTGACATTATTATCTTCATTCAACCTAAAGTTTTGTGATAGAGACATTATAAACATTTTACATCTTAAAAATCAATTTTCTCAGTTATGATTGCACCAAACTTAAAAAAAATTTATATTTCTGTACAGAGGACTAAAATCCCTTTCTAACAAGGTGCCATACGACTCCCTTTGTTGTTTAAAAATTTCGAGGGGGTGCTTATAATTCAAAGGGGGTGCTGGAGGGGTGTAATATTTTCATACTGTAAATTGTCAATTTAAGAGTAAAAATCAACCTGTTTCAGGTTTTTTTCACATAGTACATAATAACGCTAAAAATGAATTTATTCCATACATATGGACCGCATGGTATATTCTTGATTTCATCTCAGTGTTAACGTGTCTGTTACGCTATATAGTGTTATTAAGACATTGCTGCTCCACAATATTTCAGTAACTCGTTTGGTATCCCGTCTCTACCTAATGCAGATACATGTATGACAAAACCGGAAAAGAAGGTTTATACTCAGGTGCATTACATAAACTGCAATCTGAATTCATGTATTACACCAGAAAAAACTGATTTTCTCACTTCCCATTCATAAGTAGTTCACTATTCACTAGATTTTTATTTTTTGTATTTTGTTACTTTTTTATTTTGTTCGTTAAGCTACGTTTATGTTTTTATTTCAAAAATAAAAACTATTTTTTTTAGTTATTTTATTCAACCTGCTCTAATTTTCTACACCTAAACTGTTATAACTGTCTTAAGACGGTCTACCTTCTTTATCATCTGGAGCCAAACTATCATAGATATTAAAAAATGTACATGAAATTCATTTTCGTTTCACCCAAATTACTCAATTATAAATTTTCAGATATTTTGAACCAATTAAGAAAAAAAAACAGAGTTAATGAAAATAATGAGAATGATGACACTGATGTCAACAATCTACCAGATTGTGAGCCAGTAATATGGATTAAACAGGCCAGAAAAGCTATGCTTTTATTGCAAAATAAAAATATTTATTATTTATGGTTTAAAAACCTGGATTGGTGGTATGCACAAATAATTCGAAAATATTTTCTGTTAATAGTGTTAATAATGTTTCGAGTTAATAAGATAATAATTGCCAATATAACAGCTAATGTCAGCTAAGCGGATATAGCAATCCAAGATCTTGAAATATTCATTAAGCCAAAAACTTATTAACTAAAATTTTGTTGCAGTTCTCTTGAAGTTTGAGTTATTGGGGTTCCATTATAATTATTGTTCTAAACAATCTAGAACCTAAAACCATTTAGACAAAATAATGTGACACAGCAAATGTTTAGTATTAATAGTTACCTGATTTTGCACACTTCGCAGTAATGCAATTGCTGTGGTTTGGGAGGGGCTTTGGTTCTGCTGACGCCCTTCACACCTACTCCAGCCTTTCTGAAATTCTGCCAACCTCCTGCTGGTTTTGGAGCAGCATGTTGTGCAACATACATTGTGGCTGCAGAATATAAAACTTATGTATTGCTTAATTTTAACTGATGTTTAAAAAGTGATTCATTGAGAACATATAGAGGGTTGGAACTTCAAAAAATGAATATATAGCAGATAAATTTTGTAACAATGTTAACTCAGTCTATTACTACATATTATAAGTTACTGCTGTGCTGTTTACTGATGTCAGTATTATTTTAGCTAGAAATATATGTTTATTTTACCCTAGCATGTAAACAAGTGGAAAAAAATCGGTTTAATTTTACAAACATTTTTCTTCAGCTAATAATGGTTATCTCAAAAATTCAAAAACGATCATAAAATGATGTCCCACGATTTCAGCAATACTTAAAATTTCGGTAATGTTCAGTCTCTTCAAAATTTTCAGCTAGTTCATGAAGGTGGTAATTTTTTTTTGTTTCTGAAGAAAAATATCACTCTTGCAACTTGGAACATAGGTTCTTCTTAAGACAAAGTAATATATACATTAGCATAAGCAACACCACCCTACTCATTAATAGATTTTTTGTTTCATTTAATGTAAAATTTCGTGCAGAATATCGGGATGACTTTAGATTTGAAAGAATCTCAACAGATTTGGCTGTAATCACAATAAAGTGAATATAACATTTCTAACCATAACACCATATATCTCATTCAGTTCCCATAACAAAACCAATGGTAGCTGGTTTGCTGGGTCCATCGTCAACAAAAATAAGTTGTTTTGTTATTGCTCTTCTGTAGTTGAAGAAAAATTTGTTACGTGGTGTTGCTTGGTTGACGACGATATATTCTTTTTGTTGTTGTTTTGAAGGAAAAGTCCTAGTCTTGAAACTTTATTTAGGTTCCTCTTGATATAAGGAAGAACGTTATTGAATTTGGGGTTAACAAGACTCGTTCTTTTACTCATATCCTTATAACTTTTTTTTGTATTTGAAAGAAAAGCCCCAGTGGGATTAATAGGAAGAAAAAGAAAAAATTACAATATATTTAATAGTAACTTAAAAGACAGGTTGTAACCACTACAATTGTCTGCTTATCATTAGGTCCCCTGTAAGGTTAATTAACAGATAACGGTAAACGAGATGTGGTCAGTCTGTCTTACCAATAAACAGATTGTAAGTCTTTCTTTTTCTTGTCCTAGTGTTTGAGGACAAGAACTTGCTACATAGGTTCCGCTGATTATAAGGAAGAAGCCTATTGAAGTTCCTTTTAATATTCTTTTGCATTTTTTCTTGAAGGAAAGCCCCAGAGAGAGGAAACTTGGTACATAGGTGCCCTTTTGTTTTATGTTTAAGAATTATGTTGGGCCCTTTGATATTTTGTGTGTATTGGTTTATTTTTCAGTTTTTCCCTGAATCAGATACCAGTGTCTTTTGTTGTCAGGTGGCCAAGACACCAAAGACATGTTTACATAAAATAGTTACGAACAAAGATGTAAACCAAGTAAGGTAGGCAACGAGAAAGTAATTGGCTTATAAAGAGTAAAAAAACAGTTTCCAATTAAAAAAGAAATAAATAAAATACAATGTAGTAGCTCCTTGATAGATAGCACTGTTACCAACATAAACCAATTGAAAGTACAGCATTCAATACTAATTCTTTGACTTCCGAACCTGTATCATAATGTTTAGTCATCTTCATTCCCATCTGTTTGAATCACCCTTTCAACACATGCATTTACTAGTATTTTTTATAGTATACAGCATATTAACTAAATACATAAAAGTCTTATTAGCAAAAATATTCATTATATAAGGACGAAAAATAATAAATATAAACATAAATTAGATACCAATATTTTTCCAGCCATTAACTCAATTCTAATCTAACTAAACTCAATTTAATTTAAATAGGACTTTTTCATTTATAGATTGACTATTTAATGTCTATAATAAGATATTTGTGTCAAATTTTACATTTTTAGTATTTCAATGAAGAATAGAGTATTGTGGTAAACTACAATGCCAATAATGATGTATGTATGTATGTATATGTCTTTAAAATTATTATAGAAAAATTATTGAAATTTAAATAATAGGCAAATTGAAGATCAACGGGCAATATTCCCACATAGAAGAAACAAAAAACATTTTATTAAATTATTAATTATATTGTTCTGAAGCTATTTTCTTGGCATCTTACTACAAGTTACTATTTTTATTGGGAATTAAGTCTATTTTGATGTTTTTATTGTTCACTTCGCAAATCATGCATAAAATACAAAATATTATTAAATTAAGTATTATTAAAATATTAGTAAATGCATTAATATTAATAAATTTATTAATGTTTTGTATTTTGAGAATGATTTCTGAAGTGGAAAATCGAAATGTTAAAATAAACTTTTAAATAAATTTTTAAGTAAAATTGTGGCTTATTTTCAATAAAAATAGTAAATTGTATTTTAATTATGAGGTACAAAAGTTAATATTTAGAATGAAGTCAGTAAATAACGAAAACCTTCAGAAAAGATTGATTAGTTAAAATATGTAATTAAAAACATTAATAAAAACATTTTATCCAATCCACAATTTAAAAAAAATTGGTATCACAATTGAGAAAAATTAATAATGAATATTTTTGATAGTACATATATAGGGAAAGTGTGTCCAAATTTATCCAAATGTTTAAATTTGTACTAAAGCTATAACCTACAATAAAACTTATACACATGCTCATTCCTTTATCTAACTTCCCATCGTTAAATAATATTACCATTACCAATGTGATTATTCATTGACCCCTGCTAATTTTTTCGTAAAGCATTAGAATGATACACTAAATAAAAATTAAGATACTACAACATTAAAAATAACAATTTATATACACAAAATGCATGCCTAATTAAATTCTACATTAAATAGGGTACTGTAGTACATTGAAAGTGAATCAAACATAAAAAATTATGCAATACATTTAATTAAGAAAAATATGGGAATGATATCACATAAACAGTGAATTCAAATTACAATTATAAAAAATGACATTGAAAGTTATTGTCAAAATTGAAATTGTAAAAAAAAATTGTAGTAAAGACAGTACAAAATGTTACTGATCTTTTTATGTCCAATGTATGCTTGATTCACTACAATATCATATGTGTGACTCTTTTACACTGATTTTAATGAACAAAGCATAAATACAAAAGCTTAACATTGTGAATATTCTTACTTTTCGGTTGAGTCGTCACTTGAGCAGCTGCTACTACTGTTGTCTGTGTTACTGGCTGAACATACGAGGTAGCCTGACAATCAACAAATTAAAATTTATTTAGATCTAAAAAGAAATCAGGTATTTAAGAAAATTTAAATAATAATTTATTTGGGTTTTGCTGAAAGTTCTTCTTTACCTTCTAGTGTTTATCTATCAATTATCTGTTTTTTGCAGATAATTTCTTCCAGGTGACTCCACTATGATATTCTGTATGTTACTTTGCATTTTCTTTCCAATTCTTTGTTTTAATATGCTTACAGATAATGTTTTCCTTTCTTTTATCAGTGAAACATTGTTTGCCCATGTGTTAATTTAATATCTTAAATGAAAACCAGTACCAAATGTTCACATACATTTAACAGTACAAGAAATAATTATGCAGCCATCTAATGTTTTATTCGCATCTCACATCCATTAAGTTAGTTCACAGTTCAAAATGTACTCTATATTCTCTACAGCTTTGTTAAATATTAAAGTAAAAAATTGGATGTCTACTTAATATATGGGAACTTACCGAAACTTGAACAGTTTGTGGTTGTGTAGTCCTTTGAGTGCTGTATGTTGTGGCATATGTGGCAGGCTTGGCAGCTGCAGCTACAGCTACAGCAGCACTTTGATCATATCCAGTAGTATAGCCTGCAGCAGCTGTCTGACCTGATTAACAAGTTTTGCAAAGTAAAAACAGTTACTTTTACAATTATCTCAATATACTACAATATAAGAAAATACAATACTTTATGTAAAAAAATTAGCAGGGTGCAAGCTGATAGCAATATTATAACCAGTATATATGTATATTGTGCTCTTTAAAGACTAGAGATCTGTAGAAAGATAATATTTATTTTACGTCAATTGAAGGTATACAAAGGTAATATAAATTAGTATTTGAGATAACAAATAAGTTTTTGACATCATTCCTTACCAGTTACAAATGTTTCTTCATAATCGAAAGAAAAAAATAGATACTAATTGTCAAAAATATCATACCAAAGTACAAATCAAAAAATTTAAAGCTAAGAAAGAAATATTCACACCTACTGTCTGTTAATCAACAGAATCAAGCAAACAAAAAGTCAACTTCTGATTTCTGAAAATGAGATTTTCTGTTTCTGATCTTAGATACACATTGAAAAAGCCAGAGCTGCCTTCTATAAACTAAAGAAAATTCTGATTAATAGAGATATTACATTAAACCCTAAAATCAGATTAATATGCTGCTACATATTCTCCATGGAGAGCTGGATTCATACAGCAACACTAATGAAAAACTTGAGGCCTTTGAGATGTATATTTACTGACGAATATTGTGGATAAGTTGAGTTGATGGAATAACAAATGAAGTTGGTTTAACACCGAATTAAAAAGGGTGCAGAAATAACAAAAACAATAAAAATTCGAAAGTTGCAATATTTCAGCCATGGAATGAAACATCCAGAGAGGTATAACCCAGAAAAAAAACCCAGGCTGAAGAACATCCTGGCTCCGAAATCTCCAATCAAACTCCAAATCAGACAGGGTACCAAATTAGATTTTAGATAACAAAATTTGAAGAAATAACCGAAAATGGACTCTTGGGAAATGCCTACAATAACGCTAAAAGATATATCTTCATCAACCAAGCAACACCACGTAACTCATTTTCTTTAACTTTAAAGGGGAGCAATAACAAAACAACTTACTTTTGTTGATGAAGAACCCAACAAACCAGCCCTCAATAGTTTTGGTATGGGAACAGAATGAAAAATATGTGGTGTTGTGGTTAGAAATGTTATAGGTGGTATTGTTTATTGTGAGGTGGTATTGTTTATTGTGATCACAGTAAAATCTGTTGAGATTTTTTCAAATCAAAAGTTATTCATACATTCTACATGCGATTTGGCATCAAATGATACAAAAACCCGATTTATCAAATAATTTAGTTACATGGTGTTGCTTGGTGAACTATGCTATATCATTTTAGATTAATAGATGACAGTGCAGTTATAGAATAATGTATAAAAAGTGATACAAATGAATGAGAAAGATTCAATAAAAACTACAAAAAACATGATAAGACATTTGAATGCAAAAATTTACTTTTACCATGAATAAAAAACTACAATTAGACAGTAACTGTGTTTACTGATTGAGACAGAATACCTCTAACCCTATCAACCCAGAGGTTTTTTGTGCATGGAATCCGAATCTGAACTCCACATGACAAATTGGCTCTCGTTTCTGAGATATCCAAAACTAAAAATGTAAAACGGCAATTTTTGAGGTTAACAGCAGTTTTTGAGATTAAGTAGCATCATAATACAATTTTCCCCCCAAAAACTGTTATAACCATCTTAATACGTCTAATATTTTAAATGACATTGGGTTTACACAGATAACTCAATTTTTTACAGATATATCGGATTTTAAATTTTCTTAGTTTTAAAAAACATATAAACCATATGATTATAACAGAAAATTTAAATTCAGAAATTCTAAACTTATAAAACCTTATTCCAACAACCTCAAACCTTACAACCCAAATCAACCCCTAGAAACCATCCCTTTCAGTCCACAAGCAGGCAAGCCCACCTAAACCTGGAATCCCTAAGATTAATTGATTATTTTATATATCATAAATAAAATCACATACAGTAATTGTTTTTACTGATTAAGATAAAACATCTCTAATCCTATAAACCACTACAAACCATCCCTTTTAATCCAGAAGCAGGAAAACCCACCTAACCTTAAGATTAAAGGTTGTGGCATATTATCGTGCACATATAGTTTCCGGCACGTAGCATTTTGAGTCCAGCAATTGGACTGCGCGTTCAATTGCTCTTCTACTTAACATCCAATGCTAAGAGAAAGGAAAAAGGAAGGTGAATACTGGACTTTATACAAAGAATTAATTGATGACGATGAAAAATATTATGGACATTTTAGAATGAATAGGATTCAGGTTGAATATATTTTAAATTTAATTACACCTTTAGTTAAAAAACAAAATACTACATTTAACGAAGCCATACATATCAAACCAAAGAGTATTTTAAAAAAGAAGAGGTATCACTTCCGTGCAAAAGTCCTAATTGTTTATCACTTTTGTGTTTAATTGTCACAAAGCAATGAAAACACAATGCATAAATGACAAAATAGCCTCGAAAATTATTTTTTCAAATACTCTGTATCAAAATCAAACAAATATCTAAATAAATAACGAGGGGAAAATGACGGACATCTAATTCACATTATCTGTATCAACTGGTTACGACTCATTACATAGCCGCCAGCATCAGTAAAATATTGTTTTCTAATATACCGAACGGAAACGTTAGGTGTCTGAAACGCTATGTTCCTGACAGTATGAATTGTTCATATTTAAAACCATTTAAATTATATTTTTCGGAAACTAACCACTATGTGCTGGAAACGCAACATGCATGATAATATGCCATGACCTTAATAGCTAATATTTTTCATCAATAGTAAAAATCACATACAGCAAACCTGGTCTACACAACCTCAAAAATGGCAGGCGAACTACTATTTTTGCACTTTTAAGTTAGGATGTCTCAGAATCTAGTGTCAATTAGCAAATTTGGAACTTAAATTCGTATTCAGCCCACCAAAAATCTTCAGAAAAGTACACTCTGTTTCCTGGATCTCTCAAAAATGGAAAAGACATTCATTAGAAGGGATTATAATGATAATGCTGATGGCCAATTCTTCATCCCAGTTGGCACATAAAAAATAAAAGAGTGACTCGATCACAATTATTACAATTTTGGTAATTTTACTTTATAAAGAAATAATCACATTTAATTGAAAGGAACTAAATGAATAATTAGTAAAGAAATTATCAAATTGCTTACATAAAAATTGAACAAACTGATTGAAATCCATTTTAAAAATTATTCAAATTTACATAAAAGATTTTAATACCAATGAAAAATATTTAAAAATTGACAGAACCAAAAGTATTACATGTAAAAGAAACTGAAACACTAATTGTAATTTCAAAAAAAAAATAGTAGAAATGGATATTAAGCTAAAGTTGTCATTCCACACTTGATAAAGACTTGTTTTTGGCACCTAATTTCTTATAAATTATTTAAAAGGAAGAGAAAGACGATATATATAATTGTATTTGGTTTAAATAAAAATATGATTGTAAGTTAATATTAATTATAAAAAAATATTGTGTCCAAAGTTTTTTCAGACTGTCAGTAAGTACTAGTGTGTTAAAAACTAAATATATGCAAAACTATGTATGAACTGTATAATAAACCCTTTCTACAAATCTATAATTAACATATACCATTTAAAATGGCTAATAATACATTTTAACAACCCAACAAACCAGTGTTTGGTAGATTTGATGAAACTGTCAAAATGAATATTATGGTTAGATAAAGATTATAAACTGTTTAGTACTCACTTAGAGCATTAAAAATATACAAAAAACCAGAAAAATAGTCAATAATAGTTACCATAACCATAGTCATATGAAGTGGCCCCAGCAGTACCCACAGTGGCATAAGCTGTTGGTTGAGCTTGGTAGGGTGTCTCGTAGCCTGTAGCCCTAGTTCCATATGTAGCAGCAGCACTAGCAGGAGTTGCTACTGCATACCCTGCTTGTCCGGTCTGATAAGCAGCACCGGTGGCAGCAGCCCTAAAATCGGAAATATTTTGATGTAACCAAACAGTTCCCTTAGATTTAAAATCCCAGCTCTGTTATCTCACATGGAGAAACTTATTTTCGGTGACTAGAGTACATATACTTTGAGAATTGCAGAATATTGACGACCTAGCCAGTATTGATCGAATATAGCAAACTAAAATGCCGGATATTCAACAACCAAGGACGCCGGTAATCAAACCAAACAAATATGATTCTCGCGCCGTTAATGAAATTTTGCAAACAATGAATGGATATTTCAGAAATAAAAACTTTATTTTAAATTTTAAAATTATATCTACTTACGTATATTGTGTTCCTCCATGAGTAAATCCGAAATAATTATTTGTAGCCATTTTTGCAATCACGTTTGATTGACTTGGACTTGACACCTCTACTGCTGACAACTGACTTTTGACATTAGACAAAGTTAAAGTTTCGCCACAGTATATTGCTAAAGAAATATTCGCGTTAAATTTGATGACGCAAAAAGTTTTAAAAAATAATTCCATTATTAATATAAAAACTATTTTAAAAAGAATTTATTTTTATATTTTTAATATGTATTCGTAGTAAATACAGGTAAATAGGAGAGGATATAATAATAGGAATAGGAAGAGAGGGAATAATAGGAATATTTAAAGAAAACTGCTTTGTAGTAATAATCATATACTTTATGTAAGTTTGAGGTCGTTGCTACTTCGAAATTAAACATATTTATGTAATACATTGAAATACGACAATTATTTCAGTACACAGGTTCAGTCTTTTAGTTTCTCCTCAAATTGGTCCAAGGGATAATGTTCTTTGTAATTCTTTACGTGTTCAATCTGAGCAATTTTCTGTTTCCTGAAATAGAAAAATTCAACTAAAGATTGATTTTCTTTAAGGATTTGGGTTTACAAAATGGGCCAAAATGAACTAATGTACAAATAAATATGATGATGTTCAACATCACTTACTGCAAATGCTGGGGCATAAATTTATATACATCATCAAACATTGCAGCCCAATTCAACTTAAGTTTCTTTTCTCCTGCTGTAAAAGCTTTCATCACGTCACCTTTAGCTTCTTCCATCCATAATTTTTCTTTAGTATCATTCCAAATATTTCTTTTTGTCAAATAATACCTCAATTTGTGAGTGGGATAATCGTTGCTTTTCCAGTGATTGATTTCTTCTGATGATCTGTAGGCAGAACTGTCATCTGAAGTGGAATGATCACCAACCCTAAGAGAAAACATATATAAAATTACTAATAAATCACCGTAGAACAAACAAACATAATGTGGTGACATTGAAAACAAGTAGATAACATTCTAGTGTGAACGATCTAAAGATAATGGCCATATGGATCCACAACGCCAGTCTCTAAAATTACCTGTAGCTCATAGCTTCTATTAAAACAGGTTTGTTTTCTCTTAAAGCATATTCCTTGGCCATTTTAGTAGCATTGTAGACAGCAAAGACATCATTACCGTCTACTCTTAAAGTATTAATACCATAACCAGGACCTCTAGCAGCAATTCCGTCTCCTTGGTACTGTTCCTCAACAGGGGTAGAGATGGCGTAGCCGTTATTTCTACAGAACAGTATAACTGGGCAGTTTAGGGTTGCTGCAAAGTTCAAAGCTGCGTGGGTATCACCCTCAGAGGCTGTGCCTTCTCCAAAATAGCAAATCACGATGCGGTTTTTGCCTTTTAAGACATAGGCAGATCCTAAAACCGAAAAATTTTCCTATTATGCTGAAGACGACGTAATAATTGAATAAAATGAAAATATTATGTACGTTGCAAGTACTAACTTACCCACTGCCTGTGGCAATTGCGTCGCCAAAGGACTCGATATTGTAAGAAAATTAATGTCCCTACTACCATAATGGACTGGCATAGACTTTCCCTTCTCCAAGTTATCCTTATTACCATAACATTGATCAACAAATTGTTGCAACGTAAAACCTCTCCATAATAATACCCCAGCTTCTCGATATTGACCGTAGACAACATCTTCGTTAGTTAACGCAGCAGCACTACCTATGTGAGAAGCTTCTTCACCGTAATTTGTCATATAGAAAGATATTCTACCTAAAAAATCAAACAAATAAGGGAATGAAGGAGAAAAAAGAAGGATAAAACGAAATACCTTGTCTTTGAGCATCGTACAAGATTTTATCCATTACACCGAGAAGTGTCATGTCTTTGTACATCTTGACCATTATGTCTTCTGACAAATTCGGATCATCTTTTGTGTTTATAAGGTTTCCTTGTCGATCTAATACTCTGTAAACCGGAATTGGCCCATAGCTGTGAGGTCCGGTAAACTCCAATTTTTCTGTCCATGTTGTTCTGGCTCCTGGAAACAGTGGAGCCGAAGAATATTTCTGGAAAAATATACTTTAATCATTGCAATACTTTCTTACGTCGAGATTATTACTAAAGTATTAATATTTGATTAACTAGATACGACAATAAGAGACGAAGAGAAGCAACATTTAGAAATGGCAACTCTAATCAGAAAATATAGCTAATATATAGGAAATGTGCCAGATATTGAATATGTCCTCAATATGGAATCCCCTAAAATTGAAAAAACTAAAAGTGACAATACCGAAACATCACCAGCATGTAGTTAGTTAGATAGTTGTAAATTCCTAGTTCAATTTGTTTTATGTCATCTAGAAAATTATTTAAGGTGTATATTTAACATTTGGTTAACATAGACCTAGTTGAAATAAGCATAGGAATATTCAATTATATCTTGAACTTTAGAAGACTTAGGTTTCTGACATTATAATTTAAGATTAACCTGTTGTAAATACTTGAATTTGGTCCATGAAAAAAAAAAAGCCGTGTACCTTATATGGAATAAAAAACAGGTGTGGCAGTCCAGTGGGACTGCCGGTAGAAGTTATACTTCTATCTATACACGTGTTCGCCGTTACAAATTTATATGGGAGTCAATCTGCATAATAATTACATAATGCTATAGGTAAGAGAGAGCAGAAAGAGAAACAATTAGGTATATAGGTATATGGTGCATCGTTTGCTGCATATAAACAACATTTGACCTGTAATAGAAGTACAGTAAATGAAGGATTGAATCAATATTTTGATGAAAATGTATATTTTTATTTTCATATATGTATGGAAGGAGTTGAATGCAAAAAAAAAATTTACACATACTCTGCTGTAAAATTCATTGTTTATTTTGTTATTAATATAAAAATACAATACAATACACTGCAACATAATTCAATATAATAATACAATACAAATTAAAATGCAACATTAATAAGTATTTAAAAATGACAATATGCATAACTTACTTACGCATATGTTTAATTTGCCATGAGAATAATATTAATAAAAAAATAATAATATTAATAAATATTAAATATACATATTTACAAAAAGAACATTTTTATTCTCGAGAGAGAAAATATATCTTCTGTCTCTCTCTTACCTATATCTTACATATGTAATGATTTTGCCGATTCACTCCCATACAAATTTTTTTTTTTTTTTTTTCTTTTCCCATACAAAATGTCGAACGCGCGTATAGAAGTATAACTTCAAAAACGAAATAAGTCCCACCCAAACAAACAACTCTTTTCTGAACCTTAAAACTTGAATTCCTAAATTTTTTTGGTAACTGAACTAAGCCTCAGTTTTATTAATAGCGTCTTGGCGCCATTTTGTAAGATACTTTTAAATGGGACCATGGAGAAATTAATATATTATTTGAAAGCACTTGTATAAATCATTAGGTCCATGGATTTTTTTATTCTTTGTGGCACCGTTTCAAAATCCCCACTAAATTGTGAAAATCTTATTAAAATAACTCTCAGTGAAAGAATAACTCTTTCTTCCCAGATGGATAACGTCACTAGTATCATATACTTATATGCCAAAAACCATAATTTAAAAATAAAATCGACCTTTTTTGAAATTTATGTCATGCATATAAACATATACATAAAAGAAATTTAAAATAACAATCATTATATTTGTCCCTTTCATCTCTACGCCCATGACTACTATATGTACTAAATATTCAATGATAAATAAAATAGTTTGGAAAATTAAATAATGTATAAAATTAGCGAAACAATATTAAAAAATATATTATGATTTCTCCATTCTTTGATTTTTAAAACCAAAGTGACAAAAAATCAGAACATAATAATTAAAAAATATATTCCTTCATTGGGATCGAACTCGCGACTTCTATATACTAAATACCGCGCCTCAACTCATTCGACCAGAAACCTTAAGTAAATAATGTGGCTAATCAATGTCATTATTTGTCAAGAACATTATGTCAGTTTTTGGTTGTATTTTGTGTTTGTGTTTATTTATTTATTGTATTCCAAAAACATAAAGTTGGAAAAATATCCTGTTAGATCATCCAGACATAAATTAAGACTAATTTACAAAAAAATAGACTTTTTTTCCCATTTTGAAGGAAAACAGTACAATTTTTAATAAAGGAACATATTGTATCTTAAATGTAAATTAAATTTTAAGGTGAAAATTTTCGAAACATTCGGGTGTAGATGCATTCTACAGCTTTTACGTAAATACATGGTATTACTTTTGCACATCCTACATTCTTGCACTATCGTCTCTTTTTGTAATGTGGCCAATATTGTCGAATCTGGCTTCATCTGGTAAAGCAAATTTAGATTGACGTCCATGTACTAAGTTTGACACTGATGTAGCAGTTTCTTCACTATTATAAATCATAAATATAAATCTATATCGGCTCATGCTTTCTCTTATCATGTGCACTTCTTTATCCTCATTCTTTGACCAATACATATCAACTTGAAGCAGAGTGTGAACCAGATAATACATATGCTAATCATTTTTTTTTAAATCTATGTTATTCATTTCAAAATCGTGACGGTTATTCTACGATGGATAAATATTTGTAAAATATAGAATGCTCTCAATTACTTTTTTATCAAAAAGAGTGAAAAAACTTCAATATATGACTTGCTTCCATGGTTGGCTTTTATATTGTCTAAATATCAATCAGACTGATGTTGAATTACTACTGAGTACGAGAATATCTGATGTTACAACTTGAGACAAATTTGGATTTACTGTTTTTGCCTGGTTTTTTCTTTGGACGTTTTATCTGTGGTTTAGGGGAATATCATAATCAGAATCGTCAGAATTCCTAATCACTTGTATTTCATATGTACCTGCAATATCCGATTTTATTGATTCTTCACAAATAATATTATCATCAATGTCTTCTACATCAGAAACTTTCAAATCTAATCTCGACGGCAATTAAATCACATTAAGTGAGTCAGCATTTTTACAATCTGAGTCTTCTTCTAACAAAGCTCTTTAATCTTTAGTAGTTAGTGCCATCTTCATTTCATACTTCGAGAATTTACTGAAATAAACAAATGCATTACTATAACACGCATTCACATGATAAGACTTTAGCTTACTTCATTTTAATTCATGTGAACTTCGTAATATATTTTTATATTTGTATAAACAAATAAACACAAGGAAACTTTCAAATTAAGTTAAAAAAAAACAAATATAACGTTTACAGCACACAGCAATTCTATAAATAGAGAATGTTGTGTAATGACGAGATCGTATCTTAAAGTTTCAGATTGTTTAGCCTAATGAAAAAATAATCATAAATAATAATAATAATAAAATTTTCCAAAGTTTTCTGTTTTTTGAAGTTCTGTTTTCGGTACTCTCTAATAAGAACAAAATTTTAATTTACTTTGTTACGACAACTATAAAATACCTGTCAAAAGACACATGATAATTTAATATATATATATCGGTCTTAGATTTAATTTTTACGTAATTACTTATGTGTTTAAATAAATAATCGAATAAAAATAATTGAAAAGTTATCGTTAAGAGCTTTTAAAGAGAGTTAAAAATTGTTTTAGTTATAGCATATTCCATATTTTTACAAAATTCGCTTTTTCATATATTACTTTTCGACTATCCCGGTATGCAAACTCTCTCATTTATAATATTAAAACTTGATACATACAACATTAATGTGTATTTGTGTACAAAGAATCACACATTGGTTTAAGATACTGTAGCGTCAGGGGAACAAAACCCTTAAATTAATAAGTAACTCATAACATAATTTGAATTTAGATGCTTACTTTCGTTGAAAGTAGGTCAGTACGACACACGCTGGTTTACATTCGTAATTTTATAATAAGGTTTAAACATGACTCACTCGGACGTTATAATGTTATATCGATATTATATCGATACCCTAATTAAACTCCCTATTTTGATGAAAACCACTTTTTCAGCAAGGTCAAAAGAAATCAATGCTCTACAGACTGACAAAATCTCCGAACTCCAGAAAAATTATTCTGTGTTATATTAAAGAATTAGCGTACTTCTTATTAACTCCAGTCTGTCGTTTTCATGTTGGCACAACTTCTAATTAACTTTTAGTTGTCATAGTCATGTTGTTATTCTATGAGAAGCATCTAGGCTGATGTTCTTTTATTGTTGTTGTATTTTGATGTTACTTAAGTGCTTTTTTGAACTTTAAATATGGAAAAGTAAGTACAAAACAATTTAATTTTTAAGCCTAACCTGTACCATGTACCTATAATACTATATGGAAACTAAATGGAACAGAAGAAAGGCAAGGTAAAGAAATGAAAATATTACATCCAACAATGTAAAGACATAAATAAAAACAAAAAAAATCCTATATATAATCTATAAACCACACAGTGGCGCACCCAGAGGGGGCGTTTGGGGGTCAAAGCCCCCCCGGACTCTATTCCGACAGTGTTACTCACACATTTTAAGGGCTCAAAATGGAGGTAACGTCATAAAAAAAAATACGGTGACCAACCAAACCCCCTCCCCCAGAGGAAATTCTAGGTGCGCTACTGAAACCACAGGACAAACAAAACCTTGTTAAGAAACAAGTCCTTACATAAATAAAATCAAAAAAATCTTATTATGCGAAACACATTTAATTAAAAATTTCGTCAGCTAATGGAAACCCAAAAAACAATAATTATAAATGCAATTAACTTTTTTCTTACCTTGACTAAGCTTCTCGTCAGGTTCGATTTTCTGGTAAAGGTGCGCAGCAATATACTGGCAGAATAATTCAAAGTCATTTTGAAAATTCACAAAAATCTTCTATTTTTCTTCTAATATACAAGATAATCACAATAACCTTTGACACGAATGGTTCTAATCTGTATTACTAAACATATAATACCACCACAATTAGAGACGTCATGAGTACTAGTTCGTGTAATAAACAAATTTTAATATGGCATAATTAAAATAATTTTTTTATACCTCTATATTCCACATTCACACAATTAACCGGATGTTAATAAATCAAAGCTGCATAAATTACAAAATAATTACTATTTTATGTTATCAGTTTAATGTTTAGAGGTGGGAAAATTCAGATAGTAGTTTTACTTTTACAGAACATTCATAAATAAAGTCAGTTTGTTCTAAAAATAAATTAAGTACTGTTCAAAATTATCGCATCACTTGGTTTTAAGAGTTATATTAATTTATCTATTGTAATAGACGAAAAATGTATTTTAAATATACATTTAATTGTATATTATTTACTAACAAAACCGAGTTAAAGTAATGAGTTTTTGGTTAAGGAAGAATTTTGATTTTTTGAAGAATTTTAACTTCGATGCAAAACAAAAATAATATGGTCCCAGGCATCAGACTATATTTTGTCCCAATAACAACTTGATGCCTTCGTTACATTCTACTTATTAAATTCTGGAAGTTTCTATGGTATGTGTTCACGCCATCATATGTTTTAAGTCGATTTCATGCATTTTTTCCGATGCGGCAACGTAGCAGCGCATGCAGATATATTATGTCATATGTGAAGATAAGAAGAGTCATGAAAAAGGGCCCAAGGCGACAGCACACAAAAATACGAACGAGATCGGTGATCCAGTAAAGCGAGCGGGACATAATATAGTCGGTTCGCTATATTTACGCGGGTTTCGGATTAACAAAATTATGCTAATGACTCATTGATAACCAGTTGCAGTAAACGACTTCCCAGAAAATTAGGTAAAAACTGCATTAATGGTCATATTTTAAAATACATTAAAATAACATTAGGGTAGGTATAAATTTGTTACAATATTGCAGTTGAATTGATTATTTGCCAGTGTTGACATTGTATGTTTGGTGGAAATATTTAAAAATGCCTAGAGGTGTGTTAGATGTAGATAGTCTAATTTGTAGTGTACATAAGTATTTTACGGATGAAAAAGAAAATGGCGGTCCTTTAAAATCGGTAATGTCTGTTCAACAACGCGTATGTGATGCTCTAGGAATTAGTGAAACCAAACTAAGAGGAGTATTACAAAATCGCAATAATGAACGGCCGAAAGAAGATCACCGAAAAACTCGCCTATCATTGAAAACGAAAGATATTCCAGATGGAAAAAAATTTGAAATTCGTGATACCATTTATCGAATGCGAGGAAACAAGGAACATGTGACCTTAAATACAATTCTCTCGGAATTAAAAAAATAGAAAATTTGACGAAATTGGCAGAACAAGTCTATGGCAAGTGATACATAATTTGGGTTTCAAATTTCAAAAGGAGGATAACAGAAAAGCCCTTTGTGAAAGAAGTTCTGTTGTGCATAAAAGAATTAACTTTCTAAGAAAATATTCTAAATTAAAAGAAGAAAGGGCAAATTTTATACATTTAGACGAAACATGGATATTTTCTAGGGGTGCAACCAAGAGAATATGGCAAGATGATAACGTAAAGTCTATCAAACATACTGATGGAGAAGGGAAGCGACACATAATTTTACATGCAGGAGGGAAATCGGGTTTTATAGAAGGTGCTGATTTAATATTTTCATCTACATCAAAATCAAGTGACTATCACGATAATATGAACACAGAAATGTTTGTAAAATGGTTACATGAAAAACTTCTCCCAGGTTTAAGTGAGCCCAGCGTAATTATTTTAGACAATGCACCTTACCATTCTGAAGTATTAAACAAAAGTCCAACGAATTCTTGGACTGTTAATAAAATGAAAGAATGGTTGACAAAGGAACATATACCATTTACACAACATATTTTAAAATCAGAATTATTACGCTTGGCAAATATCCACGCAAAACCAAAAACCTTTGTTGTGGATCAGATTATTGAAAGTTACGGTCATCAAGTTTTACGTCTGCCACCGTATCATTGCCAGTTTAATCTCATCGAATATATATGGGGAATAGCAGAACAATATTATGACAACCATATTGGGCCTAACGGTTATAGCGACGACGCAGTTCGGGAAACTTGGCAAAAGGCACTTTCAATTGTAACTCCAGAAGTGTGGTGCAACTGTATATTCAAGTGCGAGAAACTAATAGAAGATTGGTGGACTCGTGAAAATAAAATAAACGAAATAAGTCCAATCATAATAACAATTAATGGTGATGACAGTGATGATGATGACGATTATGATATTTTTGATGATAATGACTGATTTTCATTTTTGTTGGCAAGTTAAATTTTTTTATTTTTCATTAGAAATTCCCTCCATGGAACAAATATACATAGACCATATTTTCTGTGTGAAGTGTAATATAAAATTATTATTAGGTTTATATTAGCCACATTAGACTCCATTAATGAAGTAATTCTCCTTATTATACTGTCAATTATATAAAAGATTTTCCATTATTATTTAATTAAAAAAAGTTATGGATTATTTTTCATTTCATTTGACCAGTTGATATTTCCCCGAAGAGCAGGTAATTAAAACTGAGTACTTACAATAAAATTTTTAATCCGAAACCCGCGTAAATATAGCGAACCGACTTTACTTATTAGCGGTCATATATTCATGTATTGTGTTAATTCAATTAACGTCTTTTTTCACACGGAGTTTGACTATTTACCAGCGGCACATTTTAAGTGCAAATCAAGTTACATTCAGTGTGTTTTCCCACTCCTCACGAGCGGCTTGCTACAATTCAATTAAAGGTCATGGAGGAGGACTACACCGGATACGCCAGTTAAACATGTTCCAGATATGTTCAAAGTTATAATTTACACTTCATTAAGGTACTGAATAACATCCGCAACCAAGTGGGATCCGGTATTATCATGTCCCCAAAAAAAGAAGTCCATAGGTGTAAGGCGGAGATCGCGCAGGCCACTTAATATCGCCTGTTCCACTGATAATTCGATTCGGGAAAATATTGTTACTCCCTAATTATTCGAGCGTTGTGAACTGAGCAGCCGTCCTGATGAAACCAAACATACTCCAGATTTACATCAGGAAGATTGAGAATAGCGGGAAGAACATGATTCTGTAACAAATCGAGGTTAACTCTACTATTCAAGTTGCCCTCAATAAAAAATGGACCTATTATGTGGTCTCCTAAAATGCCATTCCAGACGTTAACTTTTTGAGGACGTTGTGTTCGGTAAACAGCACATCTGTGCTGGTTTTCCCGCGCCCTATACCTCGTAATGGGAGGATTGTATCTCCCTACTAACGAAACAGAAGATTCATCACTGAATAAAACGTTTTTAATAAAATTTGTTCATTATTAGCCTTCGTTATTAGAGTTTCACAAAACTTCATTCTTCGAAATTAGTCGTCTGGATAAAGCTGCTGCGTTTTCGAATATTTAAAATTCCTGTAACCGTGCTTTTTCCATACTTTCGTTACAGCAACATTACTAACATCTAACTCTCTAGCAACGCTTCTACTTGAACGTGTTGAACCTACCTCGATTGTTGCACAAATTTGTGTATTCCGGTATTCTCTTTCCTCAAATTTTTATAGTGACACTTCTTCAGCGTGACATTTTCTGCAATTTTTGAGGCAATAACAACTGTCAAAATCTTTAACAATATTATAAATTGACTGTACTCAAGGAATTGGTCATCTCTCAAAAAAAACAGAAAATAAATCCACACTGATGCCCAGAATTACCACCATAAAACCATTTTATTATTTGAACCTTTTCTGCGGGGGTATAAGCAGACATGTTTACAAAAATAAATTAAAAATATACGCGCTTATTGCTTTAAACAACCACTGTATAATGACAAATTATTGATAATCTGTGTGTGTATATCTAATTTAAAACTTAACATACTGGATAAACCGATTTTGTCATTTTTAAGTAATGTAATTAGTTCTGTTGCTTAACGACGTACCAGAGGGTTTAAATTGGTACTAAAATCTAAATCTGTTTTTAAAAATTAAACTAAACCCAATATTTAACTGTAGTTAGAAATAATAATAATCGCATCAGCTATTGACATCTCTATGCCGAATTTTTCAGGGAGTACCTATATATGCAGATATCAGAATAGACAGCAACATATAAATACTGTTTAATTACAAGAAATAATCTTGTCGTAGACTCGTAGAGACGAAACGCAATACTATCAGGAGTTTCATGATGATATGATAAGCAAAATTACATGTACTGTACAATATTTTGTTGGTACGGATCCACTTGGCAGACTACCGCTACCAAGAATAAATTCTTATAAGAAACTACAAGTCTCGAATATTATCAAAGAGCTTCATAATGGCAGCTAATCTGAAAAGCTCAACGTAGGTGGCGCTTGTGTAGTTGGAGGTCACGTCAACTCTTCAAATCAATTTACTTGTAAGTAAATATTGCGTTTATTTGGCTGTGTGAATTTAATTTGAGAAAATAAAATGCCTCAATGTTGTGTTGTGCCTTTGTGCTCATCGAGAACATCAGGACACATGTTTCCCAAAGATATTCTGATGACAAAAAAGTGGATTTTAGTAATAAGAAGGGATAAATATGTGCCGACAATAAATGCACGTTTTTGTTATGTTAAATACTTATGTTTTTCTGAAATATTTAGTCGCAGCCATATTTACTAGGAATTTAACAGGGAAAAATCTGTAGTTGGATGTATGCCATAGTTATAACATATTAAAATGAAGTAAAGACTTCTGTTGTATGTTTGTATATTAAATTAATTTAATATACTAACATACAAAAGAAGTCACCATTGTTACGTTACATGACTGCATTAGCTCAAACCCAAATACAAATACTTCACTATAAAACTCAGATGAACATAAATATTTTTATTTTTGTCTGAGCTATAGAAATAAAAGGTTAAGAAGATGATTAATATAGTTTGTTTACCTTTCGATAAGGGCTTCCTTTTTTCCAGTAACTTTGGCATTCCTTCTCCTTAATTCGTTTTTATATTATTTTATATTTTTTTATTTATTAAATCGTAAACAAAAACACCATATACAAACTTCACGAACTGTCATAACGTTAACCATACATAAATAATATTATATGACGTTGACCCCCAACTACACTAGCGCCGCCAAGCGGGAGCGACGGCGTACATAGCTGCCATTGAAAATTAACGCAACTTGTGGTTAAAGATTTGATGGACTCACAACTGCCTAACAATATTAACTAAGTAATCATATTATTTCTAAGCCACAGGAAATACCACAATTTGTTACCCAGGGAATAACTTACTTAATAACTCAAATTCAGTCAAGTATCAACCAATTACTTATCTTCTAACTTTATACAAATTAGTCACATCCTGTGTAGCCCAGAGCATGTATCAGAAATAATATAATAGAGCATCAACAAAAAGGATATGTTAAGGGTTCCATGGGTCATAAAGGACAACTTATAGACAACCCAAGTTCTGCATGATTGGCTTATAAACATAATATATTAAGAATATATAAAGTTGATGACAATATTGTGTGCTGTCTAGCGATCAACCCTCTCTCACAGCCACTAAGTCTAGTAACTCTAGTTGTTAGAGAAGCTTAGAAGAGAACTTAGAAGTTGGAGAAGCTTAAGCATCTTTTACATATATATGAATAATTAGGAATTAATGGCTTCTATTCTACAAGCAAAGGACAATTAGATTCACTGATTTTGTTGATGTTTTAAAATTCTGAAGCCTAGACAATAAAATTAAATACGGCAAATGACAAGGCTAGAAGCCTTTGAAATGTTGCTTTATCACAGTCACAAATCAAACAGTATTAAACACCATAGAGTTAGAACTTATAACAACAATTGAGAAAAGAAAAACCTTGTACCTAGGCCACATAATGAGAAATGAGAAACATAACCTGTTACACATAATAATTGAAGGGAAAATAGAGGGCCAAAGAAGAGTAGGCAGAAGAGCCATATCATGACCTTGCAATATCAGAGCTTGGATGGGCATGAATGTTCAACAATTACTAAGAGTGGCACAGAATAGATAACATTTTGATGTCATGTTTGCAAACCTCCAGTAATGGAGTGCCCCAGAAGAAGAGTTTTGTTTCCTGATACATTCAAGCTGGCTTTTAACAAAATTGTTTAATTAATGTTTGAGATATTGTTTAGTATGCCTAAACCACATTTGTACAAAGTTGAAAGACAAGTAATTGGCAAATACTGGTTTGACTCTGATCAACAAAGGCTTTCATTCAAGATGGACACTGTTTAGGATACTTGTCACATAAATTTCCGGGAATAAGCACAGAAAAACGGAAATCCAGAATATTTGATGGCCTTCAAACACAACAGCTTATTGATCCACAATATACAGCATTAATGAACAAAGTTGAATTGTATACTTGGTGCTCATTTGTAGAAGAAAAAAATTTTTTTCTTGGTAATCATAAGGCAGATAATTAAGTACATAGAATTAGTAGAACATATGCTTTAAAATTTTAATATTCTGGGTTGTAACATAAGCATTAAAATTCACTACATCCTCAATCACTTCGATTTGTCGATTCACAGAAAACTTAAGTGACTTCAGTGAAGAACAAGGAGAAAGATTCCATCAGGATATTAAAACCATGGAAACTCTTTAACAAGGAAAATGACAAACACACCGCTATATGATGGCTGACTGTTGGAAACCGTTGATGAAGCCTTCAATGGGATTGTTCTGTTGTATCAAAGGAAATTCTTTGGTAACAAATGATGATGAGTAATAAATGTTGTATCTTTCATGTTATTGTGTTTTCCCCAAATTTTTTCCTAAATGTTCACACTTGAGATTATTTTTATTAAAACTGCATAATGTTATTTCAATATGTAATAAAAAACATCAAAATATTGATTCTACAGTATAAACTACAATAACCATCTTATGATTTTAAATATAAGTCCACCAATAAGAATATTACACGGATATAGAGTAGATACATGTAGCTAAAATACTATTAACCAACTTTTAATACAGAGTTGATATCTTAAGTTTAAAAAGACAAATATATCACTTTCACAAACAAGTTACAAATTATACAAAAG
Source organism: Diabrotica undecimpunctata (assembly GCF_040954645.1). Lineage (NCBI taxonomy): Eukaryota > Metazoa > Arthropoda > Insecta > Coleoptera > Chrysomelidae > Diabrotica > Diabrotica undecimpunctata. The sequence continues at coordinate 26,951,367 of NC_092803.1, forward strand.
TGATAATTTTAAGATAAATAAAAACAAACCAAAAACAAAAAGATTTCATAAATTGATGTGAAATAATAACTAATAACTACATGAGATATATAATGGACCAATAAAATACACCTTACCTATACCTTATTCTGAAATTAAAACAAACTGAATGCATAACCGAACAGCTAGAATAATTTTTGGTGTATAAAACAAAGGAGATTTTTTAGTTGTCTGTATTTTAAACATCCTCCACAGGTGTTTGACACTGGGAAGCTGTATCATGCATGGTTTCCTTTATCCACAGCTGATAAGCAGCATATGTAGTAAACCACATGAAACAGACAAAAGCTGAAATATAAAAGAATCAATCAACAAAACAAACACAAGAGTATGATGAAATCAAAATATTTTGAAGTTGTAAACATTAAATTAACAAGTTTGGTATAAATATGATTGATACTTATTGCCCGAATTAAGTATGACAAAAAACTAAAAAATAGTTTAAGTAAGTATAGGAAAACAGATGAGCAAACATGAGAAGTTATAAATCTCAGCAGAATAATAAGAAGCCTCAGAGAATTTTCAAGATTCAGATATTGCATATTATAAGAAAATCTCATTAATAAATGGCTATAAAATTATTATAGACTAAATTAGAATAATAATAGGTACACATTTCTTTCTCAAAATGTCCTATCATAATCCCAATTTACACATAAAATAAATTATTTAAGTTGAATGATATTAAATTAATGGTTAATTAGAATCAATTACAACGTTATAAATTAATATTTTTCAATTGTTTACATATTATGTATAATAAAATGGAATATTTTTGTCACAACAAAAATTTTTAAAATCAAAATAAACAGAAATCAACAGCCGGCAGCGATTTCTTTGCCCGCACCCCGCACCTGATCACCTGAAGCTGAAAGAAGTTTGTTGTTTGTTTTTGTTGTTGGTATTTCCAGAGAATAACCGAACACAGAGAAGCGACGCTCCTTTGAAGTTACGTGACCATGCCGCCAATGACAGCTAACAACCAGAAAATTAATAGTCAGTGGGCATACCACATAATATAAATTCTTAAGAGCGTAGGCGCAAAATTTCGGGCCAATGTTTTTTAAATGCATTAATTTTTTTCGAATCCTGAAGTATTTTTGAAAATTTTAAACGCAGAATGAAAGACTACATTATTACTGAGGGCCGAAAGTCCCTTAGAATAAACAAAAAGTTTTTTTGAATGAGATATTTGAAATTAAAAACCACACTAAATTTTCTCTTTTTATCACCCTTGTAACTTATTAAAATAAACATTATATAAGTTTTCGGGGACTTTCGGCCCTCAGTAATAATGTAGTCTTTCATTCTGCGTTTAAATTTTTCAAAAATAGTTATTAGTTTTTTCAGGATTCGAAAAAAATGAATACATTTAAGAAACATTGGCCCGAAATTTTGCGCCTACGCTCTTAAATCAAAATTCTCGTGTATAAAACCCTCTATATATTTTTATTTCCTAAAAATACTATATTCGTATTGTTGTCTTCGAGCGCGCTGACACCCGGCCACCATCTGTTAATTTTTTTGACCTGAGCCTTCGGAGACTTGCGTCTTTCAATAAAAGAAATAGCACTGACACCAAATTTAATGTTTTCATTTTTAACTATCCCTTGGCAGACCAAAGTTTATTTTTATAGCTCGGACAGACACGTCGGCGTCGGCTTACTGTTCGAAAGTCAAACCAATACTATTATGTAATAACTAATAATAATTACAAAGCAATAGTCTTCTTCTTAGAGTGCCATATACCTACGGAACGTCGGCGACTACCATGCTTATAATATTGTTATACTGATCTCGCTCTTGCGCTACGTGTAGCAATTGGTCCGCTGTCAAACCTGTCCACTGCCGAAAATTCCTCAACCAAGAGAGTTTCTTCCGTCCTATCCATTTCTTTCCTTCGATTTTACCGTTGAGAATTAGCCGAAGGAACTCATATCTTGGTCCTCTGATTATATGTCCAAGATATTCTAGTTTACGCCTCTTAAAAAGCAATAGTAATTACCTGTTATTATTCTTAGGAAATCTAAATAAACTTATTCCTTTTCCTGTCACAGATGAACATCCGCGAATCGCACAAATATATCCAGACATTTTAAATATAAATTAAACTTTTAACTATAAACTATAACTATAAACTTATATATTTAACTATAACTATAAACTATAATTATAAACTTTTAACTATAAATAAATTATATAAATGGTCAAATGCACTTGTGTCGAGTATTTACTATAGACGCCTACGGACTATCGAAAACAACCAGAATTAAAGAATAAGCACGTGTTTTTGGCAGTTAAACAACCAGAATCGGGCATGCGTATACAAAAATGGTACACGCTTTTGGACCGTTGTGTCGCTTCTTTGTGTGTTCGGTTATTCTCTGGTATTTCTCTGGTTTGTTCAATGACAGACAGTTGTTGAGAGAGTGGGAGTAGCTACTAATATCAACATTCAATTTTCTAATGTATGCAACTAGTAATACATTGCGAAAGAGTGTGACTATCATGGTGAACGATTCCCAGAACCGGCGAAAACAGATATTTTTAAAATATCTAGCAGAAAACCCTACTATAATCCCAAAACCGCGCCAATGATATATCGAACAGAAATCAAATGGAACCACTAAGAACGAAATTAACTTCATTCTAAACAACAAAATTGCTACAATAAACGATGTCCATGTAATTAACAAATTTCAAACAGGCAGTGACCATAGACTAATCAGAGCAAGAATTATCCTAGATCTAAAACTAGAAAGAATAAAATTATTCACAAAACCAACAGTAAATGGTATAAGTATTAACAATATATAAGAAAACTCAAATCACTACCAAAAACATGACCAAATCGACAGCTCTTAATTAATGGAAACCATCCTTGATAGTGCCAAAGAAATCGGAGGCCCGCTGCAAAAAAATTAACATAAAAAACTGTAAAAGAATGCCAAAATAATGCTAAAACAAATAAGGGAAATAAAAGTAAGTAGTAACATACAGAGAATACAATACACAGAACTTTGTAAGACAATAAGGAAGACATATTAAGCAAGACATAAGAAAATACAATGAAAGACTGGTAGGAAATGCAATCGAAAATAGGAAAAACTATAGAGAATTAATTATTAGCAAAAAGCAAGTCGTGGCTCTAACAAACGGAAACACCAGAAATAAAGACTTAAGACCACTTAAAGAAGCAATCAGTAACCAATAAGAAGAATTGTCAATTAGAAAAATGAAAAGAATTAAATGCCATAACATTTGCGTAACGTTGGAAAAAAACACTGGAAAATCTTAGCAGGAATAATTACGAACTGTCTAAGAAAGATCAAGATGAATACCACACCACTGGAATACAGCAAACATAATTCTCATTCATAAGGGAGGTAGCAAAGAGGATATCAAAATCTACATACCTTGAAGTCTACTACCAGTCATATACAAGATATTCACAAATATCATCAACAGCAGATTAATAAATGCATTAGATGCTGCATAGCGAAGAGAGCAAACTGGCTTCAGAAGGGGATTCAGTATCCTGGATCCAGTGGCGGATCTAGACATTTGCCTTGAGAGGGGAATTTCCAACTAGGGGGAGGAACTTCCAATAAAACCCCAACCAAAATAAAAGACATACAAAAATGATTACGAAGACATGGACTACGTGTTTAGAAAACTAAAAAAAGAATATGAAAAATGGGGTCTCAATATGAATATGTCAACGACAGAGTATTTTAAAATAGGAGATAATGAAGAAGACCCAGAGTTAGAAATTAGAAACACAAAAATATGCAATGAATATAAATATCTCGGATCTATAATATCTAAAGAAGGCACTACCAAAAGAGACATCGAAAACAGAAAGCAGCAGGGAAAAAAAAGCGGTAAAAATTATAAACTCCTCTACTATGGTCTAAAGATATTAGACAAGAAACGAAATTGACAATCTATCGAACCTTGGTAGAGCCTATTATGACTTATGGGGCAGAAGTTTGGCAGATCACGAAAAAAGATAGAAAAATAATAGAAGTAGTAGAAATAGATTTTCTAAGGAGAGCGTGTGGTGTATCCAAAAAAGATCATATCAGGAATGAAGATATTAGAAGGAGGACAAATACTGTATATTCCAGTGTAGACAAAATTTAAACGAATATATATATATATATATATATATATATATATATATATATATATATATATATATATATATATATATATATATATATATATATATAAAGGAGTAAACCACACTACACAAAAACATCAATAATAGGTTTTCTTTAATTTTGAACCTTCTTAGCATAGAGAATTTAACAAATATATACAGACAAGCAAAAGTTAAAAAAGGTAAAAATTTATGAAAATACTTCAGAATTTCCCCCAAACGGAGGCCCGATAAGGACACGCAATATAACTAAAACCTCTTCACTGCAACACTAAGATTTGCAGACGACATCGTTCTGATCGCTAATAATCCTGCAGAACTATAAGAACTTATAAGCGACCTACATGCAGCTAGCAATGAAGTTGGCCTAAAAATGAACTTGAAAAAAAATGTAAAATGAGGTAGTGGATGTCCAAGATGTAATAAGTAACAACACTGCACTTGAGACAGTAGACGAGTATGTATACCTGGGACAATTAATACATAAATCTGGCTCTTTACTCCCAGAAATCAACAGAAGAATGAAACTGACTTATGTATCTTTTGGTAAAAAGGCAATTAGGTAGGGTAGACCGGGGTCGAAAGTAACAGGGGGCGAAAGTAACAACTCAAATATCTGAAGCCACGAAAACAATTACAGCGCTTGCGCTAGTTTTGTAAACTGACAAAACTGCTGACTATAGTTCGTCCCAAACCCTTCTTTCACTGCGTCATAGTTGATCGAATTCTCTCTAACACATTAAGCTAGAAGTGACAGATAAAAACGTGAGTCTGTGATTATTATACATAGAACTTAGAAAATTATTTATCGTAAGCTAATTCTACTTACGGATGTATAATTGGTTGGAGTTTAGAATACGCTAAATAGATATCCAATCAATGATGCGCATAAATATAATTTGATGCAGATTGTCTCGATCGTGACAGTACTTTCACAATGTCAACTGATAAAATGATAATTGTCATTCCAGGTTAGTATTTTCAGACATTTTACAGTGAAAATTTAATTTTGTATTTATTTATTGTATAATAAAAATATTTTAAATATGCCGAGATATATCGAGAAAGAACAAAGACTAATATTAAAATCATTAAATTATTTTCAATTAGAAAAAGACAGATTACGATCCTGCAACTGTCAAATTTAACTAAAATGTCATGTAATAATTCTCGACATTCTTAAAATCCTATATGACGTCAAAATTAGTGACGCACTGAAAGAAGGAATTGGGACAGACTCATCGAGCAAAAAGACAAAAGAGGGAATCTAATCGTTATGAAAAGGCGACCAAAAAAGTGGCCTCTGATGGCGGACATATCCGGAAATGCGAATGCGCCAAATTTAAATTTTCCGACACTTATTAACAGTAGCTATAAAATAGTTTTCAGAATGTGTCTTAGACGAGAAAATTTTAATTAAATATTAACGATAACAGTCTAAAATGTGAAGCAATTGTTAAAAAACTTCAATATAAATAAGATTTCATGTGACAGTTGGGACAAATAATAACATAACCCAACTAAATTTGATTTCTTAAACAAGGAAAGACTCTCTTTCCTTGTTTAATTTGGCCTCTCAAGATGGCACTTCCTGTCTAACAATATTTTTGCCCCCACTACCTTTACATTCCCTCTTTTGTCTTTTTGCTCGATGGACAGACTGTACCATATATTCGTACGTGAGACTGCAATTGTTTTTAGTGCTCCTTAGTAATAATTTTCGAGTGATATCTAAGTGAAATATAAGCTTTATTATTTCAGGTACCTATGTACTTTATCTTGCATATATAATTAGTTTAGATATTTGAAGATAATATAAACACAAGTAACTGTCTACATTTACCGTTGTTCATTGTCAAAAATTAAAAAGTTTTTAAAAAGTAAGGTCGGGACCGAACGTAACATACTGTCGAGGGGGCGATTGTAACGTTACAACCGACCCCGCTAACGATTATAAGCATTCTGGTTTTTTAATATATTATTTTTTTTTATTTCCAGAATGCCTCGTACAAAAATTAGAAGAACTAATAGAGGTTCCAAAGATAATGCAACTTATGAAGCTGCACACGCCGAAATAAAAAATGGTGTATCCATTCGTGCAGCAGCAAAGAAGTACGATTTGTGTCATGTTTCTTTAAGATGATTTAAAATTAAAAAGGAAGCACCAGGTGAGGGTTTAAATAATTCTGTTTCCAATGGTTATAGAGCTTGGAACAAAGTTTTTACCGAAGACCAAGAAAAAATTATGGCAAATTATATTGTAAGAGCGGCAAACATATATTATGGTTTTTGTCCGAAAGAAATCAGAAAGTTTGCATATGAATTAGCCAATAAATATAAGTTAGTAATGCCACCACAGTGGGAGCAAAACCAGATGGCTACATTGATTTCATTGACGAAAGCTTAGACTATTAATTAAAAAGCACATCTAACGAAGCACCCGAGTTTTATTTTGCTTCCTCAGGGGTAAAAGGGTATCTCCCAGCATTATCTCCTTTTCACTATATATATGTATATGTATATATATATATATATATATATATATATATATATATATATATATACATATATATATATATATATATATATATATATATATATATATATATATATATATATATATATATATATATGTATAAACAGGGTAATTACCAACGCACCATATTATGTCAGCTGTTTAACGATCCATACTGATCTCAACATTACCTAAATGCAGCTTGCAGCTACCAAACATGAAGACAGAACAAGAAATGCTAATAAAGAATTAATTGAAAGGCTCGTCAATTATGGACCATAACAACAACACAGTAGTAGGTACCTACTACTGAAATAAACTTATTAAAATGAGTCACTTAACTGAATGTTCTCAATTACAAATTTAAGAACACACGTAAATTATAATTTAGTTGATTATAATGTAAAAATTATAAAATATGGTAAATGAATTCTATATATTATTGATTGCGTTTATTTGTTTTTGGTACACTTACCAAAGACGGCAAATATGATGAGATAGGTAAAGTCATGGCTAGTATGACTTTCTATATGCATTGTAGCTGCAAATAGACTTATGAATATTAGTAAGGCATACAGGAATGCATATTTTTGGTCTTTCTAAAAGCAGAAAACAAATTTAATCGGCTGAATATAATAATCTTGTTTTGTAGTTTAACTACACTCTCTATATAAATTAATTCACTTACTTTCAGAACCGCTACTAGTAGTAAAACACTAAGTATAAGATTAGAGGCTGCAAACAACATGGACAACTTGAAGAATCCGGCTTGAACTTCTTCGTCATCGGAATGTTTTAACTTAAGACTACAGATTATTACACCAGTTACTCCAAAGATCTACAATGTAACAATTATTATTATAAATTATATAGTTAAATTAAAAAAGCAATACCATCGTATTGGTAGGTATATAAAATATTTGAACACGTTGTATATTTTGCTGTGCATGAGTCATTGACAAAATATTACTCGTAGATCAAAATATTTTGAATATTGATATAGGTTTATTAAATAAAATATGATTTTGAGTAATAAAATACTTACAAAATTGAAAAACATTACAACAAACCAAAACAGTCGCATTCTCCTACTTTTCTCCATATTCGCCACAATATTCAACGAAAAATTATAGAAAATCCGTACAGTTTCTATTCGTGGTCACCGCATTTTCCGTAAAAGGGCCTTTGGGAATGGTAAATTTTGTCTGGGATTGGTGAATGCGCCGGATTTGAATCAGACGAGAACGAAAGGTCGCTGGACGTCTTGGCGCCATCCCGCAGGATCTATCGCTTCGTGCGCTATGTATCAGGATGCTGTTATGTTAGTTTGTCCTAATTCCAACAGTTTATCCTTAATATATACTGACAGTTTTATGGGAATGTATTAGATGAGTGGCAATTGGGTTTAAGCAACATAAAGTGCATATATACTCTTCGGCAAGAAATATATAATATATATATATATATATATATATATATATATATATATATATATATAATTATATATATATATATATATATATATATATATATATAATTATATATATATATATATATATATATATATATATATATATATATATATATATATATATATATACCGTAGAACGGGGTGGTGACTTTGTTCATTTTTTCTGTATTTTCTAGCGTAACTTTTGAATGGGTCATCCCAAAAATGTGGAAAAGTCACCATTGGGATGCATTTTATGTTTAATTAATTTAAAATTTAAATTGATAGTATATATGTTTTCAAATTGAGGATTTTCTCAAAAAAAAAAATAAAAAAGTGTATATCAAAGTCACCCATTGATGTGGGGTCACTTTCACACCCCATTTTGAAATATCTTAGCCGATGCATAAAAGCTGTAGTAATATCAATATCAACCCATTTTTAAATCGATCAAGCCAATTTTTAGATATTTCACTTTTAATTTGGAGGGTCAGTTTGATAGCTGCTATAGACACAAATTAGTATATAATAAATGATTCTAGAAGTAGCTAATACTTTATTGAGGTAAAAAACATTTTAGCAAATTAGTAAAACAATATAAAATACTAAAAAAAAGTCAAAAGAATATATTATGAAAGGCAAACAAAATAAGTTATTTTTCTTTAACATCAACTCTGCCAGGAAATATGCATTTCGGTGCTGTTTCATTTGTTTCAACCGATGAGGTCTTCAGAATTGCTAAGATATCAGCGAAAGGAGCATTTAAAACGTCGGTCTCCACAACTTTAAAATGTTTATGGGTTTCATCCATTGATTTAAGTCCAATGAGTTCGTATTCGTCAAAAGGTAATTTCTCTTGTATCCTTCCGGCATACATTTATACAACATTCAATTCAGCAAGATATGGTCTTGTATTCATCTCATCTTCATAAGATTGGTTCTCCACAGAATCTTCATTTTCGTTTTCACTGGTATAGCTGTTTAATTCGCTATCGGAGGAGCTGTCATCCGCCGTGACATGTCGACTTACACTTTTACCGGGTTGGATATTAAGTTTTTTTTTACTTCGACGTTTAGTAACTTCTATCTCGGACTTCTTATTCATCAAATAGTCTGTGAGGCTGTGGTTAATAAGAGGTTCTAGATACATCATGGTTGATTGGTGCAATTTAATCAAGACTTTATTTGGATCGAAAGGAACCATGCCACAAGCCTCGAACACAATCTTCAAAACTCTCTTAATTGCACTTTCTTCACAGTCTCCACGTTTGTTCTCAGTTTTTGCAATTGTCGGATCCATTAATTCCAAGCATTTTTTTAATAACGACGTAAATTTATCTTTAGGTACACCAGTAATTTTTGGGTGTCGCAATTTAAATTCCATCAAAATCTTTCGCCAAGAAACTTTCATGGGTTCAAAAAAGGGTACATCCAAAGGCTGGCATATGTGTATTGAATTACTGGAAAGGCACGCAAATTCAATACTGTGCAATTCACACAGTTGTAATACATGGTCTAAAAAGTGAGACGCCAAGTTGTCACCTAACTTTTTTACCTTCCAGCCGTCTTGCGTGTTGTAATAATATGGTCTCAAACCAGTCTGCAAAACAAGTTACCTCCATCCACCAATTTTTTGTTCGGTTATATCTAGCTCCTCTTGCGCAACATTCACTACTACAACAAGGAGAGCCCTGTGGACCCCCTAATGTCCACGCATCCCACATATGTTCGCTGCCATATATTATATAAGGAGTGAGTAGTGTGCCATCAGCAGCACCGCACATCATTATTGATGTGGCGGCTTTACTATTATTAGTGATTTGCTCTGGGTATTTGGTCCCTCTTCTATATAGCAATCTTCTTTTCCCCGGATCATCACTAACGTTGGTTTTATCGTAATTCAAAACGTGCGATGGAGGGCAATTTGAGAGAGTTGTTCTTAAATTATTGAAATATGATTCTATCGTTTCTTTTGTGACACCTGCCCGAGCTCTAGTAATATTAAATGCAAGTCGTTCAGAGATTTGCTGACTATGCCTCTCTAAAAAAAGGGTTACCCAGTCGTTACCAGAACTTACCCCGTTTTTAAATTTAGAAATAATTCTTCCAGTTCTCTCTAAATAACTCTTAGTGAAAAGTTGTACATCTAACGTCGATAATGGAAATCCCCAATCGGCACATTTGACAATGCAGGACACGATTGAATTTTCCTTCAGCGCCGACAACGCAGTTTGGCCCCCTGGTTTCTTCTCATGCTTCCCTTTATATTTATTATATAAAGTACCATACGGAATTTTGAATCTTTCTGAAGTGGCCTTAACAGACAAGTTTCCGTTTACTATTTGAAGCAGAGCATGTTCAAGAGTTTCGTCAGAGAAGTTCTTGTAGCTTCTTGATCCGAACTTTCGTTTATAAACTTGCGGCATTTTGGCTTTTCATATAGATAATGATGAAAAACTGAAATTAATTAACGGTTTGAAGTTTCATTTAGAAAACTATAAAAAGAAACAAAATATCAAAGTCACACCGAAAAATGTATCAAAGTGACCCCGGAGAAAAAATCATATAATTTCATGAAGTAGTCACGGAAATAACTTAGGTTAAATATTTTAAAATATTGACAGTTAAACATAAATTAAGGTAACATACACAAAATTACCTGAAATTGTATGGTGAGAGCTGTATTTATAAGAGTGTACTTTTGAAGTTCAGACAACCACCATAACGGATGAGACATTTGGGTTACGTACTCTCTTGAAACAAAATTATTCATGTTCTATCAAAGTCACCTCATAGAATCAAAGTCACCTCATTCTATGGTAAATTTATTGCACTTCTATTTCCCCAAAAAAATCTTTATTTTCGAAAATAAGCTTACAATACTAACAAACTAAAAATATTAAAATTAACAGTGATTAATGAAATAAGATCAATAAATAATAATAACCGTTTTCTGTTTCTTTAATACCTTCGGTTGTTGGCTTTTGCTGATTTGTTATAGTCGAGGCGCTTCGATCACATTTCTCCTACCTGTTTTCGTTTAGACTCACTCTCGAAGTCTTAATTACTTCGGGTGTTAGATCTGGATCCGGTCAGGATGCAGTTTATCTTCAAAGAGAAATTTGGAAATTCTTCTTTTCCTAATTAGGACAATTTTTAGGAAAGCTAAAATAAGTAAGAATATGACAACAGAAGTGGTGCTGAGTCCTATCGACAGCTGTGGTAGTACATCTATTGCTTCTAAAGGCTGGATTTGACCATGTACCTATATCTGAGATTTTTAATTTCTCAATTTTCGTCTTGTGGTCGGATATTAGTTTTATTGAAACAATCTTTGGGATTGGAATGTCTTGGGACGTCGTTTTGTTGATTGAAATGGATATATTTATTTGTGATCGGATAGATCTTAAAGGTTGTGTAAGGATTTTCATGTAATATAAAAATTTTGATTATTATGAGCATTGTATTTGGAGTAACACAAACTAGAGTTTTAGATTATTGATTAAGTTCGTTATTATTAAGTATGGAATTTCTATGATACATTTTAAGCAGATTTTCCATTAGATCGTCTAATTCATTTAGTGAACTATTTAATTCAGATAAAGGAGACTGGCCTATAGAGAGTGAACGTGTATATATCGCTCTGTAAATTAGTGTCGATTTTTGCAATTTGCTACCGTAATACCAGTTTTATTAGTATTTAATTACTATAAATAGTGATAAAAACAATTGTGTACAGATTGGTGACATTTTCTTCATTGATGCATGCAACGTGTTTCAAGCAACAAGCAAGTATTGCAATTTTATAAAGAACTGTCTATTTCTTTATTAATGCCAAAATCAATTGCTTTTGGCAAACCAATATAGGCAAACCATTTTACAATATGAGTTTGTTATTTTCGGACATTCCAGGAGAAATATAAATATTAATCTTGATCACTCAATTGCTTTTGACTAGAAAATCAATAAAATTATGAATAATACATCTATAGTCAATACCACAGCAGCAATGCCTACATCCAGTAACACCGAATCTTCAACACCCACATCTTACTTTGCTGCTATGAGATCTAGACCCATGCCCCATGCCTTCCTTTCATAAAAAGGAGCAAGCAATTATTTATCACTCAGAAGAAAACTTAAAACTATTCCAAAATCATATAGACATAAGTCTATGTGATTTCAAAATATATCCTTCTCTAACATGGAATGTTTTAGATGATCTATATGATAGTAACCATTTTCCCATCCTCATAACAAACAATGAAGAAAAATCACCAAGAACAGTAATAAAGTGGAATATTTCTAATGCTGACTGGGCAATTTTTAGAACTGAAGTAGACCGGCAAATGGAACAAATTTTCTTCTCTGGAAATATAGATAATGATGTAGATAATTTTAACAAATGCATTATATCCATTGCTGACTTTACGTAGGAAAAAGTATAACAACTTCTACAAGAAAATTAACACCTTGGTGGAATGAACGTTATGCAACTGCTGTAAAAGAATACAAAACTGATCTTTACAAGTACCGCCGAAACAAAAGTGACGAAAACTTGATTTGTTTTAAAAAAACTTAGAGCCAATGCGAGGTATATCTTAAAAGACAGTAAGAAATACTCATGGAAAAACTACATTTCCACTTTAACTCGTAATACTGTCCCTTCTCAAGTTTGGAAGAAAACGTCTTCTGCCTTCAGTCGAATGACACGTAGCATCTTATTACCTCAAATTACATTAAATGGTACTCCGTTTACAGTAGCTAATGAACACAAGTTACTAGGTTTAATTTTTGATAGTCGACCAACATGGAAACCACAGATTACAAACGTCAAAGCTAATTGCTTAACTAGATTAATTCTACTAAAATCTCTAACAAACCATCACAGGGAAGCTGATGAAGATCTCCTAATTAACGTATACAGATCTCCCATTCGCTCTAGACTGGATTATAGATGCTTTGTATACATGTCAGCATCAACGACTTATTTAACCCGCCGTTACACGCGTCTTCTATTGTGACGTGGTTGCACGCGTATGAGCGTCGCCCTCACCTACATCAATTCGACTTATTTCGAGGAAGAATGAATTTAAACATATATAAAACTAAAATGGGTTATACTCACATATCATAAAAAGTCTGATAAACCATTTTTTTTTATTAATTTAACAAAACAAAAGTCATAAAATAATATAGATCAAAAGTATAAAAATGTCAAATACATGAAACAAAAATAATATGATCATCTGGAAAATATAAACTCCAACACTCAGATGGAATTTTCTTTTCTTTTGCGGAACCTTTTACTCCACGTTTTTTGGTAAGGATATTCCTAACTAGAGTTTTAGAATAACGATTTTTGTGGTGGACATTCCAAACGGTTTGATTATCTTTACCTAAAATTAAACAACTTTATTGTAACAAGTCTATAATCAAGTATTTGAATAAGCTTCATACCTAAATACGTAGGACTGTGTGATACACTAACGGGGAGGCAAGGAATATAGTCCCTTTCGCTGACTTTTTTGCAAACTTTCGCTGTTTTATTCATTTTCAATTTCAGCAAGCCACCGAAGTAGTTGACGTTCTTTACGTGAATCCATTTTACTAAAAATGCAAATTAAAATTAACAAAGGGTTCCTAACAAGAGCGCCCATATAGAAATTTGTAGGGGGGGGGGGGGGGCAGAAGTGTATATTTGTAAAAATGTTTGTCTATATATGTAGGTATAATACGTATAAATATATAATATAATTTGTTATAATTGTATAATATAATTGTTCTTTCCCGAAAAGCTAGGGGGGCCACGGCCCCCACTTGCCCATGGGTATGGGCGCCTATGGTTCCTAACCAAACCTAAACAATAATATTTTAATTAGACTTACCCAAATATTAAACAAAAACCTAAAAGTTTCTTTGAGATAACACAAATGTGATTTCACCGTGATTGCACGCACAGTGAGGAATACTCTCACCTGAAGAGGGATGTCACTTCTTTCAAAGTATCAGAGCACACTGACCGCTTGAAATATAGTTGGTTTGCTATATTTACGCGGGTTTCGGATTAAAAATTTTATTGTAAGTACACAGTTTTAATTACCTGCTCTTTGGGGAAATATCAACTGGCAAATGAAATGAAAAATAATCCATAAATTTTTTTAATTAAATAATAATGGAAAATCTTTTATATAATTGACAGTATAATAAGGAGAATTGCTTCATTAATGGAGTCTAATGTGGCTAATATAAACCTAATAATAATTTTATATTACACTTCACACAGAAAATATGGTCTATGTATATTTGTTCCATGGAGAGAATTTCTAATGAAAAATAAAAAAATTTAACTTGCCAACAAAAACAAAAATCAGTCATTATCATCAAAAATATCATAATCGTCATCATCATCACTGTCATCACCATTAATTGTTATTATGATTGGACTTATTTCGTTTATTTTATTTTCACGAGTCCACCAATCTTCTATTAGTTTCTCGCTGTCAGAGACACTCAGTAGATTATTTTTTATAATTTATGGCTTAAGTCGAGTATTATTGCTTATTGCACTCAAAAGATGTTTATTTTAAATATTAGGGCGACGTAGTTTTTATGTTTATGTCTCGCGTCGAGAATGTGTAATTAAATTTAACGACTTCCCGCTTTGATTATGTTTTTATTTCGGAGAAGCCGTGGCATGTTGATATTAATTTAAAAGATTGTAAAATCAGTACCTTTTTGAACTTACCACCGATATATTCTCTAGAATTATTTCATTTTAAAACCGCCTGTAATTTTTGAATAGAAGTTATTGTTGATAATTTTGGACTTTTATTCCATCGAACGATATTGATGTAGAACGGGTAGATCTACATTGATACAACCAACATTTGGCGACCGTGACAGGACGGGCAGTTTACGGGAATAATCGTTTTTGAGTATACCGGGTGTGCCGAAAGTGTAGTGATCTAACCGGACACACTTGACCGCACGTTTAATTTGTTGTTGTTCCGATAAACGTGTCTAGTTTGTTCAAGTGTGCATTGTGAATCATGGATCAAAACAAAAAGCACCGTAAAGTACTCCGTACCACCTTTACTAAATCGGCGAAAGAGTTGGAAGAGCTGTTGTCGGCGCCGGAAGGAAAGGTACGTTTAATCGTGGTGACCTTAGAAATTTTGAAACAAAAATATGAGGATCTAAGGAAAGTTGACAGCGATATATACCAGTGTCTGTTGGAAAGTGATGAAAGTGAAGCAGACTTGTTGGCAGAGATAGATGGCAGCGAAGTTTATCTAAGGAAATTTACCGACCTGAACACACAGGCTGAGGATTTTCTACAGAAGCCGCGGGACGAGCCAGGTGAAGAGGTAGACTCCATGGCATCGGAAAGTAGTGTAGGCAGCAGATCAGGTAGGCGTAAATTTAAATTACCTACTCTAGAACTTAAGAAGTTTGATGGAAATATTAGAAACTGGTTGCCCTTCTGGTCCCAGTTTCAAAAGATACATAATGATCCGGATATAGATTTAAATGATAAAGTGGAATATCTGGTCCAATGTACGTTAATGGGTAGTCGGGCAAGACAGTTAGTTGATAGTTTTCCAGCCACTGGGGACAATTATGGTAAAATGGTAGACTGTCTTCTTTCGCGATTCGGGCGGGATGATTTGCAAATAGAGGTATACGTGCGGGAGTTGCTAAAATTAGTAATTAATAACACCTCGTCTGGCAATAAAAGGGATCTATCTTTGTTGTACGACAATCTCGAAACTCAATTACGGGCGTTAGAGACACTTGGGATAAAATCAGATAATTACGCGGCGATGCTGTTTCCGTTAGTAGAATCGTGTTTACCATCGGAACTATTGAGAGTTTGGCAACGTATTCCCGAGGGACCCGAGGTCGCTGGATCACAAGCTTTTATAAATACGGTGGGCGTTTCTACTATAGAAAATCGACTTAACAATCTCATGCACTTTTTGAAAAGGGAAGTCAATAATGAACAGCACATTTCTTTAGTGGTGGAAGGCTTTGATCTACCTAGTGCAGCAAATAGAGATGTTAAACGGCCTAGTCAGAAATCGCGGATACCACAAGAAAACTTTTCTACGGCAATGGGTCTAATAAATTCAGAAGTGACAACGAAGTGCCTTTTTTGCCAAAATTCGCACGACAGTACTGGCTGCTTTAAGGCTCAGAAGTTGACCTACGAGCAAAAAAGAAATATTTTGGCACAAAAGGGTGCATGCTTTCGATGCTTAAAAATTGGCCATCAAGCTCGAAAATGTCGAGGTCATTTAAGTTGCTTAGTTTGTAGTAGATCACATGTTTCTCTAATGTGTCCGACACTTTCAGTTAATAGAACAAAGGCAAATAATTTGGAGCAAAAACAACAAGATGATACGGTAGCGAAAGTCGATCAGGCACTTGCGAATAGTTCTAATACGAACACACAGGTTTTTTTGCAGACGCTGCGCGTAAAAATGACTCATTTAGGTAAATCGAGACATGTGCGAGCATTGATTGATACTGGATCGCAGAAATCATATATTTTGAAGGCGACAGCTAAATTTTTGGGATATCAGTCAAAAGGAAAAATTAGTCTCGTTCATGGGTTATTCGGAGGAAGTAATTTGATGCAAAATCATGATTGCTATGACGTGGAATTAAATCACGATACTTATAGTTGTACCTTTGAAGCACTGGATCAAGCTGTTATTTGCAATAGTGTATCTTCCATATTCGATGGGCCCTGGACGGAAGAGCTTCGTAAATTAAATATTGAAATATCTGACTCATATGATTCTACTCCAATTGAACTTTTGATAGGATCAGATATCGCGGGCAAACTTTACACTGGAAGAAGACATATTTTGAATTGTAACTTGGTAGCGATAGAGACCCTATTAGGCTGGACTCTAATGGGAAAGATACCAGTTGAAACGCATAGTAACTTATCTATGATCTCGCTCTCTCTTTTTGTCAATAATGCCCCTATTACGAATCTTTGGGAGCTCGACGTACTAGGCATAAATGATCCAATGGAAAGGAAGACTCGCGATGAAACCGCATTAGCAGCAAAGAAACTTTTTCTGGAAACCATTTCTGTTGACACCGATGGACGATATGAAGTTAGGCTCCCATGGTTGGAGGGACATCCAGCGCTGCCTAGTAACTATCACTTGGCAAAAAGTAGATTAGATAACACGGTGAAGAAGATTACTAAGGATGGTTATTTTGAGGCATATGACCAAGTATTTCAAGAGTGGTTAAATGACAATATTATTGAGGAGGTAGTGGAGGAGCAAAGGAACCAGGAAGCCCATTACCTACCACACCGGCCAGTGATTAAACCAAGTAGCATTACTACGAAAATACGACCAGTTTTCGATGCATCAGCCAGAGAAAAGGATAGCCCTTCTTTGAACCAGTGTCTAGAAAAGGGGGTGAATTTAATTGAGCTAATTCCCGCTATCTTGTTGAGGTTCAGACAGCAGAAATTTGGAGTAACTTCAGACATTAGCAAAGCTTTTCTACAGATCAGTGTACATCCGAAAGACAGAGATTTCCTTCGATTTCTATGGTATGATAAGGAAAACAACCTTAAAGTGTTTCGTCATCGACGGGTAGTGTTTGGAATCAACAGTAGCCCGTTCTTGTTGGGAGCTTCATTAGAATATCATCTGTCAAAACTTGCGGATAAGTATGACTCGAAAGCTTCTTTTACTACAGACACTGTTAAGAAACTGTCAAACAGTTTTTACGTGGACAACTGTGTTACTAGTGTTGCTAGTGAAATAGAATTGAAAACCTTTATCAAAGAGGCAAATATGATAATGGCTAAAGGAAAATTCGACTTAAGAGGGTGGGAGTTTACTCACCAAGTTCAAAATGATTCCTTTAACATTTTTACGGTGGTTCTGGGAATTAAGTGGAACAAGCTGGATGACACTTTATCTATAAACCAAGACGACGAAGATATCGAACAGATTTTAAGTAAATCGGTAACCAAAAGATTGATGCTATCCCAAGCACAACGAATATTTGACCCCATAGGTTACAGTTGCCCAGTCACCCTACTACCAAAGCTGTGGTTACAGAAAACATGGGAGAAGCAACTGGGATGGGACACGCCGGTTGACGAGGAACTGGAAACTCTTTTCCGTAGCTGGATAAAACAGCTTTCTTATCTAAATGCGATAAAGATACCTAGGTGGATAAACGCTGGTACTGAGGAAGCAGAACACTGGACGTTTCATACATTTTGCGATGCCAGCAAGGAAGCCTTTTCCGCTGTGGTATTTTTGAGAGGAATTAGGGACGGGCGTGTATTCGTACATCTCTTAGCGGCTAAATCAAGGGTAGCCCCAATAAAAAGGCTGTCAATACCTCGTCTGGAGTTAATGGCTGCGGTGATTGGTGTTAGGCTATATACTACTGTCAAGGAAAGCCTCAACATTGAAATGGAATCTTTTTTCTGGAGTGACTCGACCACCGTACTGTCATGGATAAGGAGACCCGAGGAATGGTCCACATTTGTCTGGAATCGTGTGTCAGAGATACGGAAATTATCTCATGGTGAAAACTGGCACCACGTTCCTGGTAGACTGAATCCTGCTGACCTTCCATCGCGGGGTTGTTCAGCCAAGCAGTTACTCGAATCAAGATGGTGGGAGGGGCCACAATGGCTTTATGAGGACCTGGCGATTGATCCTCAAGTAGATCTGGATTACAATGAAGATGAGATCAATCAAGAGAGGAAGGTCAAATTGGTTGCCACATTAATTAATGATGAGCATTCGAAGATGTCATTAGATGATTGGCATTTTGGTTACTTTTCCCAATATCTGAAGACTCTCCGTATGTGTGCATGGATATTCCGATTTCTTCATAACTCAAGAAATAAAGATCGACTCAGAGGTCACTTATGCTCCGAGGAAATTGACCGAGCCGAAATTTTTGTTCTTCGTATAGTGCAAAAGGAGTCCTTCTGCGATAAGAACGATAAACGACTATGTGGCATGGACGTTTACAAAGATGATGATGACTTAATTCGACTAAAGTCACGGATCAGTAACAGAAGCGACTGTAAAAGCTTTCTATTTCCCATAGTTTTGCCTGCCAAACATTTTTTGGTCAATCAGCTTATATTCAGAGAACACTTAAAATCATGTCATAGTGGGACACAGGGACTTATGAGCAGATTACGTCAAAATTATTGGATTCTAGGAGGACGTCGGACTATAAAATCTGCAATTTCCAATTGTGTCGTGTGCAAGAGACAAAATGCCAAACCTTTTATCGTGAGTGCACCTCCATTACCAGTTGATCGTGTTCGAGATGCCAACGCGTTTGAAATAACAGGGGTTGATTTCGCAGGCCCTCTATATCTGAGGACTGGGGAAAAGGTGTGGGTATGCCTCTTCACATGTGCCGTGTATCGTGCCGTACACCTTGAACTTTGTACTGCATTATCGGTTGTTAGTTTTATGCAGGCTTTACGACGCTTTATTGCCAGACGGGGTCGTCCAAAGACTATTTATAGTGATAATGGGACCAATTTTGTTGGTACTGAAAATGCCTTTCTTCGAGTGGACTTTGAGAAAATCGCCGAGAGCAGTAGTGTCGAACGTATTCAATGGCGATTTAACCCTCCTACGGCCGCGTGGTGGGGAGGATTTTGGGAAAGACTTGTGGGGGTTTTGAAGCAGTTATTGCGCAAAGTGTTAGGACAGGCCTCGCTAGACTACGAAAGTTTAATGACGGTAATTTGCGATTGCGAAGCCATCATCAATTCAAGGCCACTTACCTCTTCTAATGACCCAAACGACTTGATACCTTTAACACCCATGATGTTTCTTAGAGACCAGACAGAGAGTGGGGTTCCAGACTGTGATGCTGTTGACCAAAAGGCTCTATCTAGGAAAGTGGTGTACAGACAAAAACTGGTTGATGATCTTCGACGAAGGTTTCGCAACGAGTATTTAGGCCAGTTAAAGTTATGGTTTAAAGGAAGAAGTAGCCAACAAGTTAAAGTGGGAGACATGGTCTTGGTTGGCAATGATCAAGATAAGCGAATCAATTGGCCACTTGGTCGAGTAGTCGAACTTCTTCCTGGAAAAGATAAGCAAGTGCGACTTGTGAGAGTTAATACCGAAAGGGGACAATTTCTGAGACCTGTGCAACGCTTGTACCCTTTGGAATGCACAGTCAATTCTATCCGAAGAGAGGGCAATTCGAACAACTTGGACTCTGAGGGAAACAACGACCCAGGCATCTCTTCTCGAGCCCAGTGGAAAGAAGTTGAGGTGCGCGCGGTTGAAAGTGCAAACGAGTGTGATGACGCGAAGACGGGAGTGTCTAAAAGCAGAGTACCCGAAACGCACAAAAGTGCAAACGAGTGTGATGACGCGAAGACGGGAGTGTCTAAAAGCAGAGTATCCGAAACGCACAAAAGTGATACGCGCTACGTTACGCGGAGTGGGCGTAAGGTTAAAACATCTGCTAGATATACTGACTTTTTTATGAACTAGTTTGTAGAATGTTTTAATTTTCTTGTGTGTTATTGTTTCTGTTTCTTGTGTAGTAGGTTTTCTTTTATTTTTTATGTTGTCTCTGATTGTTTGTGAGTCACGTTTCTTATTGTAACTTTGCCTCAGGTGGGAGGATGTTAGAGACACTCAGTAGATTATTTTTTATAATTTATGGCTTAAGTCGAGTATTATTGCTTATTGCACTCAAAAGATGTTTATTTTAAATATTAGGGCGACGTAGTTTTTATGTTTATGTCTCGCGTCGAGAATGTGTAATTAAATTTAACGACTTCCCGCTTTGATTATGTTTTTATTTCGGAGAAGCCGTGGCATGTTGATATTAATTTAAAAGATTGTAAAATCAGTACCTTTTTGAACTTACCACCGATATATTCTCTAGAATTATTTCATTTTAAAACCGCCTGTAATTTTTGAATAGAAGTTATTGTTGATAATTTTGGACTTTTATTCCATCGAACGATATTGATGTAGAACGGGTAGATCTACATTGATACAACCAACACTCGCACTTGAATATACAGTTGCACCACACTTCTGGAGTTACAATTGAAAGTGCCTTTCGCCAAGTTTCCCGAACTGCGTCGTCGCTATAACCGTTAGGCCCAATATGGTTGTCATAATATTGTTCTGCTATTCCCCATATATATTCGATGGGATTAAACTGGCAATGATACGGTGGCAGACGTAAAACTTGATGACCGTAACTTTCAATAATCTGATCCACAACAAAGGTTTTTGGTTTTGCGTGGATATTTGCCAAGCGTAATAATTCTGATTTTAAAATATGTTGTGTAAATGGTATATGTTCCTTTATCAACCATTCTTTAATTTTTATTAACAGTCCAAGAATTCGTTGGACTTTTGTTTAATACTTCAGAATGGTAAGGTGCATTGTCTAAAATAATTACGCTGGGCTCACTTAAACCTGGGAGAAGTTTTTCATGTAACCATTTTACAAACATTTCTGTGTTCATATTATCGTGATAGTCACTTGATTTTGATTTAGATGAAAATATTAAATCAGCACCTTCTATAAAACCCGATTTCCCTCCTGCATGTAAAATTATGTGTCGCTTCCCTTCTCCATCAGTATGTTTGATAGACTTTACTTTATCATCTTGCCATATTCTCTTGGTTGTACCCCTAGAAAATATCCATGTTTCGTCTAAATATATAAAATTTACCCTTTCTTCTTTTAATTTAGAATATTTTCTTAGAAAGTTAATTCTTTTATGCACAACAGAACTTCTTTCACAAAGGGCTTTTCTGTTATCCTCCTTTTGAAATTTGAAACCCAAATTATGTATCACTTGCCCTAGACTTGTTCTGCCAATTTCGTCAAATTTTCTATCTTTTAATTCTGAGAGAATTGTATTTAAGGTCACATGTTCCTTGTTGGCTCGCATTCGATAAATGGTATCACGAATTTCAAATTTTTTTCCATCTGGAATATCTTTCGTTTTCAATGATAGGCGAGTTTTTCGGTGATCTTCTTTCGGCCGTTCATTATTGCGATTTTGTAATACTCCTCTTAGTTTGGTTTCACTAATTCCTAGAGCATCACATACGCGTTGTTGAACAGATATTACCGATTTTAAAGGACCGCCATTTTCTTTTTCATCCGTAAAATACTTATGTACACTACAAATTAGACTATCTACATCTAACACACGTCTAGGCATTTTTAAATATTTCCACCAAACATACAATGTCAACACTGGCAAAGAATCAATTCAACTGCAATATTGTAACAAATTTATACCTACCCTAATGTTATTTTAAAATATGACCATTAATGCAGTTTTTACCTAATTTTCTGGGAAGTCGTTTACTGCAACTGGTTATCAATGAGTCATTAGCATAATTTTGTTAATCCGAAACCCGCGTAAATATAGCGAACCGACTATATTCTACAACTTTGTCATCCCCTCTCATGAACGATGATAAAGGCATTCCTCGGTGCTCAAGGTTATCGTATTAGCCAAGACAATTTTATTGGTTATAAATAAATATGGTGAGGTATTCCCTCATAGCGCGTGTAACGGCGGGTTAAGGACTCTTAATATTATTCAGAATACCGCATCACGAGCATGTTTCGGAGCTTTCAGATCTAGTCCCGCCGAAAGTCCTCACTGTGAAACAGGTAAACTTCCCCTTTCGCTTCGTAGGCAACAACTTCTTTTGACATACTTTGCTAGAGTGTCTTCTAATCAAAACAACCCTATATATAAGCTAATATACAAACCATATAATAACCAAATAATTATCACAAAAATGAAACCAACAGTAAAATTCTGAGGTAATCTTTCCTAGAGATGGTCAACACTAACTCATATGACGAGATTCTCTACACAGATACATCTAAAACAGACAGGTGTCGGATATTCTGTAATGACTTCAAATAGTATCATTCAGAAGTCCTACCTTCCACAATCCACGTCTACCAATACAGGAGAGCTGTACGCCATCCTACAAGCATTAAAACGCTTATGTAACCAAACTAAAGCCAAAAACACTGCAATATGTACAGATTCGATGTCCTCCATCGACTCCAAGAAATATATATTCCGAACATCCATTAGTTTATGCCATACATGAAGCAACAAACTGTCTCACTTCTTCTGGAACAAACATGACATTAATCTGAATTTCTTCATACTTTGTCATTTTAGATAATGAGACTGCTGATACTGCTGCAAAACAAGCAATTACAACCAAATCACACATCAAATCTGTTCAACTAGCATCAGATCTAACACTACTTTTCAGGTCCCAAATTAAAAAAGTCCTGGCAAAACCAATTGAAGAATTCAACTTCGAAATTACACAAAATACAACCTACCATCGAAACCTTTCAGTTATCTAACTTAAGTAGAAGAGACAAATTAATCGTTCGCAGGCTAAGAATTGGTCACACACGACTGACACATGGACACCTGATGGCTTCGGAGAAATCACCTGTTTGTGAAAAGTGTAGTGAATCATTAACCGTTCAACATATTCATACGCAGTGTGTCAAATATGAGTAAGAACAAAAAAATACTCTATACAAGGTCTTACAAATGTTATCCTCAGCCAATTAGAACTTGTTCAGAATGTACTAGATTTCCTTCGAGAAACGAACTTGTATTACAAAATTTAGTGTATTTATTTTTATTAATTTCTCTTTCACATATTCTCTTTGTCAGTAACCTTATAGTTGAGACACAATAAACTAAATAAAAAAAATCAGATAAAGTAATGGTTCTAATAAGTTTCATTAAGAATTCATTTAAATTTTGGAGATGTATAATTTCATTGTGTAAGACTATTTCACTCATCTTAAAATTTTCACATAATCTGACCAATCACAAACCAAAGACAGCTTGTGTTATCGCGAAAACACCAACTGTCTTACAATTCTGATTGGTCTATCAGCTTCGTGTTTTCAACGACGTAACCATGGATACCGATCGCAAAGCAAAGTTTGACGTTTGCCAAAAAATTATTGTAGCTGTATACGTCAAAATGAGTCGTTTCGGTGGTACTTCAAACGAAGTTATAAACCAAAACATTGAAGAAAATATACCGAGTAACACAAGAAAATCTAAATCTTATATATGGAGACAATTTATGATGTTCTGTGTGGATCGCAACTACAAATTAGATGCAGAAAATAACAACGAAAGACTAGCATTCATTCTAAAAGACTGGACCTTTAACATGCGAAAAATTGATGGTAGTGATTACAAGGAGAGTGTTATTAAAACCGTATGGAACACTACTGCAAAATTGGTACAAGAAAAATATTTCTGTGAGTATCAGAGACATATTGATCCCTTCAAAGATATAACCTTCAAGGAAGCGAGAGCGGCTCGTGATAGTAAGAGAAAATTGTTGCAAACTGTACCCGATAAAAGGAAAATGAGTTCTGTCGCTATGACTTCGGATAAATATAAAAATATGTGCTTACAATGGGACGAAGACACGCCAGAGGGACTCCAAAAGAAGTTTTTTCATATAGCTGCCGTAGAATTAGCTTGGAGAGGTAACGAAGCAAGTTTTTCCATGTTACATTTTTTCAAGGAAGAGACTAACAACAAAGGCTGTTTAACAAACAGAATTGCATATAACCCGATATTCTCCAAAACCCGCAAAGGTGGTGATAAAAACTGTGCAGATAATAAATGGCTTACTCAAAATTTGAAGAATCCTGAAATGTGTCCTGTGAGATTATACCGGAAACTTATATTGAAAAGGGAAACTATTACCAATGATAGACTTTTTCTGACTGTGAATGGCAAGTGGAATAAATATAATAATAGTAATTGGTACAAGAATTGTCCTATTGGTATTAATACAATATCCAAATGGACAAAAATGTCTGCAGAAAAGTTAGGATTAGACACTAAAAAAGTGAAAATAACGAATCACTCTAATCGTGCCACTGCAGTTAGTCAGTTACTACAATCTGGCGTTAGTGAACAACAAGCTATGAAAATTACTGGACATGGAAGTTCGAACTCGATGAAACCGTATTTACATCTTAGTGCAGAACATCATCAGAACATAGTGAATACTTTTAGGAATACTCCAAGTACATCAAGTAATAATAGCAACAATACATTGTATCCACCTAATAACGGTCATACTATTCAAAATTTTTACAGTTGCACCGTTATAATAATAATTATTATAGTCGAGAATAATGTATTTTTTCGTGTACAAATTATTTATTGTTATAGGTAAAAAATAATTATAACAAATTATTTATAGTTATAATAAATATTTCATGATTATGACTAATTGTGAATTATTCAAAAAATGGGTAGATTTGGGTTACCTAGATCAAATGTATTATTATTAAATTCCTTCCTCTCATTCTACTGAATTTTTGACCTATCACTTTGTTCATGAAATAGTCTAATAAAATACCACTCGTGATTTAATTTAGCTTATAAGTCTGTCTTTTATTTCTAAACTCAACTGAGTTTCTTAAAGAAAACACCACTCGTCCTACGGACTCGTGGTGTTTTCAAGCAACTCAGTTTCGTTTAGAAGTAAATCGACAGACTTATCGCGAAAATTGAATCACTAGTGGTATTACTATTGATAATATAGCTGTCAAAATCGGCTGATACCTTATTATCAGTATTCATGTTTTCTAAAAAATTATTGAATCTCGTGTTAAAAGACTTTCTGTAAGATATTTAATATATATAACAAATTAAGTTTTTTATGATTTCGTTTTGTTTATTTTCTATAGAAACTATGCGCGATTTTAATAGGTCTAAGTCAGAATCGTCTAGATCACCTGTAATATATTTGAGGGTGGTGCTCAGAAAATTAAAAAGTCCTCTCTTTGGATATTTGAAAAAAATTACCGATGATAGTAGGAGGTTTCTCTTGATTTTCCTATCTTTACAACAATACAACATAGTAACGATTATTCGGAATCTCCTGAATCCTGAGTTAATGGCACAGGGCGAGGATTTGCCTGTGAATAATTTGTGCCTTGAGTAGGTTTGTCTACGTATTTCCATGATCGTTCTACAAATTTAAGATGTACGCTTGTTACGTTTTCTTTATCTGTTTTTCCAAAAATATTCGTCCTATCTTGTTTTTCTCGGTGTATTGAAGAGTAAGGAGCTTGTAACATGGGTTTATGTTTTTTGTAAGAAACGTATAAGGATTTTGTAAGGTCTATTTCTGGAATGATTTCGGCATTTTCATTCTGTTTATTTAAGATTAGTTGTCTTTTTCTCTTTGCTTATTATACAATTCGGTGTTAAAAAGCTGGAGTTCGTCTTTATGTCGTTGATTGTATATGTACCACATATTGGAAGGTCAAAGTCGAAATGTATTTCTTCTGCATAGGGTCCGCACATAATTGAAAAGGGAGAACTGTTTGTGGTACTGTGAATTGATTGATTATACGAGAGGATGGCATGAGCTCGTAAGGTCCTAAGTTTTTCAATAAGAGTAGACTGAAAACGTTCTACTGAAGAGTTTGAAGAAGCATTTTTTACTGTAGTAAAACGGATTTCGATTTTACGTAAGGTCAGAAATTCTTTAATAAGTTCTGAATTGAATTCGGTACCATTATCACATACAATCTTTTTTGGATAATTGTGGTGTGAATAATAGTGCCTTGATTTGGTTAGTATCTAAATAGCAGTTTTATCAAGTAGCTACCATATTTTGAAATAAATCTAAAACTGTTAAGTGTAAATTTTTATTACAGTGAAATAGATCAATATGTACGATATCAAAGAGTTTTTGATCTAATAAAGGACTCTCCCATTTACGAATATCTCTCATAGGAAACACAAGGAGTCCCACTCACTCAGAAGCTCAGAAGCCAACAGCCTTTTACTGCTTGCCCGTATTTGGCTATCTCCTGCCACTTTGGCGCCAGCCACTCGTGGAGTATCCTTAGAAGTGGATCTTTTTTCTGCTCACAGACTATCTTTAGACTTGGATCTTACTTCTGCTCGGACTGGAGTTTTTCTTTGGTTAGAGCTTCTTCGTTACTTCCGGCCTCTGTATTCAACTGTAAAATCTGGTCATGTCGTTATTATGCTTAATATAAGAAACAGAAAAGAAAGGCAAAGGACAAGAATGGCTAGGGGTATACCTTCTGACGAATAGCGGAGATTCTAAGAATAACAGAACAAAAGAAGGCATGGCTGTACCAATACATAAAAAATGATAGATATAAAAGGAGAAAAACAAAAATTAAAGTCTATTCGGTGAATTTACACGAGTTTCAACTTACCAATAAAAAACTTCTTCTGGTACACTCCATTACTGGAGGTTTGTGATCACTACATCAAAATGGTCTCTATTCTGATATTGCGAAGCCATGACATGGATTTTTTGCCTACTCCTCTTCGGCCCTCTATCTTCTCTTCAATTATTAATCCT
Organism: Diabrotica undecimpunctata; assembly: GCF_040954645.1. Taxonomy (NCBI): domain Eukaryota; kingdom Metazoa; phylum Arthropoda; class Insecta; order Coleoptera; family Chrysomelidae; genus Diabrotica; species Diabrotica undecimpunctata. Next base: position 26,978,999 of record NC_092803.1, read on the forward strand.
AGCAAGTTAGGTATATTTTTCATTTCTCATTATGTGGCCCAAGTATCCTAATGTAATGTCTAATAAAGGTGGGGATGTAATAGCTCAGAGCAGTGAGGAAATAGTCAATCTATTTGCCACTTATTTTTCAGATACATATAATGATAGTAAGTATAATTTACTCAATTTTGACTATAGTGTGGATTTCCAAATTCTGAAATTTAGTCTGACTGGTGTTTTCGAGAGGATTATGAGTTTAAAAACTACACATTCTTCAGGGTCTGGTGGTATACCTGTAGCACTTATTAAGAACTGTATTTTTTCACTTTGTAACCCTTTACAACAAATTTTCAATTTATCGTTGTCATCATCTGTATTTCCGCATTATTGGAAAAATACTTTTCTTACACCTATCTATAAATCTGGCAATCGTGCGTGTGTTAACAATTATAGAGGTTTAACTATTCAATCAGCAATCCCGAAGCTTCTTGATAAATTGGTATCGATAAATCTTACCTGGGCTTGCAGAAACATAATTATTGATGAACAACCTGGATTTATTAACGGGAAGTCAACAGTAACAAACCTTGTCAATTACCAACAATACTTGTTGGGTGCATTTGTGAATAAAATTTAGGTCGACATTTTGTTAGTGCATTTACACTGATTTCTAAAAAGGCCTTTGACCGGGTTAATCATAACCTTTTGGTTCACAAATTTCATGCATCTGGCTTTGGTGAGCCCATTGTTAATTGAATTAAAAGTTTTCTGATGGGATGTACACAGCAAGTTCGTATTAACAATTATACTTCAAAGGGAATTTCTTTGTTGTTCTGGTGTCCCACAAGGGTCTCATTGTGGTCCCTTCTGATGTCCCATAAGGGTCTCATTGTTTTAACTTGTTCATTAACTAAATTGGTAAGGCTATCAAAAACTCACACTTTCTGCTATTTGCTGATGATCTTAAGTTATTTAGTTTTATACATGATAAATCGGATAAAGATCTCTTGCAAGATGATGTAAATAATATATGTTTATGGTCGAAACAAAGTGGTTTAAGATTAAATCCAAATAAATGTTCTTGTATTTCATTTGGTCATATAAATAATATAATAGCTATGTTCATAATGATGTACTCTTGGGGTCAGTTACTGAGATTAGAGATTTGGGTGTATTATTGGATTGTGCGTTGACATTTAGAAGCCATTTTCTTAAAATTAAGCAAACAGGATTTCTTAATCTTGGTTTTATTTATCGTAACAGTCATGATCTCTTACCTATAGTATTCAAATTATTGTTCTGCTCTTTGGTACGCTCAGGTCTCTGTTGTTTGGTTCCCATTTCATTAAGTCTACATTGATGGATTGGAGAGCGTTCAGCGGAAGTTTCCATGATCTTTAGCTTTTAAAGAACATATTATTATAAGAAATACTGAAAATTACTTCATAGATTATTCTGTAATAATGTCTCAATTTAACATTGCTACACTGAAGAACCGCAGGTTGAGAGCTGATATGTTATTTTGTTTAAAATTGTAAACTTTATTAGTCAATGTGTATTTAAACACAATATATAGAACTCGACACACTGCACTATTTTATATTCCTTGTCATAGGACTGATTATGCTCGTCATTTTCCCTTGTCGAGAATGCTCAGCTCTTGCAATGACCTATTGGACCCATTCTGCCATTCTGTCCAAACATTAATGTTTTCAAAAGGCAACTTAATAGTCTAATTAATCTCAATATGTGATATTTTTTTACCTATTGTGATTTAATACATGGTGATGAATCGTCAAATGGGCCATAGGAAACATAGTGGAAAATTCTAAATTGTTGAATTCCTGCTTCATTAATTATTTTACACCAAAAGTCAACAAAAACTTTTTGTAGAGGACTGAAATATGTATCGAAAACAAATGTTAAAATTGTTCTACGAATTAAACGTATTCCAAAATTTTGTAAAAATATAATACATTTTTCAGGCCACACGCTGTGCAAGCGTGTATGACATGTTGCGTTTGGTCATATTGATGTTTATGTTAATTGACAATATTTGAATTGCCAAAATTTTTATTTTGTGATTTATTGTTTAAAAAACAATAAAGTTGATTAAAAATGTACTCAGTTGAGGAGAAAGTAGCAATTAATAAGTCTTTTTTCTATCAGTTCTTTATTTAGCGTAAGATATCGCAATAAACCAATTCCAAGTCATTCAACAATTCAAAGGATTTTACAAAATTTTGAAAATACTGGGACCGTAATTTCTAATTGTACCTGTACAAACAATATTGCTGAGGTATCAAGAAATTTAGAAAATCCAAATTAAATAAATGTATTAACAGCAGTTGTAGAAAATCCTAAAATAAGTTCTCGGACCATTGCATACCAGTTTAATATTCATAATTCCACGGTCTTAAACATTTTGAAAATGAATAATTTCCGTTCATATAAATTTCAATGTCATCAATAACTAAGAGAAGGAGATGTTGAGTGACGAGCGGAATTTTTGTTATGAAATTTTAGAGAGGGCTAATGCAGACAGACAATTAAAAAAACATTTTGTTTAGTAATGAATGTACATTCAATAATAAACCAAATGTTTGAAATTAAAGGATTTGGTCGACAGGAAAGTGTTCACGCCTCTATCTAATTCAAGTTTATTTTATGCATTTTTACAATCAGGCAACATAGTAGCGTAGGAAGATATATTATGCCATATGTGAAGATAAGGCGAGCCCCTAAAGGCACCCCAAAGGCGACAGCACTCAAATACGAGATTTCGAGGCCAGCGGACCACAGTCAGCGGAACAATACTTATTAGCGTTTATATTCATGTATTGTTAATTCAAATAAAGTCAGTTTTTCACACGGAGTTTGATTATTTACCAGCGGCACACGCGAAGTGCATATCAAGTCAATCAAGAAAGCCTGAAGATATTATTGAAAGCCATACCCAATATCGTCGAAAAATAAATGTCTAGTTAGGAATATTTGAACACAATATTACCGAACCATTTTTCTGAGGAAAATTTAAATTCAAAAAAGTTTTTCGACTTGCTACAAGAAGAGATTTTACCCAGACTTGCAGAAATATGCTCCAAATGAAGAAGAAATTTGGTTTCAACTGGATGGATGCTCTGCGCACAATAGTTGGATCGTTAAGGAATTCCTTAAAAACAGCTTTAATAATTGTTTGATTGGACCTGACTGTAACATTAAGTGGTACCCGAGATATCAAATCAAAAATTAATTCTGACCAAAAATTTACAGATATAGAAGCATTAAAATTAAAAATGCGACTTATTGAAGAGTGTGTAAAAATAACGCCACGTGTTGTGGCTAATTTTAGACGAGACTTATTGTTTGAACATTTGTTATAGTTTTATGTTTAGAAATTATCATAAATTATTTTTAGGAAGGATCACAGTAAAATTATATTGAAATTCTTTGAATTGTTGTATAACCAGAAATTGAATTATAGTGTACTATAATACATTAAATAAATATCTGGTAGTGGTCGGACTATTGCCTGAATATAACATTATTGCGATTTTTCGTGAACTGAGTACATTTCATCAACTTTATTGCTTTGTAAACAATATAATTTATTGATTATAAAATACTATTCATTGTTAACTAGTAGTAGTACTATTTGCAAAAATTTGTTTATAATTTAATCATATAATAAAAATATTGATAATTCAAATATCAATATGATCAAACTCAACATGTCATACACATTCTTGTAACGCCCGAGGACTGAAAAATATATTTTTGCAAAATTTTGGAGTATGCTTAATTCTAGAACAATTTTAACACTTGTTTTTATTGTATAACTTTTGATATAAAATAATTAGGGAAGCAGGAATTCAACAATTTAGAATTTCCCATTGAGTTTTCTTTGGCCCATTTGGCGATTCACCACCCGGTATACTGATTTAATGTACAAATTTTTACTATTTAATTGTTTCTTTGTTGTTGTTTTGATGTTTATTGTACATGATCTTTGCTTTTTAATATTTTTTATTTTATTGTAAATGGTTCTACTGTTGAAATAAATAAATAAAAAGTATGAGGTCTTTCTTTTCTTAATCGTTGTTACAAGTTCTAACTCTCTATTTATGGTATTTAATATTGTTCAATTCGTAATGTGTTGTGTCTATGATATTCTGGACATTCTGCGATACAGCCACATTTCAAATATTAACTTTAATGTCCAGGCTTCCACTCCACATAGAAGGACTGACCAAACGTAGAATTTAAAAACTCTAATTCGGATGTCTAAGCTTAGTTATCGGTTCTAGATAATTTGTTTCCATTTATTGTACATGTCCCTAGCTGATTCGTGTTTTTATTTCTATATTTGGATTCCACTTATCATTTAGTACTACTCCTAAGTATCTGAATTTGTGAACTTGCTAATTGAGTGTTATTTTAACACTAACATATTTAACTTTTATTAATAACTGAGCTAATTAAATCCAAAATAACAAGTTGCAGTTTGATACATTATCTGATAGATAACCTATGGTTAATTATGAACTTTTTTTTTGGGAGGCTTAATAAAAAAAATCTTTTTCTTCGTTTTGTGAAAATTGCACTCGACTATAATGTTACATAAAAATGAAACTCAAACATTTATTTTTTCAAGTAATTTTATTGAAAAATTACAGGAAAATTGAGAATAGTCAAATACAGGTGTACAATATCCAAAAACAATGCATTTACTACTTAATACAAAAAATATATATCACAATCATACGCCTGTACCTAACACGCAAAATAATAAATAAATAAATTCACCCATTCAATGAGTGAACCGGAAAATTTACAAAAAAGTCTATTACAAAAAGAGGGATAACAGTCACGGAAATTAAATAACACACGATCGTCCGCATTCTCACGCATCCACACAAGTTTTTTCAGTCTTTTTGGCCTACAATTCACCTCACAATTCATCTTTAAGTTCATCATCATCCTCGCTGGTGGGTGGAGGTGGGGCACCACCTGTGCTCTGGTACAATTTAGCGATGATTGGCTGCACAACATCTTCCAATTCCTTCTTCTGTTTCTTGTAGTCTTCTGAATCTGTATCTTGATTGTCTTCTAACCATTTGATCTTCTCATCGATAGCTTCTTCCATTTTGGTCTTTTCGTCATCTGATAACTTAGCTCCCAACTTGTCTTTGTCATTAATTTGGTTCTTGAGTGAATAAGCATAGCTTTCCAATTCATTTCTAGCTTCTACCCTTTCTTTAAGTTTCTTGTCTTCATCAGCAAATTTCTCGGCATCATGAATCATACGGTCAATGTCTTCAGGTGTCAATCTGTTCTGATCATTTGTGATAACAATCTTTTCCCTGTTTCCAGTTCCTAAAAAAATATATACCCTTAATAAATGTTCAATATATAAATAACTATGAAAATAATAATAGTCAACAGTTTTTCATTTTTAATGTTTTTTCCGCTTGTGTTTTCAAAATAATTTTAGTCTGTTTTCTATTTTCCATTAATCTCAAGTCACATATTCATGTTTTTTTTTTGTACAATTTTTATTTCCGGAATGTTGTTTAACAACAATTTAGTTGGGTTGCTTATCTTATAATCCCAGTTTTTATTAGCACACTTTATAAAACTATTTAAAATCAGCAAGAACTTACCTTTATCTTCAGCAGATACTTGTAAGATACCATTGGCATCAATTTCGAAAGTAACTTCAATCTGTGGTACTCCTCTAGGTGCTGGTGGGATACCAGTCAAATCAAATTTACCCAACAAGTGATTGTCCTTGGTCATGGGACGTTCTCCTTCATATACTTGGATAGTGACAGTGTGTTGGTTGTCAGATGCAGTAGAGAATATTTGAGATTTCTTTGTGGGAATGACAGTGTTTCTTGGGATCAACTTGGTCATGACACCTCCTACAGTTTCAATACCCATGGTCAAAGGATTGACATCCAATAGTACAATGGCATCAGTATCTTGTTCTCCAGAGAGGACACCAGCTTGAACAGCAGCACCATAAGCAACAGCTTCATCAGGGTTGATACCTCTTGAAGGTTCTTTGCCTCCAAAGAATTCTTTGACCAATTGTTGTACTTTGGGAATACGAGTTGAACCTCCTACAAGTACAATTTCATCTACATCCTTCTTGTTCATGTCAGCATCTTCTAATACTTTTTGTACTGGTTTCATAGTAGAACGGAAAAGATCCTGAAAAAAAAAACAAAAAAAAAATGGTTAATATTGCTCTATTTTCCTATAATTCTATTAATGAAATAAAATATACTGATTAGATAATTTACTAGTAAAGAAATAATAACTTACCATATTTAATTCTTCAAATTTGGCTCTGGTAAGAGTTTCAGAGAAATCATCACCTTCAAAGAAGGATTCAATTTCAATCCTGACTTGGTGACTGGAAGACAAAGCTCTCTTGGCCTTTTCAACTTCTCTTCTCAATTTCTGGACTGCTCTGTTGTCTTTTCTGATATCCTTACCCTTCTTCTTCTTGTACAACTTAATGAAATGATCCATAACTCTTTGATCAAAATCTTCACCACCCAAGTGAGTGTCTCCATTGGTAGCAACTACTTCGAATACTCCATTGTCAATAGTCAACAGGGAAACATCAAAAGTACCACCACCCAAATCAAAGACTAATACATTCTTTTCTCCTTCCTTTTTGTCAAGACCATAGGCAATAGCAGCTGCAGTAGGTTCATTGATGATTCTCATGACGTTAAGACCAGCAATGGTACCAGCATCTTTGGTGGCTTGACGTTGGGCATCATTGAAATAAGCAGGAACTGTTACAACAGCATGGGTAACCTTTTTACCTGTAAAAGAAAATTTCTTGATAAATTTTGATATCTTGAGATGCATTTTTTAATAGCACATTTTGAATCAGTGATTTAAGGTCTTTTGATTTTTGAAATTCAACTTACCTAAGTAAGCTTCTGCTGTTTCTTTCATTTTTCCCAAAACCATAGCAGAAATTTCTTCAGGAGCAAATACCTTTGTTCCCTGGCTGGTTTCTACTTGAATATGTGGCTTCTGGTTCTTTTCAATGACTTTGAAGGGGAATAGCTTCAAGTCATGTTGAACTGTAGAGTCTGTGAAGTCACGACCAATGAGACGCTTGGCATCAAAAACAGTGTTTTCAGGATTTGTTGTAAGTTGATTCTTGGCAGCATCTCCGATAAGACGCTCACCATCGGCAGTGAAGGCAACATAGGAGGGGGTGATACGGTTACCTTGGTCATTGGCGATAATTTCTACTCTACCATTTTTGTATACACCCACACTGAAAATAAAACAAAAATTCAGTTAAGTTCATGAAAGGAAGAATAGATGAATGAAATAAGAAGATGGTTATGGCTAAATATCTGCTTCCCAGTGGATTAAATATAGGCCTAATTAAAGAAAACCTACAATTTTAACTTTACCCTTTAATGTGTCAAAAAATGCACTTGGAGAAGACTTCACATCCTATGAAGACAAAGACAAAAGACAAAGAAAAAATCAAAATAACATCGTAAGTGTGAATTTGAATATTGTTGGTATAAAAATGATGTTATTAATGCAGATAATGTGACCTTATCTGATGCAGCAAGAAGGTGAGGTAGACTCAAAGGTCATAACAATACTAATCTTGGTTTATAAAGAGAAATGCTCAAAATATATCATATTGAAAACAAACGACAAAAGTTTATGTAAAAGAACTGATGCTAAATAAATAGTTTAATAAAGTTATTGTAAAATATTTTATGTCTAATAAATAAACTGATAGTTAATTCATTACTTAAACATTTCTAAATATAACCCAAGTTAAAAAAGTTTGATAAACACTTCTAATTATTTGCAGTATATCTTGGGTTGTATATGTGCCACAATCATTAAAATGCAGAAAATAAATCCACAACCATTGTGTTCTGCATTTTTACTTGATTTCACAAATTTTGTTATTAACGGCATTATTATATTGTAATGATTCCACCATTCAGTAGAATTTTCAATTTGTTCTTGACTTACTGCCTGTGAACATTTAGCCATACCATAAGAAAAAACAGCTACAATTTTATAAGGTGGTTTTTAAAAAGAATTGAAAGAACAAACTGAATTAATTTACTTATTTCAGCCTGACAACAACACAGACTCAAACACAAGATGTACAATACACTGCAATGAAGAGAATTCAAAATGTGCAAACAGTTGTAGAATTCTTATTAGAGATGAGCTGGAATAAAGCTGTTTTTTATTGGATTAAGTAAAGTACAAGGATGGAATTGCTTATCCAAAATAGATTTCCGAATTGCCACAAACTTCCGAACAATAAAAGAACTTCGAAAGCAAAAGAGAGCTTTTATATTCGTTTTAAGATGAAACATTTTTTAAAAGTGACAAAATGAAGCAAACACCACAAAAAACTAGTCACATTATTATATGCCATCTGGTAAGAATTTTTCAACGAAAATTCTCACTTACCATGAATACGTTGTTCCCAAATCAATTCCGATAACTGTTCCAACATCTTCTTTATCCTTTTTCTCTTCTTTCGCTCCCAAAACGGCAGCTAATAGAAGCAGCACTCCGAAACCCAAATATAACCTCATTTTGGGCGTTAGTCGACACACTTATCTGAAAAGAATAAAAAAAACTGTAAATTATGTGTGCCTATCAACTGTAACGGTAAATTGATGATTATTTAGTTGTTGAATAATGGGTGTATGGTTCTATGGATTGAATAACTGTATCATAGACACGTCATTTTAAATTAATTTTTAACGTGTTAAACCTTAGTCAAAAACATCTACAAAACAAAATAATTATCAAAAAGTTCGTCTATTATACAGAAATATAGGCCAAGAGATTAATTAATTAAAAATCTTGTCTGGAGCATTCTGGAATACCGGCTGATCAAGTATTCAAAATCATTATATTAGTAATATATAATTATAGTTTAAAATGTACAATAGTAAGCTAAGATCATATATATTCTACTTACATTTTATTTAATTCAGGCACACCGCAATATTATCACTTTTCACTACTAATTCCAATCCTCGTGTGTTTCCTGTATCGACTTCTTTGACAAACTGAATTGAATTAGTGAGCATGACAGAAATATAGCATATAGAAATATTCGTGTTGCTTTCTTATTGGTTGCCATTCGGACGAGGCAAACGGTGATTGGTGGAAATTTCACGTGTTGGCGTGTTACCATTGGTCCAGCGAAGTATTTTCGAAATTGAAAGCGTTCTAGATCATACGTTTGTCCTTATGTACGTGTCTTTTTTACTAGAATCTGATGCAACGTACCGTAGGTATTATTTCGAAGAGTGTGTGGTATGGCGCGAAGATTTGAATTCAAAATTGTCCGCCAACAATTTGTCATTTAAGATTATGGAATTTAATTAATTGTATTGTTTTAAATGGAAAGGTTTTAAAACGTGGTAGTTTAAGATATATTTCATTTCCGTTTTATTACCGTATTTTAGCCTGGAAACTATATTTTTAATAAAAAATATCTTTTTTTGTTAACGGTTCCTTTCAAGATTATTCAATAAAATAACCCAGTTTAGAAATGAGAAAGTGATCGATTTCAGGAGAAAATTTTACAGGTATCTGATAGCTTTTAACCTTAGAAGGGATATAGTAATATAAGTTAAAAATGAACTATGAAGACTTTTACTTTTATGCACCAAAAAAATTAAAAAAGAATCATTTTTATATCCAAACATAGTTTTGCAAAATTCCTGTTATTTTTATATAAACAATTTGAATAACTTTTAAACTGTAACTAGTGTATGAAATATTGTTTTTGCTAAGATGACAATTTTTACACAAATTTAAACAAAGAAATGCTATTCTAGTACACTCGTCATGAGATTTGACTCCTAAAAATCATATGAACAAGCTGAATTTTGCCGAGAATATCAATTTTGGAACCCTAAAAAAATGCAAAAAAGTTTACCACTTTTACCCCCGTGCTTCCCCCTAAAACCCGCCACGCAGAGGGGTAAAAGGGGTAAAAACACAAAAAAATCTATTTACCAAGAATCTGTACACCGTAGAAAAAAATGTATTAAATAAAAACTGTAGCTGAGATAATTTTAAACAAAAATGTTCATAAGCATTTTTTGTGTAGAATGAACAGTTCTCTTAGAAAAAGCGCTTGAAGTAACCGTCAATTTTGCATGTCGGTTACGCGAGCGAAATCAGTGTTCAATAAAATTTGTATAAGCTGAGATAATTTTAAACAAAAATGTTTATAAGCATTTTTTGTGTAGAATGAACCGTTCTCTTAGAAACAACGCTTGAAGTGATCGTCAGTTACGCGCGTGAAATCAATGTTCAATAAAATTTGTATCAGCTCGACGGTAAAAATTCGATATCTTTTGATCCAAATATCCTATCGACAAAAATCAAGATGCGTTTTAAAGGCAAAGAGTTCAGTTTTTGTATGCAATTTTTGCCGCAATGCACTCAGATTTCATACAGATGTTAAATAAATAAACGTTGCGCGATTTTTGCCATTTTTTACGATTCTCGTGAGATCAATAAAATTGATCACTTTGATTGGCCAGTTGTACTTAGTAAAATTTCCATTTTTAGAGAATCTTTTAAATCTATGACACGAAATTTCAATTTTGAGTTGTGGTGACAAATATGAAGCATTTGAAATATGAATAAAAAACGCAATATTTAATGTTTTACATTATGATGTAGTATGATTATTTTACAAATGATCACACGTCACGGGAAATGCATTTAAGAAGACGGTTTTTTTCAGTATTTTTTTCTACGGTGTAAGTACATATTTAATACATTAATTAATATAATAATTAAAAAACGTAATTGGTCTCGTTTTAAAGTTAAATACTTTAAGTTTATTTCTTAAGTTAAGTTAAGTCCTGAATACAGTTTAATTTTGCCAATTTCCCTGGAGTAATAGATTCACACAGATATGCACACATGAATTTTTTTTTTTTTTATTAACACCTGTGCGGTGTTTGTATACTGCTATCTGGTCACGAATGACCAATTATCAGTTATTTTCTGACCTAACATAATAACAACAAATGCTTAAATCTAAGGCTTACCCTATGGCTTATTCTTATTTTATCTATTAACTAATGCACTACAACTAACATGCAATAATTTCACAGCACTATACTCTGCTTTTTACACTAAACTATTACACATTTACACTAGTTCAAATGGTTTTGTCCTTATGAGTTTTCTCTTTAGTTCAGTGTTGTCAAGAAGCTGGATTGCCTCGACATTCACATAACTATGCAGCCTCTGCTCGTGACTTGCTGCTGTTCACTTGATTATTTCGATCACAGTTTCCATACCCAGGTCCTGGTGGAGGTTGCTGTTACGGATATACCAAGGAGCATCAACAATGTTTCTCAGTACTTTGTTTTGAAATCTCTGGATAATATGTATATTACTAGCTTTGGTACAGCCCCAGAGTTGGCACCCATATACCCATACTGGCCTCAGTACTTGCTTGTAGATGGATAATTTATTATGAATTGATAATGTTGAATTTTTTCCAATCAGCCAATACAATTTCTTATATCTAATATCAAGCTCCCCTCTTTTCTTCTTGATATGGACTTTCCAGCGCAGCTTCGCGTCTAGGGTGATGCCCAAGTATTTTGCTGATGTTGCATAAGGAATTCGGGTATCATTTATTCTAACTGGTAAATTTTCTATTTTTTTATTTGTAAAAAGTCGGTGTAAACTTCTTCTTGTTTTACTCTGAAATATCTATTTGCAATGTATGATTTCAAGATTTCTGAATACTGTTTAGGCATGAACGTTCTTAGTTTATAGTTTAAACCGTCATGCCAGACTTTATCAAACGCCTGTGCTACATCCAGGGAGATTGTAGAGCAGACTTTATTTTCTTCTAATGTTTTTTCTATTATATTCGTTATTCTGTGAACTTGATCTATAGTGGAATGTTGATTTCTGAAACCAAATTGATGATTTGGTATAAGATTTCTTCTTTCTATTATTGGTTTTAATCTTTTCAATAGAAGTTTTTCAAATAGTTTTGACATCACCGGAAGGAGTGATATTGGTCGATAGGATGTCACTTCATTAGGAGATTTACCTGGTTTGGCGATCATAATTACTTCGGCTACTTTCCAGAGTCTGGGAACATATCTCAATCTAAAAGCAGCATTTATTAGGTGTGTCAGCTTAACTATGGCTTTTCTTGGTAGATTTTTTAATAATTCGCCTGTTATGAGATCATATCCTGGAGCTTTCTCAGGATTTATATTCTCTTTTATCTCTGTTGATACTTCTCTAAGTGATGTTAACGTTATTCTTTCTTCAGTTTGGAATGGTTCTTCCCATCTCAGTTCTTCACCATCATTGTGGTTGGGTTTGAACGTGCTTTCTAAATGATCTGCAAATCGTTCTGCTTTCTGTTCGTTACTTCTAGCCCAGTTGCCGTTTTCCAACTTGATAGGAGGAGAATGAATAATTGGTCTCTTCATTCTTTTTGTTGCCTTCCATAAAGAATAATCTGTGTTCTGGTCAGCTGTTAAATTACTTAAAAAATAATTAATTGTTGAATTTTTTATATTATGTATCTCCCTTTTTAGTTATATATTAAATATACGTATAAAATATTTATTATATACCTATACAAATATTTGCGTAGAATGATCAAATCCTATCCATAAACAATTTTTTACATTATTATTTGCAAAAATTTATACTAATCCATTACATACGACGAATTTAATGGGGAGATAAGGATTTATTAAAATAGTTGAGTATTTAGTTGCTCAAAAATTAAAAAAAAAAATAGAACTTGTGAATTTTTAAATACATTTTCTGATTTTTAAGGGGAACGAAAATTATGCAGTTGTTCATATTTTGTCGAGTTCCTCAGTTTAAAGAAATTGAAGGTTCTACGTTTTCTAGAACCGGAGATATTGCAAAAGATATATTGAAGTTTTAATCTCAAAAACTGGGGGACGCCAAAATTCTTTCATCATCACTCACTCTTGGTGCGAGCATCGTTACTTAAAAGTCACAACTACTTATTTAAAATTACATAAACTTGTTTAGTTGAGTATTTAGTTGCTCAAAAATTAAAAAAAAAATAGAACTTGTGAATTTTTAAATATATTTTCTGATTTTTAAGGGGAACGAAAATTATGCAGTTGTTCATATTTTGTCGAGTTGCCTCAGTTTAAAGAAATTGAAGGTTCTACGTTTTCTAGAACCGGAGATATTGCAAAAGATATATTGAAGTTTTAATCTCAAAAACTGGCGGACGCCAAAATTCTTTCATCATCACTCACTCTTGGTGCGAGCATCGTTACTTTAAAGTCACAACTACTTATTTAAAATTACATAAACTTGTTTAGTTGAGTATTTAGTTGCTCAAAAATTAAAAAAAAATAGAACTTGTGAATTTTTAAATATATTTTCTGATTTTTAAGGGGAACGAAAATTATGCAGTTGTTCATATTTTATCGAGTTACGTCAGTTTAAAGAAATTGAAGGTTCTACGTTTTCTAGAACCGGAGATATTGCAAGAGATATATTGAAGTTTTAATCTCAAAAACTGGCGGACGCCAAAATTCTTTCATCATCACTCACTCTTGGTGCTAGTATCGTTACTTTAAAGTCACTACTACTTATTTAAAATTACATAAATTGCATAACTATAAATTGCATCTTAAGATCGTTTTTTCTGCATTTGGGACTAAATTCTTTTAAAGAGCAACTGTCATTTTATAATTTTTTAAAAATTTATAAATCTTAGAGCTAATGGATTAAGTCCACAGTCAAAAGAAACCAACCACACACATATGATATTTAGACGTAATTAAAAAATATTGCTATAGGCTACTACACGGTACTACACAGTGTCGGCAATATGGTCACTCTAAAGGTCGTGGCATATTATCGTGCACGTTGCGTTTCCAGCACATATCGTTTCCGAAAAATATAATTTAAATGGTTTTAAATATGAACAACGCACACTGTCCGGAACATTGCGTTTCAGACACTTGTTCAGTATATTCGAACACAATATTTTACTGATGCCGACGGCTGCGTAACGAGTCGTAACCGGTTTGTAAGGATAATGTTAATTAGATACCCGTAGTTTTCCCCTTGTTGTTTATTTAGGTCTTTGTTTGATTTTGATACAGAGTATTAAAAAAAATAATTTTCGAGGCTGTTTTTAATAGGAATTTAATAATAATTAATAGGTTTAATAATTATTTTAGAATGAATAGGATTCAGTTTAAATATGTTTTAAATTTAATTTCACCTTCAGTTAAAAAACAAAATACTACATTTAACGAAGCCATACATATCAAACCAAAAAGAATTTTTAAAAAGAAGAGGTATCACTTCTGTACAAAAGTTCTACTTGTTTATCACTTCCGTGATTAATTGTCACAAAGCAATAAAAACACATGCATAAATGACAAAATAGCCTCGAAAATTATTTTTTTAAATACTCTATATCAAAATCAAACAAGTTCCTAAATAAACAAGGGGAGAACGACGGACATCTAATGCACATTATCCTTACCAACCGGTTACGACCTATGTCCCGGACAGTGTGCGTTATTCATATTTAAAACCATTTAAATTATATTTTTCGGAAACTAAACGCTATGTGCTGGAAACCAGATACAGTTTCTTCTGTATCCCAGATACAGAAGAAACATTACGTTAAATGAACGCTTTCAGACACGAATACTTTTGCACCACATTCCATAGACGCGCTATTTTCTGTCGAATAATTGTGAATGAGCAACGAAAGAAAGACGGTGTTTTCTGAATATAGTTAAATAATGGAGCGTACTGTATTTGATAGTGACAAATTTATTTGTTTGGTACAATCAAATCCCTGTCTATGGGATACAGCATCGCCAGATTACTGCAATAGAAATAAAAAGCAGCAGTGCTGGGTCGAAAATTCTAAGCGACAATTTTGAGGCCATGACTGCAGTACAGCAAAATGAATATGGTAAGAAATAAACATGTTTTTATTATAAATACATAGTAGAATAGTTTAATATTTTGTTTCATACGTATACAGTTTAGTTTTAAAAGTTTGCTAATTGGAATTTTGATTATTTAACGAATATCAAACTACATTATTGTGAAAGGAATACGGTCATTTTTTATTTAGGGCGAGGTAAACAATTTACAAATTGGAGATAAGTACACATATTTATTTTAAATTTAAGTCATAGACTTTAACTTTAAAAAGTCATAGAAAGCCGTTCTTTTGATGAAATAATTCTACGCATAGTTGTGTCTTTTTTACTCAATTGAATTTCCAAAATTTTATGAAGTTCTTCAAACGACTTCACAGACATTCGAAAATAATTAAAAAACTTCGATGGATCTTGCAATAAATCTTGATACAGCAAACTATACGTTTCCTTGGTTTCTCTTAATTCTACAATAGGATGAACCCACAAATTACGTCGTCTTTTCAGTTTCTTTTTATTTAATATGTACCACAGCATAACACACTCTTCTACATCCATAATCCAAAAATATAACCGCACTGCACTGCTACTATTTTCATACTGACGAGCATGCCCGTGAATCCGATACAGCCGCCATCGAAAATTCTGTATCTCGCATAGAGTATCCTCGTCTGAAAACCTTCTAAAGCTAAAGTAAGTGAATTTTTATACCTAATTATGAAACTTAACACATAATGGCTTGTTTACACGGAGACAGTAGGTAAGTTGTAACTAAACTTGAAGTTCCTGCTTTTTCTGTAAGTGCTGTAGAGCAGCTTGTGGAAGAATTTAATAGCACTGTGTACACGATATCTTAAATATTATATTGGAAGAAATACGTGAAGAAATATTCTTATTCTTTAAGTTCCATCTTCCATCGAAGTTTGGAAATCATCATGGCTATGTGGACCCTATTGACTGTTCTTAAGTTGTTAGGTTCTTAAGTTGAAGTTCTTAAGTCACGATATTCCTCCCACATTTCCCTCTCCTCGAATTTTGCAATAGTGAGTATTTTTGCCCTCTCATCACATGTCCTAAGTACTCAAGTTTTCTTTTTTTGATAGTCAATATTACTTTAGCTTCATTTTCTATTCTTCTAGTAACTTCTGCGTTTGGCATTCTTTGAGTCCATGATATTCGTAGGATCAAGAGTAGTGAATACGTAATCCTGAAGCATCCTTAGGCGCAGTAGTAGCATTATACCCTAAAAACAAAGAAACTTTTTAAGTTAAACGAATGATGCACATGCTATTTAAATACGTGTCTTAATTTCTTTGGTTTAGTCTACATTTGATGTTATCCATGTTTCTAAGTATTTGTAGGCATCCACACTCTCAATTACGGTATCTTCAACAATCAATTTGACGCTTGCATCTGCTGATTTAGTCATGATCATGCATTTAGTTTTTTTCAAATTCATCCTTAGTCCGTATTTATGACAGCATTCATTAAGGTGTTGACAGCAAATTATTGTTGGTATCCGTCATTATTACTGTATCGTCTGCAAAACGCAAGTTTTTTAAAACTTCTCCATTGATAGATATACCTTTTATTGAATCTGAGAGCGCCTTTTTAAATACCTCTTCACTATAGACATTGAAGAGTAGTGGTGACAGCACGCAACCCTGGCGGACTCTCCTCTGTATTTTGATATCTCGGGTATTCTGGTTGTCAACTCTTACCTTGGCAGTTTGATTCCAATATAGATTAGATATAATTTTCATATCACGAGTGTCAATATTTTTGCTCTTTAATATGTCTTCAAGCGTTTTATGTTGAACCTTATCAAATGCCTTTTCAAAAGCTACAAAACATAAGTGCATGTCCTGATTCATGTCCATGCATCTCTGGGCCAGCACATTCAAGCCGAAAAAGGATCTCTTGTGCCCATACCATTTCTAAAGCTAAATGTGTGTCACTAATTTCATATTCAAGAGTTTTAACAATTAAACAGTTTGCTGTAAGAAGGATGCAGCTCCATATTTGGTAATTGTTGGGAAATTGAAAAAAAACTGTTTTTTAATAAAAGGTTTATTTTTAACCCAAAAGACAATATCAATCGATGACAAACAGATTTAGTCACTACTTGAGACTATTTTCAAGTATATAATTTTTGAAAAAATAAGAAAACAAAGTGAAAAATGTTGGACCTGCATCTTTCATGGACCAAACACATGAAATAATGCTTCTTTACCATAATTTTTGAGAAAAAAAACAAATTTCCAACAAAAACTCTTTTATTCGGTTACAACAATCAAACGACTATGGTTTGCCTACTACACAAAAATATGAAAAAATCTGTAAAAAGAAACAGGTTGGTGTTAAAAAGATAGCAATCAGAAACAAATAAAATATTAAACACACGGGCAAACACATCCTTCATTCATCTACCTGGTCGTCATCATCCGGTCCAGATGATTCGGTTTTCTGGTTCTCTGTCATGGCTGCATCACTTGTGAAAAAAGCCATTTCGTCCATAGGAACGAATCGTATTGCCAACTGCATTACATCTGCATATTTGTCTTTTTGACAGGTATAGGATTGCATTAGACAGGAAAATCAGAAGAAACTGAGAGGTCGCTGTCAAGGTTTCTCAAGATTTGGAATAAGTGAAAACTCGGAAGGCCAGTAGATATACTGACTTTAATACCATCTAAATGTTCATTGCTGTACTGGAAAATTCGGTGTTTGGAAATCTGGAATCTTTGCTTTTTTGCATCTGAAATAACTTTTTTAAAATGTCCTTCATAGTGATCACTAAAACTCAGGATCATATTTTGTTTTACCAGAATAGAAATAAACTGTTTGGATGATTGTTTAACAAAATCAGCATATTGTTGGGGACTAAAAACGTAGTCCTTCTTCCTTAAAAACTTCTCAATAACTCCAAAGCAGCGATCATAGAGAAAAAAGCTATGTCCTGCCTCAAGAAAGCGGTGCTCTATCTTGTCAATAGACCTAGTTCTCACCAGCAAATACAAAAACTGAATCATTACTGAGTTTTTGTTTTGCGCAGCCGCGTTATCGGAGAAAAGGTATAAAACTTTAACATTTTTACAACTTTAATTTAACATGTACAGTGGTACAAAAATGACACTACCTCGTTTGGTGACTTTCGAACCGTAGTTTCATCATACATATAGAAGTGTGCTTGATTTGTCTTATCAGAATGGACGCAGAAGTTGTATGTCCACAACTGGCGTTTGTAGAAAGCTTCCCCAGCAGGAATTTTTAGAAGTGGAAGGTTTTGTTGTAAGTCAAAGGTCAGAACTTCCACTTCGTCGCTATGCTTGCACAATGTGGTTTTCTGCTTCAGCTCCTTGAAAAACAAATAGGCCTTAATTTCATACAACTTTTCTGCGCCAAAAATTTTCGTTCATTTTCGTCGAGAGTCACATATTTGAGTTTGTTATCTAAGACATCACATATTTTGCACGTATCTGATCGAGGTGAGCCAAACCTGTAGTTGAAGTTTTCTTTGAAGTATCGATAGTAGAAGTTATAGGGAACTTTGGGTTTATATTTAGGATTGATAACACTTTCTGGATCGTAAAATTCCAAATAGAGTTGATGCATCTTCTTTACATTTAGATCTGGAGATAAATAGAATCGACGGGATTTGTTTCTACTATAATACAATTCACGCCTTGGAAAGCTCTGGATGTGCATGTTCACATTTTTGAGTGTTTCGTTAGATTTTCGGTTGAGTCTATTTGTATGCTTTCCTTTGTTACTAGATGGCGCTGCAGTATCTGTGTCACGATAGCAACTACCAAGTCAAAACAAAATCAGCTGCCCTGCCGTACCCAGCGCCAACAGAAGATGACCTTGCATTCCACGAAAATCACCGAACATTCACAATCGTTTGGTGCAAAAAGGATACAGGTCCGGAGCTGCACCCCTCTTGCAGCAAATGAGTGAGGAGGCAGATCCATAAAGACGTATAATTCCTTTATTTATTATCGGATCTGCATCGTTCTTACACCAGTCAATCCGCCAATTTTTTTTAATTATGGAGCTGCATCCTTCTTACAGCAAACTCCTCAATTCTGCTGTGTATTATTTCCAAAAATGTTATATGTGTGTCACTCATTAAAGCTATTATTCTGTGATTTGAGCAGGATGTTGCACTTGACTTTTTGGGTATTGCCACAAAGGTCGATTGCAGCCATTGTCTGAGGAATGTGGCAGTCTGATATATTAGATTAAAGAGTTCAATCATTACATCAATAACATAATGAGTTTGAATAATTCGATGGGCATATCGTCTAGTCCAGTAGCTTTGCCCTCTTTTGTGTTTTTGATGGCATATAAATATGACTTCCTCCCGTAATATTGTGGTCCGGTATTATCTGTGGTTTCTAACGACAGTTCTTCTCTTTTATCATTAAATATCTTTTGGATGTAATTGGTCCAGTGGCACAATCTTTCCTTCACATCAGTAATAATAGCTCCTTTATCACTTTAAGGATATTCGTATATATGCTTTTTCAAGAACCTGCCATTTCTTTGATTTTTTTTTGTGTAAATTAAAGCTATCATACTTTTTATCCAGATCTTCTATTTTCTTGTATATGTTGGAGAGCCACTTCTCTTTTGCCTCTCTAATTTTCTTTCTGATGTTTTTTCTGTTTTTCAACGTTTCAACATTCAAGTGCAAATTTCAAGTATATATTTAATAAATTTTTATTTATTTATTAATTATTTATTTATAAACATCTTTTTTGTTTTTTGCTCCATTTTGCAATGCTATTTTTTAAAATATTCATTATAAAAAATAAAAAAAAATCTAAAAGAATTGACAACTTTAATATCTCTTTGAACATTGCTGTCACCGTAGCTAAATCATCTGAGGCTGCATTGCTTTTATTCACAGGTACCGTTAAATTATGAATAATTAAGTAATTCATTCTCATTTGAGAATTAACACCTTATTGAGAATTTTTTAACACCTTATTGAGAATATCTTCTTCTTAGTTTTTAGAATTGTGCACCTTCATACCATTAACCTCGTTATGCAGTTTTTCAATTAGGTAAATTGAACAGTTTTGGAACAAATGTCATGCCAGTTTACATTCTTGGCATAAAAATTGCAGAACACGGTTCTTTTTTAACTCCATAACTCTAATCTCTGAATCTCTGATGAAAAAATGCCAAAGCAGTGATTATCTTTGTAAACTGGTTGCCCATATGTATCACAATAAAGCATTTCTTCTTCAGTACCTTTACTTTAATCTTCATTACATTCCATACACTTCATTTTCTATTTTAAAATGTTAAAATTCGGTTCTGTACACTAAAAGTCTGTTAATGAGCTGTATCAGTTGCCTCACAGATAATGGACAAGTGTTTTTTTGTTTTCTAAATTACCACAAAAAAGAGTAATAATACAGAGCAATTTTCAGCTAATAGCAAATTAACCAATTATTACACAATCAAATTAAACACACTTTATAAATCAGCTGTAAGTTGACACCAAATTTATAATTAGTTTAATCGTTACTAAAAGGTTAAACTTCTATACGCTTTGATTTGCTTTCGATGAATTGACATTTAAAAGCCACGAAAATCAGACAATAGAGAAGGAAAGTAGCCGACAGAGCAGAATAGAAGACTGAAGACTTGTTAAAAAATCCAAAACTTACTTAGTTGTTATTGTTTTATTAAGAGAAATAAATAGAAGAAGTAGAAGAAGAAATAGGAGAAGCTATATATGAAAAAGAAACTAAAACTCGGTAGTTATTTGGTATTTCTTGTTATTACAATCGTTTTTTGAATTGCAGAATGATTCCCGTCTTTCATTCTCTTTTAGTATTACATAAGTTTGCCCCATTTTTTTAAGTATTATAAGATTTTTGATAAGACACTCTCCTGAGCATAGTCCTAAAAAATATACCTATGTTTAACATTATTTGTGTAGAACTTAAAACTTTGAAAGATATTTTTATTTATGAATTTGCAAGGTTTTTATAAAGGTAAACATTTTTAAGCTAAAAATCACGTCGTTGCTTATCTAAGATCACGTAGGTGGTTACTCGGTCAGCAAAATCATTGGAATTTATTTTCCATTTCGCTAGATAGATACAATATTATACAATAATTTTAACAATACAATACACTAGCTAATTCAAGGTTAAGAATCGAGTTCAATATCGTATTTACTGATAAACAAATGTATATAAAAACTGTTTTATCGTTATCGTTGTCGATTTTTCTCGAGATTTACTTTCTCTATACTACGAGTATATAAATATAAAATTTTAAGATCATTGATCTTTTGATACTCATGAAATAAAAAGAATCTTCTAAATTACCTATGGGCTATATTACAAATAAACTTTTACACATATATACTATTATTTCTGGCAGAGCTTTCTTTTTTTTGGTAGGACTGTTTAATCCTTTATGTTTAGCTTTCTTCGACGTTCTTTCTGTGACACTGAGCTCCATTTTTCGTACTATGGGAAATGATGCGGAGATTGAACACAGCTGCTGAGAGCTTACATGAAAAAGTATCCGCATACAGAGAGATACTCGTGGAGACACGAAATTCGATACCAACAGAGAAAAGGGAGATCGGAACCCAGGAAAACACAGAAGAGGTCGAGAAATATCTGGAAATGTGAAAGAAAAAAATAGAGGGAAAGATCATCGCCTCCCTGGAAAAGGATATGACAGACAAAGAGTTCGTTAAATACGAAAACGAGGAGTGGTGAGAAGCAAGCTACAAAGCAATCAAGGTTACAGCAAGAAGGGAAGTAACCCCAAAGGCGGAAAATAACCCTAGACAAAACAAATGATCTCATGAAAGTCACACAATGGGTAAACGGACACACAGGCCTATATAAACTTGTGTAAAATAACAAAGCAGTCTCAGACTATGTTCTGAACCCGATAAGGCAAGAGGTGCTGTAGCATAAAGGGAAGGGGGAATTAGACAGTAAAATTCAACCCAATAACAGATAAATTCAAGGGGCTGATAGTACTACAGGTGAATCTGAAGAGATGTAGAGCGGCACATGACTCATGGCACATGCTCACGACCAGAGGAAAAAAAGTCGGGGCGGACCTGGTTAATAAGAAAATAGCGAACAAAATTGGTTGGTTTTTGGATAAGAGACAAGATGTAGCAATCTTCGTAAGAAATAAAGAACTGGGGATAAGGGCATATCAAAAGAAAGAAGGATTCCTCATTTTAGGCCTTGGAATCTTATAACTATATAGCCGGCAAAGATAAGTAGCAGAAGATCTCAATGCAAAGTCAATACTTTGGGGAGTACCGGCAAACGATAAAAGGGGAGACACATGGATTGAAGTAATTCAAGCTATGAACTTATTCGTATTAAATAACCGAAAGCCAACATTCGAAAGAGGAGAGGGCCAAATGTACAACGCTACCAAAAGAAAAGTAGAAGAATGGGATATAGTAGAAGGGAAAAGCTTCACATTTTCATAAAAATATCCTACACAAAATAAGGAAAAACATAAAAAAATCAAGTTACGGGAGACGTATCAAATTCATTGACAACAAAAAACTAAAAAAAGAATTACAGGGAATGAGGGAACACTCAAATAAGTTTGAAGCTGGATATGAAAAAATTAAAAGGCTAGCCGAAAAATATTGCCGAAGGGGAAGAAGAATGAATACCCGCCCATACTGGTAAATAGATAACATAGAAGTTATAAGAAGAAATTACAAAGAATTAAGAAGAAAAGTCACCAGAGATAGAAAAAAGAACCAACTAGTAGAAGAGGAGGCCGAAAGACTAAAACTAAAAGCCTTAAAGAAAGAAGCCTTAAAGATTGCAGCAAGAGAACTCAAAGGAAACACCTTCTTTAAAATAGAGGACAGCCGCAGGAGAGAACTAGCGGAAGCACTGCTTTCGCAAAGAGCGGAGGAAACCTTCCAAATAATACCTACAGAGGCACCAATAAACGGCTTCACAATGGAAAAAATAATGCAAGCAGGACAGGCACTAAAGACAGGGAAGGCACCCGGACCTGACAGAATTGCGTCGGAAATCATAAAAACCGTTATTGAGGAAAAGGCTGAATGGGTAAAAAACATAAGGGACGACCTCCTCAGAAGACAGAAATTACTCACGATATGGAAAGCGGCAAACCTTATCCTCATCCATAAACCTGGGAAAGAAATAAAAGAACCGGGGGCTTTTCGGCCAATCTGCTTCTTAAATACACTAGGCAAGCTATTAGAAATCCTTATAAAATCAAGGCTTGAAAAAGAAATAGAAGAAAAAGGAGGCCTGTCGGACAGTTCTGTTCGCTGTTCGCCAGTATGGTCTTGGAAAAGGCAGATCTGCCGGATCTGCCATATATGCCATAAACAGGTTAGTAAGGGACAAAAAAAAAACATGCAGCGGTAAGTGGAAGGTGACACTCTTCCTGGACATCAAGAACGCATTCAACAACGCGAGTTGGGGGAAAATCATCAGACTATTAGAAGAAATGGAAATATGCAGAACTTGGCGAGGGATTATTTTACAGATAGATGCATTAGATAGGATAGATAGGACATATTGGAGATAAACCTAGGAGAGAGAATACAGGCAATTGCTTACGCAGATGGCCGGATAACCATTGAGAATGGGCTCATAATAGATAGGGTAAACGCAGCTCTTAAACTAGGATGTGGCTAGAGGAGAGAGAACTGACGCTAGCCACATAGAAGAAGGAGACCACAATCTTCAAGGCTCCAAGAGCTAGAGAGCATATCCCGTTTACTCTGAGAGAAGAAAATATTCTACTTATCAAGAAAATCAAATATCTGGGCGTAATACTGGACACCAAACCGAACAGTCTGGAACGCCTGCAGACGCTTATCTCCAGGGTGACAGAAATCAATTACCGGTTTGGTCTTGATTTTAACATCAAAAAAATGAAATACATGATTATAAAAAAAATGGATAACACTGCGACAATTAATATTTAATCAACAACCTATATTGCAAATCACTAACATTTGCTATTTGGGTGCAAATTTAAACGAACAGTGGGCACACTCGATTTAAATTAAGATAAGGACCGAAAAATATTTTCATGTAGAAATATTTTTACTCCTTCTGTGCTTTCAGGTTTTTATCGACTAGACTGTAAAACAGAATATATGTAATTACTATATATCGTGCTGCTCTTAATATTTTTCTTTGTCTCTGAGAGCAAATAATTGTCAATATTATTACCAGCAATTTTTAAAATGATTTTCTGATCTTTGTTACTCCCCGATGTACTATTAAAGCAGACTCATCTTAGTTTATTTAGTTTCCATTCTCTAATTTATTTTTCTTGCTGCGCCGTTTACTGCATAGGGTTTCCAAAGGTTTCGACATGATTTTTTTACGTCTATTTTAGAGATATTTTATAATTTATATCATTTTTTTTATTTTAAGATTATCTGTTTCTACCTTAGGATATTCAGCATATGTTAGGAAACAAGAATAATTTATATAAAACAGAACAAAATAATATTCATAACATATGTATTTTATTTAAATACTTAAAATCCCCAGAAGCATCTTCTTGCACCAGGACGGCGACGCAGTGGTCTAACCATATATCTGAATCCATGAACTACTTCACCTCCTTCAGCTGAGAAGTTAGCGTAATCAGTCTCGCTTTCGTTGACGATTTTCAAAGATGAGCCATTTATGCCTTCAAGTAGAAGCACTTGGGTTTCGTTGGGTTGGACAACTTGAGTGCGGACCACCTCATGGTTTCTTCCTTTAACATGAATGATCTGTAAAAGAGAAATAGCTATAGGAAGGAAAACTTAAAAGGGAATAAAAGTAATAAATACAGTTACATAGGCACTATTTTGAAATATATTGTTGGATTTACGTACCTGAACGGTAAAGGCATGACTTCCATGATTAACAACGGTGTATCTATCATGAACAATGGGTTTACGTAAGACAGGGGGACGCATAACAATTCTTGGTCTGCGCGCTGGTCTACATTGTCCAACTTGAGGTCTATGTTGTTGAGCTGGACGATGCTGTTGTTGACCTGGATGGTGCTGTTGCTGAGCTGGATGGTGTTGTTGTTGAGCTGGATGGTGCTGTTGCTGAGCTGGGTGGTGTTGTTGTTGAGCTGGATGATGCTGTTGTTGAGCTGGGTGATGTCCTTGTTGAGCGGGACGATGTCCACCTTGTGCTGGATGAGGACGACCTTGTGCTGGATGTTGAGCACCTTGACCTGGACGATGGGCTGGTCGTATTACTGGCCTACAAGCTGGACGACGGAATGGACGACGTCCTGGAACTGCTGGTCTAACTGCTGGTTTGCAAGGACGAGGAACTGCTGGTTTACATGGAAGCCGTCCTGGTTTACGTCCAGGATGGTGTTGAGGTCTACGAACTACAACATGTTGAGGTTTGCGATGTCCAGCTGGGTATACGGGTCTTCGTCTAAATCTACCAACTTGATGCATGACAACTACGGAAGATGCAGGTGCTAGATGGAAATTGTTCACTAACATTATTGAATTTTCATCAGATACCAGTTGTTTGATCTTTCTCATAATGTCTCGAACTACTCTTCCTCCCGTGGCTATAACAAAATAAAGTATTAATTTATTGTTATTTTAATATCGTCTTAAATATTTTAAATTTACAAGAAGACAAAAACTTTCTATGATATTTTTGCAATACGACTTCATGAAAATACATGAAAAAGGAAAATAATTTTAAAAAGAAAAAAACTTACCGGTGATAATAGCGACTTCTGTGTAATTTCTGTTCAATATATTTAATAGGGCTACTCCAGCGTCTTTGATATGCTCAATTACTACAGTTTCATTTGGTTTAACTACTCTGTATTGATCATTGTCACGGTCATCGCTGTCAGTGTAAGTAACCTGAAATAAACGATTAGCTAAGTATTGGATCTAGAAGTTTGTCTGGCCGTTGGTTTTATAAAATATATAGTAGTTATTAAAAAAACTTACCTCAACTTCTATCTCAGATTGTCCGTTGTTGGTAACAGTGAAGTTATGATGTTCGGAAAGGGTAACATCATCAGGATCATACATCAAAGCAGTGACGGATGAACGTGAGACTAAATGGAAGCTCTCCAAAGTTGTTACAATATGAGAAACAACAGTTTCTACTTGCTCGTCAATATTTCTAACTAAATCCTCAAGATCTTCAATAACATCCCCTCCTTCTGCTCTAAAAACTGCATCTTCAGTCTGGCTTGTGTTGATAACTTCCAATACGGTATTTTGGAATTGAGCTGTTAGTTCAAAAGACTCAGATGTATTAGGTTGAACGGTTTTGCGATGAAGTTCTAAAGTTTGAACAGGTGAGGTACGCTTCAACTAAGAAAAAAAATATTTTAGTACCAAGAATAAAAGATAATTATTTCGCTATTTCAATCTGTTTTAGTACGCGTAATTTAGAGTGAAATGGATGAACAGCAACGAGCAAAGGAGTGAATTTCAATTGTCTACACATAGATGTGTATTTTATGGTATGTGGCATGATATGTGGTATGATTAGATTACGGAAGAACCCAAACCCGATGGTTCAAGTAGAAAAATTTACTTAGAATCGTTTATTCGATCTCACAATAATAAAAAAACTTTATATAAATAAAAAGATAACAGAAAAACTGGGACAATGCGATAAAAGAAGAAGATCATATCGATCACAATGGAAGGAGATTAACTAAGTACCTATGTTAGAAAAATCAATTATTCATGGGTAACTGGATCAATTAAGTATCTGAGTATGGAGCATAGATGACGGAAAAGAAATCAGAGAAACACCTTAAATCATAGTTAATAAATTACCTATCGAAATTATCGAGTTAGATAACTGTAGGACTAAAACACTACTGAAAAAACACATAAATTGAGGTATTAAAGGAGAAAGTGTTATGTGAATCTCTCCAAATATATCACTAGAAGAACATCAAAATCTGAGTTGTCAAACCGACAAATGTTCGAAAATAATTTGCCTAAAATAAAGAAAAGAGAGTAAAAACTTACTTCAATGTCAAAAGCAGCTACCCCATGGTTAGTTACAGTGTACTTTCCAGGATGTTCATTGCTTCCTTCAACATTTTGACTCAAAACAGTTACGGCAGTTCTTGGGCTCAAAGAAAAGTTTTCCAGAACGACTATTTCAGTTTCTGTTTCGTCTGTGTCTAGAAGTTCTTCAATGTTGTTTTCCAAGTCGTCAATAACGTTACCACCTTCAGCAGAAAATGATACTTCCTCTTCGTAACTGTTGTTGCTCACTTTCAACACGCTTTGTTCAAGACTGTCCTCAATAGCTATCTCTGTGGTTTGGTCTGGCTGGACAACAAACCATTGTGGAGCATCATCTTGGTTATTGAGATGCACTACCTAAAAAAAGAAAATTTATCTAAACAACGTTTGTATCAACAAATGTATCCAACACATAAAACAGAAAAGAGATTGTAAAAATTTTTAAGAAAATGTCTTATAAAAGATACAAAAAAGATAAAAAAAGTACAAAATCAATGGACAAACGTACCTCAACAAAAAGATCAGCTTTTCCGTGATTCGTAACGACATACTTTTTGTCTTCTTCCTTGTCTCCTCCACTCTGAGACAATGCTAAGATCGTAGTTCTAGGAGGTAAAACGAACTTCTCTAGTTTCGATATTTCCGATACAGAGAAAGTGGATTCATATTCATATTCTTCATATGTCGTCTCCACTGAATATTCTTGGGTGGTTTCAACGGTGGTGTCTTGCTGGGCTAAAATAAGGAAATAATCAAGTGAAAATAATATAGTCAAATTTCATTGAACCGATTAGAAAAATAAACATATAATTTTTTATTAGAATAGGAATTTAATTACAAACTATAAAACATCGACTAACAACTAGAAGATCCGGAAGAACTTTGAAAAAAATATAAAATTAAAGTCAAATAAATTTGCAATAATGATTATAAAAGTGATCGAATCAAAAAGAGTAAATGGATAGCACAAAACAATAATAGAACTTACACTTACACTTAAACTTAAACAAAGAATGAAAAATCATAAAGCTCCGGGTATTGATGATCTGCACAAAAAGCAAATTAAAAAGTGTGGACCATAACAACACAGTGGCTCCAGATGATGAACAGCTATGTTCAAACTAGGCAGATACCCAAGGTCTGGAGACAAGTCGTTGCCTTGCTTATAGCTGACAAAGATCTCAACAACCCCAACAGGTATCGGCTAATCTTTGTTCTGTTACTTATTCAAAATACTTGAGATCGCATGATCCTTAATATAATTTCATCTAGAATAAATGAAAAACTGACCAAGATTAAAAAAGCAATCAAACCGTTAAAAAAATAATTGATACATGCGTAGATGCATAGAGCAATCTAATCATTGGTGGAAACGATATGGAAAACGGAAACATTGCCGAATAATGAAAGGAAGGTATAATTATTCCAATCCATAAAAAAGGTGACAGATCCGTGTGCAAGAACTGTAAAGGTATATCGCTACTATATACAACATTAGTACACAGACATTAATCGATTTAAAAAAGGCGTATGAAACATTTACTAAAAAACCACTAAAACGATGAAGGAAATCGGGATAACGCAGAGATTAATAGAAGCCATAAAACACCCATATAACAACAACAAGGTAAGAGTTAAAACCAACAATAAATACTTAAACAAAATTAACACCACAAAAGGCTTAGTGCAGGGATGCCCTACATCTTCGACGCTGATTAAGATATTCCTAGAACAAATATTAAACCCATGGAAAAGGAAGTGTGAAGATATGGGAATAGCAATCCGATACGACTTCTTGTACACACTAAGTTTTGAAGATGACCAAGAAGACGGCTTGAGATGAAGAAGATCTATTCTATATGCTCCGAAAACTAGAAGAGAAATTGCAATTGCAAGCCTAATAGGAAATAAAAAACAAGGCAGACTCCGAAGATTATGGAGGGATGAAGTGGACGAGGCCATAGAAAGACAAGACCATGGAGATGGGTAATGGCAGAATTGAATGGACTGGAGACATGGAATGAAAAAAAAATTTCTGAAAGAAGGGAGAGCTAGGAAGATATTCGTACCATTAAATATATATATATATATATATATATATATATATATATATATATATATATATATATAACAATAAAATAAAAAACATTATGAAATGCGTAGAACACGCTATAAATAATGCTAAAATTAGAAAAGCTTGTGGTCCAGATGATACACCAACTGAGTTGCTGAAACTAATAGGGGATGATAACATAAAAGTAGTAGTAAGACTTTTTAATTCAATATATAACACCGGAGTGATTCCCACAGATTGGCTCAAATCCATCTTTGTCGCAATACCTAAAAAACACAATGCGAGAAAATGCTCAGAATATCGATTAATTAGCCTAATGAGCCACACCCTTAAAATTTTCCTAATTTTTTTTTCCTAAAAAATAGTAGTAAAAAATAACAGAATTAGACGCAAATGCGAAGATCTCGAAGATACCCAATTTGGTTTTAGAAATGCTATGGGAACCAGAGAGGCACTTTTTGCGCTTAACATCCTATTACAAAAATGCCGTGAACAAAGAAAATATGTATTTGCATGTTTCGTGGACTTCGAAAAGGCATTCGATAAAGTACGGCATGTAAAATTAATGCAAATACTGAACAATATCGGAACAAATGACAAGGATATTCGTGTCATTAAAAATTTGTACTGGAATCAAACTGCTATCGTAAAAATTGGAGATAATTACACGGATGAAATCTCCATACAACGAGAATTCAGACAAGGTTGAATTTTGTCGCCAACATTGTTCAATGTTTACTCGGACCAGTTATTTAAATAGGCACTTGGGAGACAACCATATGGAATAAAAATCAACCGGGAACTACTTAATGTGATTAGATATGTAGACAATACAGTAATTCTGTCAGATAATATTGAAAATCTCCAAATTCTGCTTGATCGTATTCACGAGGCAGGAGAGGAAATGGGCATTAAAATAAACTCAAACAAAACCAAATTTTTAGTGTTTAGTCGTGACCCATATCCCGATGCAAAGCTTCAATTAAACGGAGTCCAAGTTGAGAAAGTTCACAAAATGACATATTTGGGAACTGTGATAAGGGACCAACTAAATTCAGACAGAAATAAAACATACGAACCGAATAACAATGACTAAAACTACTTTTATGAAAATGAAGTCATTTCTTTACAATAATCATCTCAGTTTAGAACTAAGACAAAGAATGGTTAAGTGATATGTTTGGTCCTTACATTTGTATAGTGCAGAAGTGTGGACGCTAAAAGTATCGATCATGAACAAAATTGAAGCATTGGAAATGTAGGTTCATAGACGGATGCTAAAGATACCTTGGACAGCAAAGAAAATTAATGAATAAGTACTAAGGAGCGTCAACAAAGATAGAGAACTGCTAAAGACTGTTAAACATCGAAAAATATCTTATCTGGGACATATAGTAAAGGAAAGTCGATATAAAATATTACAACTGATCCTTAAAGGCAAAATAGAAAGCCGTAGAGGTGTAGAAAGAAAACAAGTTTCTTGGTTAAAAAACATTCGTGAATGGAAACAGATATCAAATGTAGGACAATTATTCCATATTGCAGAAGATCGAGAAGCCTTCGCAATAGTGATCACCAATGTCGGATAATTCTGATATGGCACGCGAAGAAGAAGAAGTTACAAGTTAAAAGAGTTCAATAAATTCGCAAATATTTGGGAACTATTATAACGAACCAACTTGAATCAGACGTAGAAATAAACGGCAGAATTGCAATAACTAAAGAGAAAATTTCTCATTTTTACCATGAGAGAACCAGTTCAATAGCCAATGTCGGATAATTTGAATATAGCGCATAAAGGAGAAAGAGTAGGATAAAAATTTACTTACATTGTTGAACAAGCATGTTGAAGGCGGTGTTTGCTGGGTTTATTCAGAACAAACTGATGCAAACTGCTGACGGGACTTCTTTTATAGGCTCTAAAGCGTTGACGATAAGATCGGCATGTGCCTAAAAAATAACAATTTATCAGATTATGAGATTATCAAACAAACAACGCCTTCGCAGTCTACTATTTATATGGAATGTTTTTAGCAATGTTAACTATAATTATTTATAGATTATCCAAATTTATCCAAGATTATCAAAAATAGTATTGACATTGAAATAACCGTTAAATTAGAAACATTTTTATTTATCGATAATGATATAGGACTTTGGATTTTCATTATAGGACAGTCTCATTTTAATTATAACGCAATTTTCATTATAAGGCATATGATGGAACAACACCGAAATAAAGAAATAAACGTTCATATGGTATTTTTATGGAAAATACATATATCTTGATCATGAAATCAGAGTAGGCAAGGACAACTAGGCCTGCGAATTTCAACGACGAATAACACTTGCTTGGGTGGCACTAAGAGACATCTTTAAGAGCAACATCCCGATAGCTATGAAACGGAAGACATTTGACCAATGCGTTCTTTCTATTATGACATACGGAGCAAACACACGGATTTTGTGGTGAGCAGTCAATAAGAACGGAGTCCCCCGGTATAAATACGTAAGCATTGTAAGATATGATATGAGGAAGTAGAACAATAGTTCAAAGTAAGATTGCACCAAGGCTTAGTACTTATTAGGGTTCGATCAGATAACAGCGAAACTACAGAGTAACATAGAATAGAAATATGGCTTATCGTCACTGAAATTTGTACAATTTTATGGACAAAGTCTACAAAAAGTCAAAAAAATATCAATAACAATTTAAAATTTACTAAAATTACATAAATCGTCAATATCACAAAATAAAAGATAATAAAATATGCCATCCATTGAAAATTTAAATAAATTGCAAATTGCATAATAAAACCTTATGAACTAACAAGTTTAAGTTGCTGCATGTGATACCCAAAATAAAAATACTTTCGTCGCTTGTACCTAAACGTACAGTAAAACCTCGATATAACGGACTACTTGGGGGGAGGGGGTGTCCGTTAAAGCCGAAAGTCCGTTATATAAAAATAAGGTTAAAATAAATAAAAATACTTTTTTTTTGAAAATGTACAATTGACGTTGCTGTGAATATCAACGCGCTTGCTGTTGGTAATCCCGTTTTGAACAAGTTTCGTTTGCTCTTTTCATGTTTGCTGTTTTTCTATGATCCACTCCCTAAATACAGTTTAATTTAATAATCAATAAATGTTGTTAGATCGTGGAGATGCGATCTTACCTCTGATAACTTCATTTTTAACAGTCTTGTTTTGTCGTCTTGTTTGTTATCTTTAGTTTCGTCCTCATTTTTAAGGTTCATAACTTCATCTGCTATTTCACTTTCAGTCATGATGTTATACCCAGGGTCACCTTCATCTACTTCTAGCGATTGTAAAACATCTTCATCAGCTACATGTTCTCCGGCATTATTACGTATTATCCTACAGAAATTAGTAACTTTCAACCCTTCTAAATCTATGTCTGCACCTTGGGCATCAAACAAATTCTTCCAACCATTTTTTAATGTTTTTTAATACTTCGTCTAAAAACTTTCTGCGATATATTCGTTTGTCTGCCAAAATTATTCCCTGATCCATGGGTTAAATAAGCGATGTTGTATTTTTTGGCAAAAACATACACCTGAAGTTTCCATCTTCTGAACGTAGAATATTTTCAGAGGCGTGAGTAGGAGCGTTGTCTAAAAGCAATAAACATTTCACCTCTTCTGACGGTATTCCCAATTTCTCCTCTTGAAATTTTCTCACTGAAGGTACAATTTATTTGAAAAACCAATGTTCGAAAATATCTGAGGTGAACCATGCCTTCTTAGAGCTATAATATGAAAGGGGCAAATGATGCAATATGTCTTTTAAAACTCTAGGTTTACGAGATTTGCCAACCACTACAGGTATCAATCTATGCGATCCATCAGCGTTAGCACAAAGCAGTGCCAAGATCCTGTCCTTGCTGATTTTTCTTCCAGAATCCGATTTTTCCTATTTGGAGGCTTGTGTGCTTTCAGGTAAAGTACGCCATAACAAACCAGTTTCGACAACATTGTAAATCTAAGATTCTAATAGCATTTCGTTACTTACTTGCTATATGTGCTGCTAATTTTTGCCTAAAAGGTTCTGTTTCTTCTTTAGGTGCAGTTGAAGCTTCGCCGTAAATTCTTTTATTCATGATTGCGTATCTTTTACGAAAGCGCCAGAGCCATCCAGCACTTGCTCTGGTATGTCCATATGATTTGCTAATTTAATTGCAGTAAATTTCAATTCGACTGCTCGGACCAGCCAATTTCATTCGTTTTCCAAGATTGCTATGCTCCCCTACATCACACTTGAATGCAAATTTATTTATTTTGTTTTCGTTTTTTTTTATGTCCGAAAGTTTGCTTTTTTATGTCATATTGATTATATATATGAGACGCATGTGTAATATTAACTGTATGTATTTATTTTTTTTACGTTTGATCGGATTTTTTGTCCATTATATCCGAAGTCCGTTAAATAGAGGTCCGTTATATCGAGGTTTTACTATACTGTAATTTCTTAGTTATTCGTTACGAAACTCTTCCACTGAATAATAAATATGGTCTTTAAGATAGATAGGCTTTTGTCAATTTACGGAAATTCAGGAGAGAAGTTGTAGATTTAAGTTGCAAAGGGAGATGGTTGTATAATTTTTTTGCCGAATATAATATAGATTTCTTTACTAACTCAATGGAATATAAAGAGGGAAGAGTTAAAATCCCGTGATTTTTGAAGTAGCTTCTGCAATGTGTTATTCTACTGAGGCCAAAAAGATACCGTATTGCTCTTTTTTGTTATTTAAAAATAACATCAGATTGGGCAGCTGTACTAGAACCTCAAAAAGGAAGACCATATCGAAGATGAGAGTCGGACAACAAAAAATATGATATTTTGGAAGAGCCTAAATTGATTTCCTTCGAAACAGATCTTATTGCATAGCAGGCTGAGGCTAGTTCCTCACTTAACAAATCGATATGAAGTGACCATTTAAGGTTGCTATCTATAAAAATACCCAGAAATTTTACAGAATCAACTATACTGATCTGGCTGTTATTAAGAAGCAAGGGTTATAGATCTCCATTACAGGATAATGCTACTGTTTTATCTACGTTAAAAGAGAGTAAATTAGAGTCCGATTAAGTTTTTATTACAAGTAGATCAGAAGTTATAGTTGCATGAAGAGAGTCCGTCCAGGTAATACTGGTATCATCAGCAAAAAGAAAAACTTTTTCACAGATTCTTAAGTTAGTGATGTTATTTATAAAGATAAGGAAAAGTAGAGGACCCAATACTGAACTTTGTGGTACTCTAAATACAATGCATTTATGACTAGTTATGCAATGCATTGTTTACTATTCCTCAAGTAAGATTGGAACTAATTCAAAGAAATACCTCGAACTCCGTAGAAATTTAGATTTTTTATCAAAATGTGATTTACACAATCAAAAGCTTTGGTAGAGTCACAAAAACAGTAGCAGTGTAAAGATTATTATTCAGTACTTGATAGGCCTCATGTAGTACAGAAAACATAGCATCACTGGTACATTTATTAGATAAAAACCTGAACTGACCTTTTGATAAAATGTTGTTTTCAACGAGAAAGGATTTAAGTCTACCCTTATGAAGAGGAATAATAATGGCTGTCTTTAGGCACTTTGGAAATATACTCTTTTCAAAGGAATCATTAATTAGTGAGACCAGGATTTCCAACACTTTTTTGGGAGATTTAGAAAAATTTTTATGGATAGCCCATAAGTACTACAGGAAGATTTGATTTTGATACTACGAATTGTTTCGATCAGTTCCGATTTATCAACTGGAATGAATTCGTGACCTTTTTTAAATTGGGGAGATAGAAAATAGGATCTTGTTGCAAAATAGTTGACGTTTAATTTTTAGTCACATTAACTAAGTATTCATTTAGATTTTCGGAGTTTGGAAGAGAAAATGTTTTGAGCTGTATTAGTTTTATTTCAAAGATCATTTATTATGGACCAAGTTTCTCTTACAACATTTTTAGAGATTCCCAGACGTTTTTGATAGTACAGTAGTACTTTTTTTTTAGCTGTTTTGATACGTTTTAGATAGATTTCTCTGTACTTGGAGATATATTTAGTGACAACGACGTTTGTTGTAAATTTCTTATGTATATACAGTAGTGAACGCATGTTCTTGGCTAATATGCGGATACCTTTGGTAGTCCAGAGTTTGTGATGTTTTGACTTAATTGTAATTAAAGGAAATGCCTTATTGAAAATACAGACAAGCCGATTTAAAAATCACTGAAATTATAGTCCACGTCCACAGAAAGAAAGTGCCACCCAGAAGTCAAGCACAAATTTTGGAATTTACGAAAATTCTGAGCGGAAAAAAATTAGGTAGCACAAACAACAGCGTAATTAATATTCAAGTCACCGCATAGAATTTTTCTGCTTTTATTGGGCAGGTCGTCTAACAAATTTAACAGGTTCTGAAAAAAAAACATTCCCTGGTGCTTAATGTATACTGATGATGTGTTAATAGGAAATCGTGAAAGCCATTTAGAACCAAAAGTGGAACAGTGGAGACAAGCTCTTGAGGAAAAATTATTAAAAACTTCTTCTTCTTCTACGGCACTACAGCCCAAAATGAGCCTTGGCCTCCTTTATTTTTTGCCTCCACCCTTGTCTGTCTGTGGCTGCTCTTCTCCATACACGGACTCCTAAAAGTGCTTGTGCGTCGCTGCTTACTGTGTCTTCCCAGCGCTTTCTTGGCTTTCCAACTGGTCTCTTTCCCTGCATTCTGGCGTTCAGTGCTCGTTTTGGTAGCCTATCCTCTCCCATTCGTATCACATGTCCGGCCCATTGCAATCTTTGTATTCTGATGAAGTCTGACAGGGGTGTTTCCTTATACAGTTGATAGAGCTCGTTGTTATATCGAATTCTGAAGATTCCGTTTTCCCTCACAGGTCCTAGTATTCTCCTCAGTACTTTTCTTTCGAATGTATCGAGTTTGTTTTTGGATGTTTCTTTCAGGACCCATGCTTCGCTGCCATAACATGCTATTGGCCGAATTAAAGTTTTATAGATTCTCATCTTTGTATTTCGGTGGACACTTTTAGACCGAAATATATGGGAGAGGGCAAAATAAGCTTTGTTTGCCTGCGTTATCCTTTTTCGTATTTCTCCATCCTCTGCTCCATCGGCATATATTTCTACTCCCAGGTATGTAAACTTTCCAACCGTTTCAATGTCATCTTCATGCATAATGTTTTGTGGGATTATATTTCTTCTCGTCTGTATCATTATTTTTGTTTTTTCTGTGTTAATTTCCAGACCTAACCTTTTCGTTTGTGTTTTTAACTCTGCGTATGCTTCCTGTGCTCCTGTTGATGTTCTACTCATAATATTAATATCATCGGCGTAGGCAGCCAGTTGAACCGTTTTATTGGTCAGTAGGTTTTCTCGTCCAGTTTGCATTTGCCTAACCGCATACTCCAGTGCCAGGTTAAACAATGTTGGTGCCAGCCCATCTCCCTGCTTTAGTCCCTGCGAGATTTTGAAAAAGTCTGTCCGGTTGTTTTGTATTCGTACACATGCCTGAGTTTCATCCATTGTGGTTATTAAAAACTTAGTAGGACAAAAATAGAGTATTTTTGGAATGTTCATAAAGATGGATTTACTACAAATAATAAGATATGTCTGGTAGATATCTTTGGATGGCGAAAAAACTGAGAAAAGTAATAGTTTTAAGCACCTAGGATCAGTATTACGAAGTAATGGGGAAATATATGGAGATGTATGCAAAATTAGGGTTGGATGGAAAAAGTGGAAGAAAGCGAGTGGTATGTTGTCTTCTACCTCTTCTATTTGTGTATACATGACTGACTCTGTTTTATATACATATATATATATATACATACATTTTATATACATACATACACCTTAAGTTTTGCCGACGATCAAGTAGTCATCGCACAAGATGAAGAAGATCTCAGCTTTATGCTCAGAAAACTAGAAGAAGAATATAAAAACAACGGAATGGAAATAAACTTAGAGAAAACCGAATAGCTAACAACAGAAAACAAGGATATGAGAAACCTAGAGATAGACGAGGGAAGACAAATAAATGGAACAGATAAATTCAAGTATTTAGGAACCATAATATCGAACCAGGGAACAACAGAAGAAGATATAAACAACAGACTGAGACAAACAAGAAACTGTATAAGACAACTAAGCTCAGTGTTGTGGGATAAGAACATTACGATAAAGACAAAAAAGAGAATATATAATACCCTGACAAGAAGTATCCTGACATATGGGTCCGAAAACTGGACAATAAACAAGAGAAATAGAGGTAGAATAAGAGCAGTAGAAATGGAGTTCCTGAGGAGAAGCTGTAGACTTACAAAAAGAGACAGAATTGAAAACGCAGAGATTAAGCGGAGAATGGGAGTGCAATCAGACATAATCGACTATATAGAGGAGAAGAGACTATCCTGGTACGGCCACGTCAGAAGAGCGGACAGAGGACGCTGGATAAACAAAATCACAGAATGGAGCCCGATTGGAAGAAGAAGGAGAGGAAGACCCCGAAGGTCATTTAGAGATGAAATCGACAAGGCTATGGAGAAAAGAACCCTGCGAGATGGAGACTGGAATGACAGGGAAAATTGGAGAAAACGGTTGAGTGAAGGAAGACAGTGAAAACTGTGGAAATCCTTAGTAGTAGTAGTAGTAGTAGTAGTAGTATGACTGACTCTGTCTGTTTTCCAATGTGCCTTCAGTAAGTTGTCGTTGCATCGTTTTCCTGGTTTTCCCACTGATCGTCTTCCTACTGCAAAATCGTCTCTTGGCCTCTTTACTACTCTATTTGTCGTTATTCGGCTCATGATCGTTCCATTCTACTCTTACCTTTCTTACACAGTCCTTGATGCTCTCCACCTTGCATCTCTGTCGTATATCTATACTTCTAGCTCTGCCTTACCATCGATTTTTCTAAGGGTTTTCATTCCTGCTGTTTCTAGCATTATTTTAATTCTCTCTGTCAGGTCGTGTTTCTGCCGCTTATATTATTATTGATATTGTTACGATATATAATGACGTATCATATGACTCAAAACTGTAAACATATTTATTACTAATATCCTTTCTCATTCAAGTATTTTCCAGATCATATACCTGTCAGCAGAAATGTCTGGCCCCCTACGGTAAAATACCTGGTTGGCTCCACGACGATCGGAGAAGTTCTGGAAGGTCAAATGCCGCTTCGAGAATAACTGTATTTTATATATAAACACGAAAGTTTTTGAAGAACAGTTAGTTTTGAGTCCGAAAATATAATTGTACGCGATAAATAAATATTGTGAAATAAATTAGTAACGACTTTAATAAATTTGTAAGTCTTATAAATAGAACCTTTGATAATAAATAAAAACAATAAATTAGATTAATAAAAATATAACAGTATGATAACTGTTTTGTAAATTCTGCCTTTCATTTCTTTCCTGATACTTTTATTTCTACATATTGTTTCATTCTGCCATACTGAGGCGCCGTTTGCTCTATTCGCATGATCTTCCACTTCTGTTCCCGGCTTTCCGTTGCTAGATATTTAAATCCATCATTTGTTCTATTTTCTGACACTCCAGCTCCAATTTAACTCTTAGTAGATTTGTTATTATAACCATGCATTTTGTCTTTTTTGGAGAAATTAAAAATTAAGTTAAAAATTAATTAGAAATTAAATTCTTTGGAGGTTATATTAAATTCGTGCAGCATACGTTGTAAATGATATTAGTATTGCGTCGTCTGCATAGCATTTTAAGTTGTTTTTCTCCCATTTGGCATCCCTTTTTTGTTCTTTCGTCCCAATTTTTTATTAAGCCATCGATTTCATTCATTTCACCAGCTTGAACAATAGAAGGCTCATGGAATCACCCTGTCTTATCCCACTGCCAGCTTCAATTGAGTCTTGAATTGGTTTTTCTTCTACTTTTACTGTTGTTCTGGTAGATATTTATGATCGTTTTTGTTATTTATAGAGGTATCTTTCTTGCTTACAATAAGTGGATAACGTCTTTTAATTTGATCTTATCAAATGCCTTTTTAAGGTCCACGAAACATGAATATGCCGATTTTTTGTATAATGATTTCTCTTGCACCTGCTTCAATATAAATATAGCGTCGGTGCCTGATCTTCCTGACCTAAAACCTTGTTGTTCTTCTGCTAGTGTTATAATTTCCTTCAGTTTATTTGTTATCACTTTGGTTGTTAATTTTAGTGTTGCGTTTAATAAATTAATTCCATTGTAGTTCTCCGGGTCAGATTTGTCTCCCTTTTGGAAGATAGGTATTGGGATGCTTGATCTCTTCTTTTCTTGTGGTATCCTGTTTTGTTTTATTATTTTTTTGGATTAGTTTTAATAGTTGTTTGGTATCAGATCCGGCCCGTCGTACTTTAGGAGTTCGTTCAGGATTCTATCCTCCTCTGGTGATTTTTTATTATTTAATGTCCTTAATGTTTCCTTTATTCTGCAATGGTATTGTGCAAAATTCGAATGAAAAGGCATATATGTGATAACGAAACACCAGACTACACCACAAAGATAAAAGTCAAAAGTTTACAGGATGACTTCAAAAGATACCTGTTCCAAAAAAGAATAACCGAAAAAAGCAGAAACACATATTATCACAGAAAGTGATGGAGTCGAAGATAGATGGGCAAAAATTAAGTCTAATATCTTAGCCTCGGCAAAGGAAGTTCTTGGTGAAAGAAATATAAATAAAAATAAATTGTTCCCAAGGTGAAGAACTCCATGGTTTTGTACAGAAGTTAAGGAAAAATGTAAAGAAAAGAAAAAAGCATACCTGAAATACATGTCAACCAAAACACAAGAGGCATACCATAATTACAAGACAATTAGAAACTTACATGCACCTGTAAGAAAAATAAAAATGATCACTGGGAACGCTTCTCGAAAGAAATAGAACATAATTTTTACGGTCTGTAAAAGGAAATATGGCGCTTCATTAGAGGTCAAAGAATGGAGGTAAATGAACTAATAGAACCAAAACACATAAAAAAGGATACGTGGATTGACTACCTAAAAAAGCTATATGCAGAGGAAGAACACACGACACTAGAACCGGAAACACCAGAAATTACCACAAATGAAGAACTTAATATAAATGTACAGGAAATTCGGAAAATACTTGAAAACTTGAAGACCAGAAAAGCAGCAGGCAAAGACGGGATACTCAACGAATTATTGAAATATTGTGGAGCAGCCATCTTGAGAGGCCACATTAAACAAGGAAAGAGAAAGATTATTTGTATTTTATATTGAAGTTTTTAACAATTGTTTCACATTTTACTATTATTGTAATTATTTAATTAAAACTTTATTATGTTCTAGTGTTAAAAAAGTGTATTATGTATTAATATTATGTAATAATAATATTATGTAATATAACAAATAAATAGATAAATTAGAACCCCTACACCACTGTATGATTATTGTGAAGTGTCATGAAATTTAAATTTGGCGCATTCGCATTTATGATGACAGAATGCAATGCAGATCGCAATGACAGAACAATTAACAACATTAATTAATAAAATTATAAAACTCAATAAAATACCGGCGTAATCGTGTCCCCATCTATAAAAAGTGCAGTTAAAGCATACACTCCCTTCTCAGACAGAATGTCACTCCTTCAGCTGAAAGCATATCCACTCGATCTAAATATAATACAAGTATACGCGCCAACAGCAGACAAAGATGACGAGATTGTGGAAGAATTTTACCAACAACTGGAGACCCTGATGAGAATGACCAAGAAAAGCGAAGTGACATTAATAATGGGCGACTTCAATGCAAAGGTCGGCAGAGGTAAGGGCGACGTAAGGGAGTCAAACGTTGTGGGCGGTCATGGATTAGGAACTAGAAACGAGAGAGGGGAACGTCGCATACGCTTCTGTCAGGAACAAAAACTATTGATAACTAATACTTTTTTTAAACTGCCCCCTCGCAGACTTTACACCTGAAAGTCGCCAGCAGACTCGAAAGAAACAAATGTAAGAAACCAGATCGACTTTATTGCCATACCAGAAAGATTCAGAAACTCAATCACATCAGTGAAAACCTATCCCGGGGCTGACGCTCAATCGGATCACAACCCAGTGGTGGGTAAACTGGGAATCAAACTAAAACGTATAGAAGGGAAGCCTAACAAAACCAAGATAAACATTAGGAAATTAAAGGATCCCAACATTAAACAACAAGTACAGGAATCCTTAAGAAGAAACATTGGAAACTTGAGTGAACCCGCACAAGACGCAGTTGCTAAATGGGAAGAAATAAAAAGAGCTGTTGAAATGACAAACAAGACAGTTCTGTTACAGGAGCGCGTAAAGAAGAAAGAATGGATGACGGATGAAATCCTTGATATGATGGAAGAAAGAAGACAACACAAATGCAAAAATCAAGTGAAGTATCAAGAAACAAGTCACACTATAAAAACAAAGATAAAGGAAGCGAAGGAACGCTGGCTGAAGGAGAAATGCGATGAAATCGAAGAGTGCGACAGAAGATATGACTACCACAACATGCACAAAAAGATCAAAGAATTAACAACTAAAAAGAAAACCAATAATCCCCACCCGACACTAATAGACGCAGACGGTAACCTTATATCAGACGACTTGAAGCTCATTAACACATGGAAAGATTACGTAGAACGACTTTTTAACGATAAACGCAGAGCGACAGTGGACCAAGATGACGACATGACTGGACCCGAAATACTAAGGTCTGAAGTGGAAAAAGCCATTTCATCGCTAAAAAACGACAAAACACCAGGTCCCCTCAACATACAGAGCGAGATCATAAAACTCCTATGCGAAACGGATGACCACTTCCTCGATTTTCTGACAGGCCTTTTTAACACCTTTTACGACAAAGGGGAGATTCCGGAGGAATGGCTTCGATCGACCTTTATAGCCATACCTAAAACACCAAGTGCAAAACACTGTGATCAACACCGCTTAATAAGCTTGATAAATCACATTACCAAAGTTTTCACCAAAATCAGACACAATAGAATATATTATAACAAATGCGAAGCAAATATATCGGAGTCACAGTTCGGATTCCGAAGCGCATTGGGTACAAGAGAGGCGATCTTCAGTCTGCAAGTTTTAATTCAAAGATGCAGAGACATGCACAAGGACGTCCACTTGTGCTTCGTCGACTTCTCCAAGGCGTTTGACAAGGTCAAACATGATAAACTCATGGAAATGCTCAGGAAGATGCATATTGATGGCAAGGATCTGCGCATAATAACCAGTCTCTATTGGAACCAAAGTGCTGAGATAAAGATGGGCAACTTACACAGTGGGAAGATAGATATTAAAAAGGGTGTACGACAGGGATGCGTCCTCTCGCCGCTCCTGTTCAATATATACTCTGAACAAATCTTCAGAGAAGCACTGCGAGAAGTTTCGGAGGGTATCACAGCAAGTCAAGAATATGGTTTAGAACTCAATACAACCAAAACTAAATGCATGCTCATCAGCAGAAAACAACAATCTCCGATGCAATTGACATTAAACAACCGAAAAATAGAACAAGTGGAGACATACACATACCTTGGAACCACAGTCAACACAAAATGGGACCAGTCAACAGAAATAAGATTACGAATTGAAAAAGCGCGAAACGCGCTCAACAATATGAAAAAGTGGTTGACAAGCAAAATCTCAATGGAACTAAAATTAAGACTGGTCAAGTGTTATGTCTTCCCGGTCTTGTTCTATGGAGCAGAGGCATGGACCACAACGGAAGCCACCCTGAAGAAACTAGAATCCTTTGAGCTGTGGATATATCGCCGTATTCTTCGGATATCCTGGACAGACCACATCACTAACGTGGAAGTAATGCAGAGAATAGGCAAAAGCAAAGAAATAATCTTCACCGTAAAGAAACGGAAGCTTGAGTACTTCGGACATGTCATGAGGCATACTAAGTACCGGCTGCTACAGTTAATAGTCCAAGGAAGAATCGACAGTAGGAGGGGACCGGGAAGAAGACGACACTCATGGATGCATAACCTGCGACAATGGTTCGGACTAACATCGACCGAACTGTTCAGAGGTGCCGTAAACAAAGTTAAAATAGCCTTGTTAATAGCCAACGTCCGAAACGGATAGGGCAAAGGAAGAAGAAGAAGAATAAAATACCGGAAGAATGAGGAACGAGCGAACTAATTCTACTATTCAAAAAGGAGTTAAAAAACAGCCGGAAAACTACAGAAATATAAACTTGTTAAATACTACGCTAAAACTTACAACTAAAATTTTACAAGTGCTAATAAATCAGAGGATAAGTTTAGCAGATGAACAACAGGGATTCCGTAGTGGAAGATCGTGTACAGATGCAATATTCGTTGTAAACCAAATTACTGAGAAATCACTAGAGTATAATAGATCAGC
This sequence comes from Diabrotica undecimpunctata, assembly GCF_040954645.1. Classification (NCBI taxonomy): domain Eukaryota; kingdom Metazoa; phylum Arthropoda; class Insecta; order Coleoptera; family Chrysomelidae; genus Diabrotica; species Diabrotica undecimpunctata. The sequence continues at coordinate 27,022,547 of NC_092803.1, forward strand.
ATTTCTGTGTCTGATTGACCAAAAGAAAGCGTTTGACAAAGTGAGACTCAAAGATGTAATCCATCTTCTGTATAATAGAGAAGTTCCCCTAAATATTATAAAAACTATCGAAAATATCTACCAAAACAACAAAATCGAAGTCAGAATAGATGGACAACTTACAGAACCTATAGAAATAGGCAGCGGAATAAGACAAGAAGATTCATTGAGCCCCATGCTCTTTAATTTGATCATTAATGAAATCATCAAATGCGTTAACAAAGAAAGAGGATAAAGAATGGGAAACAAATAAATAAAAATACTCTGTTAAGCAGACGACGCAATATTGATAGCCCAAGATAAAGATAGTCTGCAAAGACTGGCCCACAGATTTAACATACGAGCAAAGGAATTTAATATGACAATATCATCTCAGAAAACTAAAAGAATAGTAGTTAGCAAAGAACCAACCAGATGTAAAATAGAAATTGATGGCATCAGTATTGAACAAGTAATGGAAATAAAATACCTGGGAATTACACTGTCTAGCCATGGAGACCTGGACCTGGACCTGGACCTGGACCTGGAGACCTGTATGGTATATACACATTAACACTGAGATGAAGACAAGAATTTATAAAGCCAATGTAAGACCAATAATGACATATGCCTCAGAAACAAGACCCGACACAGCCACAATGCAAAGGCTACTGGAGAAGAGATGAGAGATGAGAGTACTGAGAAGAATTACAGGAAATACGCTGAGAGATCGAAATAGAACTGAAGATAATAGAAGAAAATGTAACGTACAGTATATAAATGAATGGACACAAAATAGAAAGAAAGAGTGGATAACCATATAAGCAGAATGGAGGAGACACGTGTCGTCAAAATAGCAAGAGATAAGTCACCAATCGGCAGAAGCAATATCAGACGACTGCGCAAAAGATGCAGTGACAAACTTCCATAGAGGTATTAATCCGCCAATGAACAAAGCAGAATTGCTTATAAAGAGGAAGACAAAAAATAATCTTTCTTTTACCTCTCCCTCCTTAAATTTTATTTCTCGTTTCTCGTCACTTCTGTTGTTGGTGTTATGTTCCTTTTCTATTTGCCTGACTAAAGTATTTGTTTCATTTTAGATTTGTTTAAAGTGGTTGTATGCCTATTGTGTTTGTTATTTTCTATATTTTAAATAGGCTTTCTTCTTTTCTTTACCTTTTGTCTTCACTTCCTTTTTGATATGTTACTGTTCATTACTTTCCTCTTTCCAAATGCTTCTGCTGCTGCGTTATTTATATTAATTTTGAGATTTTCCTAGCTTTCGTCGATGTAATCGTTTCCTAATATTTCATTACCGACTACACTGTAAAGTAGAATATATATACCATATTACGTGCATATTTTTCTTTGTCTCTGAGAGCAAATAATTGTCAATATTATTACCAGCAATTTTTAAAATAACTTTCTGATCTTTGTTACTCCACGATGTAATATTACAGTAGACTAATCTCAGTTTATATTGAGTTTCCATTCTCTTATTTATTTTTCCGTTTACTGCATACATTTTTTGCCATGTTGCCGACGGTTTCGAAACGATTCTTTTGGCAATACAGATTTTTCTAAAGGGCGGATTCTAGCCTGGCCCATAAACACTCCTTCTTTATCTGTTCTTGTGTCATTGAACTACCCGATCCACCTCATAAGCCTACAGACGGTTGTTGGTAGTAAGTCTATTTTACAATTAATATCATTTTGCATTTCCATCCACCCTATGGCTCTACAGCCCAATTCGAGCCCTGGCCTCCCTCATCAAACCTCTCCATCCGTTACGGTTTGTAGCCATTCTCAACGATCGACTGCAAATCTTCTTCCTCTACATTCTTACATTCAACAATTTTTTGGAAACCTGTTTTCTTCCATCTTAAATGAATGGCCTGCCTATTGAAGACGCTTGGACATGCTGAGATAAATGTAGTTCTTTATATATATATATATATATATATATATATATATATATATATATATATATATATATATATATATATATATATATACATATATATATATATACATATATATATATATACATATATATATATATATATATATATATATATATATATATATATATATGTATATATATATATATATATTATAAATTTCATAATAATTGTATCTGATTCGCCATCTGCTGTTCTCATTTATAGGGCCTAGTATTCGCCTCAGTACCTTTTTTTCAAAAATGTCACATCCATAGCTCGCTATCGGTGGGATTATGGTCTTGTAGATTCGTATCTTAGTTCTTTAATGTACGTCTCTTGATTTAAATATCGAGCACATAGCAAAGTTTGCCATAAAGACTAGCATGATTCTTCTGCTAAGTTCTGCATCGTCAATATTGTCCTTTGTGATGTTGACTTTGTACTAAGATTTTAGTCTTTTTTTTTCGTTTATTGACAGACCTCTAATTTATTTAGCATGTGATTTAAGTTCAGTATACGTATTTTCACCTGCTGCTTTGATTCTGCTTATGATATTTATGTTATCTGCATAAATATGCTGCGGTTGGACTGATTTATTGATAAGTGTGTTATTTCTACGTTCTAATGTTTTTCTTACTACGTATTCCAGTGATAATTAAACAATGTTGGTGCCAGTCCATTACCCTGTTTTAATCCTTGTGTTATTTAAAATGGGTCTGTCATTTCATGTTGTATCTGTACCTGAGCCACTGTGTCAGACATCGTTATTAGGATAAGCCTAACTATGTAATTTAGAGCGTATTTCAAATTCACTTAACATTTGGATAAATGTGCCCTGTTTATTGAGTCATATGCCTGTTTGGAGTCGAGAAAAATATTAGACATTTTTGTTATGTCCCCAGGCTTTGCTTAACCGTAAACAGTTGGTCGATGGTTGATCTTCCCTGCATTTTATATTTATTTCAGAATTTTATACCTCTTTTTTCGTTAGGACATTCTGCAGATATTAGGAAAAAGGCATAATTTATATAAAACAGAACAAAACAATATTCATAAAATGTGTATTTTATTTAAATACTTAAAATCCCCAGAAGCATCTTCTTGCACCAGGACGGCGACGTAGTGGTCTGACCATATATCTGAATCCATGAACTACTTCACCTCCTTCAGCTGAGAAGTTGGCGTAATCAGTCTCGCTTTCGTTGATGATTTTCAAAGATGAGGCATTTATGCCTTCAAGATGAAGCACTTGGGTTTCGTTGGGTTGGACAACTTGAGTGCGGACCACCTCATGGTTTCTTCCTTTAACATGAATGATCTGTAAAAGAGAAATAGCTATATGAAGGAAAACTTAAAAGGGAATAAAAGTAACAAATACAGTTACATAGGCACTATTTTGAAATATATTGTTGGATTTACTTACCTGAACGGTAAAGGCATGACTTCCATGATTAACAACGGTGTATCTATCATGAACAATGGGTTTACGTAAGACAGCGGGACGCATAACAATTCTTGGTCTGCGCGCTGGTCTACATTGTCCAACTTGAGGTCTATATTGTTGAGCTGGACGATGCTGTTGTTGACCTGGATGGTGCTGTTGCTGAGCTGGATGGTGCTGTTGCTGAGCTGGGTGGTGTTGTTGTTGAGCTGGATGATGCTGTTGTTGAGCTGGGTGATGTCCTTGTTGAGCGGGACGATGTCCACCTTGAGCCGGATGTCTACCTTGTGCTGGATGAGGACGACCTTGTGCTGGATGTTGAGCACCTTGACCTGGACGATGGGCTGGTCGTATTACTGGCCTACAAGCTGGACGACGGAATGGACGACGTCCTGGACCTGCTGGTCTACCTGCTGGTTTGCAAGGACGAGGTACTGCTGGTTTACATGGAAGCCGTGCTGGTTTACGTCCAGGATGGTGTTGAGGTCTACGAACTACAACATGTTGAGGTTTGCGATGTCCAGCTGGGTATACGGGTCTTCGTCTAAATCTACCAACTTGATGCATGACAACTACGGAAGATGCAGGTGCTAGATGGAAATTATTCACTAACATTATTGAATTTTCATCAGATACCAGTTGTTTGATCTTTCTCATAATGTCTCGAACTACTCTTCCTCCCGTGGCTACAACAAAATAAAGTATTAATTTATTGTTATTTTAATATCGTCTTAAATATTTTAAATTTACAAGAAAACAAAAACTTTCAATAATATTTTTGCAGTCTGGATTCATGAAAATATATGAAAAAGGAAATAAATTAAAATCAAAAAACTTACCGGTGATAATGGCGACTTCTGTGTAATTTCTGTTCAATATATTTAATAGAGCTACTCCAGCATCTCTCTTATGCTCAATTACTACAGTTTCATTTGGTTTTACTACTCTGTATTGATCATTGTCACGGTCATCACTGTCAGTGTAAGTAACCTGAAATAAACGATCAGCTAAGTATTGGATCTAGAAGTTTGTCTGGCCGTTGGTTTTATAAAATATATAGTAGTTATTAAAAAAACTTACCTCAACTTCTATCTCAGATTTTCCGTTGTTGGTAACAGTGAAGTTATGATGTTCGGAAAGGGTAACATCATCAGGATCATACATCAAAGCAGTGACGGATGAACGTGAGACTAAATGGAAGCTCTCCAAAGTTGTTACAATATGAGAAACAACAGTTTCTACTTTCTCATCAATATTTCTAACTAAATCCTCAAGATCTTCAATAACATCCCCTCCTTCAGCTCTAAAAACTGCATCTTCAGTGTGGCTTGTGTTGATAACTTCCAATACGGTATTTTGGAATTGAGCTGTGAGTTCAAACGACTCGGATGTATTAGGCTGAACGGTTTTGCGATGAAGTTCTAAAGTTTGAACAGGCGAGGTACGCTTCAACTAAGAAAAAAAAATATTTTAGTACCAAGAATAAAAGACAACTATTTCGCTATTTCAATCTGTCTTAATACGCGTAATTTACAGTATCATGGATAAAAAGCAATGAGCAAAGGAGTGAATTTCAATTGTCTACACATTGGCTACCTGACATCTTCATTTACTGCAAACATTAATTAGGATAATGTTTACGGATTACGGTTAGATGATTATGTTACGGTGTGTGGCATGTTATGTGGTATGCTTAGATTACGGAATAACCCAAACCCAATAGTTTAAGTAAAAAAATTAACCTAGAATCGTTTATGGGATCTCACAATAATAAAAGACCTTTATAAAAAAAAAGCCAATGAGAAAGCGTAATGTGAATGTTTCAAAATAATTCACTAAAAAAACGTCAAAGTTTGAGTCGTCAGTGCCCGAAAATAATATGTCTAAAATAAAGAAAAGAGGAAAAACTTACTTCAATGTCAAAAGCAGCTACCCCATGGTTAGTTACAGTGTACTTTCCAGGATGTTCATTGCTTCCTTCAACATTTTGACTCAAAACAGTGACGGCTGTTCTTGGGCTCAAAGAAAAGTTTTCCAGAACGACTATTTCAGTTTCTGTTTCGTCTGAGTCTAGAAGTTCTTCAATGTTGTTTTCCAAGTCGTCAATAACGTGACCACCTTCAGCAGAAAATGATACTTCCTCTTCGTAACTGTTGTTGCTCACTTTCAACACGCTTTGTTCAAGACTGTCCTCAATAGCTATCTCTGTGGTTTGGTCTGGCTGGACAACAAACCATTGTGGAGCATCATCTTGGTTATTGAGATGCACTACCTAAAAAAACAACAACATCCAACACATAAAACAACAGAAAAGAAATTTTAAAAATTTTCAAGAGAATGTTTTACAAAAGATATAAAAAAATAAAAAACTACAAAATCAATGGACAAACGTACCTCAACAAAAAGATCAGCTTTTCCGTGATTCGTGACGACATACTTTTTGTCTTCTTCCTTGTCTCCTCCGCTCTGAGACAATGCTAAGATCGTAGTTCTAGGAGGTAATACGAACTTCTCTAGTTTCGATAACTCCGATACAGAGAAAGTGGATTCATATTCATATTCTTCATATGTCGTCTCCACTGAATATTCTTGGGTAGTTTCAGCAGCGGTGTCTTGCTGGGCTAAAATAAGGAGACAACCAAGTGAAAATAGTATAGTCACATTACATTGAGCTGATTAGACAGGTAAATAAAATGATTATAATTTTTTAAATAAGAACAGGAATTTAATAAAAAACTATAAAACATCGACTAACAACTAGAAGATCCCGAATAAATTTGGAAAGAATATAAAATATAAGTCAACTAAATTTGCAATAATGATAATAAAAGTGATCAAATCAAAAACAGTAAATGGATAGCAAAAGATACCTCATAACTAATAGAACTTAAAGTTAAAATGGATGACGACGAAGCCAGTCAGCTGAGTGAATCTTTCAATGATAATGAGCTTAGATCTGAAATTCACATATTGAAAAATAATAACGCTGGTTAAGATATTACTAGAACAAATATTAAAGTCATGGAAAGAAAATGTGAAGGTATGTGAATACCAATCCGAGACGACTTCTTCTATACACTAAGTTTTGCAGGTGGCCAAATGGTAGCGGCTTAAGATAAAGAAGATCTATTCTATACGCTCCGAAAACTAGAAAAGAAATTAGAGTCCTACACTTCTACAACACATGAATACTTGTTGAAGAAAGAAGAGGAACCAGTGTGTTTTGTTTGTGAATGTAAAGTGACAGTGAAGCACATTTTGATTGAGTGTCCAATATACTCAGTCGAAAGACTATATCATCACTTTCCAAAAACATTAAAAGAACTTTTAGGAGAATCTAAATACGTAGCTGACTTGATAGAATTCTTGAAAACTATAAACCTTTTCAATAAAATTTAATACGATACATCAATAATTAAAATATATATTGTATACATTATTATGTAATTGATATTTTGTATATGCCTATGTATGTCTTTATCATTTTTGTATTTTTCTTATGCTAATAACCCTAAGTGGTTGAAGCAAAATAAATAAAAAAAAAAAAAAAAATTAGAGTCCAATAGGAAAGAAAAAACAAGGCAGACTCCAAAGATTATGGAGGTATGAAGTGGAAGAGGCCATGGAAAGACCAGTTCTTAGAGGTAAATATTGGCAGAATATAAAGGACTGGAGACATTGGCTGAAAGAAGGAAAGCAGCGACAGCTATAATAGTTGACTATAATCCACTAGAATAAGTAAGCGGAATAATGCACAGAACATTGGAGAACAAGAAACAGAAAACAATATAATGATAAAGCATACGATACACATCCTGTTCTCTTATATAGATGTGATGACTGGGTAATAATGCAAAGGTCTAACTTTAGAATCCAAGCTGGCGAAATGAGAGTTTACAGAAGATTGAAAGGCATTAAAAAAGAGATAGAGAAATGAATGTGTAAAACAAGAACTAAATATTTTATTGATGAATAAGAAAATGAAATAATACAGAACAAAATGGAAATGACCGAAAAATAGAATGGAAGGAAAAAGAAATGCAGTATACCCCTTGTAAAGGGATTCCTAAAAGGGAAAAATTCTTGGAATGAAGAATATATATATATATATATATATATATATATATATATATATATATATATTTCAATATCTATACATGTCTGTCAGGCCATGGAGTTAGGGTGTCTACATTGTAAAATTACGTGCATCCTATCCTCCATGCTATGGCATGCTGGTCGAGCCATACAGCCTGTAGACACCACTCCGAAGTATGAGCGGGAACACACTCATCCCCTTATGAAACGAAGCTGGTGCATCATAAGGACCTTCACATTTTACTCTTTTTCAACTTGTCTTGAATGAAATGTCTTTAATCTTTACTATCAGCTTCTCTTGGCTAACACTTATTTCTTTCGACCCCGAATGGCTACTAGGTTTTCGAGGGCAGATGGGTTACTATATTTCCTTCTACTACATACTCTTCACATGAAGACCACAACGGCAATGAAGGCGGATAAGAAAATTCGAAACGACGAATTCGGCGGAAGGGTCAGCTCGACTTTTAGACGTAGTTGATAGGAGTAAGGGCGACCCCTTGTCATAGAGGCAAGAAATTACAAAATTAATAAAAATAAAAGCAAACTAAAGGAAATGCTCCCATATACCAAAAAACATACTCCCACAACGGACAAGAATTTACCAAACTGGTGGCCAACCTCATCAGAGATGGTACATAGGAAGAGGATACCATTTTGAAATTAACAACTCGAATTACAGTACAAGTACAAGTTGAAAGAGTTCAATAAATTCGAAAATATTTGGGAACCACCATAACGGACCAACATGATTCAGACATAGAAATAAAATGCAGAATTGCAATAACTAAAAAAAAATTTTTTTATTGTGACGATGACAGAACCAGTCTGATGCTAACGTCGGATAATTTTAATATAGCACATAAAGAAGAATAAGAGTAGCATAAAAATTTACTTACAAATTGAATAACGATGCATCTTGAAGGCGGTGTTTGCTGGATTTAGTCTGAACAAACTGATGCAAACTTCTGATGGGACTTCTTTTATATGTTGCAAATATTTGACGATAAGATCGATATGTGCATACAAAAATAACAATTTATCAGATTATGAGATTATCAAACAAACAACGCCTTTGCAGTCTACTATTATATTATGGAATATTTTTAGCAATACTAACTATAATTATACATAGATTATCCAAATTTATCCAAGATTATCAAAAATAATATTGACATTGAAATAACAGTTAAATTAAAAACATTTTTATTTATCGATAATGCTACCAGACTTCGAATTTTTATTATAAAGTCGACTTTATATTATGCAATTTTCATGATATGCAAGAGCCATGCAACATGCAAGACAGATTATGCAAATGCGCATGCCCACGCGACATTTTCAAGCAATATCTGTGCTCTGTGCTAGTCGAAAAATTAGAACGTGATCTATTTTTTATTCCATTTTGAAGCAATTTATCGTCAAAATTCATATTGCCAATGTAACAAAATTTATAGTTTTTGATAAAAGCTAACCTTATTGTGTAAGTGTAAATGTTATTCATTCTAGGTAATACTTTGTAATTTATATTTGAATATTATAAGGATATTATTATAGTCAGGCCATGGAGATGGAGTGTATTAGTTTCTACATTATGAGATGGTGTACACTCTCTTCTTCTTGCTATAGCATGCTGGACGAGCTATATTGCCTGTAGTCAGTACCCCGATGTATGAGCGGGAACACAAGGTGTACTAATACTCATACTCTCATGAAGCGCATCTGGCGCTGCATGAGAACCTTCACATTTTACTCTTCTTCAACTAGTCTTAAGTAAAATGTCTTTTATCTTTCCTATCGGCCTCTCTTGGCCAACTCTTGCTTTTCCGACCCCGATTGGCTATTAGGTTTTCGAGGGCTGACGGGTCATTATTCTCTTTCCTTACTCTACTATTTTCTACCACGCAGAAGGAAGTGGGGCCCCACTGCGTTACTTTGCCCCAAGAACTATCATGAAAGATGACCTCTAAACATATCAGTATGCCGAGCGATCCAACTAGCAATTGGCGCCAATCAGCGTCCGGAGCTGATGGTGTGAAATGGGCTACCGGCCATGATGTGAGAAACCAGGCACGCCACGGAAACTCGTCTGGAATAAACATAAAAATATGGAGCAGCCTTAAAATTAGTACGTGGAATTTTCGAGGATTGCTGGAACCCGGAAAATTGGATGTAGTGGAAAACGAGATACACAATTATGCAATTGTAGGTCTATCTGAAATCCACTAGAAGGATAAAGGACATTATACGTCAAAAAATGGCAATGATATTTATTTCTCCGGCAATGATAAAGAATCTCGGAATGGCGTGGCAGTGATAGTAAATATTGCCATTAAAACCTCCGTAAAAGAATACATAACCGTCAGCGATCGGATAATGCAAACATATGCCCCAACAAGCGAAGCTCATGATGAAGAGATCGAAACATTTTATAGTACGTTGGAGCAGACGCTTAGGAAGCTTCCAAATAGAGAAATCACAGCAGTCGAAGGCGATTTCAACGCTAAAATTGGTGTAACTTCAGAAGATCATTACTTGCGAGAGACCGTCGGATTATATGGAATTGGCCAAAGAAATGATAGAGGAGAACGCTTGCTACACTTTTGTATAGACAACAACCTGTTTGTTACTAATACAGGATTTCAACATCACCCAAGACGACTATACACTTGGATATCACCACGAAATAGGTACAGAAATCAGATAGATTTTATACTGGTAAAAACCCGTTGGAGGAGCGCTGTTAAGGATGTTAAGACCTATCCAGGAAAAGATTGTAATAGCGACCATCAATTTTTATCAGCTGAATTCCGCATGAAGTTAAGAAACAGTCCAAAAACAGGAAATACAACAACTAAATGGCATCTAAGACATAACGATCCGTACAAAAAAGCCGGAATGCAAAAGCTATGTGACCTCAAACAATCATTAAATCCAGAAGAGTCCTCAAATAGCATATGGACAAAAACAAAATCCATATTGCATAATGCTGAGAAAAACATTAAGAGTGATAGAGAAGAAAGAAGGAAACAATGGATAACAGACTCCACGTGGACTAAAATACAGGAGAGGAAGTACTTAAAAGCCACAAGACTGAACAGTGAAAGTGATAAAGAGGCCTATAAAGCGCTGAACGGTCAAATAAAACGACTCTGCAAAAAGGACAAGAACACACACTTGAACAAAATCTGCATGGAAATAGAAGGACATAAAACCAAAACTGAGACCAGAGACATGTTTGAAAAAAATAAAGCAGACAACACGTTCCTTTACACCAAACTACCTTGCTATCAAAGATAATAACGGAACTCTACTCACTTCTAAAAAAGATATTTTACACAGATGGAAAGAATACTGTGGACGACTGATGATGGAGGAAAGCACAGACGCCCCATCACAACAAGAAGATGCCAGTTTTGCGACGGAACCTGACGTACTCAAAAGTGAAGTTGAAGCAGCAATTATGAGGCAAAAAAGTCAGAAAGCTGCCGGTCCATATAACATACCTATTGAAATGATTTGGGCCCTAGATGACGTTGGAGTGGATATAATACATCAAATTTGTCAAAGAGTGTGGGAGATAGGTAAATGGCCTGAGGACTGGACACAATCACTATATATTCCCATACATAAAAAGGGAGCGAAAGATTTATGTAGCAACTATGGCACAATTGCTCTAATTGCGCATTGCAGTAAGATACTCTTACACATAATTCTCGAGAGGATAAAGCCCTTTTTACTACCTAACATTGCGGAGGAACAAGCAGGTTTTGTGTCCGGACGTGGTACTAGAGAACAAATTTTAAACGTACGGCAGATTGTAGAAAAATCCAGAGAATTCAACATCACAACATATTTGTGCTTCATAGATTATAGTAAAGCTTTCGATTTGGTCAACTGGAGTAAAATGTGGCAGGTTTTGTCTGAAATGGGAGTCCCCAATCATCTGATACTGCTAATTAAAAGCCTGTACAATAACAATTATGCTAGAGTTAGAATAAATGGGGAACTAACCGATAGTTTCAGGGTCACAAAGGGCGTGAGACAAGGCTGCATACTAAACCCAATTCTATTTAACATCTATGGTGAATGGATATTCCGGAAAGCTACTGAGGACTGGAACGGTGGCATCACCATTGGCGGGAAGAAGATTTGCAACTTGAGATATGCATATGATACTACTATCCTCGCTAGTTCTGAAGCTGAATTGATTCACCTGCTACAACGGATAGAAGACGTAAGCTTAACGATGGGCCTTAAAATAAACAGAGATAAAACGAGAATCATGATAACTGACAGAGCTAACAACAATCAAAATCATCTGGTCATGATAAACAATATCGCTGTTGTAGATAAATTTGTGTATCTGGGCTCATTAATAACCAACAAAGGAGGCTGTACTGAAGAAATAAAGCGGCGGTCAGCAATCGCAAAAAGCGCTATGGCAAAATTAAGAAAAATTTGGAAAAGCCATGAAATAACTACCGATACAAAAATGAGACTAGTAAGAAGTCTAGTTTTTCCAGTTTTTACTTATGCATCGGAATGCTGGACCCTTACTGAAAAAGACAAAAAGAACATAGATGTATTTGAGATGTACTGCTGGAGACGAATGCTGAGAATACCATGGGTGGCCCGAAGAACAAATGAATCCATACTGGACCAGCTAAACATAAAGAAAAGACTAAGAACACAAATATCAGAACAAATAATAAGCTATTTTGGACATGTGCTTCGAAGAAATGGTCTTGAAAAACTTACCATCCAGTGAAAAATAGAAGGCAAAAGAAATAGAGGTAGATCTCCCACACGATACACGGACCATATTGTTGCTACCATTGGCGCTCCATTGTCAGGATGTGCTAGAATGGCAGAAGATAGAAAAACGTGGAGAACCATTGGGAAATTTAGCTAATAGCTTCATGATATCACGATACCTGCATCAGGTTAGCGACTAAGAAGAAGAAGAAGAAGATTATAAGGATCACACTTGGGATCACAGCGACGAAATAAAAACTAGTATTGAAAAAGCCAGAAACTCTTTCAACGGCCTTAGGAAGATTCTCTGCAACTTATATTTAAGTATCAATATACGCATAAGAATTCGTAGATGTTACGTCTTTAGTGTCCTCCTCTATGGAGTAGAAAGCTGGAGTCTTGCAGAAGATGATATACAACGATTAGAGGCATTTGAAATACGACGTATGTTGAGGATCTCATATATACGCCACACAAGTAACATAACTATTGTTACGTAAAAATATGAGTCATATTAAAAACCTGTAAACATGTTTATTACTAATATCCTTATTTATTCGAGTATTTTCTAGGTCATGAATACCTGACACACGATGTAATAAAAACAAAGTTCGAGGCGAGTCGATGGGAAATCCAGTTTGCCCTTACCGTTTTGCTGCCATTCAGTCTAGTCGAGAAGGTTTTCGACTTTTCGAGATAACGGCAATTTATGTATATAAATAAAACATTTTTATATGGAGGACAGTTGATTTTGAAGACGCGCTCGCGATTTTAATTGTTACGTTCGGATATATAAATTATTGTAAGACAAATTAATATAAATAAAAAAAATAAATTAAATTAGTAAGTGTTATAAATATTGAACCTTTTAATAAATTCACAACACTATTCTCAAGAAGCTAAGAAAAAACAAAGAAATTATTAACACCGTAAAGAACAGAAAATTGACTTACTTCGGCCATATCATGCGTTATAATAAAAACCGACTTCTACAGTTGATTCTACAAATCAAGATTGAGGGTAAGAGAGGCCCTGGACCTAGACGTATATCCTGGCTGGCCAATCTTAGGAAGTGGACTGGTCTAACGTCAACTGATCTATTTCGAGCTGCTGTGAATAGAATGAGATGGGTCAATATGGTCGCCAACACCTCTAGAAGATAGGCACATTTAGAAGAATAAGGACCGAAATTTCCAAGGGAAATATCTAACGTTAATGTTTTGATAAATTTCTGCTGTTGGTAACAGTGAAAGTGGTATCTCGAAATAGCTCTGATGTAAATAGATTGGGCTAGACAAGACATATGCCATGCAAGACGGACTTACATAGCATGACACTTGCATGGTATAGATCAGCGTTTCCCAGCTTATAATGTCCATTTTCATAAGCTTCTTTACATATTTAATATCATTGACTGCTACATATCTTTTTAAGGTAACACACTTATAACAACTTTTCTATGGATGTTTGGTTTTTCATATTGTTCTTTTTAGATGAACTGATGATGCTTTTTGATTAGAAAGCGAAACGTCTTCAATAAATAGATGAAGTAGCCACCTTCTTTGTCTTTTATTTCTCTACTTTGACCGAAAAACCCACCACTCTTCGAGTGTTACATATATATATATATATATATATATATATATATATATATATATATATATATATATATATATATATATATATATATATATATATATATATATATACACTTCTCTAAGAAATTAACGCACCACTTCAATAAATCAATTTTATTTGTAAACATGCAAAGAATAAAAAATAAAACTTCAGCAGATTTATTCTACATTTTATTAGTAACTATAACAATTTGTCTAATCATCAGAAAATGTTGAAGTACAAGAGAAAAAAAAATAAAACGGAAAATTCTAAAAAAATAGTGATAAGAAAAGTAAACTAAAATATGAAAGAAGTCTTAATAACGAGTGTTTTTTACCTCTACTACATATAACAGTCTCACATCGTTGGTCCATACTTAAAATTAATTGCCGTATTTCATTTTAGTATAGTTCTCTCCAAATCTGGATCAGCCTCTTTCCCACTTCCTGTAAGTTGTTTGGTTGTGTCCGTGTTGCTCTAAATCGCCTACCAAGGATATTCCAGAGATTTTCAATATGATTTAAATCCGGACTATGTGCTGGCCATTCCATAGTATTAATTTCTACCTCTTCTAGATAATTTCTGACGATCTGTGAAGCGTGAGGTCTGGCCTTATCTTGCATTAGTAAGAAATGTTCACCGATATAAGAAGCGAATGGTAATACATGTTGCTCCAGAAACTCCAATATGTACCTTTCAGCTGCAACAGTTCCATTTTGTATGACCACTAGGTCCGTATGTGCGGTCAAAGAAATACCACCCCACACCATAACGGATCCTCCACCAAAAAATGTGGTGTGGGAAGTTACACTGAGCATATCGTTCGTTGGGTCGTCGTAACACACGAACACGTCTGTCGTTATTGTACAAACGAAATCGGGATTCATCAGTAAATAGCACTCGTTCCCAGTCAGCCTCTAACCAATTAACGTGTTCTCTGGCAAAATGTAGTCTCCCCCTTCGATGCTCTGCAGTTAATAGAGACTGCAGTTTCAGTACTAATTTGTAAGGCATGTACGTCTCGAAGCTGAATTTGTAGACTTCGATGTGTTACAAAACGTTGTCGAAGAGCAGAAATTCTTAAAAATCGATCTTGAATAGGGGTAGTTACCCGCTTTCGTCCTTGCCCTAGTCTGCGAGTATGATCCCCTGTTTCAAGGAATCTTTCTAACACCCGTGAGACGAATGTGTGGGCTACATTAAACTGACGACTAATTCTTCGGTAACTCCAACCTTCTTCCGACAGTATCACTGCTTGGGTACATTTATCTAGGGTTAAATTACGTTATTAACGCTCCATAATAAACACAATTAACAATAATCAACAATTAAACAGTAGTCGAATAAAATTCGTGAATACTTGGAAATTAGTATATTTATAGAATTAGTAAATTTTTTGCTTCTTTTTGTTTTGTTGCAGAAAAAACTATAGCGATAAAACGCAGTGAATAAATATAGAGTGTACGAATAGCATATACAAGGGACTTGCATAATATAACATTACAATGGAAATTTTTATTAACGCTAATAAAATATTTTAATATTTCAAAGTGGTGCGTTAATTTCTTGGAGAAGTGTATATATATATATATATATATATATATATATATATATATATATATATATATATATATATTGTTATGTTTCTTCTTTCCCAACCAAAGAAAAATAAATAAAAAAATCCATCGAAATAAAATTTCAAGATATCAATGTAAACAAATTGTATATAGTAATTTAAGTTAAGATTTAGTGTAGATAAGAATAGAAATTTTTCCGTTTCAAACAAAATTATCAAAAAACCTTTGTTTAGAATTAGAAGACATTTGACCTGTAAGTTAATCTTTTCATTATTTGTATAGTCGAGTATTAAATGACCATATTCTAATCTTTTTGAAATATGTATAAATTGTGTATTGACAAAACCAATTTTAAAGTAAGGTATTTAGTTTTTCTCTGAAACCGAAATTAGGCTTTTCCAAAATCATGGTAAACACAATTTGAGCTTTTGATTGGACGGTCGTTTTTAAATGGGAATTTGTGAGCCGATCATGAGACCGGAGAAGTTAGTTATATTTTGGTCATCGAAAGGAAACAGTCGTTTGTCTCAAGATAGGGTGTGGTTCGTGAGTTTGGATACCGGCGTAACGAAAAGAAGTGAATAGTTTGCAGAAGGAGATAACAAGTAGATTAAAAGAGGTCCTTGGATCTACCGTGGGCATTTTATAAAGTATATGTGAAAGTATTCTTACGGCATCAAGTTGACAAAAGGAGGTCCTGGTGTCATAAATAAGTAGCTGAGTTTGGAGAAGTGAATCAGGTGTTTTTTTGTGTAGTCTGCAGGAGGTTTGCAGAGACGTTAAGAAGGAGCCGAGGTGACAAAGAGGAGAGATCACATCGTTGAGGAGACTGGACTTTTCTGGGTATGTTCCAACATACAACTCAAGAAGAAAATAAGCTGTAAGTGTTTGTACAATTGAATTTTATATCTGTGAAGGATCGGTTTGACATCATGGTCATTAGCATTCAAATTTAAGAACTGAGGTTTTGTTAGGCTAATCAAAAGTTTAAAGTTTTGTTGTTTTTTGTTTCAAGTACAGAAAATTTTAAGTAAAATTGGTTTTCACGTAATATAAATGTATGTAGCTTTATAATCTTAATATTATAAAAATTTGATTTATTTTCTTGTATGCTGATTGATAAGATAACGACAGAATTTAATAATTGTTTTATTCGTTCATATAAAATAAAGAAACGTAAATCTTTGTAATATAATATATTTGTATTCTTATTCTTTCTTCTTCTCTCCCGATAAAAGGCAACTAGAAAATCTTTTGAATCCATCGAACACAGGTAATATCAGGATTATTTTACTTTTGATAACAAATAAGTTATAATTCCTTTTTATTGGCTCAATAAACTAAGATTAAAGTCAAAATAAACAATCATAATAACATATATATATATATATATATATATATATATATATATATATATATATATATATATATATATTTATATATATTTATATATATATATATATATATATATATATATATATATATATATTTATATATATTTATATATATATATATATATATATATATATATATATCTATATATATATATATATATATATTATTATGATTGTTTATTTTGACTTTAATCTTAGTTTATTGAGCCAATAAAAAAGAATTATAACTTATTTGTCTATTATATATATGTTCGGATAGATTTCGAATACTAGTACTTCTCGTGAAGTTATTGATAATAATAATGCCAAAAGAATAGACGTCAGTGTTAACAGTGTTTTGTCAGTTGACACAAAAAAAGTGATATTTGACGTTTACACTATCCTCCTTGAACGAGGACTTTCCAAATTTAATGCAGTGAAGGAAGCGGCAGCCTTAACACGTAGACCAATGAACACAGTGTGGTCCATAAAAAAACAACCGATAGTAAGTAGAAGAAAAAGAATGGTACCCACGTTAAAAACCATCATGCAAAAGTTGCAGAAAGATGACACAGGAATCAAGTGTTGCAGTGAGACAGTAAGGCAATGTCTTCTAAAAAAACGG
This sequence comes from Diabrotica undecimpunctata, assembly GCF_040954645.1. Lineage (NCBI taxonomy): Eukaryota > Metazoa > Arthropoda > Insecta > Coleoptera > Chrysomelidae > Diabrotica > Diabrotica undecimpunctata. The sequence goes on from NC_092803.1 coordinate 27,039,997, forward strand.
CTTTAAAATAATAACGATCGATAAACGCCAAGTGATTATGCTCGTCTACAAATATGGAGGACGGAATTTTTAATTCAAATTCATAAATACAGAGAAAGTGGAAGAGAAATTGTTTATCTGGATGAGACGTAGTTTGACACCCATGACGTTCCAAAATATGGTTGGGCAGATTCTTCTGGTCGCTGTACAACAAAAGCTCCATCAAATAAAGGAAAACGTATTACAATAATCCATGCAGGAACAAAAAATGGTTTTATACCTAATGATTTAGCCTTGTCGTGCAAAAACATTAAGAACTCCCGTGTCATGATGTACCACGTCAAAATTATTTAAAAACTGGTTTTCAACGAAGTTATTGCCAAATATACCACCAAACAGTGTAATTGTAATGGACAATGCCAGCTACCACAGTCGTAGGCTCAATAAAGTTCCATGTTCTAATGACATCAAACCTAGAATCCAGGAATATATGCTGGAAAATGATATATATTATGAAGATAATTATTTTTAGAAAACAATTACTTAAAACTTTAAAATCATTTTCAGGAGAAGAAATGAGTCATACAGTATTAAGCCTTATTCCTTACTATTGCATGTTCAATCCGATTGAACACACCATGGCATGAGCTAAAAGCATCGGTAAAAAGAAGTAATGTTTCGCCCACCCCAAATTCATCTGTGGTTCGTCTAATTGAATAAGAAATGGAGAAACTAGCCAATGACAGCTAGAAAAATAGTGTTGCCCATGTTCTAAAGATGGAAACATCTTATATAAATACAGATAGGTTGCTCAAAGGAACAATTATTATAGATCTAGATAAAGACAGTGATAGTGAAACTGACTTGTCCATGTAATTTTTTTAAATGTAAGTACTTTTTGAATTGTATTTATAAATGGTATTTTCTATGTATACGTAATTTATGTGAATATTTTTAAATTGAGTTGATAACGGTATAAAACCAGCTTTTAGACACACCTCAATTTTGAAAATAATTTTCTAAAATATTTTTGCCTCTGTTCTTTTTGTACTCTATTTAGAACTGATAAAGTTTTGTAAATATGTGAATGTGTATGTCAATATTTTTGCAACTATTATAACTTTAGTAGACAATGATAAAGACCGGCTTTTAAAAACACCTAACAATCGAATAAGTAATGCAAATCGAAAATAAAAAGTACGATCCTGTCACTTATTGATAATAAATATTAATGACTCTCTTAGATCTCTGGTAGGACTATATAAGAAATTAACATTAAAAGTGCTCTCCTGAAAAGTTTCATACTTCTGACTTAGCCCCTTCTTTCCTGTTGCATTTCATTTGCGTTTTATCGTTACTTACATTACTTTTTTTATTTTTTTTTCTCTCTGTTACTTTCATTGTCAATATTTTTTGGCACCTCTTACTGTTCTTACCATTGACATTTACTTATATTCAGTACTAATGTGCTTTTATTAAAATTATATAAAGAAAACAGTTGTATTCTAGGAAGATTTTACATACTGTAGATTCAAAACAATGGGCACTAGTCTGTAGAGTATTTATTAAAAAAAAAAACAATCTTTGCTCAAAATATTGTACACTTTATTTCAAATTTTTATTCACGTCTGGAACGCCACAAAACACTTTGGATACCATCGCCTCTATGTAGTTGTCTAATTAAATGTTCAACTCCGTGAATGACCTCTCCTCCTTCTGCAGAGAAAATAGCAATGTCCTTTGAACTTTCATTGATAACCTTTAGCGAAGACGATTCGATGCCTTCAAGAAGTAGCTCCTGGGTTTCATTTGGTTTGACGACCTGGCTACGAAGCACTTCATCGGCGTCTCCTTTTTTTAGGTGGACGATCTGTAAAAGGAAAGACATAAATCAAAAACGAGTTATATTGGAGGAAGAAGAATATTTTGATGCTAGATATCGTATCCTATATAAAAGTAAAAATGGGTGGTAAATGAAACTCGTAGTGTATTATTTTTGCATATTTTTTTAAGAAGCATATATTTGAAATTGTATTTTGAAATTGTATCTAATGGATGTGATAATAAACACCTCCGGTCTTAGCTTGCGTGAAGGGGGATCTATGAACTGAGTAGGAGCTTTTCAATACTTCACGGAAGACGAAGTGTGTGAGGGAAGTCTTCAACCTCGATACGGCGTGTCACAATGGCTGATAAGGAACGTTTCTGTAGATATGTAGGACAGGTACAAAGAAGTTTCAATCAAATACGTATACGCGGATTTACTGAGGGCATGACAGGGCAGCAACTACTTATGTCATTATTGCAGTGGGGCTGTATGATACATACAGTTTTGGTGTAAAATACTGGTGGTGATAATGCGATCAGGCAGGCAATGGTAAACTACCTGATTATCTTACCAGAGATAATAAACCTGCTAAATAGGAAAATTAAGGGAATTTAATGTTTTTATGTAGTTTGGGTTTCTCTTTTTTATTTTTTTTGGTTGGTGTTTTATTGGAAGTTTCATTTCCAAGGCAAATGTCTAGATCTGCCACTGGACCGGGCAGATGATTGTGGATGACCAGATAATATCTACGAAATGTGTACTGGGAGATCAAACTTAGCATTACGTAGAAAACACCACATCACAACGTTAAATGTTAGATGGCTGCTAAACCCAGGTAAACTGCATATTAGAAACTGTATATATTAGATCAAGGAGAGATCAAGGTAGATATCTGCGGGATATCTGAGACACACGAAAGACCAGGGACATATGAAAGGTCACTCAATACAAAGTTTGGGGAGCTGTTAAAAGCTAACAAATCAGGACAAAAAGGTGTAGCAATAATAATTCAAAAACATTAGGCAAAATATGTAGGTACATGATCGATTAATCAAAATAACCCTGAATACTAAACCACACAATATGAAATTTACATAGGTACATATGCCAATATCCGAAATGACAAAATATACAGTAGAAGAAACATTCAACCAGATATATGAAACCATCTCCAACATTCTTAAGAAAGAACCAATAATGATAATAAGAGATTCTTCTTCTTCATGTGCCTTGTCAGTTCCGAACGTTGGCAATGAACATGGCTATTCTGACTTTGTTTACGGCAGATCTGAATAGTTCAGCAGATGACAATCCGAACCATTGCCGCAAGTTTTGGAGCCACGAGTGTCTTCTCCTCCCTGGACCCCTTCTGCTGTCTATTTTCCTTGAACGATCAGCTGTAGTACTCTACATTTATTATGTCTCATAACGTGACCCAAGTATTCCAACTTTCTTTTCTTTATACTTATTCCTACCTCTCTCTCTTTACCTATCCGGCGTAGTACCTCTTCGTTGGTCACGTGCTCAGTCCAGGATATACGTCGGTAAGCCCACATTTCGAAGGTCTCTACTTTTTTCATCAATGTTGCGGTCATTGTCCACGCCTCCATTCCATATAACAAAACCGGGAATACATAACATTTCAGAAGTCGAATTTTGAGAGGTAGGGTGAGGCTTTTAGAGGTGAAAATTTGCTTCATGCTAGTGAACGATGCTCTTGCCTTTTCTACTCTTATACGTATTTCCTTCGCTTGATCCCAATTTGAGTTAACTGTTGTTCCCAAGTAGATGTACGAATCCACGTGTTCAATTCTTTCATTGTCTAATATCAGTTGCTGTGGTAGTTGTTGGGTTTTGCTTACTAACATCCATTTGGTTTTTGTGATATTTAGTCTGAGTCCGTATTATGCACTTGTTTTTTGTATCTTACTCATTAGGCAACTCAGTTCCTTCATGCTACTTGCTAGAATCACAGTGTCATCAGCATACCTTATGTTATTAATTATTTCACCATTTATCTTTATGCCTTCTGTGCTTTCCTCCAGCGCTGTCTTAAATACTTCTTCTGAGTATATATTAAAGAGAATAGGAGACAAGATACAGCAATGTCGTACCCATTTCTTGATCTCAATTTTATTGGTCAATGTAGATCCTACTTTCACTTTAGCTGTTTGACCCCAATAGAGACTCGCTATTGTTCGAATGTCTCTGTAATCGACAATAAGAGATTGGAATGCAAAAATAGGAAAAATAAAAAGATATGACCATTTGAAAGGAACGATAAACGTGCATGACTTAGGCAAGCGAAATAACAAAGGTGAACGGCTCCTTTACTTCTCCATCGATACTTATCTTAGTATAATAAATACAATGTTTAAATATTATCCGTGAAGACTATCAATATGAACTTTGCCTGGAGGACGATACAAAAACCAAATAAATTATATTCTTGTCACTAAACGATGAAAGAGTTCATTAATTACTATGAAGACAAAAACAGCTGCAGACTGTGATATCGACCACAAAATTTTACAAGCGGAATTCGGAATTTAGCTACAGAGTAAGAGAATTCCAAATAAAAGGCAAAAATTGGTTTCAAAACATCCCGAAAATTAGGCTCCGTCATCACGAACAGTAGAGGCTACGAAGACGTGATTTGTCGACGCATCACAATGGTCAGATCAATAACAGCCAGACTCATAAAAATATGACAGGACACTAACATTACAAAAACACCAAGCTACGCCTTGTTCGAACCTATGCTTCAGAAACACGGACCATCAAAACATCGGATTAGAAACGTATAATGGCATCTATCTAAAATGTGAGTCTACTGTAGAATGTTGCGCTTACCATAAACCGCACATCGCACAAATAGTTCAATTAGAAAAACTTAAGAACATAGGCGCAAAATTTCGGGCCAATGCTTTTTAAATTGATTCAATTTTTTCAAATCCTGAGCAAACTAATAAATTTTCCCTTCTTTTTCACCCCTGTAACTTATTAAAATAAACATTACAGAAGTTTTCAGGGAGTTTAGGCCCTCAGTAATAATGTAATCTTTCATTCTGCGTTTAAATTTTTCAAAAATACTTACTAGTTTTCTCAGAACTCGAAAAAAATGAATGCATTTAAAAAGCATTGGCCCGAAATTTTGCGCCTACGCTCTTAACATAAACACTAGTCTCACCATAACTATCAACTAAAATATAGAATATATAAGTGATGGATTCGACTGCTACTTGATGGAAATTCATTTTATCTAACAATAAAACACTGAAAACTTTTGTTTCTAACACTTTCACAACCTTTATTAGAATTTATTATCATTACCGCTGTTTTGGCAGAGTGCCTTTCTCAAGTGGCAAAGTTTTCAGTGTTTTATTGTTAGATACTAAGATATTCTGGACATATAAATAGAAGACGAATGGTAAAACATCCAGTGCAACAACTCCAGCACGATGATTGCATCAAATAAAGGACATGATTGATTACTCATTCTCCGAAGAAAAACAACACGCACAGGAGAGAAAAATAACATGCAGAGGGAAGAGATAATTGAACAACAATAGTCAAACGAATTACACAAGCCACTACATCCTTTAACAAGGAGAAAAGATAGAGAAGGATTAAATACCTAACATATAGAAGTAAAAATCAGACATCGAACTTTATTTAAAATTTACCATGAACTCAATGACAACTCAAACAAATTCAATGATGAAGTGGTGAGTGGTTTAGTCACAAGAGATCACTAAGTATCAGAGCTATCTGTAGTTAATATATATAATAAATTAAACGATGTCAGTAAAATAAATGCTCACCTGAACAGTAATTGGGTGGTATCCTTGATTAGTGATGGTATATCTATCGTGAAGAACTTGTCTACGTTTAATTAGTTTATTATGGATTCCCACGAATTTATGATGCTCATTTTGTTGATGCTCTCCTTGAGGTTCATGATGCTCACCTTGGGGCTGATGATGCTCACCTTCTCCTTCAAGTTTTTGGCGTACCTCTTGTATAGATTTTTGAAGGCCACCAAGTCGAGATTTAAGGCCTACACCAAAGTTTTCGAATCTTCGTTTGTATTTACCAATTTGGTGCATAACAATCACCGAAGAGTTAGGATTCAAGTGGAAATTAGCTAATTCTAGGACTACTTCATTGTCAGATGCGAGTTTCTTTACTTTCCTTTCCAGTTCGTGAATTACTCTTCCTCCCTTGACTGAAACAAACGCATAAAAAAATTATGTTTATATTTGGGAAGTCGACGAGAGAACAAATAGTTGTAGAATCGATATAAGAAAAATTAAGAGACTTCTTACTGAATATACTCGTATGATAACATAATGAAATGCTGCTTTAAACAGCAAATGATATAACAGAAGATCAAGTATTAACAAAATTCAATATACCTCATGTAATAAAAAGTCTTCAATAAGAAATATTTGAAATAAAACAGAAGCAATGCAAGGACTTACCAGTAATAAGTCCCAATTCCTTGTAACTTCTGTTTAAGATGTTTAATACAGCCTTTCCAGCATCTTTAACGTGCTCAATTACTACAGTTTCATTGGGTTTAATGACTTTGATTTCGTCTTTGCCACGGTCATCACTGTCGGTGTAAACAACCTACAAGTTACATATAAGTTTGAATTCAGTAAATGTCAAAACGCCTTTTCCTGTCTTCTATGCAAAACTTACCTCGGCTTCTACGTCGACTTGTCCGTGGTTAGTAATAGTAAAACCTTTTTCTTCTGCTGATGTTGCATCTTTGGGATCATATACCAAAGCCAAAACGCGTGATCGTGCGTTCAAACGAAGGTTTTCTAAGGAATTTATAATTTTGTCGAGAGTACTTTGTTCTTGAACATCGAGTTTTTTAATCTCATCTTGGAGATCATGCATAACATCGCCTCCTTCGGCTAAAAAAGTATTATAATAGATATTAGATATTTAATGAGTTTTGATATTTTTAAGTAATAATAAATTTTTACCTGTAAAGACTGCTGTTTCAGTCTGGCTGGTATTGATAACTTCCAATACGGTATTTTGGAATTGGGCTGTGAGTTCAAAATATTCAGTTGCATTAGGCTGAACTGTTCTGCGATGAAGATCAAGTGTTTGAATAGGTGATGTACGTTTCAACTAAGGAAAATATTGATTTAGATAAAAAATAACTATTTTGTTGTTTCAACTTACTTCAATATCAAAAGCAGCTTTACCATGGTTCGTTACGATGTACTTTCCAGGATGTTCGTTGCTTCCTTCAACGTTTTGACTCAAAGCAACAATATAACTTCTTGGAGGTAACGAAAAGTTCTCTACTTTAGTTAATACATTTCCTGAATTATCTGCCTTTGAAAGTTGTTCAACGTTGTGCTCAATACCTTGAAGAACGTGACCGCCTTCAGCACTGACGACAACTTCGTCTTTGTAACTGTTATTGGTCAATCGTAAAAGATTGCGTTGAAGATGCTCGTTAATTGGAATTTCAGTGGTTTCTTCTGGCCTGACGACGTACCAATGAGGAGCATCGTAGATGTGATTAATATGAACAACCTTTCAAAGAAGAGAACAAAGAGTTACAAAATTAAAATTCTCAGTAACATAATAACAATAACACTGCTAATATTTATTAAAAAGATACTTACTTCAACAAAAAGATCAGCGGGTCCGTGGTTGGTAATGGTATACTTATTGTTTTCTTCACCTTCAACACCGTTCTGAGATAATGCCAAAACAGTTCTTCTAGGAGGCAATAGGAAATGATCGAGTTTATGTTGAGGTATCTCGGCTACCACCTTTTGTATGTTATTTATGAAATCGTGAAGAACGTTTCCACCTTCGGCGGAGAAGACAGCTTCTCCATCCTCAAGATTGGATACTTTCAAATGAGCCAAGTGGAACTGATTATCGTTCAGGTCAAAAGTGTGACTCTCACCAGGTAGAAGGCTTTTGGTATGTGCTTGTTCAAGATCGTTTTGGACAATCTACATATATAGAAAAAAAAAAGATATTTATAAAAATTACATGGATTTTTTGGCGGTTATATTGAATTGGTGCAGCATACGTTGTAAATCATCTTCACTTTAATTTTAAGTTGTTTCTCTGCCGTTTGGATTTAATACTTAATTCATAGCTTAAAATCCTGCCTCACATAAGCTAAAGGACGAGAAGATACTCAAGTGGAAGGATTTATAACTCTAGCTATAGTAGTGATAATTCTCAGCAAATGAGAACCATAATTATGTTAACAGCTTGCAATTAAAAAAAGTTTTCAGTTACTTATCTTCTGATACAACAATGTTGCTTGCAAATAGCAAGAGATAAATCTTCAATCGGTAGAAGTAGTATAGAACGACCGTGCAAAAGATAGAGTAACAACCTTTCATTGAAGGTAACAATCCAATAAACAAGTAGAATTGCTAATAAAGAGAAAGAAGAAAAATATTTTTTATCGAATTAAGTGAGACTGTCCTCCTCCAACCCCTCACACATTATACAAAAACAATCAGGCATCGCGCGTGCTTAGTCATCTCTCAGGGTAATTGAGCAGAAAAGGTGTTCAGCAGAGGTGTGTATTAAACGTGAACGGAATACCAATAAATAATCTATGTTTAAACGCGAATATTAATAGAGCGGGAGCTACATTGTTTCAATTCAATAAATACCTACCTCTGACGAAGAGACTTCTCTTGACTTACTACTGCGCATGGTCAAGTGCTACATACGATCTATAATCGTATACTGCGCTGACATATGGTCATTAAAGCTAAGATTTCAGAATCGCATATATATTTTTGAATTATGATCATTAAGGAAAGTTTTCTGAATCCCATAGACAAATCACGTCACAAATTAAAAAAGAAATATGTATATCTGAAACTATTAGAAAATTTCTCCACTCGGTGAATCAATGCAACGTCTCATAATCTCTATTATTTAAGTATTAAGATTAATACTTTTAAAGTGGAAGGCAAACATGGACTAGAATATAGAAAAGTCGTGGCTTCAAGATGTAGGGAACTGGTATGATGTAAGGAATGTGGAGACTATATTCATTATTTCAGTTTTCATTAAGCAGGCAACCTAGTATTTGCAGAACTGATCCCGTTCTATACGTTCAGGACGTCTGAGGTGGATAGGGCATGTGAAGCGGATGGAACAATATTACTTAGCTAGAAAAACGCTCCTTGATAGACTCATTGGTCACAGAAGAAGAGAAAGACCTAGAACAAGGTGCCTTTATAATATCGATGAAGACATGAGGAATATGGAAATACCTGCTTGACCGAGGAAGGCGATGGATAGGGACAACTGAAGAGAAATTTTTGAGGAGGCTAGGACCCACACAGGGTTCTAAAACCAGAATGATGATAAAACCCATTCTACTTGTTAGCCATATATTTCCAATATGCCCAAGATATTTTTTGTTTTGAAATCACCAACCAACCACGTTTTTCCTACATTCAGGTTAAACCCGAAATCAGAACTTTTGGATGCAACTCGATAAAGCAACTCTTAGATGTCCTCCAGACTGACCAGCAATGTCCACCATTATTATACTATACTTTATTTATTTTAACCTTCCTTTCGAAAAGTTATGAACTTACCTCAGCATCAATCTTGACATTTCCGTTGTTGCTAATACGGAAATAATCCTTCCTATGGTCTTCGTTCTCTTTTGGTGGTTGAGCCAGAACAAGTACCGATGAGTGAGCTGGCAGACGAACGTTTTGAACCTTGTGTTCAATATGTTTTACTTTTTGTACATTTTTTTCTAAATTTTGAAGGGCATTACCACCTTCTGCTGAAAAGATTGCTTCCTCGTCTTCATAATTGGTAACTTTCAAAACAGCCATGCGGAAATGAACACCACTAAGGTCGAAGGTATGGCTTTCGCCAGGCAAAAGAGTTACCACATGACGTGGTCCAAGGTGTAGAATTCTTTCAACGTGAGTAACCTGGAAAAATTTGCCAGTTTAGAAATAATAATTCAAAATTAAAGATAAGCTAATAACAATATCCATATATATTTAAATACTTGCCTCAGCTTCGATCTTGACCTTTCCATTGTTGCTTACAAGGAAATAATCTTTTCTTTCTTCATTTCCTTGTTTGGGAGGTTGAGTCATAACGAGCACTGAGGAGTCAGCTGGAAGGTGGAAGTTCTCAACCTTATGTACAACTTGTGTTTCGTGTTCAACTTTTTGTACGTTGTTCTCAAAACCGTTCAAAACATTACCGCCCTCGGCAGAAAAAACAGCTTCCCCATCTTCATGATTCGTAATTTTAAGAACAGCTAATCTGAAGTGGGCACCGCTAAGATCGAAAGTGTGACTCTCACCAGGCAAGAGAGTTTGTTTATGGCTTGGTCCTAAATGGATCATTCTTTCGACATGGGTGACCTAAAAAAAATATTGTTTGAATGGTCTTTAAAATTTGCATGTATACCGGGATGCGTAGTTCAAGGTTAATTATCTAAAACATTCGAAATTATTTTTTATACTCCAGCTATTAGAGACGAAAATGCCATTAAACCCCTAAAAATTCTAGAATTACCTGAATTTTACTCAGAATATCAATTTTGAGAGACTTTTGATAGACCAGAAAAGACGGAAATGAAAACAGGAAGGGAAGGCATGTACAATACTGAATAATAGGCTGAATTGTAAAAAATAAAGGTGGGAACAAATTATTTGACAGTATAAAATGAACTATATTTAATATAAATTAGCTATGAATTAATGACTTGTTACAAATGTTTTTTGAGATATAAAATGCTACAATTTAATAGTAATTGTGAGCAGTGTTGTTTTGGCTAATATTATAGAATAATAAAACTTTAATATTTACTTCTGCATCAATTTTGACATTTCCCTTATTGGAAACCAAAAATTGATCTTTTCTCTCCTCTTCACCTTGTTTGGGGGGTTGGCTCATAACAAGGACCGAGGAATGACCAGCTAGATGGAAGTCTTCCACTTTATGTTCTACATGTTCATTGGGAACTGCTTCTTTTTGTACGCTTTGCTCCATTTTGTGCACAACATTTCCACCTTGGGCAGAGAACACAGCCTCTCCATCTTCATCATTCACTACCTTTAAGATAGCCATTTTAAAGTGAATTCCGCTAAGATCGAAAGTATGGCTCTGGCCGGGCAAAAGGGTTACGAGATGACGTGGTCCAAGGTGCATCATCCTTTCAGCATGAGTAACCTTAAAAATAACAAAAGTAACAATAAGCAGGCACGTCGCGATCTTCAGAAAGCCTTACCTCTGCATCAATTTTAACATTTCCATTATTTGTAACTTGGAAGTGTCTTTCTTCTGCTCCCTGTTTAGAACTAGTCATAACCAACATCGAGGAATGACCAGCCAAATGGAAGTTTTCAACTTTTTGTGGATCCTGGACTTCGTGTTCAAGTTTTTGTACACTCTGTTCGAAGTCATTTAGAACAATACCACCTTCAGCAGAGAATTCAGCTTCTCCTTCTTCGTGATTTATAACTTTTAGGAGAGCATTACGAAAATGTACACCACCAAGATCAAATGTGTGGCTCTCGCCAGGCAGAATAGTTACCAGATGACTTGGTCCAAGATGTACCATCCTTTCGACATGGATAACCTAAAAAATCAATATTTTCTTTAATATGTAGGTTTAAAAAAAATACTCGAAATATAGATACTAATATAACAAAGTACTCCTACAACATACCTCCGCATCAATTTTAACATTTCCTTTGTTAGAAACAAGGAAATGATCTTGTCTTTCTTCTTCGCCTTGTTTGGGAGGCTGACTCATAACAAGCATTGAGGAATGACCAGCCAGACGTACATTTTCGACATTGTGTTTAACCTGCTCACTTGGAACTACTTCTTGTACGCTTTTCTCCATATCGTGGAGAACTTTTCCACCTTCAGCAGAGAATACAGCTTCTCCATCTTCATTATTAACTACCTTTAAGATAGCCATTTTAAAGTGAACATCACTAAGATCGAAAGTGTGGCTCTGGCCAGGCAAAAGAGTTACGAGATGACGTGGTCCAAGGTGTACCATCCTTTCAGCATGAGTAACCTTAAAAATATCAAAAGTAGTATCATCTAGGCACATAGTGTACCGCAGTTACTAATTCTTACCTCAGCATCAATTTTAACATTTCCATTATTTGTAACTTGGAAGTGCCTTTCTTTAGCTCCCTGAATAGAAGAGCTAGTCATAACAAGCATCGAAGAATGTCCAGCCAAATGGAAGTTTTCAACTTTTTGTGTAACCTGAACTTCTTGTTGGAGTTTTTGTACAGTATTCTCAAAGTCTTTTAGAACATTCCCACCTTCAGCAGAGAATACAGCTTCTCCTGCTTCATGATTTATGACTTTTAGGAGAGTATTACGATAGTGTAGATCACTAAGATCGAATGTGTGACTTTCGCCAGGTAAAATAGTTACAAGATGACTTGGTCCAAGGTGAACTTTTCTTTCGACGTGAATAACCTAAAAATATCAATATTTTCATCACAGAAAAAAATGTTATAAAAAATAATTATTCGGTACTCGGAGGAATAAAAAAATTAAGCGCCTAACTTAAAGCACAGCGCAAATGTTTTACAAAATAATAATTATTATTATAGATCATCATCAATGGTGTTACAGCCATATAGTAAAGTCTCGAACTTTCTAAATCTATTTCGCCAGTTAGCTCTATCATTTACCAATCGTTGCACCTATTTTTCTAGCATCATCATTTACACCATCCTTCTATCTAAGTTTTGGTCTTCCTCTTCGTCTAGTTCTAACTGGCTGTAAAATAAAGATTTGTCTAGGAGGGTTTTTCCATTGTGATCTTGCTAGATGCCCTGCACATCTTAATCTTCCTATTGCTATGAGAGATATTACGTCTTTGTCTACAGATAACTGTATTTGTGGTATATCTCATAGTTGTATCTCGTCCTCCTAATATATTTTCGACAGATGTTACCGAATATTCACCTCAGGATTATTCGTTTAAATATGAGTAAGAAGTTTTCATTTTTCTTGGAGATGGTCCATGTTTCCGAACCATATGTCACCAGTGGCAGTATAGGGGTTTTGTATATCGTTATTTTTGTTCTCTGATTATTATAGATAATGATATTATTATAGATAATGATATAAAAAATTAATCTTCGTAAAGAAGTCAGAAAATAATTTAATCAATTATTAAACATACCTCAGCGTTAATTTTAACATTTCCCTTGTTAACAACGAAGAATTGATCTTTTCTTTCTTCTTTACCTTGTTTAGGAGGCTGACTCATAACAAGCATTGAAGAATTACCAGCCAGATGAACATTTTCGACTTTGTGTTCAATGTGTTCTACAACTTCTTCTTTTTGTACGTTTTTCTCCATATCTTGAAGAACATTTCCACCTTCAGCAGAGAATACAGCCTCTCCATCCTCATGATTTGCTATCTTTAAGACAGCCATATTAAAGTGAACTCCACTAAGATCGAAAGTGTGGCTCTGGCCAGGCAAAAGGGTTACGAGATGACGTGGTCCAAGGTGTAAAATTCTTTCAACATGAGTAACCTTAAAAATAACGAAAGTGTGAATATGAAGGCATGCAGTGCATTATACAAATCCTTACCTCGGCATCAATTTTAACATTTCCGTTATTTGTAACTTGGAAGTGATCTTTTCTTTCTCCTAATCCCTGTTTAGGGGGTTGAGTCATAACAAGCACCGAAGAATGACCAGCCAAATGGAAATTCTCAACTTTTTGTACAACCTGGACATCATGTTCTAGTTTTTGTACACTCTGTTCAAAGTCATTTAGAACAATACCACCTTCAGCAGAGAATTCAGCTTCTCCTTCTTCGTGATTTATAACTTTTAGGAGAGCATTACGAAAATGTACACCGCTAAGGTCGAATGTGTGGCTTTCGCCAGGCAAAACAGTGACCAGATGACTTGGTCCAAGATGTACCATCCTTTCGACATGGATAACCTAAAAAATCAATATTCTCTTTATTATGTAGGTTTAAAAACAAAATACTCGAAATATAGATACTAATATAACAAAGTACTCCTAACAAAGAAGTCAGAAAGTAATTAAGAAGTAATTTCAACATACCTCTGCATCAATTTTAACATTTCCTTTGTTAGAAACAAGGAAATGATCTTGTCTTTCTTCTTCACCTTGTTTGGGAGGCTGACTCATAACAAGAATTGAGGAACGACCAGCCAGACGTACATTTTCGACTTTGTGTTTAACCTGCTCACTTGGAACTACTTCTTGTACGCTTTTCTCCATGTCTGGGAGAACTTTTCCACCTTCAGCAGAGAATACAGCTTCTCCATCTTCATTATTAACTACCTTTAAGATAGCCATTTTAAAGTGAACATCACTAAGATCGAAAGTGTGGCTCTGGCCAGGCAAAAGAGTTACGAGATGACGTGGTCCAAGGTGTACCATCCTTTCAGCATGAGTAACCTTAAAAATATCAAAAATATTATCATCTGGGTACATAGCGTACCGCAGTTGTAATTCTTACCTCAGCATCAATTTTAACATTTCCATTATTTGTAACTTGGAAGTGTCTTTCTTTAGCTCCCTGATTAGAAGAGCTGGTCATAACAAGCATCGAAGAATGACCAGCCAAATGGAAATTTTCAACTTTTTGTACAACCTGGACTACTTCGTTTTCGAGTTTTTGTACAGTCTGTTCGAAGTCTTCTAGAACATTACCACCTTCAGCGGAAAATACAGCTTCTCCTTCTTCGTGATTTGTAATTTTAAGAAGAGCGTTGCGGAAATGAACACCAGTAAGATCAAGTGTGTGACTCTGGCCAGGTAGAACAGTTACAAGATGACTTGGTCCAAGATGTACCATTCTTTCGACATGGATAACCTAAAAAATAAATAATTTTAGATAATAGTCGAAGCTAAGAAATATTAGTAAAGAAAAGCTGGAAAGTATAACTAAATCATAACTTAAAAAATATATACAATGATATAGAAAGTAATTTAAACAAAGAAGTCAGAAAGTAATTTAATCATTAAACGTACCTCAGCATCAATTTTAACGTTTCCCGTGTTAGAAACAAGGAAATGATCTTGCCTTCCTTCTTCGCCTTGTTTGGGAGGCTGACTCATAACAAGCATAGAGGAACGACCAGCTAGATGTACATTTTCGACTTTCTGTTTATCCTGCTCACTTTGCACTTCTTTTTGTACATTGCGCTCCATATTTTGAAGAACATTTCCACCTTCAGCAGAGAATACAGCTTCTCCATCGTCAAGATTTGTTATCTTTAAGACAGCCATATTAAAGTGAATTCCACTAAGATCGAAAGTGTGGCTCTGGCCAGGCAAAAGAGTTACTAGATGACGTGGTCCAAGGTGTACCATCCTTTCAACATGAGTCACCTTAAAAATAACGAAAGTAACAACCTGAAGGCGTATAGTCCTATAAAGAAACCCTTACCTCTGCATCAATTTTAACATTTCCATTATTTGTAACTTGGAAGTGATCTTTTCTTTCTTCTGCTCCCTGTTTAGGAGGTTGAGTCATAACGAGCACTGAAGAATGACCAGCCAAATGGAAGTTATCAACTTTTTGAACAACCTGGAGTTCGTGTTCGATTTTTTGTACAGTCTGTTCATAGTCTTTTAGAACATTACCACCTTCAGCAGAAAATACAGCTTGTCCTTCTTCATGATTTGTAACTTTAAGAAGAGCATTGCGGAAGTGTACACCACTAAGATCAAATGTGTGGCTCTCACCAGGCAGAATAGTTACAAGATGACTTGGTCCAAGATGTACCATTCTTTCGACATGGATAACCTAAAAAATAAATAATTTTAGATAATAGTCGAAGCTAAGAAATATTAGTAAAGAAAAGCTGGAAAGTATAACTAAATCATAACTTAAAAAATATATACAATGATATAGAAAGTAATTTAAACAAAGAAGTCAGAAAGTAATTTAATCATTAAACGTACCTCAGCATCAATTTTAACGTTTCCCGTGTTAGAAACAAGGAAATGATCTTGCCTTCCTTCTTCGCCTTGTTTGGGAGGCTGACTCATAACAAGCATAGAGGAACGACCAGCTAGATGTACATTTTCGACTTTCTGTTTAACCTGCTCACTTTGCACTTCTTTTTGTACATTGCGCTCCATATTTTGAAGAACATTTCCACCTTCAGCAGAGAATACAGCTTCTCCATCCTCAATATTTGTTATCTTTAATACTGCCATATTAAAGTGAATTCCACTTAGATCGAAAGTGTGGCTCTGGCCTGGCAAAAGAGTTACTAGATGACGTGGTCCAAGGTGTACCATCCTTTCAACATGAGTCACCTTAAAAATAACGAAAGTAACAACCTGAAGGCGTATAGTCCATTAAAAAAACCCTTACCTCTGCATCAATTTTAACATTTCCATTATTTGTAACTTGGAAGTGATCTTTTCTTTCTTCTGCTCGCTGTTTGGGAGGTTGAGTCATAACGAGCACTGAAGAATGACCGGCCAAATGGAAGTTTTCAACTTTTTGAACAACTTGGAGTTCATTTTCGATTTTTTGTACAGTCTGTTCATAGTCTTTTAGAACATTACCACCTTCAGCAGAAAATACAGCTTGTCCTTCTTCATGATTTGTAACCTTAAGAAGAGCATTGCGGAAGTGTACACCACTAAGATCAAATGTGTGGCTCTCACCAGGCAGAATAGTTACAAGATGACTTGGTCCAAGATGTACCATCCTCTCGACATGGATAACCTAAAAAAGCAATGTTTTCTTAATAATATATTTAATAGACAAAATAGTGGTTGATTTGGATATCCATTATATAAATAAGATCAAGAGACAAGGATTTGCTAAATTTAAAGAGAATGAGAAAATGTATTGTTTCGTAAGGAAATATTTGTATGGGAACAAAATTGTAACATTTAAAGAAACGGATCAACAAATAAATAATAGAATGTCGTCCGAAAGTAAAGTAATTTGCTAATATTTATATTCCTGGTAAGCTTAAACAAATTTTCAATTACCTTTTTTTTTAATAAATTAAGTTATCTCTAAGTAAATTTAAATATGTATATTTAAATTTACTTGTGTGCTATATATAATTTCCAAACAATGTAAATATATATATTTTTTAATCTTCTATTTTGTTGTTTGGTAAATTAAAAATACAATAATTAAAACAAAATAGTCATTATCAGTTACAAATTTAAGTAGCTTTAAAAAAAATTCTACGGAGCAGAAACATGGAAAAAAAGTCCATCAACTCAAATATAGAAGATGGTGAACAAATTCAACAACAAAAATACAAACATTAAACATGCTCCCCCTTCAGTTGTAGAAGATATTCTACAGAAGCTATGTCCACCTTTTGTTGACAAACATATACCTCACCCAGGTACACTTGTAGAAGAACATTATTAACTAAAACAAATAACATCATCCGAAGTGGAATATGCTATTAAGATATCCAAAAACACAGCCCCAGTTCCAGATCAGATTTCATATATTATGTTAAAAAAAGATTACTACCGCATATCCATAACTGTATCTTGCAAACTGGAATACTTTCTTACAAATTTAATAACTCCTTTGTTATATTAATTCTAAAACCGGGAAAAAATAAAGATTATCCGGATTCATATCGATCAATTACATTGATCTGGAGTATTTTTTTCTAGAAAACTCCCTATTATATATGACACTGTATCATTACAGGGCAATGTCATACCAATTGTTTCGGAATTCAAATACCTTAGTGTAATACTTGACAGAAAACTGTTTTCGAAAAAGGTATTTATTTACTTGAAATGCTTTGTAAATTTTGTTTAATTAAAAAAATGTATTTAATTTATTAATGTTTGTATTTTGAGAACGATTTCTGAAGTGAAAATGTAACGTCAGTAAACTTATTTTAACATTCAATTGTGACTTATTCCCATTAAAATAGTAATTACTTTAAAATGCAACAAGAAAATAGCTTCAGAACAATACTAAAAAACTTACTTCAGCATCAAGTTTGACATCTCCATGGTTGGAAACAAGGAAATAGTCTTTTCTTTCTTCTTCACCTTGTTTAGGAGGCTGACTCATAACAAGCATCGATGAATGACCAGCCAGATGTACATTTTCGACTTTGCTCTCGGTATGTACCTCGCTGGTGTGCTGAACGTGTTGTTCGCTGGTGAGTACCACGGCACCATTGATGTTTCCGCCAATCTGGTTTTGGACTACCTGGGTGGTAGTTACGGTTGTGACGTGGACTTCACTTGTACGTTCAAGCGTGATAGTGGAGCCTCCGACTTCAACCTTGGTTGTTTCATGGTGAGCTGTATTTAAAATAATGAATTAAATAAAACATATATAGGTGTTGAGGAAATCAATACTAAAACAATACTAGTTGTAGGAGATTTAATCATTGATCCTCATGTACATATTTTTAACATTAGTTTACAGTGTTCTATGTGGTTTACAGTGGTCTAATTTATAAAGTTCCTGATACATCTATTATAACCAATATCTCTACTGGACAGCAAAATAAATGAGAGACCTTCAAGTTCTTGTAAAAATAAATGTCATGAATTACTAGAAATAAAATTTAATGGCAGATCACACAATAAAAAAAAATTGAGGAGTATTGGTCACTTGGAGATAGAAACAAAATGGTAAGCTGTGTCACTAATTGTGACATTGGTGGACAAAGTGCTGCCAATGTCTTCAAGTAAAAGAAACACACATCCTGAGAAAGAAAGATTTCGTTTCAAGACTCATATTTTCCACTTTGTCATTAAGGTAGAAAGTGTCCGCGTTGGTAGTGGTTATGTTAGTTATTATTTTAGTAACTTATTGGAAAACAGAGTCATGTCTACACAAAAAGAAAACGAAGAATTTAGAATTGATAATATTTTACTCGCGGCCAGAAATAATACAAGAAAACAAAAATGTAATCGGTTAATTACCTACTTTAAATTTAATAGGGTCATATGTAAGAAAGACCGACGACGCTTGCCATGTTGCCCATCGAAAGAACTTCTTCTTCTTCTTTTTCTTCCTACTTTATAAATAGGCTTAATGCCTGTTTTACTTCAGTTTTTAGCCTCAATTGACGTTGTCTGACTATCTTTTCCTCCGTCGTCCCAATGATCTTCGTCCATTTGGCGATTTGTCTCTTGCTATTCGTACTATTCTATTTTCTGTCATTCTTTTGATGTGTTGATTCCATTCCACTTTTCTTCTTTTGGTCCAGGCGTATATTTCCTCTATACCACATCTCACTCGTATTTCCTCACTTCTTGCTCTGTCTCTTAGAGTTTGGTTTGTTATTTTTCGTAAGACTTTCATTTCTGTTGTTTCCAGTAGTATTTGTGTTTTCGCCGTATCTGCTCTTCTTTCCGCTGTGTACGTCATTATTGTTCTTATTGTTGATTTATATATCCTGGTTTTCGTTTCCGTTGTGAGGTACTTGTTTCTCCAGATTGTGTTGTTGAGACATCCTGCTACTCTGTTTGCCATGTTTACTTGTTTTTGTACTTCTTCCACTTTTCCGTAGCTTGACAGTTTTATTCCCAAGTATTCAGTTTCCATCCCTGGTTCTATTATTTTGTTATTTACGACTAGTTTACATCGTCTCGGTTCGGCTGATATCAGTATCGCTTTAGTTGAAGAACTTCAATTGGAGAAATTTCGGACTTCCACGAAATGGTGATGGAAAGGTTTATCTCCGATAAAATCAGAAGGATTGAGTTTCATCCTTCATCAACCGCCACTGGTGAAAAGCAACTACGGATTAATACTTAAAAATAGCGCAAAGAATGAGAATATACAGATAATAGCTCTGTATATCTCTATATACAGATTTCATCTTTGCAATATTGTAGACGTAAATCTTATTTTGGTAAATAAATACATGTCATATTTAGGAAATACTTTATAAATCATATTTTAAATTGTATGAATTTTATAAAAATTGGTGAATGAGTATGAGGTCTACCAAATTATGACTAAAAAATACAAACAAAAGAATAGAGACTAAAGCTTTTGTCAATTAAAAATTACTACATGAAGAAATAAAACGCATCGACAACTTTAAGGCTTAATAAAACGACTGCTTCATTTAGTAGACAATGAAATTATATATTCAACCACCGATCAAGAATGGAATAACATTATTATTCTCGGAA
Organism: Diabrotica undecimpunctata; assembly: GCF_040954645.1. NCBI lineage: Eukaryota > Metazoa > Arthropoda > Insecta > Coleoptera > Chrysomelidae > Diabrotica > Diabrotica undecimpunctata. The sequence continues at coordinate 27,059,998 of NC_092803.1, forward strand.
GAGGTCAAGTATCTCGGTGATATCCCTGACAAGAACTTTACGTAGAATGGGTAAGGATTTAAAAAAGGAGCTAATATTCGTTTTATCGGACCAGAACCAGTAGGCGGTATTCTAAAAAGCCGTATCCTGGAAGATGTATGCAAATGAGAACAGGAATTTAGTGGAGCTTACTAGTACAAATATATCAAACGCAGATGAAAGGCAAGCAAAAATGTTATAACAATCTTTTTTAACAAATATTTTAGAGCTTTAGGAAACCGAACTCAAAGTAGTCAAAGATGTTCTCAATGGTCACTAGTAACTGCGATATTATCTCAGTAAAATGGGTAAAGTAGGCAGAGTATTTAAGGTCTTTTTAAAATCTAATTAGGTATCAAAAATACCTTCGATACGGATAACATTTCCTGGACGTCCTAGGCTTTTGGACCAATGGACTAAAATACAAATACAGAATACATATAGAGATCTATCAAGTCGAAGTGAAGAAAGTCTAAGAAACCCTTTTAAAATATAAAATTTATTATTAGGCTGCAAAACATGGAAAGTTGGCTGACTCAGACCAGATAAATGAATGTATATGATATGTTCACCATTAAAAACCACATAAGCTAAAAGTTCCAGTTAATTCTTTACTTACATTGTTCAGCAGACATTATGGAGAGTTTGTTTGCAGCGGGTACTCACTACAGACTGGTGAAAATGGCCACGAAAAATTCTTATATAGATTAAGATATGGAATTCAGTATACGATAAGATGTCGATCGAAAATAACTTATCAGAACATTTATCGAAATTAACTCCCCCGCAAGCTTGTAACTGGTGTACCTTTCTGTTTTATTTGTTAATACACACAAACCACAAATTATCAGATTCGAAAAAAATACTTTTATTTTTTAACACCAAGGTCATTTTTAGAACATTCTTTATTTAGCATCCCTTATTAAGAGTTTTTTTATCGCTGCATCCTATCGACAAATTATTTGAAATTCTTTGTCAAAACATGTAAAAAACAATCGTTTTTTGGGTTGATTGTATTATTAGGACTTCCTTTCATATTTTCAGCTCATTTTTACGGACGTGTACGAACTCATCACTTAATAGCCCCCCATAAAATTATTGGACCCTCCAAGATATGGTAAACTGATCACCGGTATCCTTTAGAGATCGATAAACTCATCACCGCAGATAGGTAAACTCATCACCAGCATTTTTACCCCAAGGCGCTGGTTTCTAAGGCGAAAAATTGCCTGTTACCTGTTACACTTCTCGTTTATGTGGTAATTTATTAAATTCAGAAATTATTTTAGGCAAACTGCTTTAAAATAGATATTACTATCAGGTTTCTTACGATGTGGCCGTAACTGCCAATCTAAACGCTTTTGAGATCTGAAAGTTCAGTTGCATAGGTTTTCGATAGTGAAATTTACAATGAAAATATTTATGAGCATGTGCTGTTTCCGTTTATATTGGAAATAGTCAACAACTTATTAACTAATTAGAAATCTATTTATTATGACAGAATACATAAAAATGCTTAAGTACAGTTTCTTTTCTTTTATAAACAGTCAAAGCCTACTTTTGATAAAACATTATCTTGTGAAAACAGCAAAAAAATTAAAAAATGAAAATGTCTTAAAAACTTGAAACATGGAACTGAATTTAAAATTGTTTGCCAATATGAAAATGAAGAAAACTATGAAAATTTGAAATCAGGAAATTTATGTGGGTAGGCAAAAAAATATATATATATATATATATATATATATATATATATATATATATATATATATATATATTTTATATACATACTTTGATTTGTATCCAACAATTTTGTAAATATTAATTTTCTTATTCTTACTGCAATTAAAATCCAAAAAATTTAACCAACAATCAAACTTAATTACTATTTCAATGGGAATAAGCCACAATTGAAGGTTAAAATAAGTTTACTCAAGTTTCAATCTCCACTTCGGAAATCGTTCTCAAAATACAAACATTATTAGTGCTTGTATTATATGGGGTACATTTTCTTTCATTGTAGCTAGTTTTCTAGCTAGCTAGCTAGCTTTCGAAACGGTATGGGAACTAGAGAAGCTTTGTTCAGTTTCATTGTTCTCATGCAAAAGTGTCGGGATCAACAAAAAGATGTCTACTTGTGCTTTATAGATTATGAAAAGGCTTTTGACAAAGTCAAACACGATCAGCTAATAGAATGCTTGCAAAAAAAGAACCTGGATCCAAAAGACATTAATACAATACGTGAACTCTACTGGAACCAAAACGCCTCTGTCAGAACTGAAATGGGTGATACTGAAACCGTAAACATCCAAACAGGAGTTAGACAAGGTTGTATACTATCACCATTATTATTCAACTTGTACTCAGAGGACATCTTTGCGCATGCTCTAGATGAAGCACAAGAAGGAATAAAAGTCAATGGAAAAATCGTGAACAATATCAGGTATGCCAATGATACAGTACTGATTGCTGGCAGTGAAGAAGAACTACAAATTCTGTTAACCAAAGTAGTGCGAGGAGGAGAACTAGGCCTTAAGGTGAATGGAGAAAAACCAAAACAATGGTAATTTCAAAAAAACACACACCAGTTATAAACATACTAGTCAACAACAATCTAGTTGAACAAGTAAAAAAGTTTAAGTATCTAGGCTATTGGACACATGAAACCTTAGACCAAGAACAAGAGGTTAAATGTAGAATAGAACAGGCAAGAAGAAGGCAGATGCGGCCCGGGTAGACGACAAATGACCTGGCTGCGCAACATTAAAGATTGGACAGGATTAGACTTTCAAAGTTTAATAAGGAAGGCCCAAAATAGGGAAGACTTTGCAGAGGTCATCGCCAACCTTCGCTAACAAGACGCCACCTAAAGAAGAAGAAGTAGCTAGTTTCTCCCTTCTTCTTTGGATTGATTTAGTTTTACATTTTTTCTCCAAATGTTTCTTATCTGTCTCTTCAAACACTGCTTTTGCGAAATATTTGCTGTGGATGAGAACGTGGTAGCAAAGTTCACGGTTAGTGAGTCTTGTTGTAAATCACTTAATGCAGATACATTAATTGCAAGGTTCATAATACCACGTGACTGCTTTGGTTCAATATTTGTCGATGGGGTAGATTGGATCAGTATAGAGCTAGGCACTTTCAGTTCCTGTTAAATACCACGAGATGTAGACGGAAGTGTGTCAGTCACCAGTATCACAAGATGTAGATTGAAAATGGGTCAGAGTTACCAGTAGAGAGAGTTGAGATTGAACAACAGCTAGTTGCTTGTAAACTTGCTTGTTCATCAACTTGGAACTGATCTACACACGGTAACAAAATCTTCTTTTAAAAATATAGCAGAGTTCATGGGAAAAATTCCTGTGGTCTTGAAGCCAGAGATTCCTTTATCTAAGCTTGATACTCTGGAATAAGCTAGAGCCTAGCCTTCAAAACCTATAACATAAAATTTTAGTTTTAAGTTTTGGCAACAAATGTGAAGCATTTGAAACATTCTTAAAAAACGCTGGATTTTAACTTTCACATAACAAACGATCGAACACGTTTAAAACTTTGTTTTTAGATGGCTTGTTACGTCCGTATATAGTTATTTTGATAATTATTGTCTAGGACGGGAAAGATTTTTGTTTTGATTCACAGCAGTGGCTATACCGCTCTGAAGAAACCTAAAGAGATCGAAATACCTATAAGCGGCTTGTCGCTGCCCTGTATCGAAACAAAAATCTAATACCATTATTATGTTTATTACTTTACTCCGTTTGGAGTACCAGAAGGCAGAAACTGAATTCTCAACGAATTTTGACCATGATGAACGGCATGTGGAATGCAATTTTTAGATTCTCTTGCCGAGTAATTTATCAAGCTGTTTGTAATGTAAGATCGTTTGTAATGTAAAACATTAAATTCTGCGTTTTTTATTCATATTTCAAATGCCTCATAATAATTGTTGACACAAATCAAAATTGAAATTTAATATCATAGGTTTTAAAGATTGTTCTCTAAAAATGGTAATATGGTAATTTTGCTAAGACTGATCAATGACAGTGATCAATTTTATTGATCTCACGACAATCGTAAAAAGTGGCAAAAATCGCGCCACGTTTATTTATTTAACACCTTTATAAAAACTAAGTTTATTCGTGGCAAAATACAAAAACTGCATACGAAAGCTGCACTCTTTACCTTTAAAACGCATCTTGATTTTATTCGATAGGATATTTGGATCAAAAGATATCGAATTTTTATCGTCTTAAACATTGATTTCGCGCGCGTAACTGACATTCAAAGTTGACGGTCGCTTCAAGCTAAGTTTTTAAGAGAATGGTTCATTCTACACAAAAAGTACTAATAAAGATTTTTGTTTAAAATTATCTTAGCTATATTTTTTATTTGAAACATTTTTTTCTACGGCGTAGAGATTCTTGGTAAATCGATTTTTTTGCTTTTTTACGCGCTTACGAGGGGGTTTTAGGGGAAAGTCCGAGGGTAAATGTGGTAAACTTTTTTTATCTTTTTTTGGGGTCCCAAAATGAATATTCTCTGCAAAATTCAGCTTGTTCGTATGATTTTTAGGGGTCAACTTGTTTAGTCCGACGACTGGACTAACATATTTATAGAAACCTACTTCATTTGCGGCAAAATACGAAACTTTTAAAAGAAAGCTACACTTTTCTTGTTTAAAACAAATTTTGATTTTTGTTGATAGGACACTCTGATCAAAAGATATCGAATTTTTATCTTCGAGTTAATTTTATTTAAAATTCATTTTGCCTGACATTGAAAATCACCGGTCGTTTTAAGCGTTGTTTCTAAGAGACCGGTTTATTCTACAGAAAAAGTGTTAGTAATATTTTTGTCCAAAATTATCTTAGCTATATTTTTTATTTGAAACAGTTTTTTCTATTTTCAAGGGGTTTTAGGGGGAAACCTTGGGATAAAAGTGGTAAAATTTTTTGCATCTTTTTTAACGCCCCAAAATTGGCATTTTCCGCAAAATTCAGTTTGCTCGAATGATTTTTAGAGGTCAAATCTCGGACGACTGGACTATTAATGCTCACCGTTATAATTATGACACTTAACCCCCTGTAGTTTGAACAATTCTTTCTATCTACTTTTTTTGTAGGTGTTGCTAATATGTGGTTTTGTCTCCTCCGGTGGTAAGCCATGTTGTTTGGCATGTCCAAGGTGAAAATATACGCTAGTAATTCCCGTAATACTAGTAGGCTGTGTTTTAGTTATTTGTATTGGAAGTAGAAGATAGCATCTTCTACTTCCTGTACTGTTATTTCATTGTTTTGTCTATCATCTAGGTCATCTGTTTGCAATCACTTTTATATGCTTGTTTCTTGTTGTGTACTAGCGATGTCAATTGTCCACCACAATGGAGTATTCTTTGTGTTCCTTTGGATTATGCCAAGTACTTTATAAGCTGCTTTATTGATTTTATTTATTATCTCTTCGTGGGTATTCTGGGCTGAGTAGTAGATTAGGTTTGTTAATTTTTGGCTAAGCAGTAACGTATAGAAAAATGATGTTGAGTCGTTCTGCATTGCATCAATATTGTATTTAAGTGGATTCGTTCCGAGTGGTTTTAATTGTGCTGGTTGGTTGTCATTTAGGTGTAGTGGTAGCGGTCGATGCTATAGGTAACATTTTGATCTTACCATAGTAGTGGTCAGTTCCGCACTCCATTCCTAATACTCTTAAATCTTCTACTTGTATGTGTTTCTTGTTTTGTAATAACATAATCTATAATTGACTTGGCGTTTCTCGTTCGTTCAATCCAGGTATACTTATACATGTTTTTATGTTGGTAGAATCTGTTTAGGATTTTCAGAGAGTGCTGTTCGTAGAATTCGATTAACTGTTTTTTTATGTTTTAGCGTCCTTGTACTTTCCTACGACAGCTATCCGTACCTTATTGGTCGCTGCTCTGGAAAGATCTACTGAGCTGCAACCATACCACTCTCTTAGGTTTGGCTATCTATCAAAGGCTTCAACAAACATGCGCAAGAATACATAGCGGAAGTAAAAAAGATGACACGACTCGCTTGGCCCGAAGCCCTGGAAGAGTTCCTTCACCAATTCACCATGCAATGTTTCCTTGATGGCCTGCACGATGTAGATCTTCAGCAGGAAGACATTACGACTAGGAAGAGGACGCTACCAAATATTGAAGAACGCTATTGTCGCAGCATTGGAGTATGAAGCCGTGAAGAATGTGTCACGTCATCAACGCAAAGTCCATCAAGTAAGAGGTGTTGCCGAAGTGGAAGAAGGCGATCTAAATACGCTGATTCAGCTTTTGGCCACCCAATTTGAGAAATATCTTGGCGCAATAGCTGATTCTTTGAAACAAAAACCAGAGGAGCAAAAGAGCAGAGGACAGAAAATCGACCGACAGGCCATTCTCATCACAGCCACGCAGTTCCAGGTTCTCAATATCCATAATAAGAAGAAGTAGCGACACTTTAGACACCGATAGACTTCTCAATAGTCACCAAGCAGAAAGAACTTATGTGAATGCCTACGGCCTCTCGAGAAGACCATGCGAGGATTGCAACTGCCGATCCTGCGAGCGCCAAGAAGAACAAGAGAGCGATATTCTACAGTTAAAAACCCTAGGGGACGTAGGTGACGAAGAAGCTCTAGCCAAAGAAAACCTCTAGGCTGAACCGCAGAAACATCTAGATCTAAAAATAGTCCGTGAGTGGCTGGACAACAGAGCTAGGCCACAGTGGCAGGAGATTGCCAAATATGGGCAAGCAGTGAGGGGCTTCAGTGGGAGTACTTGTGTCTGCGAGATGACGTCATCACTCGTCAATGGGAGAGTCCAGATGGAACAAGAACAGTGCTCCAAGTTGTTCTTCCAAAGTCATGTGTTAAGAACTTACTTGAAGAACTCCATGACTCCAGCTTAATTGTTGGCAAGATGTGGAAAAATGGTGCAAACAATTTGACCTGTGTGTATCCACGAAGGGAAACAAAAAGAGACTTAAAGGAAAACTTCAAAAATACATCACCGGGACTTCATGGGAACGAGTTGTTGTTATTCTGGAACCATTTCCGATAACAACATCAGGAAACAAGTATTTGATGGTTGCCATGCCTATTTTTCCAAATGACCAGAAGTAGTTACAATACCCAACCAAGAAGCAATCACAGTTGCTGAGGCTTGAGAATGTTGAGTGTTTGATCAGGCGTGCAACTTCGAATCGAAGACCAGAACGACACCCCTTCATCCTCAGTTCGACGGCACAGTAAAAAGATATAAAGGGACCATTAACAACTACCTGTCCCTGTTTGTACACGAAAATCAGAGAGACGGGACAAACTGGTGCCTCTGTTTCTGCTAGCCTACCGAAGCTCACAACATGAAGCAGCTGGTTGCACTCCAGCAATGTTCTCTAAGTAGATCTTCTACATGGCATTTTACCAGACGGAAAGGCGGAACAAAAGACACTCTCCAAGTATGCCAGCGGCCTAAAAGATCGACTGGTTAAGGTCCATGATTTCGCCAGGAATAAGCTACAACTCACCAGTGGCCAGATGAAGGTTAGGTTCGATCAGAAATCCACTCCCGTTAGCTTCGAGGAAGGTGATGCAGTTTGGCTCTACCAACCAACCATAAGAATAGATCTAAGTCCCAAGTTGCAGATACCCTGGTCACAGTATAAAGAGGTTCCTGGAACCTCTTTATACTGTGCCCTGGTTACTAAGAAGATAAAAGACCTTGTATACAGGGTGCAAATAACGTCACGAAATAAGCTGAAGGTCATCCACCTAGGGAGACTGTTTCCTTATGAAGGGCTGAATCCACCGACCTGGTCCATTTAGGTACTGTTAGGGCGAACAGAGCGAGAATATCATGCACCGAGAGAATCACAAATGTCGAGGTCTTGAGAAGAATGAATAAAGAAAAGGAAGTCATATTTACGATCAAAAAACGAAAACTGCAATACTTGGGACACATTACAAGAGGCGAAAGATATGAACTGTTTCGAATAATTATGCGAGGGAAAATAGCAGGAAAAAGGTCCATAGAAAGAAGACGAAACTCCTAGCTAAAGAATCTACGGGAATGGTGTAGCTGTAGCAGCAACGAATTGTTTCGGTCAGCAGTTTCGAAAATACGTATAGCCCTGATGATCGCCAACCTTCAGAACGAAGATGGCACTTGATGAAGAAGAAGGGCGAACATCCTTAAAAGAAGGGAGCGGTGTTATGAGACTAATATCTCAAAAATTCTACCTGACGTTCTATTAATGGTTTATTCCTGATATCTTCCTGGAATTTCGGTTGAAAGTGCTAACTCGACATTCAGTATCATAGACGTAAAATCTAGAATTTACGATCTAATTATGTAAGTTTAGTCATTATCTAAGTTTAGTTTTCATGTGACCATAAAGAAGTGTTTATCTTAACGTAACGTAAACTTAGTTTAACTACGTGTGCTTCACTTAATCCTTGAACTCGCAGAAAAACGTATCAGTATGATCCAAGATAAAATATATGGAGAAATGTAATCAGAGAAATTAGCCCCGTTTCTTGATAAAGACAAAGATAGTGATGAATCGACATTAAATACAGTCAAATTCTTCAAAATAAAATATTTGTAGATTACTAAATATAAACTTCTTGATTTTTAGTTATTTTACGCAGTTATCTCATATTTTTTCGGAATAATTAGGAATTAATTGTATTAATACTGTTAAATAATCAACCCATAATATAATCAATGCGATTTCCTGTTATTTATGTTTAATAATCAGAAAAAAATAACTTAATTTGACCTAGACATTTAAAATTATCGATCGACAAATCCGAAAAATCATTTTGCTAACGGTACTACAATCAGGTGAGCTAGACGATAAATAGGTAGTTATTGTTTCGTATTCTATAAATACCTCATTTCTATTTCAGTCCATGAAAATTGACTAATTTGTCGACCATAAAATTCTTGCATTTATTATTCAATATTATACAAAATCAAGAATAACTACAGGTTTCGATTATTTCACATTCTATTCATATGAATATTAATATAACTTGTCTGTTCTTCAAAAGAATTCCAGAATTCGAGGAAACCTAGGAGTCACGACTGTAGGTACTATTTAGTATGCTATATTGTTAAAAATATAATAAATTAATAGATTTATTAACAAGATCTATAACCTGGGCTCATGGACAACAATATTTTATGTTATATCATTTTTTATGTCAAGAATATCTTTATTTTCCCGTTTTTTTAATTAAAATTGATAAATAATTTACAGAGATATTTGCAAAAAAGCAGTTTTTTTGCACTAATTTATAAATTTTATTAATTTTTTTATTAACAAAACAAAATGCTATTAATGCATTTAAACATCAAGGAATTACCATCTTTTATATTTGTGCGAAATTTCCCCCCGATCAATCAAATATTTTATAAGTTATTTAATTTGTTTATCCCTGAGGCTAATTATTTAAACTATTGAGCTTGCCCTATGCATGATGCTAGACACATTCAGCAAATTTCATAGGATTCTTTAAGACTTAGACTATCTCAGAAGTTAAATGCATATTGAGTTTTCATCGAAATTATTTACAAAATAAACGTTTGAAAAAGGGGTATGTTTTTTACTTATAAACAATTGTAATAACTTCTATATTTTTCAAGCTACAGACTTGTACGTACAACCATTGGATAGCTGGTAAAAAAGCTCACATTAAAAAATAAAAAATCTTCTATGACCAATAGGAACGAAGTTAGTGACTATTTTTAAAAAAATCATATCTCAATTGTTTACAAACATTAAGAAGTAAAATTTGCACAAATTTTGAATGAAAATCTAAACTTTATATTGAAACTTATAGCTATAAAATTTATCTAATTTTTCGAAACGACGGTACTTTCGAAAGATTGACATAGGAAAGTGGAGAGGATATCTGTTTCAGCTCCGTTTTTTTTTCGGCATCGGAACTTCAAATTGCAACACGTAGGAAACATATACATTATCTCGGCTTCCTTTGCAGCTGCAAGCCTCTTTTTTTATTCTGGGATAGCTCGTCGAAATATAAATAACTACACAGTTTTCACTGGCCGGAAAATATGGGAAAACTCGGAAAAATTGAGTCCATTTGAAATTCACCCTAAATACTTACTTTTTTTTTATTTGCTCGAATAGTCTGTCGCAGTATTAATAATGATGACATAATTTTCACCCCCCATAAATCTCGGAAAATCCTGGAAAATCAACATATGATTTTTCATTTTATATCAATGATATAATAATACTTATATATTTTATAAATTAAATTTCAGGTAATTTTTTACACATTATATTATTATATTCCTTATATTATATAATTGTTTGTATTTTTATAATTAACAATATTGATTTTTATTCTATTTTTCTTACAAATATGATATACAATATTAATCTAATCTGCCTTACTGCTTTGATAAAATAAGTCGATTTTTTCATCACTTGCCTTATTAAATTTTGCAATGTTTATTGAACTTTACTTTTTTTTATTTTCTTTACATACATTGGCTTAAAAGGTAAAATTTGGATTATTTATTCGACTTCACTGTCAGGTCTGAACCTTTTTGTTGCAGGTTGTTTGTCTTCACTTATTAACTCAGTCTTTCCATACATTAACATATTAATGGGCGATCTTAATGCCAAGGTGGGTCAAGGTAAGGTAGGAGAACAAGTAGGAAAATATGGGCTTGGAAACAGAAATGACAGAGGAGATCGATTGATTCAATTTTGCCAAAGTGAAGACTTCGTAATAACAAATACCTTTTTCAAATTACCTCCTCGACGGTTATATACATGGACATCTCCACAACATACCAAAGAAAAAATAGTGAGAAATCAAATAGACTACTTTATGATAGCAAGGAGGTATCATAATGCTGTTAAATGTACTAAGACGTACCCAGGAGCTGATATAGGCTCAGATCATAACTCGGCAGTTACTGTGATAGAGGCGAGACCAAAAAAGATTAGAAGACCACACAGAAAGGCACTAGATTTAAATAAACTTAGAAACAAAAATATACGACAAGAAACAGGAGAAGAAATAAATGAAAACCTCCGTTCAGTGCAGCAACAAATTAAGGATACAAACAACGTTAACCAAAAATTAAAGTACATAAATACAGCTACACAAACAGCAGGAAAGAAACATCTTACAAAAACAACAACAAAGAATAAGGGGTGGATGACACAAGATATACTAGACTTGATGGAACAAAGAAGAAAGATGAAAAATTAACCAGACAAATACAAAGAAATAAATAAACACATAAAAATGAGAATAAAAGAAGCCAAAGAGGAGTGGATTAAAGAACAATGTGAAGAAATGGAAACCTATGAGAAAAAGTACGATGCGTTCAATATGTACAAAAAAGTAAAAGAGATAAGAGAAAGGAAGCATAAAGAAATGCCAAATAGATAAACTTAAAGACAAAGATGGAAATCTTATTGTAGATCTAGAGAATAAAATAAAAATATGGACAGAATACCTGAATGAATTATTTGAAGACGATAGAAACAACTTAACTCAGATAATCAATGCAACTGGACCAGACATATTGAAAGAAGAAGTAGAATACGCAATAAGAAACGCTAAACGGAAAAGCAAATGGACCTGATAAAATTCCTACAGAACTGTTGAAGCTTTTGAATGATAAATCCGTAACCATAATATTAAATTTTGCAGCGAGGAGCTAAAACAGTTTCCCCTCCACTTTCCTATGTCGATCTTTCGAAAGTAACTTCGTTTCGAAAGGTTTTAAGTTTCGAAAAATTGGATGAATTTTATAGCTATAAAATTCAATATAAAGTTTATAGATTTTCATTCAAAATTTGTGCAAATTTTACTTCCTAATGTTTATAAACAATGGAGATATAATTAACAAAAAAAATGTCGCTAACTTCGATCCTATTGTTCATAGAAGGTTTATTTTTTTTGTTAAATGTGATTTTTTTTTACCAGCTATCTAATGGTTGTACGTACAAGTCTGTAGTTTGAAAAATATAGAAGTTATTACAATTGTTTATAAGTAAAAAACATACCCCTTTTTCAAACGTTTATTTTGTAAATAATTTCGATGAAAACTCAATATTCATTTAAGTTCTGAGATAGTATAAGTCTTAAAGAATCCTATGAAATTTGTTAAATGTGGCTAGCATCATTCATAGGGCAAGTTCAATGGTTTTAATAATTAGTCCCACGGATAAACAAATTGAATCACTTTTAAACTATTTGACCGATCGGGGGGAAATTTCGCACAAATTTAAAGGACGGTAATTCCTCAATGGTGAAATGTACTAATAACATTTTATTTTGTTAATTAAAAAATTAATTAAATTTATAAATTAGTGCAAAAAAACTGCTTTTTTGCAAATATCTCCGTAAATTATTTATCAATTTTAATTGAAAAAACGGGAAAATAAAGATATTCTTGATATAAAAAAATGGTATAAATATTGGTTATTTAAATTATAAGGGAAAAAACTTATAGATAAAAAATCAAATTCTGACCATAAATTATTGTTTAAAAAACACGCAAGTTAAAAATAGGAGTATCTTTTCATCTTTTTATCTATTCGTCATCTAGTAATCCCCACCTATGTCTTAAAAGCTTCAGATATCTGCGAAACATTTTGCCGTGAAATCGATGATTTTTGTATAACCAGACTGGGCTAAAACCCTAACGTATACTCATAGACTGTAAGAAGGCCTTTCTTCTTCTTCTTCTTTCTGTGCCCCAATTGATTATCATGCGTTGACTATTAAATTAGCTATATGAATTTGCTGACTGCAGCTCAGAAAATGGGATGCATAAGATCTGTTAAACCACTCTTTCAGGTTTCAAGTCATGACGCCCAACATTCAACGACCTGGCTCTCTTCTTCGATATATCTTGCCTTGTATTATTAAATGAACTATGTACCTATATTATATCTAAAAAAAACTTATCCGGTGCCGTTTCCTAGGACAAATCCTGCTTGTTCTGAATCTGAAGCTATAGAAACGCTTTAAGTCTTTCTTGTGTTACATGAAGTATAAACTTAGTTTTTTTCTAAACTGCATAAGAAAGGTTTTATAGCTTAAAAAATCACTTTTTTACTTTTTAAGATTGTTTAAAACAAAAACAAAGCACAATCAGCTAAATGTCTTCGCGAATTTTTCGTCAGCTAGCCCTATAATACCTTTTAAAACTATTAAATATATGTACCTATAAGATTTTTACGTGAAATAAATTATTTTTCCAAGATAGACTGGTGTATGGGTAGTATGTTAGGAGACTCTTGTTTATAGATACTAGAAGTACTTATTAATATAAATGAAAAGGGAATGATAAAATACCACAAGATCACGGATGAGGTAAGGGAATAGTGAAAACATATCAATGACAGATCAAAGTAAAAAATATGAAAGAAATGGCTAAGATATGATAAAATAAGTAAACTAATATATTAACGTTACAATAAAGCCCAGTGTCGATAATTAATTTATATATTTAGTTGACATAAAAAAAATCAAACAATTCATTGTCCTGCTCTTTTGTGAATGTATTTTTAAAACACCTCACTAACATGATGTCCAAATATAGCTCTAGACCAGTTTTTTAGGAAATTCCTAAATTCTCGTGGTAGTGGGATGTTGATTCATTTATGTACCTGTTATAAACTTTGTATTTAATGGTACCAGATATACAGAGTGACACACTGAAATAAAATTAGATATTAAAATGGACAATTCAAAAACGATATATGAACCCGAAAAACTCTGCTGTTTGCATGTTTATGCAAAAATGTCGGAATCAAAAGGACTTTTGACAAAACAGAATACGACAAACTAATAGAATGGTGGCAAAGAAATAACTTGGATTCAAACATGAACTCATAATCCATGAAAACTACTAGAATCAATGGCTTCTATTAGATATGAAATGAGAAATATTAAAACTATAAACATCCCAAGGGGAGTTAGACAAGGCTATATCCTATCACCACTACTATTCAATCTGTATTTAGAAGAAATTTTTGCATGAGCTTTTGTTGAGGTACAAAAGTTAACCGAAAAACTTTTAATAACATCAGATATGCCGACGATACATTACTACACTTGAGTGCAAAATAATTGACTCAAAATTATTTTGCGAAAGTATGTCTCCTGTTTCAATCTAAAAAGTGTAAATTTAAAAATATTTAGTGTACAATCATTAACCTCATTATTGAGTTTTAAAAAAGTTTTATTTTTTGGTGAATCCGATGACTTATTGCAAGTAAATAATGCAACACTTAGAGAGGGGGTCAGAATTTGACTCATTGAAATCGACACCCATCGACTTAACAGGTTCGGTTAACATCGTACGTATCAATTTCTATAGCAACCCACTAATACATCAGTCTCTAAGTTCGTAACTGCATTACAAATGGATACCACATCCGTCAAAGCAGTTCAAGCAGTAGCATCATTATGAGAAGGCCTGAGTCAGAGGGCCGTGGCAAATCGACTAAATTTAAGCCAATCTGCTGTGTCCCGAGTGTATCGTCGGTACCAAGATACTGGTGATTATGTCCGCCACTAAGGAGGAGGCCGTAAACGAATAACAACGGAGAGAGACGATCGATTTCTTGTATCGAAATCCCTGAGAAATCGACATTTAACTGGTGCTAATCTCAAAGAGCTTAGAGAGGTCCGAAGTGTAGTTACCAGTGTTTGGACAGTCAGAATGAGATTGAAGGCAGCCGACCTGACACCAAAAAGAGCAGCTACGAGTCAAAAGCTAACTGCAGTCCAGAAGAAAAGGCGATTAGAATTTGCTCGAGAACATCTGGACTGGGATGACTATCAATGGAGTCAGGTATTATTCTCCGACGAAAGTAGGAATACCTACATGGCAACGACAAGAGGCGTCGAGTCTATATAAGGCCAGGAAAGCGATTTGCTCAATGTTGTATACGAGAAATTGTGTCATATGGAGACGGTTCTTGTATGTTTTGGGCAGGCATTTCCATGGATGAAAAAACCGAGTTGGTTTTCGTGCCTGGTGGAGGACTTTGAGAAGTTTTAACGGCGGATCGTTATATCAGAGACATTTTGGAGGAACATGTGGTTCCATACGCGGGATTTATTGGTGATGCCATTATTTTAATGCACGATAAGGCACGATGCCATACCACACGAGTCACCACCACCTATCTGACTGAGATCGGTATACCTACAATAAATTGGTCTGCGTTGAGCGCGGACATAAATCCAATAGAGCATGTTTGGGATGAGTTTAAACGGAGGGTCCAGAATATAAATCATGCACCAAAGAGCATAATGGAATCGAGAGCTGAGCTTAATGATGAATGGGAAGCAATGCCTCAAGAATTTATTATAAAAGTCATCCGATCCATGCGAAATGGATTGGAAAGTATAATTAGGAGTAGGGGTGATAATATCAAATACTGAAACATAAAAAAATTCATTTTTTAATTGATGGTTTTTCTGTTCATAACAATCATAACGTCTTTCTTCCGTTAGTTCCAATGATAAATATTTAGGAAACTCTGTTCGTATTGCATATTGTTTTTATAATGCGTCTTCTAAATAATGCAATAGCAGTTTTTGTAAGTTCAATAATAAAGTTATTGTTTGCACATTACATCTTTTTATTTTCATACTTCTTACATTGAAACACAAGGTGTAATCTCAAATAGAGTCGATTGTTTTGCACTCAAGTGTAGTTTCTAGAAGTGGACACAAACTGAAAACTTTGTAAAATAAACTGCCCTGTTAAACAAAAACGTATTTACTAGCAATATTCTGCATTGGAGAAAAAGCAATATTTGTAGTCTCATTGTAAAAGCTCATTTTAAGTAGTTGATAATTTCTTTTTTGAAAGAAGTCTATAATTACATCTAAAATTTGATTCTCTGGGTAACAGCTACTAAAACTATTACAAATTTGACACTTGGTATGTAAGACCTTTTTATTAAATATTAATAATGTATAAAATTATTATTTTTCAAGACTGAAAATTTTTGTTTAGATTTTTTTTAAGATTCGGATTGCCGAATATAGGCGTCTCCTAATTCTCGCCATTCATCTCTGTTGTTTGTAAGACGTTTCCACATTGGTCCTGCAGTTCTTTTAATATCGTCGCTCCAGAGAATTTGCGGTCTTCCTCGTGGTCTTTTGGCTTCATATGGTCGCCAAATCCCGATTTCTTTATTCCACTGGCCATCCTTAAGACGTTCGTTATGTCCAGCCCATTTCCAGTTTAGCTGCCTGTTCGACAGCATCTTTTACTTTTGTTCCATTACGAATGTCTTCATTGGTTTTATGGTCTTTAAGTGAGATACCCATCAACTGTCGTTCCATAGCTCTCTGAGTTTTTCTGATCTTCTCCATGTTTATTTTAGTGAATGTCTAGGTTTGAGCTCCATATGTAAGTACAGGTAGGATACAGAAATTAAACTCTTCGGTTCGCAGTCTTTGAGGTATATTTTTATTTTTAAGTACGTATTCATCTTACGAATGCTGCCCATTCCATTTTTACACGTCTGCCTAAAAAAGGGATGGGCAGGTTTAGATATGAATATCAAATAAAATTATTAACTAGATTTATTCACTAATAAAATTCATATATAAATATATAATAGGCGAATCTTCTACAGCTGACGCCGTTTCCCGCATCCTAATTTCCAGCGTTTTCTATCGAAGGAATCTTCAATTTTTAAATCTCTGTCAGTCATTGCATCTTTGACATCTTCTCTCCATGATCGTCTTGATCCATCTCGTTTTCTTCTAGTGGGTGGAGTCCATTTTTCTCTTTTTTTTTGGCCATGTATTTTCAGTCATTTTCTGCAGGTGTCCATAGCAGTTCAGTCTTTTGGCTTCGATAGTATCTATTATGTCTAGGTCAATTTCCACTTCTCTCCTAATGTCTACATTCCTCACCCTATCAAGTCTAGTGTGCCGGCAACATCGTCTCCAATAGTCCATTTCCATGGCCTTAATTTTTTATTCGTTTCTTTGATTGATCTCCCAAAGTTCGGCGACCCAATACTTTCTATTATTATTTTATAAATTCTTCTTTATTTTCTTTTGTTATTTTATTATTCCACAATAGTCCGTGTAGCTGTCTAGTGAGCGATCTTGCTTGGCCAATACTAGAATGTATTTCTTCGTTACTCCCTGTTTTTGATGTTATTTGGACTCCCAAGTATTTAAGATTTCAGTTGATTTTATAGTTGCTATTTCAATTTGTAGGCTTTCTGGTTTTTCTCCTGTAACTAAATACTCGGTTTTTTGTATATTGATTGTGAGGCCCCACTTAGTGTACTCCTCCTCCAGTTTTCTAAGCATCTAGTCTATATCACTCTCGCCTTCAGCTAGAATGGCTTGGTCGTCAGCAAAGTGTATCGTGTGCAATCTCTCGTCTTCGATTGGAATGCCCATATTGCAGCATTCTCTTCTCCACACTGAGAGCGCCTCATTCAGATATATTTTGAAGAGTATAGTTGCTACGCAGCAGCCTTGCTTTAGACCCTTACTAATAGGAATTTCTCTAGTTTTTTATGTCTACAAAAAAAAATAAGTAATAGAATACAACAAACCATTGACACTGCTATTCGTGGACTACGAGAAAGCATTTGATACCATAAGCCAGCAGGAGGTGTTAGAAACATTGACAAAATGGCAAATAGATCATAGCTACACTAACATAATCAAATATATCTACCACAATGACACAGCTAGCGTAAGACTATCTGAACAAGAACTGAATAAATTTTGTATATATCGAGGAGTTTGACAAGGAGACACCATCTCTCCAAAGCTATTCACTACGCTGGTAGAATATACTTGTAACATGGCAGATCTGAACGAGTATTGTATCAACATAAATTGATAAAAACTCCATCACTTGAGATTCGCAAATGACATCGCCTTTATAGCCGATCATATGAATGATGCAATAATAATGTTGGAAAAATTATATCACACTTATCACGTAATATTGCTGTTGATGGAAAGAATATTGTGCAGACTGCATCGTATAAGTTCTTAGGACATGAAATTCGGTTGGGCAGAGATAACCAGATATGTGAGCTCCCATCTCGAACCTGGGCAGCGTTTGGTAAATTAAACTACGTATTTAAATCGGACCTAACCATATGCCTCAAAAGGAAAATCTTTAATCAGTCTGTGTTAGCTAAACTCACTTATGGAGAGGAAACATTAACACAAAAAAGATAGTGAATAAAATTCGTGCGACTCAGAGGGCTATGGAGCACCAGATGTTGGGTGTCTCTCTGAGAGACTGAATCCTAATCGAAGAAATTCGTCGAAGAACATAAACAACAGACAATATCGAAAAAATCGCGTCGCTGAAATGGAATTGGGCAGGACACGTCGCCAGATTATCAGACAAACGATGGATAAAACGTATTGTAGAGTTGAGGCCAAGATAAGAAGCACTACGGAGCAGAAGATGCCCACCAACCAGATGGACTGACGACCTGAAGCGTGTTAGCAGTAACTGGATGCAAGCCACACAAGACAAATACTGATGGAAAGAGCTAAAGGAGACCTATGTCCAGCAGTGGACGCGTAGAGGTCGATGATGACAAATAAAAAATATATAACTTTAGATAAAATGAAACCAAAAATCTTACGAATGATCCCAATTACGGATTCTGAGACTAGCATATTTTCCAAAACATAATAGTATTATAGGTAGGATAGCTTAGTTAGCTTAGCTTAGCAAATAGAGCTTCGCAGGCCACACTGCTATACAAAAAGACCAACATTGGAACGCCACATTGCAACGCAGATGAGATGGGTAGATGTTATTAAAAGAGTACCTATGTCCAAAAATAAACGACAGAATGCTAAGAAGAAGAATGAGCTTAGTCAGTTACTGACTAAGGATTTTACTTCTACAAAATATAAACAAGGTATACAAGAATCTTGTAAATATGGTTTTAGTGAAAAGTAAAATGTTCTGTTCCAGACAGTGCAAAATTGTTGGGTCGTCTCCTGTTCTGTATACCCATAGTGCTTCTTATCTGTAGGAAGATTTTAAACGAAAAATAATGTATCATATATGCCACATGGATAACGACATATCCAATGTTTTAATAAAAGAGCCCGACACAGACATTTTAATAATAATCCTTGGAGATATGGACCACCTCTGCTACAATGATTTAAAGATATGTATGGAATATGGCGAGACAATTTAAAAAATCGATTAATATTTCACAATTACACATTAAATTAGGGCCCCTTTTATGCCAAAGTTTATGCCGATTTTAATTCAAATTTTCTAAGAAGAAAAAACAACTTTATCTATTACTACAAAAAAATATTCTATTTTAGGAGGCATTTGCAGCATTAGGACATGCTGAAATATTAAAGAGGATAGATGAGGATTTTCTTTTATTTTTTCTTCACTTTCAAAAATATAGAGCTTGATGACGTGCATGGTTGATGCGTGTCAGCGTTATTGGATGATCAGATAAAGGAAGACTTTTTTGAAGAGATAAGAAAAAACATAGAAAGCACAACTCTGGGAGACTTTATTAGTAGAACTGTAGAAGAAATATCCATAAAATAATTGATCAAAATTAATAATACACAGCAAACGACAATGGCAAAATATTAACTGCATATTGTGCTATCTCCTCTGCATAAAATTATGAAGATAGGATTCTAATGAAATCACTTACTGCTTTAATTAATGTCGAATGAGCACTTATATCAAATATGGGACATGCAGAATTCACATTAACCTTTCCGTGACCATGCGGGGTATTTTAGGTACCCCAGATGCAGTTTTGTTTTCAAAATCATTTTTTTATAAAAATTATTACACAATTTCATTTCAATTTTTTTTACTAAAATTGAAGTTCATTTGTTGGGGTACCTCCGGTACCCCACACAAATACGTCAACAATACGTGAAAAATTTAATGAAAATCATCCTGCTGATCAAATGGGTTGGAAAAATGTTACATTTACTGAATTATTCGAGTTCATTGCAGTGCGGTGAAAATATCACCGTCGATGAGAGGTTAGCTACATTCAGAGGAAAATGTTCATTTAGATTTTATATAAAAAGTAAACCTGGTCAACATAGAATAAAAATTTGGGTTTGTTTGGACTCTGATACTGCTTATATTTTGAACAATCAGATAAGTATACACTGGAATGATAAAAAATCAACAATAAATGAATCAGGGTTTTGGATCGGCGCGTGGATTTACCACAGACAATTTTTTTACCTCGATTCCCCTAGCCGAAGAACTGCTAAGACTTTAACTTACAATTATATGTTAATTCTAAGGGCTAACAAAAAAGAAAGCAGTCATTCAACATAGTTTCACAGCGACGAAATATTATCTGATAAAAAGAAAACAAAACGTAAGCTTGAAATTGTTTTACACTACCTATAATAAAACCAAAGGGTCAGTTGACACTGCAGATTAAATGACCACAGAATATACATGTGTTCAAGTAGGAGATACCCATTTAGGATTTTTATGGAAATTATTGACATGGCTGCACTCAATCCCATTACTAAAGTCACTAAAAAGTTTCCCGATTGGAAAAGTAATGAACAAAGTAGGCGAAGGATTTTTTTACAAAACTTGACACAAGAACTTGCACTGCCAATGTTCTAAACCGGAAATAGAATAGCAATAGTTTTCACAAAACTGCGATAGATTTATTTCTAACAGCAATGCCACAATGTCAGAAACCCCGCTAGAAAGATTCAACATTATACACATCTAAAGATGCAGCTTTTGTGCCAGATCACTGAAAAGAAAGACTAAAATATCATGTACTACATGCAGAAAACCCATTTGCAATATACGTCGAAAAGAAAGTAAAAAGTTTGTTTGTCTTAACTAAAAATAATGAATACGAGCAAATTCTAATTAAAGGTAAAAATTTTAAAAAATGTACATTTTGTTAAATAATAAAAACAAATTATTTCAATGACTAGTGCTTTATTGTTTAACTTTCCAAATAATAATGTAATGTAATAATGCGGCCTGATCCGCAAGTTTTTGCAGCACGGTTTCGGAAAGGTTAATAACGCATTTGAATAATGAGATAAATGACCATATCTATGCTCATATGTTTCATGAACTGCTTTGAATATACTAGGTATACCCAGAGAATCAAACAAGAAACATTTAATGCAAAAATAGGATTAATAGGGAAATCGAAAGTTGTCTGACCGTTTTGACCCATAAAGAAAATACGTTAACATACCAAAGAACTATTAGATAAAAGAAGACAGCAGACGGAAAAATACTGCTCCAACTACACAACAATGAAAAAATTAAATAAAGATATTTACCAATCAATTTAAAAAGACGTAAGAGAAAACAATGCAAGTGAAATAACTAAAATAATTAGAGAAAACAGAAGTTTAAAAGTTTTGTGGCGAAATCCGAACAACATAGGCAACAAAAATATGTACAAAATAAATAATAAAAATAGAAACATTACTACGGATAAAACCAAAATCCTTGAGGTTGTCGAATCTTTTTATCGCGAAATGATTGAGAGCACCGACGAAAGACAAGATCAGCCCTTGTCCAAAATCACAAACCACGGATCAGAATTATTGCTAGAAATTACTCCATACGAAATCAAAACGGCACTTAGAAATGAAAAATAACAAATCCCATGGCGATGACGGAGTAGTGATCGAAGCATTTAAACTGAGTGGAAATAAAATTATCCAGGCTTTGGCTAAGATTTTCACTGAATGCATCTATCAAGGAAAAACTCCTTAATGAAGCAATGCAGTCATTATTTTATTACACAAGCAAGAAGACATAACAGCCGTCCTATCAGTTTGCTTTCACACATAATAATACATATATAAACTTTTCACAAAAAAGGACTGGACGCGCTAAGTTAGACTTCTAGCCTAGATAACAAGCTGGATTTAGATAGGGATACAGCACTAACGACCACTTACTAGTGATAAAGAAACTGATAGAGAAGTCTACAGAATACAACAAACCATTGGCACTGATATTTGTGGACTACGAGAAAGCATTCGATACCATAAGCCATGAGAAAATGTTAAAAGCATTGACAGAATGCCGAATACCATCGCTACACTAAAGTAATCAAATATATCTATCAAAATGCCACAGCTAGCGTAAGACTATCTGAACAAAAAACAAATAAATTCTGTATACAGCGAGGAGTACGGCAAGGAGATACCGTCTCTCCAAAGCTATTCACGACGCTTTTAGAACATACTTGTAAGAAAGCGCATCTGAACGATCAGTGTATTAACATAAATGGAGAGAAGCTCAGTCATTTAAGATTTGCAGGTGACATCGTCCTTATAGCCGATCGTATGAATGATGCAATAATGTTTGAAAAATTATATCATGCTTCCTTGGAGGTCGGACTAAAGCTTAATATGAACAAGACGCAAATAACGACTAATCTGGTGCTGAATACAAATATTGCTGTTGATGGAAGGGATATTGTGCAGACTGCCTCGTATAAGTACTTAGGATATGAAATTTGGTTGAGCAGAGACAACCAGACATGTGAGCTCCCACGTCGCATAGGATTAGCCTGGGCAGCGTTTGGTAAATTAAACTATGTATTTAAATAAAGGTAGCGAATAAGATTCGCGTGACTCAGAGGGCTATAGAGCGCCAGATGTTTGGTGTCTCTCTGAGAGACTGAATCCCAAACAAAGAAATACACAAAAAAACAGACATCAAAAAAATCGCGTCGCTGAAATGGAATTGGGCAGAACACGTCGCCAGACTATCAAACAACCGATGGGCAAAACGTATTGTCGAATGGAGACCAAGACAAGAAACAATACGGAGCAGAGGACGCCCACCAACTAGATGGACTGATAATAACTTGATGCAAGCTGCACAAGACAGACACAGATGGAAAGAGCTGAGGGAGACCTATGTCGAGCAGTGGACGCATACATGTTGATGATGATCCTAGGATTAATAAAAGATAAAAAGAATGTACAAAAATTTATTTATCAAAATATAAATGTCAACAATACAAAAAATGATACTCTTAACATCTACATCACATATCTCAGACATCTTAATAAAGCATAATAGGTATAATATGTATATTATATATAAAAATTTATTGATCATTATATAATCATATTATATAACAAATAAATATTCGATTTTTTTCAATACAAAGAGAAATTTTATGTAAATCAACAATCATTTAAAATGGACGGAATTCTATATAAAAAACGTAAGCTTAGCTGCTAAAACAGGTTATTCATACATTATTTATTATAAAATATTTTATTTGCTTTTAAAGCAAGTAGACAGTTCCTTGCATTAGAGTATTATATTATAAATACTCGTAGATCTTTATCAAACTAGACATTTCTATGTACAAAACAGTAGCTACTCATAAAATACTAAATATATTAGTAAAAGTGGTTACATAAATACTTCTTGTAAAAATTATTTTAACATTTATTTTTGGTATTAATCCTTAACCAGCAGTACAATTTTATAAGTTAAAAAATCTAATAAACAGACTATGACTATCGACTACTCAAAGTATAGACTTTTGCAGTCGAGGTTTTGTAAGGGTACATTATATTCAGGGTTTTTAGAATGTGGTCTACAATTTTCCTAAAATTTACGATGTAGTCACCAAGTAAATATAAATACAGAGTTACATTATTCTAGAATGGATATCATAAAAGAATGGACGATATACCAAATTGGCAGTGGTAAGACCAGTTTATAATAGATGACTTACAAAAAATAACCATGAAAAAGAAACCAACAAACATGACATTTTTAGATGTTTCGATTAAACAGAAAATTAATGGAGAAAATTGGTAATACAATGTACCAAACACCAATATACCTGAACAACTGTTTAAACAGCAACTTAAATCATGGATCAAGCTACATGAATATGTGAACCTGAATATTTGGGAGAAATATGTGAACCTTTAGAAAAATGTTGGTGCTAAATCGTTACGATCTAAGAG
The DNA here is from genome assembly GCF_040954645.1 of Diabrotica undecimpunctata. NCBI lineage: Eukaryota > Metazoa > Arthropoda > Insecta > Coleoptera > Chrysomelidae > Diabrotica > Diabrotica undecimpunctata. The sequence goes on from NC_092803.1 coordinate 27,084,061, forward strand.
ATATTAAGCGATTTATGTATCCAATAAACTTCAGCCACAATATCGAATAATCATGAACTAGAACCAAAATGTAAAGTTTTTACTGTATATTAAAAATATTATAATAGATCGAATCAGCCAAATGTTAGCAAGCATGATGCCAATTCAATTTTCAAACCCACAAAAATGATACAAGACAGTCTAATTGCGGTTTTCCACTAAATAGACAGTTGAGTTTGTTTTGTTTGTGATTTCTAGAACTCAAAAAACAAAAACAAAACCAAAACTCTTCTTTCCATTAAGCGGACTGCATTTTGTTCGAGTTTTGTTTTCAGTCATAATCACTGGTTGTCTCAAGGAAGCCAAAGGGTCGATTTTTGTCATTGCTAAAACTCATTGCATTATAACCTAACCACTTGATTATAAAATTCTGTCCTGTGTCAGACTTCTTCATTTTTTTATAGTTCCTTCTTTCACGTTGATATAGTGAAATTGTTTTTAATTTTTCTTTCTTCTCTTTCCTGAAAGACATCTTTTAAGGTACATATTTCAAATAGTCGACTGCTTTTTGGAAACTTTGCCATATTCAGAAATGATCTTCAGATTAGTTAGGTGATAATAAGAAATACAACTGACCCTTTCCACTATATAGACTCCTTCAAAACATGCCAAAACCCTTTGATGTTACTGCTTCTGAGCAGGACTCAAAAAACAAAACTCGAACTGTTTCAAAATAATCCAGTCTGTAAAAAGTTGCTGTTTTATTTTATTCAACACGAGTTTGTTTTGTCCATTTGGTAGAAAACCGCCATAAGATCAGCCAAAGATCCAACAGAACTGATATTCCCTTGTTGCTGAGTCAGCGTGTATTGAAACAATAAAATATAGTGTAAATACTCATTTGAACACACAACAAATTGTTGTGTTCAAAAGTCAGCTGTTGCTGCATACATATACCATCACAAAAGAGAACCACCAAATATTAGCTTTACAGTAGTAAGACAAAAAATGATTGGTAGTACTTTTATACATTCCAAAAAGAAGAATGAAGTGTGTCCTACACGAAGTACTCCAATTGGACATTCCACAAATACAAAAGAATATAAAACAATATCTCTAGTTCGGACAAAAGAATTAACTATGACAAAAATGGGTGCACATATGTTCATCTCAAAATGATACATTCCCTTTTGAGTAAAATGTTCCCTTTATTGTTGGTCTGTAAAGATTTTCTAGTAGAGGAAAAAACCATTGTAATAATTGAACCATTAGTAGAACAAAAAAAATTATTTTTATTCTCTTGCATGTTAAACGAATTATGAAAGTTGTAAAAATGTACCTTATTTGAACACTTGGTAAATAAATTTCCTATAATCAGCAAGAAAAAAACGAAAGGAGGAATATTTGATAGACATCAGACAATGCAACTTATAAAAGACCTAGATTTCACAGAATCTATGCATGAATATTTTGATCAAATGCATGGCCTTTTTTTGTTATTTTGTAGACAGATAATTATAAATGTAAACAATAAGAACAAACAGTGAAAGAGAAATTTAATAATAATTATTAAATTCTTAGTTGCCATTACCTCCACAGTCATTTATAAAGAATTCCTGCAAATCTTGGTCACTCTGGAGAGGAGCAGTGTACATAAGATAAAATTTTTGGAAGAAAGACACCAGAGCATATGGTAATCATACATGATGGCTGATTACAGCTGGAGCATTAAAAGAGATAGACCTTTTAAAACATACTTAACAAGGAAATTACTCAAAAACGTTTTTGGTTCAAATCTTGTAAATATTTATTTTTTGTAATAAATATTAGTTTTATATTAAAACCAATTTATATAAAAAAAACCAATGGTTTTGTAGGCTATATTCAACATTTATATGTAAGGATAAGACTAACTAAAATCATGATTGTTCTCACATTTATTCAAAACAAGCTGATAAAGAATCATTTAAGAACATGTAAAAAAAGTGTCAAACGATGTAATGTAATATTTCTTTTTGAATTAAGGTTTTCCTAATTTATTATATCAAATTTATAGAGAAAAATTTTTAAACTTAACAATATCAGATATAAATATTGTCTGTAATTGTCTGGTTAAGGATTAAAAAAATATATCAATAACTATATAGAACAGGCTTTAATAAAGACATTGTATAATAATGTAAAATATATAAACATATAATTTTTGTCTACATAATATTGTATATGCAGTAATTATTTTATTGTCTTGCTATCATAATCAAATTAGATGTTACTTTAAAAGACCTATAAAATTCTTATGAAAATATTACATCAACATAGGATTAATCAGAAAAACTTCGGAATATAAATTAAACAATATAGTGAGATTCTAGCAGAACAACATAAAAAACCCCACAGTTCCTGTGGCTATCCAATGTAGAACATTACTCATAAATGTTAAGAAAATTCCAGTATAATAAAGTACTGTGAATACATGTAGATCTTGAAACAAAAGTTAGAATAACATTTTATAAAGAAAAAAGACCAAAATGTATTAACACACTTTAATCTTTTGAATGGATACCTAAATATATATGTTTATAATGATTTTTTAATGATTGCTTGGAAGGAGCAAGGAAATTTTCACATATATTTATAGAATTTACGAATTTCCCTACAATTTGATAACATTAATCAACTACATATTATTTATACAACCTATAGTAAAATTAAAAAACTAAATAAGTACAACTCGTTCAACAATTGCTGCTATTATGTAAAATAATAGATAAAGACTAAAGTATCTAATATGATTTCAAGAGATTCAGTAATAATACATGGAATGCTGTAAGTAACAATGAATCATCTGTTGCAAAAGATGATTAGGAAAGTTTACAGTATCTTAAGTGATTCCCCTTTTGGCCAATGAGGAATCTCTTTGATATATAGTTCCTAAAAAGAATGAGAATCCATTCCTTCATATATAAATATACAGTATGACTAATTTTAAGTTGTTCCATGTTTTTAGAATATAGAAAATAAGAAATACCCGATTACTCACTTTTCCAAAATTAATTACTGCAAAGGTCCTATCTCAGTTTTATATTAAATTTCATAATAGAAATTAAAAATAATGGAACAACTTCCAAATTAATCAATGAAAAAGGCAGTGGTCAAAGTCTTATGAATTTGAAAAATGAAAATAGGAAGAGAATTTTTTAACAACTTAACAATCAAATGATAACTATGTTGAGCACCTAAAGGTAACATTGGACACATTTTGTCATGTCAAAAATTTTACAAATTTTATTATAGTTTTGTACCAACAACAGCTGAAGACATTTGAACATATATACTAAATTTAGACATAAATAACTATAATTTGAATTGACAAAGAAATTAATATACTTTTGTACTAATAGTTTTGTAGTAACAGAACCCTGACAAATGATATATTAACTACAATAAAAATCTCATTAAACATCATTAGTATGCTCTAAAGTATTTTACCTATAAAGTTTCTTTTAATTTGATAATTATATAAATATATGGGTCATTTAATATCCATTTAGCATAAATTCTTTAAACTAAAAATGTTTCCTAGAATTTTTAATTGGTTATAAGGGCATTGTATGATAGGGTGACTTTATTGTGTCTCAGGAAAAGTCTTTACTGAATGACATTATTGAAAGTTTTAATTTAACATGCCAAAACTTAGAACCTACTAGAATTTTCACAAATAAAAATGGCAGAACAACAAAATCTAAAATTGACTATTTTCTTCCAAATTATTCCCTACCATATGAGGAAACAGTTAGAGATTTTCATCTTGGAGATCATAGTGGATTGGAACTTATAATACCAAATATAAATTCAATAGCAAATCACCACACAAATGACATAACGAATGCTATAACATTTAGAAATTTGTCTGAACCAAGTATATCAACATTGCAAACAAGGTTGAATCATGAGGATTTTAAGGTTGTTTATGAAAATCTCGACAATATTGACTCTGCTTATACTGTTTTTGTAAATACTATATTGTATCATATTGATATATGTTGTCCTATGGTTGTAAAAAAATTAAGTCAAAATAATACTAACAACTGGATTTCTAACGAAATCTTAAAGATGGGAGTTGATTTAAAAAACCTTTTCTGGTTGACAAAAAATTCAACAGATCCTGATGTAAAATTAAAATATAAAGAAGACAAAAAGAAGTATACTGATAAAATTCAAGAAGCAAAGAAGCATTGTTTCCAGAATACTTTTCACAACAAAAATAACCATCAAAAGCAAAAATTTATTTGGAAAACAGTTAATATCAAGACTGGAAAAAAAGGACAGTAAAAAAACATAGAAAAAATCTAACACTTAGGAAGTTTCATAAACGATAAAAAAGAGATGACAAATGCTTTCGGCGTATTCTTTTCATCATTTTCAAAAAATGCATTAAATGCCAAATATGGAAATTCACAATTTAAAAACTACACGACCTTAAATGTTGACCAAACATTCTTCTTCTATCCTATATCTATGAGTGTGTACATTATTCAACCGTTAAATAAATCTATAGAGATGGGTATTTATCCCACTGATTTGAAAATTGGTATCGTTTCCCCAATATTTAAAAAAGGAAACAAAACTATGTTAGAAAATTATAGACCAATTACCGTACCAACTGTCTTGTGTAAGGTTATTGAAAAATGCATTCATAAAAGGATGTTGTCATTTCTTAGTATATATAACATAAGTTCATATCAAAATGGGTTTCTTCAAGGTAAATCAACCGAGAGTGCATCAACAACATTTTTTAAATTCATTTATAGTTCATAAGATCAAAAGAAATTTGTTGGAGCCCTCTTTTTTGATTTAACTAAAGCTTTTGACTCTATAAATTTAAATGTAGCAATTTGTAAACTAAACGGACTTGGATTTCGAGGTAATTTTTTAAAATGGTTACAATCCTATCTAGAATATTGACAGATATATGTCAAAGTCGGTCATTATCAATCAGATTTGCATGACGTTGATCGTGGCGTTCCACAAGGATCAATACTGGGTCCTTTGTTATTTCTTTGTTATATCAATGATATGTCTAAATATATGAGTACGGAAAATATTTTTTTGTATGCTGATGACACGACTTTGGTGGCATCTGCAGAAAATGCTGAGGAATTGAGGTTAAAACTCAATACCTTAGCCCATGAGTTTACGTCTTGGTGCGAAAAAAACTCCTTAATAGTAAATTCGAGTAAAACAGTATGTCTGCAATTTTATATAAAAACTCCAATAAAGGAAAATTTCTCTGTCAAAGTCGACAATGATTTTATCACTTTATCTGATGCTACAAAGTTTTTAGGACTACATCTAAACAGTAATATGAGCTGGGAGGTACATATTAATCATGTATGTTTGAAAATTAATTCTGGATACTATGCTCTTTTGCAACTCAAATACTTATTTACAACGGAACAGATACTTAATGTTTATTACGCTATCATCTATTCAAATTTGTCATATAATATTGTTCTATGGGGCAGTGCAATAAATGTCTCGAAAGTTTTTATAGCCCAAAAGCGCATAATTCGCTTGATTTTTAATTTACCATATAGACATATATGTAGAGAGCATTTTAGAAAATATCAAATACTCACTGTTCCCTCAATTTTTATATACAGAAGTATTCTGTATACAAAAGCTAATATCAATAGATTGAAATCAAATTCAGATGTACACAATTATCGTACCAGAAAAAAAGATTTCTTTAGGACTCCTAAACATTACACTTCTATGTTTGAAAAAAAACCCTGATTATAGCGGCGTAAGGTTTTTTTATCAGCTCCCATCCAAATTAAAAAGTGAAGCAGATGATGATAGGGCATTTAAGAATAAATTGAAGACTTATCTCATCGAGTCATGTTTTTATAGTGTCTTGGAATTTATGTCTTAGATATGTTGTATGTTGTTTCTATATTTATGTGTATGTTTATATTGTATAGGTAGTCTTTAATGTTTCCTTTTACTTTGACATGTCCTATATTATGTAAATAATCTGTAAGGATGAATAGTTTTATTTTTTTTTATTTTATTCAAATTTTGTGGGTATTAAAAATGTTATTTCAACATAAAAATCAAATGTCTGAAGTAATTATCAGTTGGTACAAAAATATATAAAACTTGTTTCTTACTTGGAATGCTGAGATCCTTGACTCACACTGAACCTCTTCATTGGTACAGACTCCTTTCCTTTGAATTTAGCTACAAAATTGGGCACTCTAGCTCTCATTCCACAATAGTAAGGGTCTTCATACTGCTTACTGTCTTTTGCCTTCTCTTTACCTCTTGAAGATCCAAAAGGTTTCAGCCAGCTCTTTGTCACACCTTCATCATAGTCAGGAGATGGTATATCTTGTGGCACAGGATACATATTCTCTCTGGGAGGCAACTTAGGTGGTTTCTCACTCCTTCTTTGGACAAAGTTGGGAAGTCTAGTACGTAAACCACAGTAGTAAGGATCTTCTTCGAATTTCTTAATTTCTGGCTGTCTTTCTTTATCCCTAGCCGAACTTAATGTTTTTAGTTGTCTTCCTGACATATAGTCATCATAATCTGGTTGTGGAATATCATGGGGATACATGTTTTCTCTGGGTGGTAACTTGGGAGGTTTATCACTTCTACGCTGACTCTGCATTATTAGGTGCTCTCTTGTAGCAGCTACACCGCCTCCTGTAAAATTCGAAGGTCCGAAGTGTCCACTATCTGTTGCGGCAATACTATATGGATCTTCATCTGGAATTGGAATTCTAGGTCGATTTTTTATATCCATAACTCTCTGTACTGGTGGTAATTTTGATTTTAACATGTCCAAAGCTACAATATTTATTATCAACACCCATATAGGACATTCTAACAATTCTGGTTCTACTTTTACAAAAGCTATTGCACTCAGGCACTGACATTCTAAACGACGGCGATCTGGATAAGCCCTTCTTAACTCTCTATTGACATTTGACTGGAATTTTTTCATATCGAACAACTTCACAGGCTTTTCTGGCTCTAAAGCACAATTAGGTAATTTTAAAACTTCATTTCCTATAGCATTCTCTGTATCTAGGGCTGTGTTTTTTATATATACATTACATTTTGATACCCTCTTTATAAGAATATTACCTGCATCATCCATTTTTATTTTAACACCATGTCCGATGTGTCTCTTATACTCTCCTGTCTTTTGGTCTCTCATAGGGTTCTCAAAACCACATAACCCTATTCTGAAACCATCAAATCCATCATCAGAGTCATTTACGGTGAGAACTGGGGCCCTTGCATAAGCTTTAGCCACTCTTCTGTTTCTCTCTAATACTATAACTTTTGCCCATATTTCATCATCGATTTGGGTCCATTTGTTGAGCACTTCTTGTATGTGATCCCTATACAGTTTGTCTTTTTGGTACCAAACATCTTCTTCGTCGTCAGGGGGTTGAAACACAGTGTCCATATGGAGGTCGTCGCGTGACCTTGATAAAATTTTTCGACGGGATACCATTTCTTAAGGCGTATTTGTAACGAAACGCTAACAGGAATTACAAATTGAAAGAGCAGTGGGTGTCACAAACTGTTGTAATTTTTATGTGTTCCAATAAACCTTGTTTCCATTAAAAATATAGGACACTTGCAACGATACAACACTAAATTTTCACTCTTGAACGACAATACGCTCGAAATCACACACTTCTATAGCAGAGATTAGAAAGTTAGCACTTTCTAATCTTTGGAAGGCCGCCGTCGTTTGTGCTACAAGGCCGCCCTCCTGCATGCCAACGACTCAACACTCAACACTCCCATAACAAGAATGAGGATTTGTAGTGGCAATCCTGAAGTAACTAAATAATACACAATTTTTAAATTTATTTGGTTTCAAAATTTAAATTTAGTGAAACAAATTGTAATTTTTATAATTATCTGAATAAATATAACACAAATTTATCATCATAAATATAAAACGAATTGTTTGGATTGTAAATATGGAATTATTAATTCCAATATCACCCCAATTGACATATGTCTCATTAATTCCTGGGTTTTAAATTCTCAGCTGACATTTATATCCTTTAAGTTAATTAAAAAATGACTGCTAATTATATAAAAGGTAATTAATTAAATGATTTTTTTAATCATATCAATATCCATAATCTTTGCTGATACTGAAATGTTTGTTGCACCTATATTAAGGCAACCTTTATTACCGACTGCAACATTGGTGGCTGGCTAACTTGTCATATTTTTTACAAATTCAATGAAAACTGAAGTTACACATTTCAATGCAGAAAAAATTATCTAGCAAATAAGATAATACGGGTATATGCAGGTAGTAGAAAAAAGTATGATCTCTCAATGTTTTTCATTACTTTCAAGAAAAGGAAATGTAGGGAAGTCCATAAGTTTGGGAGAAACTGTTACTAAAGACATTGAAAATAAAAGTCCAGATCACAATTTTTATTCTCTATCATTCCAAAATACTGAATACTAAAATAAAACAAACGCATCGTCAATATTTTTATGTCCTAATTTTTGTCATATAATGCTATCACCATTTACTTCATTTTAATAGCTTCTCTCTATAATTTGCTTTTTAATGTTGACCATTCCAGTACTTGTGGAGTAAAATAGGAAATAATGACATCAGCACCTTAAAAATCAAGAGCGAAACATTAGTAAAATCCAAAAGGAAAATGAAATTCCTGTAGTTGGCTGTATACTATGTATCACAAAAGTTTATTTAAAATCATTTAAAAAAAGTTATATAATTTAAAATCCCTTTCGGGTTACGTCACAGAACGTTTTCGACTAATCAAAATGACTGAAAAAATCATTTTAATTAGATGCCATCTAGAACCTCTTCTGACATCGTCTGAGGGCCTAAAGAAATATTAAATTTTGTACCATCTAAAGGATTATTACCCAGGTATTTAGTGGCTTAACACATGTGCACCGAGTAACAAAACACTGATGATGGACTTTTTAGTCTGAAAACGTTCTGTGACGTAACCCGAAAGGGATTTTAAATTATATGCCTTTTATAAAGGATTTTAAATAAACTTTTATATAGTAAAATGATTCCCGTTAATCTGAGAAAAAAATTGCCTTTACCTGCTCTTCTAATGGATCCCAAAACTTCCATTAAAATAATTTTCAAGTCACAATCTCCCCTCGTAGCAGCATGATGAATCATAGCGTATTCTCCAGATACCTGATATGCAAACATGGGATACTCAGGATGTTTGTCTTTGATTTGTCTCAATATATCCATGTAGCTCATGACAGGTTTAACCATCAGCATGTCAGCTCCTTCATTTACATCTCGATCTGCTGCTCTCAAAGCTAGGCCAGTGCTCTGAGGGGGCAACTGGTAGCATTTTCTGTCTCCAAAGGCTGGTTTCGATTTAGCTGCATCTCTATAAATAAACATGTTGTTTTTGACAGTGTGTAACTAAGGAAGTAACGAATAATAAAATGAACTAAAATTGGGATATGTCAACTGGAGCTACAATATTATTATTTGAGGTATACTTGAGATCTATAACGCCATCACAATGAAAACAGTTCATAGATACACGAAAGTACATGCAGTTCATACAGTAATAAAAATGCCATTCCTATTTATACCTAATAAATATTGAATATATCGCACCCTTAGTAAAGTATGGGCACAACTCAAAAAAGTAAAATGTTGGGAAATCGCATTTAAAGTTTTGCGTAACTAGGATTTTTAAGAAAATGCCCTATCACATAACGCCTGTGTATTATATAATTCTGAAAATGTTTAAACTAACACCATAGATTATGTATTAAATGTTAGATGTTTTTAAAGTAATAAAAAAAATATTTTTTACAAAAAAAATAATTTAACTTACCCTTGTCCAAATACGCCGTTATATTACTAAATGTTTCGGATAGATATTGGTCTATATCAAATTCTGTCAATGTATGATTACCTAGTAATCTAACTTTGGTGTCATAATGCATTATATTATGAAAGAAATAATGTTAAATACATTGATAAGTTCTGTGCTGACATAAATGACGAAAACAGTAAACGGAAGTACAACTTTATTGTTACAAAAAAATACAAAATAATGCTTTCACTTACTTAAAATACAAACAAAATGCTTTTATTGTTCAATTTGACGTCAGAAGACAAGTCAATATAAAACTAAAAAAATGTTTAAAATATTGTAAAAGGAACTAAACATTACATTAGTCTGGAAGTTTTCTTGTCGCTGTAATTGTATGTCTCCTAATTTCCAAAACGAATTGAAATGTTTCAATCTTTGGTTTTCATCCATTTTTTCGCTGCATTTCAGTCTACATTTTTGTGAACATGGGGGTTTCATTTTCCTTGCTGCAACATATTTATTTGTATTGATAGATGTGTAGCTTTCACCTAAGTTGCATTGAATCTTCTGAATATTCTGTTTCCACTTAGTTGGATCAGCTTTGCGTTTTCTTGACCCCACTACACTAACTGTAGTAGATGTTTCAACATTATCCTTATTGGAACTTGATGTTATACTTGGCGAACTGCGTCTACTCTTCGGTACATTGTTATATGTAAGATCATAATCACTAAGGTCTACGTCACTTTCTTCTGAATCAATCGGAGAAATGCGATAATTTAGAGGAGGGGGATGTAGAAGGTATTTGTTCTATATATTTTTTTGTTTCTCTGTCGGCTTGCGATTAAACAGTACTGTTAGATTTAGAATTTATTATGCTACTGCATTATAGCAGTAAAATCTGATAATTAACTGCAATTAAAGTGGAAAGAAACAACAAATATTTATTTGTTCGTGTTTTATATAAATACAATTTTATACAAATTAAAAAACAGAATCCATAAAATAATATAATAAAAATGTACTTCTCACAGCTTTTCCTGTATATGTATTTGAAGCGTAGAACATAGTACATTATAAGGATATTATGGCAAATGCAAATATTTGGTTTAATTTATATCTCCACATACCCTGAATCTAAATGTTGTCCAATTCTCAAATGCATTAAAATTCAATCATTTAGGTGTGAAAATCTATCAAAAAGGGATCTACCTGTTTTATGGAATGATCCCTTGTTTATTTAAGTACACATTTTTATAACTACTTACATTTTCATGTTCCACTATTTAAATTGGTGTCACCATGTCATCTGGTTTATGTAAAAGATTAATAATTTTTTGAGCTCGTGATCCCATACTTCTGAAACAACACAATCAATTGTATGTAGTTATTCACATTATGTTTAAATATTTATGTGAATATTCATTAATATAGAGGCACTAAACTTTATATTTCATTATATTTTATATCTTACAGAGGTACAATCATTAATTGACTTCAAGTCTGTGGTTTTGTTTTTGTAACACAAAGACACAATTGAAAATACACCTAATAAATGATTAATTTGAAATATACAGATCAATTTGACATGCGTACACATTATACCCGTAAGTTTTGTAATACAACGACATAAAACTAAACACATCAGTTTAATAGAAAAAACAAAATGTGAAACTTACCAGAGTTTTCGTCATACAATGGCACAATGCTGAATATGACAATGCAACGGTTTGCACTGAATTCGTCGATATAGCAGGATGAGCGGGGGAGGGAGGGGAATCGCATTGTTGAAAAGAGACACATATAGGTTTCTCGCGCACTATTTCATCTTTCTCGCTTTCTGTCAAGGCCATTGGATAGAGTATTAGGTTTTATGTCTATATCAGACTAAAACTCAAAATTCGAAATTTTTGATTTGTGCCTTTACTTTACTAAGGGTGAGATATTTACTTCGTAGCTTAGATGTCAAAACCTCGTATTTTAATTTTCGATGGTTTTGTGTTTTTTGGGTTAACATTAGGAATTCGGGCCGCATCGATGACAAAACATCTTATCTCAAAGCGTGTGAAATTGCCCCTGTGCCACTCGAATTCAGAAACCTCGTATCTCATAAGCTGTAAACGAAACCCCGTAAGTCACAAAGTGTCAAAAAGTAGCAAAATTTATAAATATTGAACTTTTTTGAGCAAGTGTTTATTAGAAGTTACAGTAAATAAAATTAATATTAATTCTTTGTTTCAATAATACTTAGTTGTATTGTTTTACGGTAAACAGAATCATGCATCATCAATATTAGAATCCAATAATCCAAAAAAATTTGGTATGATGATTGTATTAATCCATTTTAGTTCATCAACTAAAACAAATTATATAAATAAATAAAGGAAAAAAAGAAACTTGTTAGTTTAGTACAAAATTGTGATACGATGTTTTCTTATCTACCTAAATTTAATCAACTACTTACCATAGTTAAAGATTTTTTTTAATAATAATATTGGTAATGTCATTCTTGATGATGATGATGATGATAGTGTGTTTGGCATGAAAACTAGTCCATTTGCCACAGATTGTTGAATAATTTACAAGCTTTGAACTGGTTTATGTGACTTTTAAAGAAGAAACCTCCCAGTTTTCAGCAAATTTCTAATATTCAAGTAATTCGTGTATTTTTTGAACTCAAAAGTACTACTATTCAAACAGGGTCTCATTTAAAAATGACAAATGATCAAAATATATGCTTGCCTAGTATGAATGTAGAAGATTATGATATGAATGTCGATGTGAAGGAAAGTACTTAGGTGAAGAACGTCAGAAAGGAACTAACGTTGAAAGCAGAAGGTATCATTGAAAATAACGAAGAAAATCGACAGTATAACAGCGTTGAATTTAAAGCACCTTTTGAAGGACCAGAGTCGGGTAAACACGTAAATACTTTGTCGAATTAGGAAGATGAAACTTGTAACGTCACTAAAAGCAAACAATTTAAAGCGACGCAAAGAAGTGAATGCTATTCGAAAAAAAAAATCTCTCGAAACAATCTCAAGAAACTGTCAAGAAATTAGATGAAAAGTGCTCAAGATAGAGCACAATAGACAAAAATGAGAGAGGCCTATGTCCAGCAGTGGACGCAAACGCCTGGATGATGATGGTAAAGAATACACAGCAAAACGGAAGGAGAAATATGGATCTTCTATAATTCCTATAAAGAGAAACTTCCGGGAAATGAAACCAAGATGTACTTCAGCAAAGTGTCTAGCAAATTTTCAAAAGAAAAAAGGAATTGTTCAATGATAAACGAAGAGCAACGAAAGAAGATTTTTGATGAGTTTTGGTCTGAGATGGAGGCATCGATGAAAGTTGATGACAACACGAAAAAGGACATAAAGAAAATCACTGCATAATGTAAGTTTCTTTTATCATTTGAAAATAGATAATAATGTAATTCCGGTATGCAAGAAAATGTTTCATTGGTCGGCAAATAGTTGGCAAATAAAATACGATTTAAATTTCAAAAACTCTCATCTCAACATTTTTTCAATAAAAAAGCAAACCTTATTTTCTTTAAATTTAATCATTGTCACAAATAATTCAATTAAAATATCTACTTTTCTGAAAAAAGATTTAAGGCGAATGTAGGAAAAATGCCTAAAATGCTCAAGCTTTATGCACAAAATGCTTCAGCAAAAGAAGGTCACTTCTTCTGTCTATTGTAATGTTTGCTATAGTTGAGGAGAAGTCGCAGCTAGGTTCATTTCAGAACAATAAACATAGAAATCATGGAAAAATAATACAGATCATAGGATTTTAAAAATCACCATTACCACAAATTCAAACTGTTGGGTATTTTAATAGGTCCATGACTTTTGAAGATTATTTAAACAGTCAGAAATATCTGGATTTTCTGGAAAATGAGCTACCTTTGTTACTGAAGAATATTCCTTTACACAAAAGGGAAGTTAGGGTATGGCAACAAGATTACCTTATTACCACATTTCCAAACAGATGGATTTGAACTAACAGACCCTTCCAATGGCCTCCAAGATCACCTGTGCTGTCACCTCTAGGTTTTTTGTGTGGAGCTATTTAAAAGTAATTGTTTATAAAGGAAAACCTACAGATGTAGAAGATTTAAAAACTAAAATAAGACAAGCACATACTCAGATTATGCTTAGATGGTTTGACGCTTGTATACATTAATAAATACCCTCCTTGTGGTACATCTTTGAATTTGAGAACAAAATTATTTCAGTTGAACTATCCTTTATTCCCTGATCCATTTAAATGTGTTCATTGTGATGACATCACATATTTCAAGTGTACCTACCTCAAATGATAGTATTATAGGTCCAATTACTATTTCTCAATTTTCAGTTATAGCTACTTCTTCAGTTACAAGATGTTTAAAAACACCTTGGTATATACATTTAAATATTGATATAATTACCTAAATGGTCCATAAAAACCTGATGCAAATTTTGCAGTATAAGATAACACTGCCACTCTATTACCTAAACCATTATTAACCAATTTTATTTTAATTGCCCCAATCCTTCCATCCATCATATCTGATGGTGCAACAATATCTGCTCCTAAAAAGTTAATATGCATAGTTGTGAAAGGAATTATTTAAGGTATTATCAAGGAATTTAGACAAATATACAGATGCATCTATATTTGTTGGTGTTATTCTAGAAATTATATGCTATTTGGTACCTGCTTTGGCATAAACTAGTGCTACATCTGATATTCTTTGGATACTAGCAGTATTATTTAAACTACCATCATTGTTCAGTATTCCACAATGTCCATGGGAACTGTATGGGCATAAACAAACATCACAGGCTATTGTTAGATTAGGAAACCATTTTTTTAGTTTAGGAAGTGCTCTGACTACTGGATTTTGTAAGCTATCTGCATGGGTAGCAAAATCATCCTAAAAATTGCATATACTGTATACATATATTGCGATACCTTTACCAAAGAATATAGACAAAGAATACAAGCGTCTATATTCTTTGCCTTTACATTAGAAAAATGTTTGGTACTTACCTTAGACAACTTTTCCACCACTCCAAAAAGTAACACAGATTGTAGTCCATTTTTAACAATATCTTGTAAATGATCACGTAATTTATTTACTCCATACCTTGAAATTCCTGGCATACTGCTAATGGGTTGTACAGCATTATCATCTTCCCTAAAATTTTTATTTTACCCATGAAAACATAATTATAGAGTGAAAAATAAACGCAATGACATAACCTTACTTACACAATAAAAACTGGGTACATCAAATTTTTCGCTGTGATTTCACATTTAATACCCTGCCAGTCCCTTAGAGTTTGATTAAATATACCACTTTGCAATATATCTCTATTTTTTACCTGAAAATTATTTTTTGCTGACATGTTTTATTAGTCTAAATGTCAAACTTGGGAATGATATACACCTGTGTACAGGTTAAAAATGATAAGGCATATTTCAAAATTATTGCTACTCCAAATATATAATTTATGACGATTAGACACGTCTTCAATTTATTGACAAATTTACATAACAGATTATCTTATAACCACCTGTAATATGTATTTGTATAATGTGTTGCGTACCTCGAAGTAACAGTAACAAAATTATTTTAATTACATTATTAAAAAGTTGGCAGCAGTCTTAAGTACTAAGAAAATAAGAAACAACTGATTTGACAGTCTATTTATTTCATTTATTTAACAAGTGACAATCGCAGGTGGGTTGAGTTGAGTTGTTGTGTGTGTGTTTACGCGCTGTTTGGCGTTTTATTTTATTTTAGTTAATATTAGTTTTTGTTATTAAAATGTGTGTTAAGTGCTGACAGTGTTAAAAAAATAATGACAAACACCTTCCCTCAATCATATCTTATGATTTTCTTATAAATGATGAAGTGGAAGAAAACAATGGAGTTCATGGATATTGTGAAAAAGAATATTTTTTTGACCATTGGTAAGTTGAATATTGTATTTTAATATTGTATCGTATTTTTACCTATCATTATTAATTAAAATGCAGAAAGTGGTTTCCAAGTAACTGATGACTCACTTTATTTCTTACACCTAGATGGAGGTTGATTACCTTATTCTGCATTTTTAAATGAGTCTTAGTGTGCAAATTAGCAATCTTATTGTATTATAGATCTTAATCCTTTCTGTAAAGTGTTAAAGTTCTCACAAAGATTTGGACAATTTAAATTTAATAGGCAAATTGAATGCTCATTTTTACATACTGCTAAATGATATTTAAATGTTTACAAAAAATTAAGTCTTTTGTAAAGAAAACCTTATGTTTGTGGGTGCAAGTGAAAATATAATCTTATTTTTTTCCTGTTGATTTTCTACTTTTAAAAAATACCAACTAGAAAACTTGTGATAAAGTGAAATATACATTGTATATTTATACTTATAATACAATAAGAGTATTGGGAATTTCCTTCCTCTCTTTGATGTGGTTGAATGCTATTTTTTAATTATCTAGTAATTCCAAGATTCTCTCATAAATATAATCATTTTATTTATATTAAATATTTTATTTTTTATAATTTATATTTTATATTTATAAGGTGTGTAATGGCATGGAAGGTTCCTCAGCTAATTCTTTGCAGAATATTATATTATTTATGAAATTATGTTTGTATTAAGTCATTTACATCTCCTTTCTGTATGCACAGAACATAAAAACATTAAATGAAGCCACTTATATGTGCACTATAGAATGTGTTAAACAAATATATTAATATGATGAAGCATTGTGGTGGATACTAGGAATTTTGAGTTTAAAAACATCAAAACGACTGAGTTGTTGCTTATAAATAGTTAATAGTTCCTGAAATATTTAAATTTAAAATTTAAGTGTTTGTTTGCATTGTAAGTAGTTATATTTTATATTTTTTTTATAAAGAATCATTTTAACAACTACTTAACTTAGTTTTTGATTTTGAGTAATAATGACATTGATAAAATACATTTGAGTTTTACAATTTAATTCATATAAACACATTAATCTAGGTTAAACAAGTTATATCCAGGTTTGTTCTGGCATTGCATTTGTACCTGTTGCAATTGTAAACAAAACATGGCATATAAACCTTTAATAAAGTGTATAATTTTTTATACACTTGATGTTTCAACTGAAACAAAATTTAGCTTGTGGGTAAGAATTAATTGAGGTGTTTCAAATGTTAAAATTCAAACATTTGCTTGTGAGGTATATATTCTGATACCCAATGGTATATCACTTTCTTTATGGATTTTTTCACAGGAGTTTTCCTAAATAAAATCAATAGATAATAGTTTCATTTTGAAACTATCTGACTTAGGCTTTCCTTTCATATGTTTTGTTTTGTTTTATTACAAATCCTAATATTACGATTTGGTATAATTATACCTAAATAATTGAGTTTAAACCAAAACTTTTTTTTTGTAAGACACTTTAATCACACCAGGAGCTAGATTGGAAGTTTGCAACTCTCTTGTAGGAAAGTTAATTGTATTTCGTATTTTATAAACAAAATGTTTCTGTAACATCAATAGTTTGGGAGATAAATGGCAAAATGTTACGAAAAATGTTGTTTTTGCCTTTTTTCATCCCTACGAAATAACGCATACAAAAAAATCTTGACCAGATTACCTCCTCATTATTGTTCTAGACCATATCCAGCAATAAAACCAGATATAAATTGTTTTTTGATAACATTTTTAAAATCCCATTCTTGGTCTATAAATAGTTTTCATTGAATCGTATTTATTATGCTTTCAAGTTCCTATCATTATTACAACATAATACAACAAAAAAAGTATCCATTTAACAAATTACAATTTTGTATGCCAACATTTTCCAAGGCTACAACTTCTGATAGAACAATAATTTGTTCTGCATTTTAAAATAGATAAATATTTAATTTCAGTAAATTGGTGAACCTTGGAAGATGTTTACCTGAATGTTTATGCTTTGAATTATAAATAATTATTTCAATTTCTTGAAATGTTAACCATTATAAAGAGTTATTTTGAATTCAATGACAGTAAGACAAATTTTGTAGATAAGTCTGACCTCTAACTCCAATCAGAAAGGAATTGGGGGAAAATTGAATTTTGATTACCGAAAATTATGAAAAATAATGGGTACACAGTTCATGTGTAGGTAATATTGTAAAAAACAAATCTTTTTTTCCATTCCAAATACATATTCCATTTTTGTCCTACAAAGTTTTAATCCATTTTCCTCAAGAGCTTTCTTGAAGATTTGAATGCCTAACCATGCCAGTAGACATATAATACAAATAGACTGAGCACTGCAATATAGACCCATTCTCCTCAGTGTGACAGAGAAAACTGACACAAAGCAGTCTTTGCATCTATTTCTAATGGGCATGGTTTATCGCCCAAATATCCTTCCCAGTTTACACACAAGTGAAGGGAAGGTCACATGGTGAGGAAAGAGATGCAGGGAACAGTAATGTATTGCAGTGATCAGTCTATTATTTGTATTATTTGTCTATGTCTATGATCATGCCTAATCTAATCTAACCACATCTCATGTATTGGTTTTCTCCTTTCCTTCTTTTGACTTTTACTGATTGTAGTATTTACGTAGGATTTAGGAAGTCATCCTTTCTTTGTGCATAGTCATGCCAAATAAGCTGTCTGCATTCAATTTCTTGTACTACAGTTGTACTTATAATTTGTTGAATTTTGATTTTTTAGCGCACTCTAGCAGAAATTTTGTTGTGTTAATATTTGTATTGAGAAAGATAAATATCTTTGACTCTACTAAATAATGGCTGGATCCATGTTCTCAAACTCTGTGAACCCTTGAATTTTGAACAACTACTTTTGTTTCTTGTTGTATAATGAGGCAATCAATAACAATAAATAAATAAGATTTTAGGTTCCTCGAATCTTAATGCCAGGTGTACTTGTGGATATCTTTGTGCTGATAAAACCAATTTAGAATTTATTTTTCATGTTATCTAACTATCAAACTGTTCATACTTCGATCTGTTCTTGCATTAACGTCACCCAACACGACTTTGCCACATTTATTTTCCTAACTTTCCTAACTTTTAGGATTGTTTCATTAAGGTGTTTGAAAAACTCATATTTTTTTTGCCATTGTAGCATCATTGACAATGTATACTTGTATTATAGTTATTCACTGACCTATGGTGATAAGGTTGATAATTAGTCTTTCGTTGATAACATCCCAAGTACTTATTGAGTTCTTTTTTATATGTATTGTCCGCATTTCTGTTTTTTCTGAGTATGAAGGTACTGACCCCATGCCCATCATTGGAATTTTGTTTCATCTGCTCTTTGAACTAATTACTTTTGCTTTGCCTATGCCCTAAGTCTGGGCTCCTACAGGGTACCATCAGATATGTCAGCCATCTATGAGAAAGCATCATAGATCCTTCATTTGCCTTCATCACAGTTATCAACAGTAAAGGTGACAACTGGTCTTATCAAAATCTTGTACAACTTAATTTTAGTTTCTCTGGACAGCAGTGTGGCCTTAATTAGCTTTACATATGTAAACTACGCCCTATTTTCCGCCATTTGTGGGTATGTGAATGATAATCAATAATGCAGAAAACCTGAACCCTTACTTAAGATTTTAATCATTTAAATTACTACAAAGTAGTATATATTTTGCATGAACTACAAAGGAAGAATTGCAAATGAATTTTGCATAAATACTAGTCTAACCACAAAAAACTATGCAATTTTTCTTTTCTTCCGCTGTTCAATGTTTTTGTTTCCACAATAATTATCTTGGACATAACACATAACAAATTCGGAAACGCTACAAAGAATGAAAAAAGATAAAGAAATACTCAACACTATAAAGAAAAGAAAAATGAGCTACTTTGGTCACATACTAAGAAACGAGAAATACGAATTGATGCGGCTGGTCGTACAAGGGAAGGTGGAAGGCAAAAGAGGACCGGGGAGAAGACGCACGTCCTGGCTGAAGAATCTGAAACAATGGAGTGGGAAAACGTCAATAGAACTTATCGAACGTCAATAGAACGTCTTACAATAATTGTATGAATAACATACTCACATGATATGGCAATTATACGCAAGTGACGATTATTCGCCAAATACAGGAGTCGTTTGGGACCGGCTTAACAATGATCTCCTGGTTGCAAAAGATAATATGTTTTCAGTGATATAATGTATGACATCATTAAAAACTAGACCAATCGAAAAACCAGAAGTGTGTCTGAGAATTATAACACCGAAAACCCAGGCAAACATCACAAAGTTTGGAAATCGCTCACTGTATAAGAATTTGATGTCTACTTAGCTATCCTATCACAGCAAGAGTACGACATTCGAATTCAGAGCATTCAAAAGATTTGTGGAAATTAGACGATTACCCTCTATATCGAGCAAGTTTGGATATAAATATATATATATAAATTTTTAGAATATCAACAGATTTCTCCGCTTTGACAATGATTCAACACTTGCAGATCGTTTGGAAAACGATAAAGCTGCGGCTTTCTCAGATATATTTAACCTTCTCAAAGATAATTTATGTCATAATTATGTACCATCCAATTGTCTTACAGTGGACGAACAGTTATTTCCTTTCAGAGGTACATGCCTTTAAAAACCACAAAGTATGGCATCAAAGTTTGATGGGTATGTGATGCTAGTACTTCATACCCACCTACTGGCCAAAAATATCTACTGGCAAATCTTCAACTAGACGCAATACTAATCAAGAGGAACGCGTGGTAAAAGGTTTATAATATCCATACAAGTGTTCTAGTCGTAACATAACAATGGACAATTTTTTTACACACTTCTACTAGCCCGTATTCTGATGTCTTGGAATTTATCCTTCTGCCTTCCTCAGAGCGTGAACCTGAATCATCAATATTTGGATTTAGTGCAGATCATGTTACTCTCTGTTCATACCCACCCAAAAAGAAAAAAAGCGTAATTTTATTGTTAACTATCATAACGACGATAATAAAATATATAGTCCAGTAAATGAACGTGAAATATGGCGATACTCTGTAATTTTCCGTGTCACCACCGAATTGCACGAAAATTCACTTTTGGACTTGTGCCGTTGGTTGCTTTTTATTTTTTAGGGATGAAAACTACCCCTATTAGAAAAAAATCGTATAATTGTAAATTAAAGAGGGTAATTGATTCAAATCATATTTTAATGAAGTGAATGAATGCCAATTAACATTAAACAACATAATTTAAGATTGTATCACGGTTGAGCCCTTAAATCTCACCCTCTGGATCAGTTATAATTAAAACAATGTCATTAAATACCTTGTCTCCACTGATTTGCATGGATTTAGGTTATACATTTATGTAAAAAAGTGAAAAAGAGGGTAAGAGGAACCTAAATCCAAGTTTTCAGGCAAATCCGTCATGACCAGGGAAAGCAAATGCGGCGTACTTATGCCCAAAAACTTACATCGGTCAAACTGGTAGAAATTTTAATAAACGAATAGCAGAACATAAAAGGGCTTTCAATAATAGAAAAACAGATTTTACATACACACTTCACCTTCTAGATCATAATCATTCTTTTAATGACGAATTTAAAATTCTTTATATTCAAAATAAAGGCTTTAAGCTATCTTTGTTAGAATCTATGGAAATCAACAAATTAAAAACACAGACATAATTCTGAATGACCAACTTGAGACAAACAGTTCTCCCCTCCTCAAACTATTTCATTAGAGACTATAAAGTGTAAACACATGCCAAAAATAGATCACTTGAGAAAGGCCGAAACAGCTGTAGTGATAAGAGTTTAAAATAAATTTTGTAGAAGTTTTGAAAACAAAGTTTTCGGTGTTTTATTGTTACATAAAATGAATTTCCATCAAGTAACGGTCGAATCCATCAAAATTATTTAAAAGCAAATGTATTTTACCGAAATTTTTCTACCAGAACCGGAATTGAGTGTATGCTGGGAAGATCTTTGTTAGTCACTGAATCAAATAATATTTCTGAATCGTCAACTCATTTTAAAATTGTTGGAAACTGCTGTATTTGTATGTCTTTAACAAAAACGCGATATAGAAAGACACGAAAATCGTGTGACGTTTTGTAATCGTCCACTCTGCAATGAACACTCAGTGAACATAAGTAGGTAAGTGTGGACAGTGTATTTGAAATTAAATTTTTATTATACAATCAGAATAAATAGAGATTACACAATCACTTTTAATTATAAAATTAATAAATAAAGCTTTGCTCGGGTGACGCGGGTACCGCGGGTATAGACATAATAGATTCTGCATTGTAGAAAAAATATACCGCAATTGCTAGGTATGATCTTCCAAGTTCAGCTCATGGTGGCACCCTAATTCTTTCTATAACTAATGATTTCTCTCCTACAACAAAATAAACCTTTTTTGAGTTTTCATTGGTTTATAACAAGAATCTTAATCTATATATTCTTTGCATTTATAGATCACCAGATTCTTTCACGGAACTATTTTTTCAGAACCTGCTAAATTTGTTAGACGAGCTGCCCAATAAAGCAGAAAGATTCTATGCGGTGACTTGAATATTAATTTCGCTTTTGCTTGATATATATTGTTAATTCTCCTTCAAGAATTACTAAAACAACGTCTACCATAATTGATTATATTGTCTCAGATTTCTCACCCTTTAATGTATGCTCTACAATTATTAATGCAGGACTATCTGGTCATGAAGCAGTATAATATACCAAGTTTAACACTCATTCTCGAAACCCAACGTTTAGATAGGATTTTTTCCGCTCAGAACTTTGGTAAATTCCAAAATTTGTGCTTGACTTCGGGGTGGCACTTTACCTCCGTGGACGTGGACTATAATTTCAGCGATTTTTTAGATAGGCTTGTCTGTATTTTCAAGAAGGCATTTCCTTTAGTTACAATTAAGTCAAAACATCACAAACCCTGGACTACCAAAGATTTTCGCATATCAGCCAAGAATATGCTTTCACTACTGTACATCAAGAAATTTACTACCAACGTCTTTGTCACTGAACTTCAAGTACAGAGTAACCTTTCTAAAACTTATTAAAACAGCTAAAAAAATGTACTATCAAAATCGTCTGGAAAGCTCTAAAAATGTTGCAAAAGAAACTTGGTCCATAATAAACGATCTTCGAAATAACACTAACACAGCTCAAACATTTTCTCTTTCAAACCCTAAAAATCTAAATGAATACTTCGTTAATGCGAGTAAAAATATAACATCAACTATTTTGCCACAATAAGATCCTGTTTCCTATCTCCCCAATTCAAAAAATGTGTCGAATTCATTCTTTATAAGACCAGTTGATAAACCTGAACTAATCCAAACAATAAGTAGTATTAAAGGCAAATCTTCATGTAGTATTGATAGACTATCCATAAAAATTTTCTTAAATCTCCCACAAAATGTGTTGGAAGTCCTAGTCTCAGTAATTAATGATTTCTTTGAAAAAGGTATATTTCCAGAGTGCCTAATGACCATTATTGTTCCTCTTCATAAGGGCGGTGAAAAATCGAATGTGTGCAACTATAGACCTATTGCCTTAGTACTGGTTTTATCCAAATTTATTGAGAGACTTATAAAAGCCCGACTTACGTCCTTTCTCGTGGAAAACAACATTTTATCACAAAGTCAGTTCGGCTTTTTATCCAATAAATGTACCAGTGATTCTACCTATGTTTTCTGCACTACAGAGGTCTATCAAACATTAAAAAATAATCTTTACACTGCCACTGTTTTTTTTGACTATGCTAAAGCTTTTGATTGTGTAAATCACCATTTTTTGATAAAAAAATAAATTTTCTATGGGAATTCGAGGTATTTCTTTGAATTGGCTGTAATCTTACTTCAGGAATAGGAAACAATTAGTTAGAGCAAATGATACTGACTCTAGTCACAAAAACATTGTATGTGGAGTACCACAAGGTTCAGTACAGGGTCCTCTACTTTTCCTTATCTTTATAAATGACATCACTAACTTAAAAATCGATGGAAATTTTTTCCTTTTTGCTGATGATACCAGTATCAGCTGGAGGAACTCTAGTATTGCAACTCTTCGTGCAACTATAACTTCTGATTTACTTAAAATAAAAACCTGGTACGACTCTAATATACTCTTTTTTAACGTGGATAATACAGTAACATTATCCTATAAAGGAGCTCTTCAACCCTTGCTTCTTATTAACAGCCAGATCAGTATCGTTGATTCTGTAAAATTTCTTGGTATTTTTATAGACAGCAACGTTAAATGGTCCCTTCATATCGATTTGTTAAGTAAGAAATTAGCCTCAGCCTGCTATGCAATAAGATCTGTTTAGAAGAAAATCAATTTACCAAAATATCTTTCCAAAATATCATATTTTTCTTTCTTCGAGTCTGATCTTCGATATGGTCTTCATTTTTGAGATTCTAGTACATCTGCCCAATCTGATGTTATTTTTAAATTGCAAAAAAGAGCAATACGGTACCTTTTTGGCCTCAGTAGAATAACACATTGCAGAAGCTACTTCAAAAATCACGGGATTTTAACTCTTCCATCTTTATACATTTTAGAAACTGTTTGCTTAATTCGTAAACACCGACATGTTTTTCCAGCAAGACCTAATCATGAGTACTCCACCAGAAATTCAACCTTTGATGTGTATTTACCGATCCCGTTCACTAAGTTAGCAAAGAAATCTGTATTATATTCGGCAAAAAAAATTATACAACCATCTCCCTTTGCAACTTAAATCTGCTACTTCTTTCCTTAAGTTCCGTAAAATGACAAAAGCCTATCTATCTGAAAGACCATATTATTCAGTGGAAGAGTTTCTTAACGAATAACTAAGAAATTATCGTTCGTTTATGTACAAGTAACCAGAGTATTTTTGTCTATATTTGGGTATCACATGAACGGAAATATGGACTACAAATGAACCAAGACAACCAAGTGCATGATTATCTCTAAGCGACATACAGTAGGAAGGCTAGATATCGAGGGAAAACAAGTAGAAATATCTGAGAATTAACTAACTACAAATATCTGGGAACCTGGGTAAATGAAAACAATGACCAAGGTAGAGAAATAAGGACACGCGTTGAAATTGCAAGACAAGCATTTATAAAAATGAAAACAATGTTTGTTAATCGAGACCTTCCCCTGGAGCTGAGGATAAGAGCCCTAAGATGCTACTTACGTGTTCTCGACTTTGTTGTATGGAATGGAAAGCTGGGCACTAAAAGTGGATAATATGAAAAAGTTGGAATCATTTGAGATGTGGTGCTATACGAGTAGAAGGATTTTAAAAATACCATGGACCCAACGAGTTATAAATGCAGAAGTGTTAAGAAGTCTACAAAAGAATTGTGAGGTCATAAAGCACATCATAACAAGAAAGCTGGAATATTTAGGCCACATTACCGAAATATGAGATATTAAGGCTCATAATGCAAGGTAAAATCAAGGGTAAAAGATCCGTAGGAAGACGAAGAATTTCCAGTCTAAGAAATCTAAGAGAGTGGTATAGTTGCAGCACAGTAGATCTTTTCAGAGCAGCCGCCAATAAGGTACGGATAGCTGTGATGATAGAAAATCTCTGATAGTCTGATAGGAGAAGGTTATCAAGAAGGTTATCAAGAAGAAGGTTATCAGATGCAGCAACTTAAACTTATTAGTTCGTAAGGTTTTATTATGCAGTTTGCATTTTATTTAAATTTTGGAATGGATTGTATATTTTATTTTGTTATATTGACGATTTATGTAATTTCAGTAAATTTTAAATTGTTATTTTTCTGACTTTTCGTAGCTTTGTCCATAAAATTGTACAATTTTCAGTGACAATAAAGCATATTTCTATTTTATTCTATAATGGTGAACTCATTTTAACGCAGGCTATACACATTCCTTTTATTTTTTTTTAATCAGTCACTTCCATTCCAGGAATGGAAGCTGGAATAAAACTATTTATTTTAGTTACCCAAGTACCTGGGTATAGACAGAAAGGACGCATTTAGGGCCTTTAATTAAAACAGTTAACCCTTATTTGTACAAGAAAAACATTAAAATTGAAAGTAAGAAAATAAATTAAACGTTTTATTGGGGTTTCTCCTAGTAAGTATCATCGTTTTTGTATTTCATCATCCTATGGGATCCCGCTCTTTGATTAAATATTTAATATATTCCCAAATTAATTGAAATTTTGTCTAACTGTGTAAAACTCTTGAATTTATATGCTTATATCTGAGTACAAGAACCTCATAATAGACAAAGACAAAAATGGCGTGCTGTCACCACCTACATCCTTCCTTTTGTTAGTTGAGTAAAGCTTTCAAGAAACAAAACAATAAAGTTATAGAACAATGATCCCACGATAATGAAAGAAAAGGACAACTGAATTTACTTAAATTAAATAAGGCAATCAAACCACAACAACCTGGCTGTTTTACACTAAATAATTGCCACAACAGGATCGGTTCAAGGTGACTGTAGATGTTTTTTTAACGTACGTTTTGATATAAGTGGAACTTTATGATTTCAAATGTTCAATGGGCTCAAACTTCACCTCATTTTTCGTCTTAGAAATTGTCTTCTCGGGTATCCGTATCTTATTTCTTTCTTTCTTTTACTGTGTAGCCTGAAATGGAATGGAATGAATAATCAGGTTGAACAATAGAGGACTCAGGGAATCTCCCTGTCTTATCCTATTGTCAGCGTCAATAGGGTCGGTTAGTTCTTCTTCTACTTTTACTTTTATTGCGTTATTTTGGTAGATATTTTCGATCGTTTTGATTATTCCTAGGGGTATCTCTCTTGCGTACAATAAGTGGATAACGTCCTTTAATTTGACCCGGTCAAATGCCTTCTAAAGTTCCACGAAACCTAAATGTGCCGATTTGTTGTATTCTAATGATTTCTCTTGCAGTTGCGTCATTATAAATAGTTGCACCTTTTTTGTAGCCCCAAAATTGACATTCTCAGCAAAATTTAGTTTGTTCTTTTGGCTTTATGTTTTGTTTTTATGACTTTTAGACATTCAGTGGCATTTTCGTTTCTGACGACTTGAGTATAATAAATTAGTATTTTTTCCAAGAAATAAAAAACAAACTATGTTTTTTTATTTACTATTTTTTCTTTATCCGACGATTCAAAACTGGCGAAGACGAACCTGTTGCCCTAAACCGAATTTTAGCTTCCCAAATTAATGACGTATCATCGGAAAAAATATAATTCGTAATAACGTGAGCTTGTGCACCGTTATTACGTCCGTTATCCTTTGAAAACATTACTTCACGATCCGAGCGTCTAAGAAAACGGAACTAACTGGAGACATGTCTAACTATAGATCGAGAATAATCTCATTAGAAATAAGCAGGTTTAATCTGAGGATTACGGATAAAATTGGCACTTATATATAAGTTTGAAAATGAGGATTGAAGTCTGAAGGTGACGACACCGAATAATTAGAATTTCAAATATTTTCTTTATTATATTGTAATACGTTGATAATTATTTTAAAATTACTTTTCAGACTTTCTAATTACCATTATATTGATAAAGTATAGTACAAATTATTGTTAAATACACTTCTATGCTAATCATCTACAAGAGCTGAGCAAAATTGTTCCTTTTAATGATTCGATTTCTTGGTATTTATTCTTTTCCCAGTATCGTTTACTATTCCTCCCAAACCACATAAAATGAGCGGTGACGTTACGCTCTTTAGTGTTGTCATGGGTTTGCTTTTTAACAAATCTATTTATATTAATTTCAAACTCTGTGTTTATATTTATTTAGTATTATTTGTAGTAACTATATACCTATTTGTTATATTTTGTCGATTTTATGCACAAAGAAATAAATCAGTACACCTGAACACGGACTGGGAACACGTAATGAAAGAGGTGAAAGACTAGTTCAGTTTTGCAAAGATAACGAACTCATTATCAAAAACACGTGGTATAAACTCCCAAATCGAAGAATATATACATGGAAAGCACCTAGAGATGATGGTGAAATTATAATAAGAAACCAAATAGATTACATAATAATAAATTAAAAATTCCGAAATGCCATAATATCGGCTAAAGCGTACCCAGGAACAGATATAACAAGTGACCACAATCTAGTTCTAGCAAACATGAAAGTTAAGTTAAAAAAGTTAAAAACAACTGCCAAAACACCGAGAATCAATCTGAGAAAACTAAAAGAAACTGATATATACCAACAAATCAAAGAACAAGTGCACAAAGAAGTTCAGGAAGTAGAAAGGCAAAAGCAATTGACAACAACAGATAAATGGAGGAAAGTAGAGGAGATCTGAGAAATATCACAAAACAAAAACTTCAAGTAGACACATCATCTAAAAATTAACCAAGGGATCACACAAGAGATAAAAGAACTGATGACGGAAAGAAGGGCTTCTTCTTCTAATGGCGCTACAACCCTTTGTGAGTCTTGGCCTGTAAAATTTTCTAGTCTCTCTTCTGTTATTATAATCTGTAATTTGTTGTATTTTTCTATTCAACATTTCTCTCTTTTTCCTTCTACATATTTTCTTTGCATCTTTTCTGAGTTCTTCATACGCCCTTCTATTCAATCGGGAATCCCTTTGTAGACATTTCTGCCTAGCTTTTTATTACTTGTTGGCATTTATTACTTACGAGGAATGGTCAAACCATTCCTCGTTTTTTTTGTTTGAGGTTTCACCTAATGTTTCCTTTGCCATATTTGTAATTGTCGTTTGGATGACATTCCATTCTTCTTCAATGTTGTTTTGTTCTCCTCTTTCATTTAATATTACTTTTATTTTCTGCTGGTACTCATTCTTCTTTTTAGGATTTTTAAACATATGAGTATTCCATTTTCTTTGTTTAGCGCCTTTCTCTTTTCTTACCATTGATATTCTTTGTTTTATCTTCGATATAACCAAGAAATGGTCCGAATCGCAATTTGCGCCTCTATAAGTTCTAACATCTGTTACGGAGGTTGTCCACCGCTTAGATATTAATATGTGATCAATTTGATTAAATTTATTAGTACCAGGTATCATCCAGGTTCCTTTATGAATATTTTTATGAGGGAAACACGTACTAATTAATGAAAGAATATGCAAAATACGTCTAAGGGGAAAATTTCATAATATTACAATTATTAATATCCATGCCCCAACAGAAGCAGCAGATGAACTAGTAACCGATCAATTCTATGACCAACTACAAGTAGAATGTGAAAACTCACAGAAGAGAGATGCAGTTATAGTCCTGGGTGATATGAACGCGAAGCTGGGAAAAGAGCCAATATATGCAGAATCCTTTGGTAAGCATAGTTTACATGATATTACCAGCAACTACGGTATAAGAGTGGCACAGTTGGCAATGGCAAACAAACTAAGAGTTGTTAAGTAAAACCCAATACTGACCTGCGGCATTTATGGTTTACCATAAAACCCACTCCAAAGTCTCCTTGTCTTTCTGCTCCACAGTAGTACATACTGTATTCTTTTTTATTTTTGCAACCATGCCCTTTAAATCTAATTTCTTGGAGTGCCATGTCTACTTCGTACTTCAATAGTTCCTGAGCAATACTTTGCATTTTGCCTGCCTGCAGCATGGTTTGGACATTCCAGGTTCCCAGTCGCAAATCCATCATTAAGTCCTTATTCCGTAGCTTTGGTCGTTGTCCGTTGGTCCGTCCGGTTAGTTCATTGTTCGTAGCATTCGTGATAGTTGAATTTAAGGTGAACAGGTTATCGGCCTATTGCACCCGAGTCCAGTGCCAGGGCTGCTGGCACACAGCAGGAAAGAAGGGCACACAAGAATAAAAACGAACAAGAGTACAAAAAAAAATAAAATAATCAAACAAAAAATCAAAGAAGCTAAGGAACTGTGGCTATCAGAAAAGTGTGAAGAAATAGAAAGGTTAGATAAACAACATGACAGTTTTAACATACACCGGAAAATCAAAGAGACAGCTGGCATATACAAGAAGGGTATCGGAAATATCATGGATAAAAATAACAAGATAATAACGGAATATACAGATAAAATAAACAGATGGGAAGAATACATAAAAGAGCTATTGGTGGAGAAATGGGCCACCAATCACCAAAGACGAAATTGAGAAAGCGCTAAAACGTATAAAAAATAAGAAGGCCATGGGACCAGATGAAATACCTACAGAAATCTTAAGAATATTAACAAACAATCATATGAGCACACTAATAGAATTATTTAATGACATTTATTATACGGGAGAGATTCCGAAAGAATGATTGATATCAATATTTCTTCCAATACCCAAAAAATCAAACGCAATGAAGTGATGAAGTTGATGAACCATATTCTAAAAATGTTCTTACGAGTGATACACGAACGCATCTATAAAAAGTTAGATGATAGAATAGCTGAAAACCAATTGGGATTCAGAAAAGGCTTTGGCACCAGAGAAGCATTATTTACTGTACAAACACTAAGCGAACGATGTCGAGATGTCAATTGCGACGTATTTATATGTCTAGTCGACTTCGAAAAAACTTTCGACAAAGTACAACACCGAAGAATGACAAAAATACTGCAGAACACAGAATTAGATGACGAAGACGTGAGAATCATTGCCAATCTATACCGATATAAGAAAGCCATAATACGAATAGACCAACAAAAATCGAAAGAAATACCTATAAATCGTGGAGTAAGACAAGAATGTGTGCTTTCCCCTTTACTTTTTAATATGTATTCAGAAGAATTGTTTAAAGAGGCATTAGAAGACATAAATAAAGGCATATTTATTAACGGAGCACTTCTGAATAATCTTAAATAGGCAGATGACACAATACTCCTTGCGGACAGCAGAGAAGGACTACAGATCTTGGTTGGTCGCATTACCCAATACTGCGAAAGGTGCGGAATGGTACTGAATACAAATAAAACAAAAATCATGGTGGCAAGCAAGAACAAGATTGAGGAAGACAGTGTTTATGCTAAAGAAAAACTTTTAGGCAGGGTGCACAGATATCAGTACTTGGGTTGCGAACTAAATGAAGAATGGGATAGAAGTACGGAAATAAAACGGCGTATTGAGATAGTTAGAAGTGCTTTTAATAAGATGAAAGCAATATTATGCAATGGAAAACTCAACATCGAAATTAGAACTAGAATATTGAGATGCTACGTGTTCTCTGTCCTGTTATATGTAGTTGAGGCCTGAACAATTACAGAGGCGACAGAGAAAAAACTTATTAACTTTGAAATGTGGTGTTATCGAAGAATGTGGAAAATATCTTGGATACAACACATAACAAATGCGGAAACGCTACGAAGAATGAAAAAAGATAAAGAAATACTCAACACTATAAAGAAAAGAAAAATGAGCTACTTCGGTCACATACGAAGAAACTAGAAATACGAATTGATGTGGCTGGTGATACAAGGAAAGGTGGAAGCGAAAAGAGGACCGGGGAGAAGACGCACGTCCTGGGTGAAGAATCTGAGACAACGGAGTGGGAAAACGTCAATAGAACTTTTCAGAACGTCTGCAGATAGGTTCAAACGGGCAATGATGATCGCCAATGTTCTTAGGGATGGGGCACGTTGAGAAGAAGACACCTGTACACAAGAGACGAAAAAGTTAAAAAATAATTACAGATCCCTTTTTTAATGGACACGACAGTACAACTTTGTTCGCATCTACTTTGTAATAGCCGCGATATATTTCTTTATATCTTGAAGGGTATTTAGAAATATTATTAGGGCAATCCATAATATCTCGAAATTATCTGTAAATAGCAGAATTACTCGATTGATTTTTTTCCTAAAGTTGGTAGATATCATTTAAAATTACTGTTATTCCTGACAGCAGTTGACTGTAGGTAGTATTTTAAACCATATTAGGGTGTGCATGTTGGTATATATGAAACATATATATCATCGTAGTGATATAATTACTCGTAAACATTACAAGAAATTATTTAAAAAATAAATCAAATTGTCGTGTTCACTATCAGGTGAAGAACCTTTTTTGGCCATTAAGTAGTTACAAATTTATGTACTTGAAGACATTTGTTTAGAATTAAATATCTACAAAATCCTACATTTTAGCCCTATAAAAGGTTATTACTTATTTTAACTAAAAATGAACAGAGAATTTAGAAAACGTAAAATATATTTTTTTTTACTTCAGTGTTCTCAATAAATGTTACCACTATCATGACAGCGCGACACCGGTAAACTTCTCAAAAGTTACAATCAATCTCGGTCTACCTTGCTTTCTTCTTCCATGCGGTGTCCAGTTCAATACTTTCTTTGGTATTCTGTGTTCATCCATTCTTTGGACGTGTTCATACCATCTTAGTTGATTTATTATTATTATGATAAACGATGTCCTCCACTCCTCCGGTATACTCCATCCGTTAATACATTTTTGGTAAAGGCTTGCTAGCTGCTTATATAATTTGCTTGTACCGTACTCTTGAGTAACTCAGGTGGGATATTGCCAGGTCTGGTGATTTTCCATTCTTTAATGCTTGGCATACTCGTGCTACTTCTTTGTCGTCAATCCTAATTGGGGAAGTCGTTGTATGCACTTGCACCTCTGATTGTGTTTGAGCAAATATTCTGCCCTTTCTTCCGCCAGTAGATTTTCGAAGTATTCGTCCTATTTATCTAGGCAGATCGGTGAGATGGTTAATTTAGTCTTATTTTGTCGAAGAGATCGAAGTATTTTCCAGCTTTCGATGCTTCTGCTAACCCCCAAGTAAGTGTTTATTCTGAAGCAGTTTCTTTTCCCAGCTTTCATTTTTCTTCTTAGTTGTCGCACCTCATACGTTTCTTTGGGCTGTTCGATATTCGTTTTTACTTTGATCATTATTTATATTTAAGTGTTTGTCTTCGATTTCTTCATCCCACCAATATGGCTTCCTTCGTTCGGTTTTTTCATATTTACCCAGGGTTTCTTCTGCTGCACTTTTGAGACATTGTTTTATGTAATTGTAATGGTGCTCAACACTATCAAAGTTTTCTTGTAACAGCTTTTCATCGAGTCGCTTTTTGTACAGTGCCTTTGTGCTTTCATGGTTGAGGTCAAAAGTTAATTGATGCCAAATTAGTACTTTTTTAAATGGTATATTATTCACCGAAATTAAAAAAATATTCGTAAGCGTTTTTGATCTATAAAAACTTTTTGATTCAGTTTTGATTTTAAATTTTCGAACCCCTGGTATCTCAGTAACTAAGCTATTTAAGGGACTCTGTTCATATATCCTCTTTGTGTTCGTATAAATAAAAAAAACTGGAAGAAGGAATAGATGATCGTTAGTTTGGATTCAGAAGCGGACTAGGAAGAGACTGGTTTAAACGCAGTTCAATAGAACTCTTCAGAGCAGCGGTAGATAGAGTAAAGCTAGTGATGATAATATCCAACCTCCGATTGGCAAACGGCACTTAAAGAAGAAATTCATATATCAAAATTCATCAAACATCCAGAGCATTCCGCAGTACAGCGTTGAAAAATTCTGTATATATCATTGGTTTCCAACGTACACTGATAGTATAAACAAAATTGATAATAATCGACGCGTGAAATTAATAAATTCCAGAAAAGTTGATTTGTCTGATTCCTAATGCGGTAACGTTCCTCGGAAACGATTCGTTCACAACATCTCTATCGCCCATTACAATAACTAACATCTAAGAAAGTATCATTTTACCGTTGCTTACAAAAAAAAAAACCGACCTACCACGCCTTATTAAATCTAACGTACCGTTTATTCCATTTAGTCGGTTCTTTTCAAAGATCCATTCCTAATTCATATTAAAAATTCTCTAAAAGAATATTAGTTTACGAATTGATTTGTCATAGTCAGATTTTCGACATTTTATCACCTTTAATGAATTGTAGTGATCAAATTGTAACTATTTCCCATATCAGAAAGCGAGATAAAACAATGTTCTAACTTATCCATTCTGAGTTTTACACAATTCATATCTAGTTTGAGATTTACACACATCCAATAATGTGAGATCGTCCTCTTTAGAAGGCTTCCTTATAAAACAAATTAATATTATGTAAATGATCGTTCGAACACAATGGCTAATTAATATTTTCTCTACAGGAAAGAAAGTTGTACAGATTTTTTGTTATAATCATAAGTTTGTGTAATTAAATGTGGTAATAAGCATCATTCCAAATACCGACACTAATCAGGGGGGCGTATCGATCTTTTGGCAAGATATATTTGTTTCTCGAGGATCGAGGATAATTACAGAAATGCAAACAAACATTTTAATTAAGCCGAGTTGATAAGTAAATATTAAAAGCCATAACACGACTTGCGAAAATATATGTATGAAAGTGCTAAGACGAATCTTCTGAAATGGAAAAACTGAAATAACAAAATGCGACAGAAAAACGCGAATATAAGTAGCATATAATCGAGAAAAAATAATAAATATTGTTGGGAGTTGTACAATGAATTAAAATTCCAAAAAACAACACACTGATATTTCAGTTTTGATAGTTGAAGCTTCATATTATATGTAGATGACAGATTAACAGCAAACACAGACTCAATCAAACAGAATCGGTCAAAGTGCTTATCTCTGAATTCTAAATCTTTTCTCTGAAGAAATCGAAGAATTCTATTAGGACCTGGAAGATGTAAGTGATAAAACAGACAATCACAACCTGTACCTAGTTATGGGTGATTTTAATGCGAAAGTTGGAGAAGGAGGGTATGAAGATATAATTGGGCCATACAGCTTAGATATGGAAAATACCAGGCTGGTTTCAGAGGTGGTAAATCGACAATTCATCAGATTGCAACCCTTAAACAAATTTTGGATAAAATACTGGAATACTGCGTTGATACTCATCACATATTTGTCTACAAAGCAGCCTACGACTCTGTGAATATGAGAGAAATGTTGAAAGCAATAAAAGAGCTAGGAATACCAAATCAGTTAGTAAATTTAACAAAACTAACTATTGAAAAAGTTGAATGTAGGGTACGAATTCAGGGGGAACTATCTGACTGAACCTTTTAAAACAAATAAAGGCCTACGCCAGGAAGACTGTCACTCCTGTATACTGTTCAATCTGGCTCTGAAAAAAGTAATACGTATGTCACAAATCACAAACGCCACTGGTTCAATATAAAATCAGTGCAAATCCTGGCCTATGCTGATGATATCAATATTGTTGAGAGAACTGAAAACGCTGTACAAGATGTATGTAGCATTAAAAGAATCAGCTACAAAAATGGGTTTAATAATAAACACCAACAAAACGAAGTATATGAAAATAAGCACGCAACCAATCCTACGACCACTTGTTATAGAAAACGACGGCATCGAAGTATTAAACGAATTTGTATATCTGGGAGCGCTCCTTAACACTGAAAATAATACTGCTACTACTATAATAATAATAGAGATAAATCGCAGAATTTTTACGGCCAACAGATGCAGATTTGTACTAAATCTCCTCCTTAAATCTACAATTACATCGAGAAATAGAAAAATAAAACTCTACCAAACAATAATATGCCCAGTTGTAAGAATGGTTCAGAGACCTGGAAACATAACCTACAGACATAACCTACAAGACCTACATAAAATATGGAAAACATGTTCATCATCACCATCATCAATTAGCCCATATTTGTCCACTGCTGAACGTAGGCCTCCCGTAAAATTTTCCACCTATTTCTATCTTGTGCTTCTTGCATCCAGTTTGTGGTGATGCGCTTGATATCATCCGTCCATCAAGTCGGTCGTCGTCCTCTGCTTCGATATGCCTCTTGCCTTGGTCGCCATTCCAGAATCTTTCTGGTCCATCTATCATCCGTTAATCTGGCAACATGTCCGGCCCAAGCCCATTTAGCCATGGCTATTTTTTCAACTGCATCTGTGACTCCTGTTCTTCTTCTTATTTCTAGGTTTGGTACTTTATCTCTGATGGTAAAACTTAATATTGATCTTTCCATAGCGCGTTGTGTAACTCTTATTTTATCTATTTATGTTAGTATGTTTCAAAAGAAAAGTACTAAGGCGAATCTATGGAGCAGTGAATGACAATGGAGTGTAGAGAAGACGATACAACTTCGAACTTTATAAAATATACCAGGAACCAGAT
This sequence comes from Diabrotica undecimpunctata, assembly GCF_040954645.1. Taxonomy (NCBI): domain Eukaryota; kingdom Metazoa; phylum Arthropoda; class Insecta; order Coleoptera; family Chrysomelidae; genus Diabrotica; species Diabrotica undecimpunctata. The sequence continues at coordinate 27,120,069 of NC_092803.1, forward strand.
ATCTAAAAACATATTAACCCATTAACGCCGAGAAAATTTTTTTTTTGAATTTACGATTTTTTTTTTGAACTTTCATAAAGAAAGGTGTAAAATTAACCTACGTTTGGGAAAAAATAAATTTTTATTTCAAAATATACAAAAAACATGCTGTCACCATATGGGCCCTGTAGGCGTTCCAGAGTATACACAAAATATTATCTGAATTAAGTGTTTGTGTGAAATTTCATAAAAAATTCTAAACATAAACCAACATCGCACTTGATACACATTGTACGCCCTTTGCTTATACGATTGAACCCGGCACATCTTCTTCTTTTTCCTTCTGGCACTACTACTACGTAATGGTTTAGCCCATCAAATCTGACATCGCCTCCAACACGGCTGTTACTTCCAGCAGCTTTAGGCATTCGACCTGGACCTTTAGCTGTCGTTTTGTAATTTGCCAAATATGTCTAAAAATCACAGTAACATGTAAGACTACGTAAATATGTAGTAAATTATAACATTACCTGAGCAATACTTCGCCTAAACTCCAACTGGCTGATATTTCTGCCACTTTTGCGGTAGAGAATCCAAGCATTTTGTATAGATATATCAATAAGATATGTGAATATCGACCAGTACCACTTTTTTAATCTTACACCAATACGATAACTGAAACAATGTATGTTAGTATATTATTATAATCAATATACTTTACATACCAAGATACATTTGCATCCATCAGATCGGTGTCTCCCATGTTTTTATTGTATTTGGAAATTACATCCGGGCGTGGTATAGGTACGTTTCTTTTATCTTTCCTTGAAAATCTCTCTACAGATTTCACTGGAGTAACCCCAAAACACGTACTGGCCACTGTTACCACATTATTATCCATTCACCTCACATAAAGAATACCATCGTTAGTTTCAAGAGTTGAAGTGTAGGTGCCTCGAGCTTCTTTGACCATAATCTTTTTAGGCGGTATAGGAACTTCTTTTTGAATTCGGTCATCCCTAATTGTTCCAGTTGCTCCATACCCATTTGCTTTCAATGTACAAAGGAGGTAAGCACCAGTGAATAAGTTGTCTATAAAGAAGTTATAGCGGAGATCTTTTTGGCTCCTAAATTTTCAATCATGTGTATAAGTGGAGCAGCAGGTTTTCCGAATATAGCATCATAACCTTGTTTCTTTATTATACTTTTTCCTTGATAAATTTCGAAATTTATCAGGTATCCACTATTGGTGTTCAAACACCATACTTTATACCCGAACCTTATAGGTTTTCCGCGTATAAACTGTTTACATCCATGCCTTCCATAGTATTTTATCATGGACTCGTCATACGAAAGGTTTTGTCCGGGTATAAAATGCTCTAGAAACTTTTGTTTTAAGTGATCGACTATGGGACGTAATTTATACATTTTGTCATTGTAGTCAATACTTTCGTTACTAGCAAAATGCAAACATCGGCAAATTTGTAAAAATAGGTCGCGTCTCATAGATTCTGCAACTAGAACGTTTTTCATGTCTTTCGAGTTTTCCCAATAGCTTCGTTTTGTTGGCAATACATTGTAACCACTTACAATTAGAATAGCGATGAAAACTTTTATCTCTTCTACAGACAAATTTAGATCCGGTAAGTTTTTGAGAAGTGAATAATTTATTGTTTCCTTTATTATCTCTTGAATAAGCTCTTTTGTAAAAAACAACTCAAATAATTGAACTGAACTCAAACTTTGATATGACGAGTAATTCGGTGTTGGAAAGGGATAATTAGGATAAACAAGATCCGCCTCAATGAATTCACTTTTCTCTGATTTAGTTACTATCGTCAGTCCTGAATTTGCTTTAGGGTCACTTTGTACCACAGTAGGTAATTGCTCATTTGCTAAATCTTCAGATGTGTCCTCTACTCTCGTACCATTTGAAAATACAACTTCAGCTGGAGCTAACAGTTGACGACTACTCAAATTTTCAACAGTTCCACCCTCATCTTCATCCCCTGAATCCTCATCGGTCAGATCCTGACAGTCAGGTGGCTGTATGTATATATCAGTGACTTCGTTATCAGATTCGTAGGCGATATCTAACGCTTCTTGAAGAGTTATTCCCCTGAAACTAAAATTATCGTATAAAACTATAGGCTAATACATATTGTCCGTAGTACGCCTACTGGTCCCATATGGTGACAGTGACGTTTACGACGAAATTATGAAAAACTAGAACCATATATTTAGAAAATCAACAAACAGTATTGCGAAAATACGTTTTTTAAATTAAATTCGTCGCCTAGATATACAATAAAATAAATAAGATCGACATAATATAACTTACCGTAACGGGATGTCCATATTTTCGTCGTCGAAAATAATCTGTCCAAAAAAAAAATAGCACAACCTCTCACTCGCGAGTACAACAAGCAACTGATCTTGTCAGACGCATCCGATGAGCATTCCGAACGATTAGTTCTCAGTCAGTGGCGTTCAAATTAAATTTGTCAGTTAGTACACGCACATAAATAGAGGGCGGTTTTGTGTCCCTATATGGGACCCGTAGGCGTTAATGGGTTAAGATAGGACGTCTGAGGTGGAAAGGGCATGTAATGCGGATGGAACAAAATGGACTGGGCAGCTAGAAAAACGCTCCTTGATAGACCCATTGGTAAGATAAGAGGAAGACCCAGAAAAAGGTTCCTTGATAACATCGATGAAGACATGAGAAATATGGGAATACCTACTTGGTGGAGAAAGGCGATGGGATAGGGACCACTGGAGAGAAATTCTTGAGGAGGCTAGGACCCACGCAGGGTTGTAAAACCAGAATGATGATGTCACAGCTTAGAAGTAAGAAACGGTAGAGGGGACAGATTACTTATATTTTCACAGAACTTCCAATTGGCTTTTATGGCCACTTTTTTTAAGCTGCCCCTTCCATGGAAATATCCCATCGACTCTCCACAACATGCCATTAGAAATCAGATGGATTACACCATGTTGTATAAAAGATATAGGAATTGTGTGCAGTCAGTGAAAAACTATCCGAATGCAGACATAGGATCCGAGCATAATCCACTTATCGCCAATATAAAAATTAGACTGGACAAAACAAAAACAACTAAAAGATACGACCTCAGAAAACTAAAGAAGAAAGAAATAAGGAATGGAATTGAAAAAAGCATTGCTGAACGAATAACAAACATAATTATTACAACTAATACTAATGCAGTAGTGTCGGAATTGACACTGAACTAGAAAAAGTGAGTCTGTTATATCGGAAGAAAGAACGAGCCAATAAAAACAAGAAATAGATAACCAATGACATCTTAGTTATGATAGATGAGCGAAGATCAGTAAAAAATAAAAATAGAGAGAAACATGACACTTTTAAGCTCCATGAGCAGGTAAAAGAAGCAGCTGCATTATACTATACATACATAAAACAGTTCGATGCTTAACTGACGACGATGGTAAAACTAGTATTTGTACAAGAATACTTTCATAGTGCTTAATTTGATTGGTGCAGTGACCTCAGATTGGTGTTATTAGCTTATTTTCTTGAATCTTTTGTGTTTACATTTGTCTTCATCTGGTATTAACTTACGCCCCTCAGACAGGTCAAAGGACCTACAGTCACAAAACCAGAGCAAAGAGGTCACGTTTGACAAGCGTGAGCTCGGTGGCGACTCGGTGGTGCTCGGGCACTCAGCCGACGAGGAGAACTAAATTTATTTTGCCGATTCGGCGGCTGAATGACCGAGCACACAAAAATCCGGACCTGTCCGAAACACACTTTTGGGACACGAAGTCGAAAGTCAAGTCAAATAATAAATTCAATCAGTCATTTGGAGAAAAGCTCGTCTAGCTACCCCTAAAATTAGGTGGCCTAACCACACAAAGTAAAACAGAGGATGTCCCATTACCCAGGGCATCCAAAGTAACGCTCAGTAGAAAATCCTCCCCATTCGTTATGTCCTGAGATGGGGAGGGATGGTTGGCTATAGCTTGGTGGTCAGATAGGTACGGCCCCATTAAGGAGTGTGACCGGTTTGATCGTAGGATATGTTGGTCCCACTGATCCATTGGAACACACATGTGACTCGGAGCTGGGGCTTGTACAAATTGTTGTGCGTGTGTGTGTGTGGTATTGAATTTCAATGATATAGGTGTTATACAACCATTCTTTTGGATAGTAACTAGCCTTTCATTATGTCAGAATTCTTGTAAACTGACTTTACTAGTGGTGATACCCCGGTATCTTCTCAAATTTGAAATTACCGCCTTATTTATTGGAGTCACGTCACTTTTTGATTGCCTGATCTGAAAGTTCGTTACCTGCTTTGAGTCTTTTCGAGTCTCTTTCTTTGAGCAGTTGAAATGGTAACTACGTTGAAGTTAATACACTGGTACTACACAACTTTTTTTACTTTAATTTCAGAAACAACGTGGCTGTAATATGTTACCTAAGGTCAAATACAAGTTATTTATAGTTGCTTACTAAACCTCCCTATCAGTGATTTGGAATTCTGTTTTGTTACTCCATATTAAAAAGTCTACTGTACTTATTATTTGTTGTACATACTTCTGTTCTATGATATCAAATTTACAGCTACAAATTCTTGTAAGTTATTCTTTCAAATTTTCTCTATAATTGTAAGCTCATTGATTTACTTTTAGATCAACTGATGATGTGTATGAATTCATATACGAAACGCTTTCATTAAATGGTGAAGTAGCAAGATATTTTGGTTTCTTCTCTACTTTTGTGACCAATAACTCTCCCAGAAGTATCCTTGTGAACTAAATTTTGAACTTGTAAATTAAATTTTCCCACAAGTATCCTTGTGAACTAAACTGTAAATATAACTCATCGATTCTATGCCAAACGCGTCCATAAGTTGTAAAAGCCAACAGAGGCCTTATTATTATTAAACCATTTAAATTGTATTATTTGCTCTTTGCTAACTTTTTCATTGCATGACCGAGAAGATAAAAATTTGCAGAGGGTTCTCACAAAAAAAATTTCAGCGGAAAAATCGAGGAGGACACAACGTAAGATGGAGAGATCAATGTTTGGAGTAAGCTTGAGAAATAGACTAAGAAACGAAGAAGTTCGTAGACGAACTGGAGTGGAAGACATTATAGAACGTATTACAGTGGAACCTCGATTATCCGTCTCTCTATTAACCGTCACCTCTGTTAACCGTCAGGGTCCATACATAAGTTATATTGACAACATAAGTAAAAATTTAGTCATCAATTCATTTTGTTTAAGCATTGCGATAAGCCATTCAAAATTCGTTGAAATGTACACGTGAAGTTATGCCACCACCGCATTTTTTTATGTAAATAATTATTGTTCTTATTTAGGGCTCTGGGTTTCATTGTTAGAATCGCAAGCCGAAAATAAAAACGCAGAGCACAGTAATTATTACAGTTATTATCTGTGTGTCAACATAATTCAGTTTGATTCAAATTCGAACATTGATTATGTCACTTAGTCGTATTGAGCAACAAATATGATGTTCCGAGAACAACAATCAATGATTTGAAGCAAAATGCTGAAGGAATTGAAAAGTATCGCAAATGGAATCGTTGGATGGCCGGATGAAACATAGACAATGAAAAAAAGCAACAAATAATCACTCGACACGGCACACTCTGTATTTGTGGTTCGTTCAAAAAAGAAGCGAAGGTGTTCCTTTGTCTGGACAAATTGTTACCGAAAAAGCGTTGTTTTTCAACATGAAATTGAATGGCGATCCTTCATTCAAAGGAAGCAGCGGTTGGTTGGAAAAGTTCAAAAATCGCCACGGTATACGGGAACTGAAAATTGAAGTTGAAAACATGGGCGCCGCAAGTATTGAAGTCGTTGACGAATATAAAAGAAAGTTTCAATGGCGGTGGCAATTTGCCACCAATGGCGATTCTCATGTTGGCCAATGCACCTGCCTATCCTGAAGCCGGTATGCTCCGAAGTGACGATGAAAATATCACGTGCTCTTTTCTGCCTGCGAACACAACATCATTGATACAGCCAATGGATCGGTTGGTCATTAAAACATTCAAAAGAAGATACAGAAAAAATTTTATTCAAAACCCAGTTATGGAAGAGGAATATTCTTTGCCAGAATAATGGAAAGCATAGAATTTAAAACACGCAGTCGACAATACTGTGGATGCTTGGGATGATGTTTCGGAAGTAACGCTGAAAAGAGCGTGGAATAAATTATGGCCTGAATCAACTTAAGATGAAAATGCCCCCGTGACAACCGAGCGTGATGCGGTAAGAAATGAAGTTATGGCTGAATCAACTGTTTTGTTTTTGTTGCCTAAAGATGACATAAACGAATGGTTAATTTGTGATGAGGGCGCAAACGGCTATCGATTGCTAACACATAATGAAATCGTTGAAATGGCAACAGAGGCAAAGATTTTGGAATATTCTAAATCACTTATATTGTTAAATAAAACATACAAATAAAATTTGAGAGTTATACTCTAAATTTTTTTTAATGTTCTGTTAACCGTCTTTTCGATTATCCGTCATACCCTTGGTCCGGTGCCCTGACGGATAATCGAGGTTCCACTGTACAAGGAAAACATGAGATGGGTGGAACATGTTGCAAGAATGATAGACGACAAGTGGACAAAAAAATTGCTTGAGTGGAGACCACGGGATCGACTCAAAAGAATTGCATATCAGAAAAATATGGAAATATTTAGAGATCTATGTTCAACAATGGACAAACACAGCTGATTGATGGTGATGATTTGTTCTTTTTCCTTCGTCTATAATTAATTCGAAATCATCAATTGTGTTCACATCACATTAATTCGCACAATATATTGTATGCAGATGACTAAAATAAAAAACAAAAAACTAAGTGCAAATTTGCGTCCATAAGTCACAAAAATGTGACTTATGGTGGCATTCTGAAAACATGAACAAAGTATGGTGCCAAATTATAAAAGTTATAGCGAAAATTAAAATTTATAACTTCAATTGGAATACCAGGAATCTTTTTTATTAATAATATTTTATTAAAGCAAGTTTATGTACAATTACTTAAAACCACTCTGTATACAATCACACAATATGCCATAAAAGCAACATATTAGAAGTCCAAACAGTAATTCTAAATCTACCCTAGTTTTTGTGTTAAGAAATTGGTCTACCTTAAAATAAACAAATAAAATCGGGAAACACATAATTAAATTAAATCTACCGACATAGTAATACTAATAATTAATGATATTCATCAATATTTTTTTTTTTAATATAATTTTGTTCCTTATGCTGTGATAATGCTCGCGGCATTACACTGTAGTCGTGTTTGCTTGAAAACTTCCTGCATCTGGGGAATATTGTGTTCTACATACAACGTGACACAAATTACTTAGATATAAATTTTCATGCTATTTTAAATACATGGCAACAATGCATGATAGTGTGTCACTGGTATCGGACGTTGCCGTATTGTGTTATTTGAAGTGAATTAACGAACAAAAATGGAAAATCATTTAAATGGCTGCACATTTTTGTTGCCGCATTATGTTATTTAGGTTGTTACGGAAAAATAAGACAAATTAAGAAAATTGTGGGAAGCATGTATGCAAAATTTAGGGACTAAATACTAAAGTGGGAATAAGCCACAATTAAAGGTTAAAATACGTTTATTGACGTTTCAATTTCCAATATAAAACGTTAAAATACGTTTTTTTGTTTGTATTTTGAGAACGATTTCCGAAGTGGAAATTGAAACGTCAATAAACGTATTTTAACCTTTAATTGTGGCTTATTCCCATTTAAATAGTAATTAATTTAAAATGCCACAAGAAAATAGCTTCAGAATAAATACTAAAGAATTAGAATAAACAAGCAATGGATAAAAAAAATTAAAAACAACAAAAATGGAAGATAATTTAAATAGCCTAATACTATTAATAAATTGCCATTTTCATTTTTAACAGAAATCTATTTAATATACGGGCGATCATTGGAAATGAAAGGGAAAAAAGTCTTCAGATGAGTGAGGATCTTACGTATGACAAATTGAAATATATCTCAAAAATGAACAAAAAGTTCGTTAATGAGCGTAAGTTACAAATTGTATCACGTTGTATTGAAACTAAATAAATTTAGATACTGTCTTACTAATAAAACACTCGTACTCTAAGTTTATTCCGTATTTATACCTAGAATAGTTATCCTAAGTATAAGGTAAATATAATACTAAAATAATTTGTTACAAATAAACTCGGTATAAGTATTCCCACTTTATTCCGAAATAATAGTTTGGCAATGTCGCAATCTTTTGCACAAATACATAAAACAACGAGATATTGAGTGAAATATGTCAATTTTGATTTTTCTTTGAAACTGACAACTAACACCAAATATATCTTTTTCTTTATTTGTTATCTTGTTGATTTTGAGTATTTTAAAATTGCAAAAAATTAATTAAATTATCAACTTCCTCGACAGCCGCAACACCTCTTAAACACATTTTTTTATTATATAGCTACTCACAAAACAATACAAAAATTAATATATTCTCGTCACTGATGACTTTGACATTCATAAAAAAAGTTATACCACGGTTATACTCAGATTATACTAGACTTAAACAAGGGTGTGGGTCGGTATAATCTTGGAATAAATTCTTATACCAAGTATAACCTATATCTAAGTTATTCCATGTTTATTGTTAGTGATTTTGCCTATACCTGATTTATTCTGAGTATAAGTTTTATACCCGGTCTAATGCCATCTCTCTCTCTCTCACACACACACACACACACAAGTTTTATACTTGGTTTATTAGTTATGCTGGTAATCATCGCAATAAGAATGACATATGTCAAAAGTTACATTTTGTTAAAAAGAGCTAAATAGTTAAAATTTTCATTGCTACCAATACGCCATGGAATTAATATTTACTTTCAAATATCGGTAAATTCTTTCTGGCGTCAAGTTTAGCTGGTATGTAACTATCTCTAGATTCTTCACCACACATTTTTGACACATCAGTAATTATCGTAATAAATCTTTCCATCGCTTGAGTATGGAAAGGACAATTGTCAAAATTGGGAATTTGTATCACTTATCTCACAATTCCTCGTCGGCCAAATCTTTGTTAGAGGAGGCTCTGTTGTAGTACTATTCATCCAGTCTATAAGATCTATGTAATCTTCTGCATCAACATTGATTTGAGGTACTTTGAAAATGCGATTTCTTATGTCAGCTTTTCTACATTTTTAAATTCTTCTGAAAGCAACCTCTCTAAATTGTTGACTTGATTTGTTGACAAAATAAGCATTGTCTTCAATAACTTTAATAATTATGACACATTATTCGGAAAATCTCTCAAGACCTGGATTAATTTCTAAGGATACCTGGCAGCATATTTCAATATTTGCTGTGTTTTTATCTCAAACCACATACGAGAATATACTTTTATTACAAACTCAGCTAAAATCTTTAATATAGCTAGCAATATCTATGGCACGAGACTTAGTAAGAGCTAAGTGCCCAAAATATAAAGTACCTGGTTCTTCAATTAAAGCTATATACTATTCAGTTTTCATGATTCGCTTCGCGTTTTCGAAGACCATGGTTTGATCTTTTCTTCCATTCTTTATTTTTGTCGATGACCAGTGCTGTGTTATCTTTGGAAGTTAAGTTTAGATCTTCTAAAACGGCATTTGCAATGTTTACAGCGGCTTTATTAGACACATCTGTCAAATCGGCAGCTTTAGAAGTCTGAGAAAGATTAAGTCTGTTTTTTTTTAGTCGACTGTATTATCTTTCTTTCGCTTAATAATAGAATACGGCAACAAAAATTATGCGTCATTTGAGTCATCTCCTGAACTTTAATCACTATTTGTCTTTGTTGTTTGTTTTTTGTATAATTTCCGTTGAGGGTGAGTTTACAACAGGACAAAGACCACTTGGACCAGCTATAGGCTCTTCTAAGGATGCATTTATTTTTCTTAAATTTCTCTGGTCTTGCACAAAATCCCATTCTAGATTTGGTATATTTTTAGTCCTGTCATACTACAAAATTGTTTGTTTTCACACTTACAAGACCAAATATCGTACAACCGTCTGGCTTCATATTTAAATTTTTTTATTTTTTCTGTGAAAAAAAAAATAGTTTTTTTGCCGTTAAAAGGTTTGATGATGGTCTGATATTTATTGTTATATTGCAGTAATAAAGTGGCCCGGTCTAACTTTCACAAATATGGACTATTTTTTTTTGTAGAATAATAAGACAGTTTACTAACAGTTTTTTTAAAGAAAAAATGCAAAAACTGAAATAAATAGCAAGTGGTATAAAACAACCTAAATAAAAAAAAATAGCTTAAATATCTGAATTAAAGTGAAAAATTTTATTTCATCTATATACCTATCATTATTATTTCAATTCCCTGCTACTTCTACTATTCTATTAAATTCTACTGCCTAGATATTTAGGAAGTTTTTCGACGAAGACGTGACAACGTCGCATTTATGTCAAGATCAACTGTACACGTCAACGTAGTTCGTAGTTGTTGTGGTTAGGTTAAGTGTTTTTTTGACGATCTTCGTTCAAAGTCTGAAATTTCGCTTTTAATACTTAACATCGAAGTTCAACTTTCATTTTAGTCTCAGCATTGACGTTATTGGGTGCATCTTTTGTGTGTGAAAGGTATGTTTTAACATTTTTATACTTTTTGCTTTTATTTACTTGGTTATTTTTGTAGATTATCTACAGCAAAATGGGTCGTGTTTTTGTAATTGGTGTTGGAATGACAAAATTCGATAAACCAGGCAAACGGGACGATGATTATCCTGAATGGGGAAAGGAAGCCATTCTTCAAGCCTTAGGCGATGCTAAAATCAACATGAAGGAAGTTCAACTTGCTACTGCCGGATATGTGTATGGAGATTCAACTTCAGGACAAAGGGTCATCTATGAAGTAGGTATGAGCGGAATTCCAATTTTCAACGTTAACAATAATTGTTCTACTGGATCCAGTGCTTTAATGTTAGCAAAAGAATTGGTAGAATCTGGTAAATGTGATTGTGCACTCGCTGTAGGTTTTGAAAAAATGGAAAGAGGTAGCTTATCATCTAAATTTAATGATAGAACAAACCCTATGGACAAACATATTGAAGCTATGTCTGAATTGGCAGATATAGTTAATGCACCGATGACAGCACAACTGTTTGGTAATGCTGCAATAGAACACATGAAGAAATATGGAACCAAACCTGAACATTTTGCCAAAATTGCATATAAAAATCATAAACATTCTGTTAACAATCCCAAAAGCCAGTTTCAAGATGTATATTCATTAGACCAAATCCTACAATCACCCAAAATTTATGGTCCCATAACCAAGTTACAGTGTTGTCCAACTAGTGATGGAGCTGCAGCAGCCATAGTTGCTTCTGAAAGATTTGTTAAAGCTCATGGATTAGAATCCAGAGCTGTTGAAATTCTTGGAATGGAGATGGCCACCGATTTACCATCCACATTTGCAGATAAAAGTTTAATGAAAATTGTAGGATATGATATGACCAAGTTGGCAGCTGAACGTTTATTTAGAAAAACAAACAGAAGACCCACTGATGTTCAAGTTGTTGAACTTCATGACTGCTTCTCAGCGAACGAACTTATTACTTATGAAGCTTTAGGACTGTGTCCTCCAGGTAAGGCAGGAGAGCTTATAGATCGTGGAGATAACACTTATGGAGGAAAATATGTAGTTAATCCCAGTGGAGGATTGATTTCTAAGGGACATCCGTTGGGTGCAACAGGAATAGCTCAGTGTGCAGAACTTACCTGGCAATTAAGAGGTGAAGCTGGTCCAAGACAAGTCCAAGGGGCTAAATTAGCTCTGCAACAGAATATTGGTTTAGGAGGAGCTGTAGTAGTAGCTCTGTATCAATTAGGCTTCTCTCAAAACCGCCCACAGCCTACTAGTGCCCCATCTGGTCCAGGTGGAGATTTGATTGGAGGAGATAACTTTGAAGCATCTAAATATCTAAGGATTCTTCAACAGGCGATGAATGAAGATGAAGACGGATTAGTAGAAAAGCATAGAGGAATCTATGGATTGAAAGTAGTGAAAAAATCAGGTGAAACTGGATATTGGGTGATCAATACTAAGGTAGGCAAAGGAAAAATAGAATTTAATGGAAAAGACAAGCCAGATGTTACGTTTATTGTTAAGGAAGAGGATGTATTAGAATTATTGTCTGGCAAAATTCCACCACAGAAGGCATTTTTCCAAGGAAAAGTAAAAATTCAAGGAAATATGGGTGTAGCCATGAGATTAATAGAATTACAGAAAACGGCTGCTGCCAAAATTGAGGTACTTAGAGCTAAGTTATAAATTATGCAAATAAGTTAATTTCTTAACTTTATGGATTGTGTACACTAAGGTTTTGTTTTATCTTTTTGGGAGTATATATTATATTATAATTGGCAAAATATATAGGTACTTTCTTGTTTTACATATCACTTCCTATAAAAAATATTGTACACACTGTACCACAATGACTGAATCCTTTATATAAACAAATATATAAATACTTGCTCTGTTATCTCTTTTATTACATATTTTTGTTGATAACTTCAGAATCTATTGACCTTTTATGAAATACTTTCAATATTTTGTTAAAAGTTGAAGATCAGTGTAATTTTTGTCGAGATATTAAATTTAAATGTTTTTGTTTCAAAAAAGTTTGTCCCATGAATAAACTAGATATCAATGTATATTATTAATAATATGCAACCTTGATGTATGTGCTAAAAAATCCTCTTTGTGAATTAATAGTTTTTCATTGTCATAGTTTCAAGTCCACCAAAAAATCATTATTATAATAATTATAAATTTATCATGTATTTTTTCATATTTTTTTTAATTTCAGCTACTTAATTGACTGTATAATTTTTATTAAATTATAAATGATATGGTTCAGATATTGTGTGGGTATGAAACTAGTTCATTGAAACATATTTCTCTATGTTAAACTAGTAAAATAAATATTTGTATTTATTTCCACTTAAAAGAGATACAAATTTTGGTTCCACTAGCAAAAGGAGCAATAAAATATTTATGTCTTCAAAAGGAAAATATGTACTGAGCTCCATAAAAATACATTGATTTAATTTTTTCAGAATATAAATTTGTCTTATTCTGTCTTTTATGTATCCTACATTCATCACATTTTTACCAAAGTACTATAAGTCACATTAAGTGGCTTTTACCACAACTGTTCTTGTTTTGATGGACTATAATATTCTATAATATCTAGAATATTTCCTTGTATATTTTGTTACATAAAATTTGATAAGATGCTTACTATAATTTGAAAGAAAGTGCATTTAATTAGAATACTTTCGATAGACTGATTCTGATTTTGAAGAAAAATATGACTTATGATACTTTGGTAAACACTACTATTTATATTAAGTCTGTAAATCGAGTCTCAGACTGTGCAGAATGCTCAATTTACTATTGCTTTCATAGCATCTAGTGAAAAGTAAATGTAACATACTACATTAAAAGAAATTTATAAATGTGGTATAGGATATTCATAGGAAAAAAATACTGTCTTTACTGTTGGTGGTTATTATTATATATTACTTGTTTTTATGTAGCCAGTAATATTGTTTTGTATAATTTTATATTATTATGTAGTCATTTAATAAACTTTTGCAACTATTATTGATTTGTTTTATTTCTAAAATTAACCTTAAATAATAAAACCTCAAACTTTTTTATTCTCCTTAATAATACTGTTTTTATTGTGTAATTTGAGCATCTTATTTTTTAAAAGTCATTTCATGTGTAATAAATATTAAGTATTCTCATTTTCTATTGTTTAGTATTTTATTGTATAGTTTAAAATATTTTTTATATGAAGCAAATTTGTATTTGAAATTGCTTTTTTAATTACTTTAAACTTTATAACCTTTGCCAGTAATGTAATGGGTTATTATCTGTTTCTTGTAACAATAACATTTAAAAGCTTTTTAAAACTGGTTTTTTATTAATTGTTCACATAATATACTTAAAAATAACTGTTAAATCAAATTGGTCAACTAACAGTATTAATGTGTATAAAATGTTTAAAGAAGAAGATATCAAATTGATATAAACAAAAGATTCAGCCAAGGAGATAAGTCTTCAAAGTTGTTTCTCAACTTTCGTGTTAAAAAGAAGAAGCTTATATAAGAATATATAGTACATAACAAAGGAAACAAATTATATAGAGCAATGCAAGACTCAAGAATTCTTGTTTAACTGATAAGGTTGGTAAAGATGACAATGTCAAAACTCATAGGTAAAGTAAAAAGACCTCCCTCTCAATCCTTGGGTCCTTGTCAGGGCATGGTGACACCAAATACTGTGAGCTTGCTGCGATCCTGTGCCAGATGCAGGGCTTTCTTCACCAGTGTGCCCATTCATTTGGTCTGCCCATCTTGTTGGAAATCTTCCTCTTAATCTTCTGCCTTCTTCCGTTCTTTCTACTACCAATAGTCCCTGTTCTTCTGGTTCTGTGGTGGAAATAATTTAGGTATGCTGGGTTCACTTTTTTTAATTTCCTGCCTTTTGTATTGAGCTTTTCTAGAATTGGAGTGTTTAGTTTGTGTTCTATCCAGGGCACATGTAGAATTACGTAGACCCACATTTCAAAGCTTCGATCTAACTTCTATTGATTTTTTTGAGAGTTCTTGTTTCAGCTGCATATGTAGTAATGAGAAAAATAAGGGCATTGACCAACCTCAGCTTAGTCTTCATTGTTATTGTTTGGTCTTTTGTATTTGTGTAATCCACAAAAGAGAGCAGCATTGGTATATTGTATTTTTTATTATCTGCCTGGTGTTCTGTATCTGCTCAGTTGATCCTTTTGTTGATATGAATCCGTATTGTTCTTCAGCTGTCTCTGGGAGTAGAAAGTTCTTTAGCCATGCATTGAATATATGTAGCATGATTTTGATTACATGGCGAATAAGGGTAATGGTTCTGTAATTGCTGCGTATGGCTAGTAATCCTTTCTTGTGGATAGGTATAGAAGTTGATTCGCGCCATTCATCAGACCATTCACCAGTGATCCATATCATGTTGCACATATCTAGTTTGACATAATATATGTATAAGTCAAAATACAAAATAACTATTCTGAAGAATTTAACACCAACAGATGACCGAGAGAGGGGGCTGTACTGGTGTGTTACCTTTTTATTTTTTGCTACTTAAAGTTATAAAAGATGCAGAACTGAACAACCGATGTAAAATATTTAATAAATCGACCCAGATTTTGGTCTATGTAGATAACTTGGACCTTGTCGCTGCACACTCATGGAGTGGTCGCTGCACTCTCAAATGGTTGGTGATTTATCTTTTGCAATTTTGTCCCGCGGTTCTCCCCCATTCTGTTTATGTGGTTGTTCCATTCTTTTCTTCTGTTTAGCGTCCATTCGTTTATACACTGTACGTTACATTTTCTATTTAATTGCACATCTTGCTGACGATAAATTTGTTCTTAGAACTATTAGCTCTAACTGTTAATTTGTCATATATTTCTGTCCACCTCTTTACGAGTATCTGCAGGTTTTTTCGCTTAACAGGAAATAATAGTGTCGTCTGCATATCTTAGATTCTTCTTTTTCATGTACCATGTGATTTCAGAACGTTGTTTACCATTATAGCTATCTTAATTTTATTCACTGCCACCCTAAATAGCATGTTTGTATCAATAGTATACCAATCTCGCAAGTTCTTCAACCACGAAGTCTTTCTTCGTCCTGGACTGCGTTTGCCAGCTATTTTCGCTTGCATAATATTTTGTAGCAACCTATATTTGGTACCTCTTATTACATGTCCGAAGTACTTCAGCTTTCTCGTCTTGACGCTTTTTATAATCTCAGTAGTCTTGCTGAGACGTTCTAATATTGTTTCGAATCTTCTCCACTCAAGAAACTTTCAAAAATTCTTCTATAGCACCATATTCCAAAAGCCTTAAAGCGATTTAGATAATTTTTATTCATAGTCCAAAACTCGACACAATACTTAAAAAAAACTCACATCTCTTACACCTGTTATCTGGAGAACCACTTCCTCAGGTTTTTTAACCATGCTATTCTTCTTCCCCCAATTCCTCGCTTTCCGAATACTTTGCCTTGAAGGATTATTTTCAGTAATCTGTATTTAGTGCCGTTTCTCATTATATGTCCTAGATATTCTAACTTTCTACTTTTAATGGTATACATTACCTTTCTTTCTTTCTCCATTCTTTGTAGCAGTCTCGTTGGTTATCTTGTCCGTCCATGATATCCTTAGGATTCTTCTGTATAGCCACATCTCGAAGGCTTCAAGTGTTTTCTCCATGGCTTCAGTGAGTGTCCAGGATTCAACTCCGTAGTATAATATCGAGAAGATATAACATCGTAGGAGCCTTACTTTTATCTCCAGATTAAGGTTGTGGCTTTTAAAGAGTTTGGCCATGTTGTTGAATGCACTCCTAAAAGCCTTCTCCATTCTACATTTTACTTCTTGTGAGTGATCCCATTGTTCGTTTACTATTGTTCCAAGATAGGTAAACTGTTTTACTCGGTCCACTGTGTATTCTTGATAAGCAGTTGAACATCTCTAATTTTATTTTTGCCGATGACATGACCATAAATTTAGTTTTTGATATGTTTACTTGTAGTACAAATCTTTCACTTACTTCATTAACTTTGTTTATTAGTTGCTGTAAACTGTTTAAACTGTCTGCAAAAATAATGGTGTCATCTGCATAGCTTATGTTGTTTAGGCGTTCTCCATTTAAAAGGATTCCATGTTCGCAATTTTCCAAGGCTTCACTAAATATTTCCTCTGAATATAGGTGAGAGTATACATCCTTGTCGCAGAATCTGGATCGCTTCCGTCGGTTTATCTCCAAGATTGTTCTTATTGTGGCTAATTGGTTCCAGTATAAATTTTGTATTGTACGCCGGTCTTTATCATCTATTTGGGCTTTTGTGAGAACATCCATCATTTTTCGGTGTTGAACTGTGTCAAATGCTCTTGGTAGTCCACAAAGCAGGCGTAGATATCACAAGTCATATCTTTGCATCTTTGGAATAATACCTGTAGACTAAACAGTCCATCTCTCGTACCTACGCCTTTCATGAATCCAAAATGTGTCTTGTATTCTCTCTTCGCATAGCTTGTATATTCTGCGATGTATAATTTTAAGAAAAAGTTTTAGTGTATGGCTCATTAGACTTATTAGCCTATATTCACCGCACTTTTTCGCTCCCTGTTTCTTTGGTAACGTAATAAATTATGAAACTAGCCAATCTTTTGGAATATTGCCTGTGCCATAGATATTATTGAAGATTTTACATAGTATTCTTAAAGATTCCCCATAAGAAGTTTAAGAAATTGAGATTGTACTCCGTCTGGTCCAGGAGCTCTCCCTTTTTTTAGTGATATTATGGCTGCTCTTATTTCTGCCACTAGTATAGGTGGTCCTGTTTCCGTAGGTATTGGGGGACTGGACATTGGTGGAACTTCAATATAGGCCATTGCAACTTTATATTTTCCTAGTAATACCCCAAACATATTTTCTTTTTCTTTTTCTTTTATAACCCTGGATGGGCCTTTGCCTATCTCCGAGGTTTCACAACCATAGGTTACTACGGTTCTAATCATCAATCTTTTTTTAGCATAGTATGTACGATTTCCACTGGAAATACGTGCATTAATTTCGCTACTTATGGAATGGAATTCTTCTGATTGATTTCTGTGTCCAGATATGTGAAGCCATCCACACGTTTAATAGTATGGTTGTCTATTGCTATATTATTTTCATTCTCAGGTATTCTTTTGATGGTCATGTACATAGTTTTTGTTTAGTTTATTTTAAGCCCTCTTTTTTGTGCTTCAGGATCAATTTCCTTGAACGTTTCCATTAGTCGTGTCTTGCTTCTACTAATAATGGCGACATCGTCAAGCATATGCAGTAATTTGTACTGTTTTGGTGTTTATATGGCCGGTTACATTGGTTTTTTTGATGACTGCTTCAAGAACTAGGTTGAACAGCATGGTTGAAAGTGCGTCTCCCTGTCTCACCCCCAACTCAAACATATATGTACTTTAAATTAAAAAACTTCTTGATGACATTTATAAAAACCAAAGAATTATTTATTTTTTGTGAATTAAAGCACACAGGTCTTAAGTACAACGAACATGTTGACCTATTAGCTAAAAAAGCCATTGATACTGGAACGAAAACTGGTCACCAAATCTGTAGACTAACACTAATTAAAAATAATATCAATAGTAAATGGAAACAAACATGGCTTATAAACAGTACACATTCTTCCTCGCAACATGCGTCTATACAGCCTCCAATCCCAAGTGATTATTGATTTAAGAACTATTATGTTCCATGAAGGTATATAATATCCATAATTAATTATAACATCCAGCACAGGTTTTTGCTGTTGTCTTCTTAGGTAGTGCTATGAACAATGAATTGGACCAACCATTAGGTAGGTGTCCGCTGGTATAAAGGTACTGAAAAACGAAGGTATAACATCTAATAAAACATTGCTATCATTTATAAACTTGTATATTTCATGAGTGAGAAGGAAATAAGTCTTCTACTTACAATCCGTAAAAGGTTTTATTGAAGTTAAAAAAAGAGAATGGTCTACCGGTGTATAATATAAACAAATGGGTATATGACAAAACAAATAAACAATTATTTAAGTAGTACAGAGGACTTAATCAATAGTCAGCCAAACATGACGAGTAGATAAAATAACATAGAATAGAAATATGTACGTGGTACGTGTGCTTTAAATTTAAATTAGATATTCAGATTCCATAGACCAGTTTCACTCTGACGTTAACTGTATGAGTCATTTTTATTAAATTAATGTAAGATAAATGAATGAAAATACTTACATATCAGTGCAATTCCAATCTATACATCCAATGTAACGTTATAACTCACGTGATTTTTCAACTTTAACCTATAAAGGATTGTGAGTAGAAGACTTATTTTCCTAATATTCATGAATATGTGCTCACACCAGAAACCTTTCCATCATTTATATATTTATATAAAAATCAATGCTTTGTTTTACAAAATTTATTATAATATCATCACTACAGCTGTTTCGGCACAGTGCCTTTCTCATGTGAACTATTTTTGGTATGTGTTTATACTTTATAGTCTTTAACTGAATAGGTTGAGGAAGGGAGAACTGTTTGTCTCAAGTTGGTCATTCAGAATTATGTCTGTATTTTTTAATTTGTTAATTTTCATAGATTCTAATAAAGATAGCTTAAGGCCTTTATTTTGGATGTGAAAAATTTGAAATTCGTCATTAAAAGAATGATTATGATCTAGAAGATGAAGTGCGTATGTAGAATCTGTTTTTTTATTATTGAAAGCCCTTTTATGTTCTGCTTTATGTTTGTTAAAAGTTCTACCAGTTTGACCGATGTAAGTTTTTGGGCAGTCGCCACATTTAAGTTTGTATACACCAATGTGTAAGTGTTTTTTATTTTGGCTCTTGTTGTTTTTAATATATTTGCCTAAGTTGTTGTTTGTTCAAAAAACTGGTGTTATTCCTTTCTTTTTTATGTGTTTTGCTATTTTTGTTGATATCATTTTTAAATGGCTGTACAGGTGCTTTTTCAATACTTATAATGTATTTTTTAGTCTGATTCTCAAGGTCTCAAATTTCCATGTTTTTTAAAACTATAATAATTTTTAATTGTTTACTTACAAATAATAATGAAGTACCATTACCATTATATGTATTGACAATATCCCTAACTTATGCCGCGCAGTATATTTATATTGAAATAAGTGTAAAAATTACTTATTTTTGAGAAAACAGCTTCTGGTTCAGCCTCGATATCTAGAAATAATAGAGAGATATTGCAGAGTCAATTTTGCACTTGCTGTATTACAGCACGCGTTATTTTGACAGTAGAGCATGCGCAGATGTAATATTTGGCTTACGATGCGTTATTGAAAATACGGTCTGCCGTTATTAGGGGAGCCGTTACGCTGTGCGGAATTCGTTGCGCTATTTTCTTTCTTAGGTTATGTATGTTATTTGTCTTTCATCTAAACCAAGTTTATTAGTAATAATTTTCTAACATGAGTACATCAGACAGTAGCATAATACAACAATATAATTAATAATTTGAGATAATGATTGAGGTGACAAATTGAATAAAAGCTGAACATCTTTAAGCCTGCTGGGATATGCGAGCCTTCTCATCACTCAAGTAATGTAGAATGCAAATGCATTTACACCAACAGAGTTTCTAGTATTGGTACGAATAAAATCTGGTAGGCGTAAAGCTCTTGCACATGTAGGAATATCTTGTCTGCTAAACCTACAATTTATTTTTACATCTGCTTGCAACATGTTTTCTAAATTAAATTCTTGATTTTGTGGATGTAATACATGTTCTCCACAATATTATTTAAAAAACATAAACAACGTAAATAACGCAACAAAGTATGCATAAGCTCAAGCAATATCTCTATTTGTGATGTGTCAGCCGTATGTCAAAACTGTCGAAATAGCGCGGTGTAAATAGTGCAACGCAGGCACTGTTAACTTTGCAATAACTCTCTAATATGCAAACACGTCGCGTCGTTAGGCCGATCCTGACAAACTATTAATTTTGAAAAAGTAAAAATAATCGTAATATTTGTATGGGTATGGGACGATTGCGCCGATTTTACCTAAGGTACGTTCAGCTGAGGGTACGATTGCACCGAAATAACTCACATGGTGCCTAATCCCTTGGTATGAATGCGCTGTCTTCCATGAAGACATACTTTATTAATGTCTTCCTTGTGCGTCTGTACCGCTGCATCGTAATGCGTTAATAGACGAAATATTTTAGGTTATATACTTAAAAGTGAAACTAAAATATAAGAATTTGTTCCAAGAACATACACTTACACTTACGGAATTATTGTATTTACTAAGTATAAAACATTTTTTACTATTGTTTGAGATATGTACATTTAATTAATTAGACTGAAGCTGTAAGTAAGTACCTAATCATTAGCGTGCTGTAAGGATTACATCTGTTGCCGGCACAACCGTGTCTACAGCTTAAAGGACCCTTTATCGAGATCGGATCATAGCAGGTACCATCGGCGCAATCGTCCCTGCCCATTTTTATTCTACCACATCATGTGTGGGTTAAGTGATATGTTTTTCTTAGAGTCTTATTTCAGCCATAACGTATTCTTAACGTATTCGTATGTCAAATATGCCTGACACAGCAAATCACAGATATGCAAACGTGCCTTTTACATTGAATACAGAGTACAATGGAAATATTCTTCAGTAGTTATGAAAGAAACAGATATGAAAATGATAAATATCAAAGAAGTAGTTCTTATCTTACATAATGAAGAAAAATGTATAGCAAACCCATCCGAGGAATGTAGCAGACCCTGGTTACCAATACCAAAAGAAGAAGTCAGCAACAAGAATATACCAACATTAATCGATTAATAGAAGTCAGAGACACATCATCTACAACTGCACATAATACATAAACGCACACTACAATCAGCATTTGATATCACCCTGAGGGTACAAACACCACTCTCATATTTTTCAACTATAAGCATGACAACTTGCCTTCAAGATCAAGGCCAAGTAAGTCACCCGTCACTTTTTGGCAAACAAAAGCTCCAAAACAACTTAACAACTATTGGTTAAAATAACAATTAAACCACTTTAAAATAACCTTTTTGATAACGATTTTCGGAGCGGAAATCGATACGTTAAACAATTATAGAATGTAATTTTCATTACGATCAATGGTGGCTTGGGGCTTAATCTTATATAAACATAATGCTGTCGGCATTCTAATGATACCGAATCCAAAAAACTTTAAAAAATATACCGACTATCTAATGAGCCATGTATTGAAAATATTTTCTTAAGAATATTAAACTCCAGAATTAACAATAAAATAGACGATCAACTAAGCGAAACCGTTGATTGAATAACCCAAATGGATTTTGGATTATTCAATCAACGGCGAAACACAATTTGTATTACGTAACAACCTTGGAGAAAGATGACGCATTATTCAGTTGGTAGGTCAGGGTTCAAAGATAGAGATGTAGAACGGTGTTTTTTCAACTTTGAGAAAGCCTTTGACCGTGCTAATCACGATGAAATTAGAATCGTGCAATAGGTCAGAATTTTTTTGTTCTAAGGATTTGTCGGGTTATTTGTCGCTAATACCCCTCGATGTCTAGGGTTATTAGCGACAAATATACATTCATTATAATTCATATATAAACAAAGTTAATTTAAAATGAGATGGAAAAAGAGACACGGTGTCCATTTTATTTGAGTTTGTGGTGATCAGCTGTCAGTAGACCCAAAAGCGGCCACCAATTTTTCTGCAAAATTTTTAAAAATCATTGGTCACCAAAACTTAAGCCCAGAGCTGCAAGCTCAACGAAACTGAGAGGATATCGGCCACCTTGTGTTCAAATGCCTCGGGAACCCACAATATACCCCTATTTGTCATTGGCACAGCAGTAAAACCAAGAGCGTTTAAGAACATATACATGGAAACTTTCCCAGTGTATTTCGGTCGCAGAAATCAGTATGGATGAATACATATTTGTTCAGGGAATGGTTTGTGAGCGAATTTGTTACGAAAGTAAAAAAACATTTGGCAAAATCAAAACTGGGCATCAAAGCACTTCAACTTCTTGACAACGCGCCTACTCACCAGGAAGGTCTTCAGTGTGACGATGAAAAAGAAATTAAACTGCTAATACTGCCATCCAATATAACCAGTCTTCAACAGCCAATGGATCAAGGGGTCATTGAGTGCTTCAAACGAAAGTATCGCCGAAAACTGCTTTCTGAAGTTCTTTCCAAACTGTTGGCCGATGACAACTTAGACCTCTTAAAATTGCTGAAGTCAGTTAATATGAAGGATGTTGTGTATATGTCGGCCAAGGCATACGACGAAATACCACTGTCGACGTTTGTAAAGTCTTGGAGAAAACTTTGCAGCGACAATGCAGCTCTATTACACGAGCACGAGTCTTCAGGAACTACCGAACTGTGGTCCCATTGTTAAAGAAGATGTTTAGAGTGGATCAACGTGAAAATGAGCTACATAACGAGGTTTTGAATGACGACCAAATCGCCAAGTGTGTCATTTGCCAGGAAAATGAGAAGGATAACGACGCAGGTGCTGCTGAGAGTGAAGAGGAAGATGAAGAAAATAAATTGAGCGACGCTGAAGACAAAGCAGATCTTAAATTGTTTATAAGTAAAAAATGACTCAAATCTTTTACATATTTTGTTTAGAACATATTGTTATCACCAGATTTATCAACAGCAGCTGTTAGATACCTGTATCAACGAGTGTTATGGTAAAATCGTTAGTTTCGTGGTCTATTTAAGCATTTTCATATCACTTCTCTTTTATGCATTATCATTGTGATTTCCATAATGGTTTCTTGGTATCGACGTTATGATAATTCTATTTGTATGTTTTTGCCTGTTATGTTTTATTCTTCTTCTTCGGCTTTTCCCATTATGAGTTCGCCGTTTTCGTCCTCCACAGCACTCTATTCTCCCAGTCACTTTCTCTGAGGTCTCTATCTATCATAGCATTTCCGACGTATGTTTTCCATCTTGTAGAAGGTCTTCCTCTCCGTCTTCTTCCCGGCGGGTCCCAGTTTAATATTCTTTTCGGCCACCTATGCTCTGGCATTCTTTGTACATGCCCTTACCACTGCAGGGCTCTGTTTTCCAACTTTTTTGTAATTGAGCGTTTTACTTCCATTCTGTTCCATATTTCCTCCGTTCTTATTCTATCCGCTCTTGTGATTTGTAGACATCTTCTCATAAAGTCCAGTTCAACTGTTCTTATTTTATTTCGTATTGTTGTTGTCATTGGCCATACTTTCGCTCCATATAGGGTAATATTCATCACTATGCTTTGAAATATCCTCTTTTTGTTTTCTTTGGTTAGAGTGTTGTTCCATATCACTCCATGAAGTGCTCTTGTGGCTTGTTTTCCCCGTGTTATTTTTATTTCTATATCTTTCATACAAGTACCATCTCGGCTAATCATTGACCCTAAATACTTAAAAGCCTTACAACTCTTAATAGTCTCTTCTTCTAAACTTAAGTTCAAATCTGCAACCTCGGGTCCAATACATAAGTATTCGGTCTTGCACATATTTGTATGTTATATGTTATATGTTATATGTTATATGTTATATGTTATATGTTATATGTTATATGTTATATGTTATATGTTATATGTTATATGTTATATGTTATATGTTATATGTTATATGTTATATGTTATATGTTATATGTTATATGTTATATGTTATATGTTATATGTTATATGTGTTATATGTTATATATGTGTTATATGTTATATGTTATATGTTCTGTTGTCTATCGGTCTTAATAAATACATAAACGTAATACATAATTTCATTGATGGGGATGGAAGACTACAAAATAATACATAAGATCAAGAAACAGTATAGGAAGGTTGAATTACTAATTTGTTTTATAACTATTGATTGCATACTTAAAATTTACAACTGTCCCATTAAAATCTTCTTTTATGTAGTTTCTTAAATTCAACAATATTTTATTTGAATTCGATATGATCTTATAATGCTATAACTTTTCATTTTCTTCTAGTATTAGCAATCTGCCATGAAGTTTCAAGTTTTGGCCCTTCGCATCAACCAGAAGCCTACTTCAATGGATCCTCCTATTTAAGACTTCAGACGATTATATCGTTAAAGAAACAGACTGGATTAAGTTTTAGGACATGTTATGGTAAGTTTCAGAAATATAATGATGTAGTAGAGTTTATATCATTTGAAACTATAAAAAAATTAGTTGCAGCTTACACAATTTATATAAATTTTAGTTTTTAGGTTTTGTAATACGACCGATCTTATGGTAGTATTTACATTATTGTCAGATTTTCCGTTTTTTTAGAAATATAACGAATTTTGATATTTAAAATAGATCATCCGTATTTTTGTTAATCGTGACGATACTTCCGTGGCGCGCGACTCAGCATTTTACTATATAGAAAAAGTAATACAAAAATTTAACAAAACTCGCGTTTGTCTGCAACAAGTGAATACAAATGATATTTCGTTTTTTAGCGTTTATAGTAATTCTCATCTCAGCACTATTCTTACTTAAGCTTTCGATTAGATGTTGTACGTCTTCCATGCTCGTTGCAATTATCACAGTGTCATCTGCATATCGTAAGTTGTTAATTAATTTTCCGTTAACGGTAGTTCCCGCTTTGATATTATTGAGCGTGTTTTTAAAAATTTCTTCAGAATATAAGTTATCTATACGGTAATCCTATGTTTTAATTCCTGAATATTGGCAGATTCTGTTTTATAAACGGTATTTTTTTAAGTGACAATAAGGAAATAGTCTAAAGGATTCATATGGGGTGATTATGAGAACCACTCGACAAAACTCCGTCTTTCAATCCATCGTCTGGGAAACACAGTATTTAGGTATTACTTAACCTCATATAGTGAGGTGGAGTATCTACAATTCTCTCTATCTATCTATACAGACCGTGCTATCCAATTTTGGGCATAGGCCTCCTCTTCCTTCTTCCAAATCTCTCTATTGTAGGCAGTTTGTATCCACTTCGGGCCTGCGTGTTTCTTCAAGTCATCTGACCATCTCATTTGTGGCCTTCTTCTTTTTCATTTGTAACTATATGGTCTCCAGTGTATAATCATCTTATTCCATCTGTCGTCTTTCTGTCTTATGGTATGTCCAGTGAACTTCCACTTAAGTTTTGCTATCTGCGTTAATACATCGGTCACTTTTGTTTTGTTGCGGATCCAAGTATTTCTTTTCTTGTCTGATAGCCTGATGTTCAGCATTTGCCTTTCCATGGCTCTTTGGGTCTTTGTTATTTTTTCCATGTTTTCCTTTGTAAACGTTCAAGTTTGAGAACCGCTCAAGGTGAGAACAGGATGTATACATTGGTTGAAGACTGTTGTTTTTAAATATTGGGGTATTTTCTATTTTTTAGTATATAGGAAAGTTTTCCGAAGGATACCCAAGGCAACCGTATCCTTCTCTTTATTTCTCCGGTATGATTTTCTTTATTTAATTTAACTAGTTGTCCCAAATATACATATTCTTTTACTTGTTCTATAGTTGTTTGTGCAATTGAATTATTAATTCTTCTGGTTGGTTGGTCATAATTTTCGTTTTATTATAATTCATTTGTAGACTTATTTTTGTTGATTCATCTACAATTCTACTACAATCTACAATTGTTTGTTTATATTTTCGGTAATTAAAAAAGTGACGTTAATCGTGTGGCATGATAATGTGTAACATCCATAAATATTCTTTACACACATGCGGTCATTTCTTCATTGTCTAAGTCTTTGTCTTTGTCTAAGCTTAAATTTTCTAAATTCTTGGCTCCCTTCACACCTTTTAGAATACTGTAAAGTGATCTATTTTAAAAGCCGTCCACTTTTCATTTTATTATATTTTGCATGCGTTCGTTAATGCCTGGCGGTTTTCTTCCAATTTAATTTAGTCTTATTTTTCTTCCTTCCAAACATTAAGAAATACATTATAATCATTTTGAAAACAAATTAATAGACGTGTTGTTTAACAGTGATTTAGAATTGTCGTCCAGTTTAAGTACACTTAAGCACTTAAGTTCAAAGAACTAATGTTTTAATACATAATTGTTTGTTTATCAATAGACAGATATCTTTTATCAGTCATATGTTACAATGATAAATATATTATTTTGAACAAATATTCCACACTAAAGACAGAATAAGAAACATTAAGATCTCGTTTGCATGGGATTTAAAAACCATTGCGAAAAAACGAAAAACGGCTTTATCTTTAAATATGTATTCAATGGGTTGGGTAAGTATCAA
Source organism: Diabrotica undecimpunctata (assembly GCF_040954645.1). NCBI lineage: Eukaryota > Metazoa > Arthropoda > Insecta > Coleoptera > Chrysomelidae > Diabrotica > Diabrotica undecimpunctata. Next base: position 27,147,061 of record NC_092803.1, read on the forward strand.
TGGATGTCTGTTCGTTTAGGCGAAGAAAACGAAATGCAATTCGCTAGACAAATTATTAATATTACTTTCAGAATGGAATTCCAACATGAAAGAAAATTTCTATGCAATCTACAATGATAACACTGCCAAAACATTCACTTCAAGGACTGCGCATACTTCATTTTTAATGAATTGTAACTATTGATATGTCACCCCACTTGATACAAGTTTTGTAATATAATATAATTATTATATTAATTGTATTTTAGCCTTAGGTCTTCAAGGCCAGTCGAGCTTTGTAAATAAATAAACTACTGATATATGAAGCGATATCGACAAAGTACTTAAATGGAAAAAAATTGAATTGTTAGTGTCGCAATTACATTGAAAAAAATCGTAGTAAGCTTTGCATATTCCCCAAATATGTTCAATGGGCTTGAATTTACAATGGTAAGGGAGCGTCTTAACACATTACGTCCATAACTATGTATAATCTCGTTTACTATAAATATTTTAGGTTTTTCATTCCTTTTGGCTAACTGTAGTAATTCCGGCTTCAAAGAATCCTGAGTAAATGAAATATTTTGATTCGTTAATCATTCTTTTATATTATGTACTGTCCAGGAATTTATTAGTTGCTTATTTAAAATTTCCGAATGGTGTTAACTCGATTCTTTTATGATTGACACCAGCTCTTTTACACAAGCTTTTCTATTGTCTTCCATTTTGAACCTGCTCAATCTATTTGAAAATTCTCCAGATACTTACCGTGGAAGTTTCGAATGTATTTATGTCTTTTAATTTTTTTAGTAACGTCTCTACAGAAACGTGTTTTTTCTTTTCACGCATTTTCTAAGATCTTTAGGCTTAGGTTGTGGTCTAAGTTTATACTGTGCGACCTTTACTTCACTATTTACACTTTCTTTGTTTTTCAAAACTGACTTAAGTTTTGTCTGACTAATACACAATGCAACACATACGTTTATGTATGGATTGAACTGGTCGTAAAGGATCTCCATTGGCTTTTTCAGCAGTAAAATAAGCTTGCAACAAAATCTTCACAATCACAAGTACTACCATGACAAACTTATTAGGGTACTATTAATTTGCAACCGGTTTATGAGTATCCCTAAAGTAAAGTATCAGTTTCTCCGAATGTTCAAAAATCCAAGTACAGGCTATGAGGGATTCTATAAAAATGTACATTACTAATCTGGAACAAATGTTTTGCAGGTAAATATAAAATAAAAACATGTTTCAAAAATCTAAATCTTTTACGAAATTATGAACATCCAAAAAATGTTAGTAAAAGATAAAAATATTGTACCATGTACCTAAGGATTCTAGTGAATAGTCCTGGTTTATTAGTATAATCGGTTCACAATTTGTCGATAGCTCACTACAAGTTTAACCCTAATTAGAGAACTGAAATACAGAGAGGATAGGTAATACGATATAATAGTAAAAACCAACCTGAAACTGATGGTTTAAGATGTTTTCGACTAACCCACCTTGTATCTGAATGAATACAATACAACAGTCAACCTTATAACCCGATTACGAAGGTATTTTGAATGGTTACAGATGACCGACCAGTGTCGTAGAGTATAAGATTGAAAAATTTATTTGAACTAAATAAATATATTTTTTAAATTGTACTTATGTAAATTGTATTTTTGTTTTAATAAAACTTCTTTATTTTATTCAAAAATAAAAAGTTTCTTGCCATTTGTAAAAGATACATTTATTTAATTAAGGGGAAAGGCGCCAAATGTCGCCTGGCAAAATTTTCAATGTGTTTTAAATGTATCCATTATTTTCGAATCCGGAGAAAACTAATAAATATTTTTGAAAAATTTAAACGCAGAATGAAAGATTACATTATTACTGAGGGCAAAACTTCTACAATGTTTATTTTAATATGTTATGTAACAGGGGTGAAAATAAAAGAGAAAATATAGTATAATTTTTAATTGAAAATATTGCATGCAAAAGAAACTTTTTATTTATTCTAATAAATATTTCATTTTGCCTTTAAATTTTTCAAAAATGCTTTTTAGTTTTCTCAGGATTTGAAATAAAATGGATACGTTTAAAACACATTGAACATTTTGACAGGCGACATTTTGCGCCTTTCCCCTTTAACACCTTACGATTACAACTACTATTACTTACCTTATATAATTACGATTAGAAAACTATTCAAATTTTAAATAAATAGGATCAACTTCGGAATCCGAGTCGTCTTGAGGGTTAATAATTAGCGGTTGTGTCTCTACGGTCGCATCAATTATATTATCAAGATCCCACATTTTTTGTTCTTCTTCTATTATTCTTTCCAGTTTTGTTCTGTAATATGTTGTAAAGACTCGTATAACAATTCACGTACAGCTTGTATTTTATATGACGTATTTTTTCTAGCCACATAACTTTTCATTTGTGCCCAAATGAGTTCAATTGGATTTATTTCGCAGTGGTAGGGTGGAAGTCTAAGGACTGTGATTTTTCGCCTTTCCGCCATTTTGTCAACTACGTATTTCTTGAACTTAGATTTGTGTTGCCGGGCAATTTTTAAAAGTTCTGCTTTTGCCACTCCATCTTCGTAAGGCAGATACTTATTCCGCAGCCAGTCAAGAATATCCTGTTTCTTCCACGCAGTCGTTGGAAGTCTTTCTACTAGTCGTGAATGATAAGGTGCATTATCTAATACTATAATTGAATTTGGTGGTATGTGTTCAATCATCTGCTCAAAATACTCTTCGAAAACATCAGCTGTCATCTCCTCGTGATAGTCTTTTGTGCGTTTGAACTGAAATTCCAACAAACCATGCTTAACAAATCCTTTTTCACTGCCAATGTGAGAAATTATTATTCTACTGCCTTTACCAGAAGGTGGGGAGATACCAGTAGACCGACCTTCCATAAAGGCTTGCCTGGAGCTTAATATATTTTTATCTGACCAAATTTTTTTTAGAGTATGACCTGAGTTTACCCACGTTTCATCCTGGTAGAAGATTGGCCTTCCTTCAGCCCGGAATTTTCGTATGGATCTTAGATAATTTCTTCTCCAACATATTATCTCCTCCCGGTCAATCAAAAGTGATTTTCGGTCTGATTTCTCCCACCGGAAATTTAATTCTTTTAAAACTTGCCACAATTTAGTTCGTCCGATATTAGGAAAATCCGGGTCGTCTCTAACTTCTTGTAAAATTTTGTTTAGGTTTGGTATTTCTTTTTTGAAAAAAAAATCCATGCATTTTCCTTCGAATACCATTTTTGGCAAATTCATCAATTTCAGTAGGCTTTTTCTCTCTCTTTAAGTGTTCGTTTGTGTTTGGGTTAGCTATACCGTGTTTCGTTCGTAATAACTTCACCCTTTCAAGTTAAGTTTCGAATATAAAAATTGTTTTTTGCTAAATATATTAGTATTAAAACATTATTAATATTATATATAACAGTATTAAAACATTATATTATTATTTAATGAATAAACACCTCAGGAACGCCTATGATGATACAAATTTTACGACCGTTTTATAATTTTGAAGCACATTTCGTGCTTTCAACAATTTGTGAACGGAGAATAGATATAAGTTTACGATACTTCCAAGAGCATCACCACTCCAATATAAAAAATTGTCTTAGATATACCCTAAACAGTTTCTAATTAGCACTATGGTATTTTAGAAGCAGGATTTATAATTAAGTTCAATATGGTCAATGACGAGTTCATTAAATTTGTGGAAGTTGGATATCAATTGTTTTTCAATGGATAGCATCTTTAGGGCATTGAACCGTTCTTTTGACATCGTATTCCGCAGAAATGTTTTTATCATCCTTATCCTTATCCTTCTTAGTTGATAAGGCTCTGCTTCTACTGTTGTCATAGGAGTTGTGCATGCAATGTTAATTAATTTTATGGACTCTGAAAACAAATTTGTAAGACTGTTTTCAACCAAGACCTCAAACAATGGCACAAGACCACTCGCCTTCGTTCTAAAGCCACTCCTGGCTAATATTACACGTAACTTTCGCTTTAATTTTAATTTGGTGGCATCTACAAATGGATAATGTAGTAAAGCAATCTTTAGTTTTTCTTCGGAAAAAGTAAGGTTATATTCAGGAAATAATTTGGGATCGAATAGTGCCACAAGAGTTAAATGGTCCGTGATAGAAAGTCGATCCTCAATAATGACTCTTATTAGATCACAAATTTCCTTCGCCATCACGTTATTTTCCTGGGTTCGTTTCCCTTTTTCAGCCGAAAAGCTTGGACTGTTTTCGTCAATTACTATCTTCTGTCTGATAATTTGAATTTCATTTTTAAATTTTGGAATAAATATTTGAATTCATGTCTAGTCTACAGCTCTCATTTGCAGTTGATTATAAAGAATCTTAAAACTTAAAAAGTTTCTTTGTTGTCGGGACATAAGGTTAGAACTACGCCTGAGAATGCTTCGATGTTATGTGTTCTCTATTCTTCTTTATGGCTTGGAAGCGTGGACACTAAAACAAGTCCATCTGAATAAGTTGGCCGCCTTTGAATTTTGGTGTTACAGAAGAATCCTACGAATATCATGGATTCAAAGAATGTCAAACGTGGAAGTAACTAGAAGGATAGGAAATGAGGCGGAAATAATATTAACTATCAAAAGACGAAAACTTGAGTACTTAGGACATGTGATGAGAGGGCAAAAATACGCATTATTACAACTTATTATGCAGGGCAAAATCCGAGGAAAGCAAAATGTGGGAAGACGGAGAATATCCTGGCTTAAGAACTTAAGGGAATGGTTTGAATGCAGTAGTGTAGAAATTTTTAGAGCCGCAGTCAACAGAGTCCGCATAGCCATGATGATTTCCAACCTTCGATAGAAGATGGAACTTGGATAGAAGAATAAAGAATCTCATCGTGCGGCATAATGTTATTAAAGAAATTTAGCCAGTATAAAAACATTTCGTCTTTCAATAACAAGTAAGCCCGAAGCTTGTTGAACGTTTTGAGTATCTCGTTCCTTTTCAATGATTCCTTCAAAACATTGCATGATATCATCTTTGTGACTGAAGATGGTGATTACATCTCGGATGTCGAATGTCCAACGAGTATCAGATTCCTGGTGGAGATTTTCTTTACAACATTGTTCAGTACATTCATACGTTTCGGAGAACGAGAAAAGAAGGACGAAAACCCAGCTAAGTTAGCAAAAAATACTTTTACCATTTTATCCTCAGAAGCTGCATTCGAGACAATTAAATTGAACTGGTGTGTAAAGTTCTATTATCACTGTGTCCCGCTTGAATTATGTCCAATTTTGGTTTAGGAGGTTCTAATTGTTTTATATTTAAACATTTTTTGAAGTATTTGTCCTAATAAAGCTTAAACTATTAATATTTGTTGCTATATTGAATTATCGGATATCGACAATAATAATTTCAGAATTGAGAATTGTACACTTACAAACCAAAAACGAAATATCTCGGGCGGTGTCCCTGTGGTCCCTGACTAAGTACATAAGATTGTTAATGGAAATACCGCAAAGTTGCCAGTTACTACCTGCATCTAAGGAAATTTCTCATTTCGGACATGGTAAGTCATCATCGAGCTAAATAGACGAATCACGTTGGGATGGGCGGCATATGGAAGGATGAGAGACATTTTTAAAACAAATACTCCAATTCACCTGAAAAGGAAGGCATTTAACCAATGCATCCTACCAGTCTTGACCTACGAAGCAGAGACCCTAACTTTAACGAAAGCTACTGCCGAAAAACTGAGGGTAACACAAAGGCGAATGGAGAGATCAATGCTGGGTCTGACCTTGAAAGATGGCGTGAGAAATGAGGAGATACGCCGACGAACTGGCGTTGACGATATTATACTGCGAATCAATAAACAAAAGTGGAGGTGGGCTGGACATGTTGCTAGAATGGAAGACGGAAGATGGACGAAGAGATTATTGGAGTGGAGACCAAGAGCCGACAAGCGAAGTCGAGGCAGACCACCCACCCGATGGACCGACGACCTAAGGAGAATAGAAACAAACTGGATTGCAGCAGCTAGAGATAGAGAGAACTGGAGACGTTTGGAGGAGGCCTATATCCAACAATGGATGTGAAAACGGGGCTGGATGATGATGATGAAGTCATCATCTACCGCCCGATAATTTTTTAACTTGACAGCACTGGGCAGGTCGCTGGAAGAATTGCCCATCGCATCGGGTGAATGTATGGGTTTTAGAGCGTCGTCGGAAAGGTCAGTAGTACGTTCGCGCATTGCGCCAATGAAAACAAAGCGCTAAGTGGACAAGAGAAAAATAATAAAAATTTATTAACTTTTTAAATAAAGAAAAAATTATTCAAAATAAATTGTATTAGATATCTAGTATATTGAGTGAGTTAATGGTAGGGCGGGATCACAGTGCCCCCCACTGGGGCTTACTTGCTCCTACTCCTCATACATCCATTTTGCTCCTCAGATTCACACGTAGTATATTCTCCTGTCTCCACATATTAGGTCTTTTAACACTCTTCCATATAGTCGGCTTAGCGTGGAGGTTATGATTATTCCTCTGCAATTATTAGGGTCTTGTTTACTTTATTTCTTGTGTATCGATGTTATGCATCCTTCTTTCTATGTCTGTGATACAGGCTCCCCATTTATAATCTGTTAAATAACAATGTGATTATTTTTATTAATCTAGTGAATCCCTTTTTTTAGAAGTTCTGCAGGCGTTTCTTCGGGACCTGGAGCATGTCCATTTTTTAACAAGGTCATTGGTTTTTTAACCTTTTCCCCATTTATCGTAATCGGCTCTCACAAAACCTGGATTACATTTCCAGATGGAGTATTACATTCTGGCCTTGTTTGTTCAATAGTGTTTTATTCTTCCTATCTCGATGCTGTTATGGAGTCATAATACATGTGTTCAGCTTTTGGTATTTATCTTTCCAAGTTTGGTTTTTGGTGTTACAGCATGTAACATATTTCTTATTATTCATACCGAGTTCGCCTCTGTACTATATTTCTTTGCAATGTATTTACCACAAAAAGGTCGAGTTTTTGTTAAATGTCTCATAATTAACAGACTCTTTAACTTCAAGTTTCTTAAATATTTTTGCCTCTGGTGCAGTAATAACCTTTTTTTGGCTAATGTATTTTTTATTTGTCATCCATGTTTGTTTTGAAAGAAAAAAAATGGTTTTTTATTGTTTTTATTGAAAAAAACAGAAAACAAATCAAATTGTTGATAAAACAGACATACGAAAGAAAATGGAAAATACAGAACGTGGTAAAAAATCAGTGAAATTTCAATGACCAATATCGTCTATTGCCTCCCCTTGCTCTACTAACCTCTTGCAGACGACGGGGCATACTCTCAATTTTTCTCCGGATTACATGTTGTGGTATGTTATTCCACTCTCTCACTAACAGATCCTTAAGCTCCTGTCCGTTGTTAGGAGGAGGTGTATGGGTTTGAATACGTTTTTTCAAATCGTCCCAGAAATGTTCGATGGGATTCAGGTCCGGAGACCTAGCTGGCTGGTAATTCCAACTTCGTCCAAGTATTACATACTGATCCTGGCAACGTGCGGTCGCACGTTGTCCTGCATAAAAACGGCGTTTTCTCCAAGCCCTGCCATGTTGGGCATAACATGTTCTTCCGGAATCTCCGTAAGGTACCTTCGTGCAGTTAGGGACCCATTTTCGATGAAGGGTAACTCTGTGTGGAAGTCGGAAGATATACCTCCCCAAGCCATGACCGAGCCTCCACCAAATGGCATTCTTGGAGCAATGCAAGCTTGTGAAAATCGTTCACCGTTTCTCCTCCAAACTCTTACACGTCCATCGGATCCAGTTAGGCAGAAACGGGATTCATCTGAGAATAACACTTTGCTACAATTGTTAATTCCCCAATGCGCGTATTGTCGAGGAAAAGCTAATCGTGCAACTCGAGGCACCCGGCGAAGTGGCGGTCCTCTAGCCATTACACGAGAAGATAGTCAAGAAGAACGAAGTCTTCTTCTGACTGTTGCAACACTAAAATTGCGATTTCGTACTTCCTCTAGACGATTTTGATGCATAACCGCAGTTGATGTCCAGTTTCGTAAAGCCTGAAACACAAGGAAACGGTCATCTAGTGCCTTGGGCCTCCTTCTTCGTTCAGAGCCAGGTCGCCTGATTAGTAAACTTGCCTTCTGAAAGCGTTGAAGCACTCGTTAAACCGTAGAAAGGCTTACGCCAACAGTTCTTGCGACTTGCCGTTGAATGTGACCGTCTTCCACAAGTGCAACAATTTGTGCCGTTTCAACACCAGTCAAAGGCATTTTTGTCAAAAAATAAACACTATTAATGGCACTAATAAACACTAATGGTGGCAATAATAAACGTTTGTCCGTTGCATTTGAACAGAAAGTCGAAGTACAAACGAGACATTTAAAACAAGCGGAGTTACAGGTAGCGTTCACTTTGGGAAGTGTGCACTTTACCGCGAAATCGGCACTATTGGAATTCTGGAATTCTTTGTTACAAAGGAAACCGCAAATATTCTCAGAAACATGCATTAGTTTGTATTTGTGTTATTATTATTTACGATAAAGCTCGTTAAAAATGAAATATCGGTGATTTTCAAGGTAACCCGGATTTTATGATCGCGAGTGTATAAGAAAGATTATTTACATAATATCTGTGGCTCCGAGCCGTCGCTACATTCAAAACAATTTGAATCGACCCTTTTTCACACCTGCATAAATTAGACCCATATTTATTTACACAGTACCCGAAGAGCGGTCATAATAATTATTTTATTGCTTTTGAATTTTCAACTCATAAAGCCATAAAAAATATGTAAAATATTCTCTAGTTTGAAGGGTTATTTTTCTACAATCCTGCAAAAATCAAAAATGTTTTATTTAGATATATAAATCTTCTTAGCGCCCAAACCAAGGTATAATAAGGGGGGTTTAATATCATACGATTTTTTTGGAAAATATTCAGAAATATGCATATTGTTTTCTTGATTTACTAAGTACTTTAATAACTCTAGATTTGTTGTTCATTGACTTCTGATAAGATTCCAACAAGTTCTTCATAACGGTCATCTATTTTCTAATAATATCACTCGTTTAAAATCTTTAAATTTCATGTAATTATCAGGATTAATTTTTCACATTAGTTTTTAGAATTACAGTTGCATTAGACCAATTTATAATAACCGTGAGCTCGTAATAATTATTGGCATGTTACATAAATATGTAAAACAATTATAAAACATATTATAATCTCACAGAAAATGAACTAAATGTAGTCGGTTTAAATGTCTGTCATCATCACAAAAAGCTGTAATAGAAGAAAGGTAAGCGCAATAAAATTTTTATTGCCCTAGTGTAAAAAAGAACCAGTTTGTCATTAAATATAGTTCAATAAAGTTTTGTTTTTTGCATGAACGCAAAAAGTATTAAAAACAGACATATTAATAAAGACTGAAACTGGTTGCACAATATGTTTAGACATTGCTCTTTACTTTAGTCGTCAAATGGAAAAGCCTTCAACATGTTAACGAAAAGGACAAATTGTTGATTGGCTTAATAAAAAAGAAGTAAACAAGGTATGCTTTGTTAATACGTCAACAGATGGCGTTAAGAGCAAACATAATACTTCATTCAATTATTTGAATATAACATAATTTGTTTAAAATATAAATAATAAATAATTAATAAAATCACTCTATTCAATTTTAAAAATAGTATTTCGTTTTAAAAATATAGGAAGCATAGTATAAAGGTCGCGCTAATCTACTGTACCGCTTTCTGTGACATCTTTTTTTTTTCATTCGTATTACTATTCATTTTCCTGTTTAACCCTTAAGTACCATGGCGGGGTCAAAATTGACCCCCGCGTTTTTAATGCCAAGTTTTGCTACCGAAACATAGATTGAGCATTGCGCGCTTTCTGCTAATCGTCGACCGGTAGGTGATTTATCGATCTACGAAAATTCCGTTAGTTTATCTGTTACTACTGCAGAGTTAGGCACGCATAGGGTCAATTTTGACCCGCTTATGGTATAAGTGTTTCTAGTGCAATTAACGAGTAATTTGAAATGGCGGGGTGTAGTCGCAATAAACGTCCTCTGACACAGAAAGAACTTAAAGAGGAGCGACAAAAAATTATGGACAGTGGACTAGATAGTGACAGTGAGTTTTTAGACCAGGCTAGTGAACACAGTGATCACGAAACAGACAGTGAAGAGGAATGGGACGATGATGACGAAAAAAATTGGCAAATTAATAATTCCGAAACTGGTAATGAATATTCGGGTGAAGAAAGTAATATAGCTGACTCAAGGGATGTGTTTTATGGCAAAAATAGGTACAAGTGGTCTAAAACTTCTCCCACCTTTTCTCGTACACGTAAGCATAATTTAATTAGTCATTTACCTGGTGTTATTGGAAAAGCTCGAGCTAGTATGCCAGAGAAACCAGTTGATGCTTGGGAATGTATTATTAGCCACGATATATTGCAAGAAATTCTTGAGAAAACCAATGAACGAATAACTAATATGGCTTCTAAATATAATTTACACAATTTATCGTGTCAATATACCAATCATCTTGACATAATTGAATTAAAGGCCTTCTTAGGCTTATTATATTTAACTGGGGTATTTAAATCCAATAATGAAGATTTAAGGTCTTTATTTGCTACGAATGGTACTGGCCTTGATATATTTCGAGCAACCATGTCACTAAACCGATTTTATTTTTTGCTTGGAAGCCTTTGTTTTGACGACCCAGCTACTAGACAAGAACGTATTGCGCATGGAGATAAACTGGCAGCTATATCCAATATTTTTAATATGTTTATAATTAATTGCCAGTCCAATTATAGCTGTGGTGAATATCTCACAATAGATGAAATGCTTATTGCATTTAGAGGAAGGTGCCAATTCAGGATGTATCTCAAAAAAAAGCCAGACAAATACGGTCTGAAAATGCAGTGTTTAGTAGACTCTAAGACACATTATTTGCTAAATGGTTTTATATATACTGAAAAAGATACACGCAGAGCAAATCCAAAAAAGTTATCCATCCCCACTCTAGATGTTTTGACACTTATTCCACCAATTTCTGGTACAAATAGAAACATAACAGCAGATAATTGGTTTTCGTCCATTGAGCTCATAAAAGAACTGAGAAGCCATACAATTTCATATGTTGGAACTCTAAAAAGAAATAAAGGAGAGGTTCCTGCTGAATTTCAACCCCAAAAAACAGGCCACTTAATTCTGCCTTATGTGATTTTACAGGAAGCGAGAGCCTTGTATCTTTTGTTCCTAAGAAAAATCGTGCAGTGTTGTTAGTGTCAACTATGCATCATTCCAATACAATGGTTAATGGAAAGCCAGAGATTATAAATGTTTACAATGAGACAAAAGGTGGGGTGGATTCATTGGAGAAGAAATGTGCATGCTATAAAACTGGCAGAAGGACTCGTAGATGGCCTCAAGTAATATGGTTTCGCATTTTGGACATTGCAGGATTAAATGCTAACGTAATTTTTAATGGAGTTCAGCAAAATCAAATAATGGAAAGAAGATTGTTTCTAACCACTTTAGGTCAAGAACTTATTAAGGCCCATTTAACTCGTAGAGCTCAGCAAACTTGTTTACCGAGAGAAATTCGTAGTGCCATTTTTAAAGTTTCCGGACTTCAGGAACCAATGCCTGCCGCAAATCCAGAGCCACAACGACGAAAAAAGAGGGGAAGGTGTAAAATATGTCCATATTCCAAAAACCAAAAGAAAGAAAGCTCATCGTGCGATAAATGTCGAGATTTTATTTGCAAAAATCATTCCCGCATACAGACGTTATGCATAAGCTGTGTTGAAAATTAAGGTAAAATCATGCTTGTCATTTTTGAGATACGAAATCTAAATCGATTTTTTTTATTTTAGGTAGGAGCTATGATACCTAGATTTCACCATTGGATATAAAAAAACTGCACATTGTTATTATTTTTCTTATAATTCGAGAAAGTGCATAGCTATGTTAATTTGACTGAATACAAAAGTTTTTTTTAAATAAAGTTATATCTAATTAACCAAATTCGTTTATTTTTATATAAATGTAAAAGTATCTGTAAACAAAATAATTTAAAATAAAACCAGTTAAAAAAAGAATATTTTTTGATACAAAAAACAATGGGGGGTCAAATTTGACCCTGCCATGGTACAAATGTTACTATTTTTGGCCATGGTAGTTAAGGGTTAACATCAATATATTTTTCGATTTTATTCGAAAACTGTTTATTTTTTTTGCAAATTGTTTTTACAAAATTATTATTTTTACAACATTAAATTATTTTTTTTTAGGTGGGAATCTATTCTCCCAGCAACTAAACGACGACCTTATTGAACTTTCTGTAAATTCTGACGAGGTGGGTTTCGAAGCAAGGACCGGCGGCAAGAAATATGAACATAAGATTTTAGGAAACTTTCTAAACAACAAATGGCATACGGTGTATCTTCAATATGTGTCAGGAAACTTAACTATTGAAGTAGACGGTAACATTCAGGTATGTTATATTAGATTTAAGAAATTACAAATACAAAAGTTCATTTTTACATTCTTTAATCTACAAGACTGCTTATTACAAAATTACAAGCTTGTCTATTTTATATTTAGCAAATGAGGAACGGAAAACAGCATTTGGAAGTCATATCTTTGAACTTGGTGACAGCTTCACATACCTTGGCTCGATAGTGACTTCATCATCATCATCATCATGCAACCTCTTCTGTCCACTGCTGGACATAGGTCTCTCCCATTTTTCGCCACTTTTCACGGTTCTGTGCTTCTTGTTGCCATTTCTTTGATATTCGTCCAATGTCGTCCATCCAGCGTGTTGGTGGTCGTCCAATTCCATTTCAGCTTGGCTATACGTTCGACGACATCACCGATACCTGTTGTTTTCCTTAAGTCTAGATTCCTTATTTTGTCTTTTTTTGTCACGCCGAGAATTGATCTTTCCATGCGCCTTTGTGCCACTCGCATTTTTAGTGCTGTTGTTTTTGTGAGCGTGAGAGTTTATGCTCCGTATGTCATAATAGGAAGAACGCATTGGTCAAATGTCTTCCGTTTCATAGCTATCGGGATGTTGCTCTTAAAGATGTCTCTTAGTGAACCATATGCCGCCCAAGCAAGTGTTATTCGTCGTTGAAATTCGCAGCTCTGGTTGTCCTTGCCTATTCTGACTTCATGACCAAGATATATGTACTTTTCTGTCAATTCTACCACTTGATTTTGGATGATTACGTGTTCGCTGGGAACTAAATTTGTCATAAATTTGGTCTTACTGATGTTCATTTTTAGACCTATTGTTGAAGATACGTTTTCTAATTCTTGTACCATTTGTTGTGCTTCACCCAGATCTTCGGTAATAAGTACAGATGATTGAGCATTTCTTCATCTATTTTTATTCCTCTATTTTCCCACTTTAGCATTTTAAAGGCGTATTCGGGGACCGTTATAAATAATTTAGGTGAGAGAGTGTCGCCCTGTCTCACACCTCGCTTGATATGAATTTCTCTGGTGGTATCATGTAGTTTTACACGCATTTGTGGCGATAGTGACTAGTAACAATAAAACAAGCGAAGAATAAACCTTACAAAAGGGGCATACTATGTTCTCCAAAAACAATTTCACTCAAGAAATATCCAAAGGAAAACTAAAATTATGATACACAAAACACTGCTGAGGCCGGTCCTCACATACGGGGCGGAAACACGGACTCTAACGCAGAAGGATGAAAGACTTCTGGGAATATTCGAGCGTAAGATACTCCGCAAAATATTTGGAGCTATAAACGATCAAGGGCAGTGGCGCAAAAGATTTAATTTCGAATTATACCAAGTCTTTAATGAACCAGATATCATAACGTTCATTAATAAAACACAGTGACAAAAAGCAGAGTTCGACCGTGAATTAGGTGGTTAGATGGAGTGGAGACCGACTTAGGTATACTAGAGATCAGAAGATGGCAACACGTTGCCAGAAACCGAACAGAATGGCGACGAATCTTAGAGCAGGCCAGGATCCACAGACGATTGTAGAGCAAAAGATAATGATGATGTCTATTTTATATTGTCATTGTATATGTCACAGTTTTTCCCATGCGCCCTTTACTATTCTCCTCCAGCTTATCCTGTTTATTTTTTTCAAATCGATCTGGACCTTTTACCTGGTTAGCTTTTTTCTTTTTCTTCGTGAGTCTTCTATTCAGTAGAATTTTATGCATTCTATTATTTTCTAATCTTTGCACACGCCCTAGCCGTCGTATTCTAGTTTTTCTTCTTGGCCTTTGTTTAGCATCCACGTTTCGCATAGATATATTGCTGTCGTTCCTATTAACGTTTTGTAAATTCTTTCTTTTGTTTTCCTTGACACAAATTTCGATTTCATTAGCGATCTCAGGATTTCGTACTTTTGATTACTCTTTGTAATTCTTTTTTTTTATTTCCTGTTCTTATCAATTTTTGGACTGTTTCGAAACTGTCGATCTGTCCTTCCTTCATTTGTACTGTTAGGCTTATCTCTTGTTTATGCCTTTTCGTGTACCATGTCCAGTTCTTCTTCTCTATTCATCATCATTGGCTTTTACAACTCTTCGTGAGTTTTTGCCGCGTTTACTATTGCCTTCCATTGATTCCGATGCTGTGCTATTATTTCCCATGGCCTTACTTCCATCTTCTTCAGGTCTTCCCTGACTGCGTCTTTCCACCTTTTTCTAGTCCTTCCTGTCGATCTTCTACCATCTGGTCTTTCCCAAAACACATTGCTAATCAGTCTGTCGTCATCACTCCGTACCACGTGGCCTGCCTATCTTAATCTATGGCTTTTATGTATCTTACGATGTTTCCTTTCCCGAAGAGAGTCTCTATTTCATTGTTGTATCTGCTCCTCCATTCATTTGTCACGCTGTCCCTGCAAGGACCATATATAATTCGCAGGATTTTGCGTTCCCATACTAATAGCTTATTGATTTCTTTCTTTCTCAATGTCCATGTTTCACTTCCATATGTCACTGCTGGTCGTATTATGGTTTTGTACATTTGGATTTTGGCACGCCTTGAGAGAAGCTTTGACCTCATTAGATGTTGAATGGCAAAGAATGATTTATTCCCCGCCAGTATTCGTATTTCAACCTCCCGTTCTCCTGTGTTTTCACTGGTAATTGTTGCTCCTAGGTATTTGAATTCTTTGACCACCTCAAAATTATTATCGTTTATGGTAATGTTTTGTCTTATTCGCTGTCGTTCCTTTTTTGATACGACCATGTATTTAGTTTTTTCTTCGTTTATTTTCAGGCCTACGCTTAGTGTTGCTTCTTCAAAGTTCGATACTATATCCTTAACTTCCAGTGTTGTCTGTGCTACTGCATCTACATCATCTGCAAATGCGAGAATAATCTTTGCTCCTCTGGCAGTTAAGTCTGGTTTGACTCTGGTATAGATTTTTCGCATTGCATATTCCAATGCTAGGTTAAATAGTAATGGGGACAGCGGGTCTCCCTGTCTGAGTCCGGTGCTTATGCCGAAAGCCTTTGAAGTTTTGCCTGCTATTCTAATTTGTGCAAAGGAATTGTTGACACACATTCGCGCAATCATGGTCAGCTTCTTTGGTACGCCTAACTCCATCATTGCACTCCACAGTTTTAAGCGATCTATGGAATCATATGCTTGTTTGAAATCTATGAAGATCTGATGTACTTCTTTATTATATTCCCAATACTTTTCTAGCATTTGTCTGATAGTAAATATTTGGTCGATTGTTGATCTTCCAGGTCTAAAGCCGCATTGGTAATCGCCAATAATTTCCTCTGTATATGGCAGTAATCGTTTTAGTACAACTGAAGCTAATATCTTATATGTAGTACCGATTAGTGAGATTCCCCTGTAGTTGCCACATGTATCCTTTCTGCATTTTTTATGTATTGGCACGATAATACAGCCACTCCATTCTTTTGGCATTATTTCTTGTTCCCAGGCTTCTTTCATTAATTGGTGTATTTTAGTTTTAAGTTCATGCCCTCCTTTTGAATCAGTTCTGCATCAATATTGTCTAGTCCCGGGGATTTGTCATTTTTTAGGGTTTCTATCTCGGCCGTTTGGTACTCACAATTTGCTTTATTTCCATCCGCGTCTACCTGGACATTTAGAAGACTTTCAAAGTATTCAGCCCATCTTTCGATTATTTTATTTTCAGCTGTAATCATTTGCTCATTTTTATCTCTCACAAAGTTCGGTGTTCTTATATATGCACCTTTCTTATGTTGTCTTACTTCTTTGTAAAATTTTTTTATTTTGCTTGCTTCTGTGTTCACGTTCTACTTTTTCAATTTGTTGTTGTAAATGTTGTCTCTTTTTTCTCCTTACTGTTCTTCTGGCTAAGGCTCTCTCTCTATTGTATTGTTCACGCTTTTCATCCGTCGGGTTTGCTACGTAGTCGATTCTTCTTCTTCTTCTCTATTGTTATTTAGTAAACCGTGGAAATAGGTCTTTTACCTTTCCAGTATCTCATTATGCAACACTTATTAATATCCCTTCTTCACTTTTGATATATACCCTCTGATTCTGGTATCCTTTATCTATCTTTTTAATTTCCTGGTAAAATGACTTTATCAATTTAAATTTCTTTCAGCTTATTCTTGTGTTATATTCTTTTATTTTCTTCTACATCGTTTCTTCGCTTTTTCACATTCTCTGTCATACCAATTCTTTATTTGTTTCTTTCTTCTGTGTGTTGACAATAACTTCGTCACTTACTTTTATTGTTCAGATTGTGGTTCTAGCCTGTTTGTTTCTATCTATCTGAAACCCAGTTTCTATCTTTTGCCTATATTTATTTTTTATATTCTTGTTCATTAAGAGAAATGAATTAATTCCAGTGGAGCAGTGGAGATCTAGGTGTTGATATATTAATATTATATTATGAGCCAAATACCCCTCATTGCGACCCTGTGCGTTAGAGAAATCAAGAATTCTCTCCGCCACCACAATATTCTGCGAACTCCGATAAAGAGAATATTCTGA